>NW_028301610.1:21200000-22400000 GCF_987345545.1 Pholcus phalangioides | reverse complement strand
TATTGCGTCCCACAAAAAACGTGCCTCGCGCCAGACGCCAATTTGCCATTTTAGATTGTCACGCTATATCTCCCGAAAGAAAGCACGCAGACAAACTTCAACAGTGTCAGTAGATGCAGTACGTCAAGTAATATCCCACGAATTTTAGTATTGCGTCCCACGACGAACGTCTTAGGCCCTAGATGCCGATTTGCCATTTCAGTTTGTCATGCTATTTCTCCCGGCAGAAAGCACGCAGACAAATTTCAATAGTGTCAGTAGATGCAGTACTTGAAGTACTATCACAAAATTTTTAGTATTGCGTCCCACGACGAACGTCTTGGGCCCCAGACGCCAATTTGCCATTTTAGATTGTCACGCTATATCTCCCGATAGAAAGCACGCAGGCAAAATTCAACAGCGTCAGTAGATGCAATACCTTAAGTAATATCCCACGAATTTTATTATTGCGTCCCACAACGAACGTCTTGGGCCCTAGATGCCAATTTGCCATTTCAGTTTGTCACGCTATTTCTCCCAGCAGAAAGCACGCAGACAAATTTCAGTAGTGTCAGCAGATGCAGTACGTAGAGTACTATCACAGAATTTTTAGTATTGCGTCTCACGACGAACGTCTTGGGCCCTAAACGCCGATTTGCCATTTCAGTTTGTCACGCTATATCTCCCGATAGAAAGCACGCACGCAAAATTCAAGAGTCTCAGTAGTTGCAGTACGTCAAGTGCTATCCCACGAATTTTAGTATTGCGTCCCACAATGAACGTCTTGGGCCCTAGACGCCGATTTGCCATTTCAGTTTGTCACGCTATATCTTCCGACAGAAAGCACGCAGGCAAAGTTCAATAGTGTCAGTAGATGCAGTACGTAGAGTACTATCCTAGGAAATTTAGTATTGCGTCCCACGGCGAACGTCATGTGCCCCAGACGCCGATTTGCCATTTTAGATTGTCACGCTATATCTCTTGACAGAAAGCACGCAGATAAAATTCAATAGTATCAGTAGATGCAGTACGTAGAGTACTACCACAGAATTTTTAGTATTGCGTCCCACGACGAACGTCTTGGGCCCCAGACGCCAATTTGCCATTTTTATTGTCACGCTATATCTCCCGATAGAAAGCACGCAGGCAAAATTCAAGAGTGTCAGTAGTTGCAGTACGTCAAGTGCTATCCCACGAATTTTAGTATTGCGTCCCACAATGAACGCCTTGGGCCCTAAACGCCGATTTGTCATTTCAGTTTGTCACGCTATATCTCCCGATAGAAAGCACGCACGCAAAATTCAAGAGTGTCAGTAGTTGCAGTACGTCAAGTGCTATCCCACGAATTTTAGTATTGCGTAACAGGACGAACGTCTTGGGCCCGAGACGCCAATTTGCTATTTTTGATTTTTACGCTATATCTCCCGAAAGAAAGCACGCAGACAAACTTCAAGAGTGTCAGTAGAGTCAGTACTTAAAGTACTATCCCATAATTTTTAGTATTGCGTCCCACAATGAACGTCTTGAGCCCTAAACGCCGATTTGCCATTTCAGTTTGTCACGCTATATCTCCCGATAGAAAGCACGCACGCAAAATTCAAGAGTGTCAGTCGTTGCAGTACGTCAAGTGCTATCCCACGAATTTTAGTATTGCGTAACAAGACGAACGTCTTGGGCCCCAGACGCCAATTTGCCATTTTTGATTTTCACGCTATATCTCCCGAAAGAAAGCACGCAGACAAACTTCAAGAGTGTCAGTAGAGTCAGTACTTAAAGTACTATCCCATAATTTTTAGTATTGCGTCCCACAATGAACGTCTTGGGCCCTAAACGCCGATTTGCCATTTCAGTTTGTCACGCTATATCTCCCGATAGAAAGCACGCACGCAAAATTCAAGAGTCTCAGTAGTTGCAGTACGTCAAGTGCTATCCCACGAATTTTAGTATTGCGTCCCACAATGAACGTCTTGGGCCCTAGACGCCGATTTGCCATTTCAGTTTGTCACGCTATATCTTCCGACAGAAAGCACGCAGGCAAAGTTCAATAGTGTCAGTAGATGCAGTACGTAGAGTACTATCCTAGGAATTTTAGTATTGCGTCCCACGGCGAACGTCATGTGCCCCAGACGCCGATTTGCCATTTTAGATTGTCACGCTATATCTCTTGACAGAAAGCACGCAGATAAAATTCAATAGTATCAGTAGATGCAGTATGTAGAGTCCTATCACAGAAGTTTTAGTATTGCGTCCCACGACGAACGTCTTGGGCCCCAGACGCCAATTTGCCATTTTTGATTGTCACGCTATATCTCCCGATAGAAAGCACGCAGGCAAAATTCAAGAGTGTCAGTAGTTGCAGTACGTCAAGTGCTATCCCACGAGTTTTAGTATTGCGTCCCACAATGAACGTCTTGGGCCCTAAACGCCGATTTGCCATTTCAGTTTGTCACGCTATATCTCCCGATAGAAAGCACGCACGCAAAATTCAAGAGTGTCAGTCGTTGCAGTACGTCAAGTGCTATCCCACGAATTTTAGTATTGCGTAACAGGACGAACGTCTTGGGCCCCAGACGCCAATTTGCCATTTTTGATTTTCACGCTATATCTCCCTAAAGAAAGCACGCAGACAAACTTCAAGAGTGTCAGTAGAGTCAGTACTTAAAGTACTATCCCATAATTTTTAGTATTGCGTCCCACAATGAACGTCTTAAACCTAGACGCCGATTTGCCATTTCAGTTTGTCACGCTATATCTCCCGATAGAAAGCACGCACGCAAAATTCAAGAGTCTCAGTAGTTGCAGTACGTCAAGTGCTATCCCACGAATTTTAGTATTGCGTCCCACAATGAACGTCTTGGGCCCTAGACGCCGATTTGCCATTTCAGTTTGTCACGCTATATCTTCCGACAGAAAGCACGCAGGCAAAGTTCAATAGTGTCAGTAGATGCAGTACGTAGAGTACTATCCTAGGAATTTTAATATTGCGTCCCACGGCGAACGTCATGTGCCCCAGACGCCGATTTGCCATTTTAGATTGTCACGCTATATCTCTTGACAGAAAGCACGCAGATAAAATTCAATAGTATCAGTAGATGCAGTACGTAGAGTACTACCACAGAATTTTTAGTATTGCGTCCCACGACGAACGTCTTGGGCCCCAGACGCCAATTTGCCATTTTTGATTGTCACGCTATATCTCCCGATAGAAAGCACGCAGGCAAAATTCAAGAGTGTCAGTAGTTGCAGTACGTCAAGTGCTATCCCACGAATTTTAGTATTGCGACCCACAATGAACGTCTTGGGCCCTAAACGCCGATTTGCCATTTCAGTTTGTCACGCTATATCTCCCGATAGAAAGCACGCACGCAAAATTCAAGAGTGTCAGTAGTTGCAGTACGTCAAGTGCTATCCCACGAGTTTTAGTATTGCGTAACAGGACGAACGTCTTGGGCCCGAGACGCCAATTTGCCATTTTTGATTTTTACGCTATATCTCCCGAAAGAAAGCACGCAGACAAACTTCAAGAGTGTCAGTAGAGTCAGTACTTAAAGTACTATCCCATAATTTTTAGTATTGCGTCCCACAATGAACGTCTTGAGCCCTAAACGCCGATTTGCCATTTCAGTTTGTCACGCTATATCTCCCGATAGAAAGCACGCATGCAAAATTCAAGAGTGTCAGTAGTTGCAGTACGTCAAGTGCTATCCCACGAATTTTAGTATTGCGTAACAGGACGAACGTCTTGGGCCCCAGACGCCAATTTGCCATTTTTGATTTTCACGCTATATCTCCCGAAAGAAAGCACGCAGACAAACTTCAAGAGTGTCAATAGAGTCAGTACTTAAAGTACTATCCCATAATTTTTAGTATTGCGTCCCACAATGAACGTCTTGGGCTCTAGACGCCGATTTGCCATTTTTGATTTTCACGCTATATCTCCCGAAAGAAAGCACGCAGACAAACTTCAAGAGTGTCAGTAGAGTCAGTACTTAAAGTACTATCCCATAATTTTTAGTATTGCGTCCCACAATGAACGTCTTGAGCCCTAAACGCCGATTTGCCATTTCAGTTTGTCACGCTATATCTCCCGATAGAAAGCACGCATGCAAAATTCAAGAGTGTCAGTAGTTGCAGTACGTCAAGTGCTATCCCACGAATTTTAGTATTGCGTAACAGGACGAACGTCTTGGGCCCCAGACGCCAATTTGCCATTTTTGATTTTCACGCTATATCTCCCTAAAGAAAGCACGCAGACAAACTTCAAGAGTGTCAGTAGAGTCAGTACTTAAAGTACTATCCCATAATTTTTAGTATTGCGTCCCACAATGAACGTCTTGGGCCCTAGACGCCGATTTGCCATTTCAGTTTGTCACGCTATATCTCCCGATAGAAAGCACGGACGCAAAATTCAAGAGTCTCAGTAGTTGCAGTACGTCAAGTGCTATCCCACGAATTTTAGTATTGCGTCCCACAATGAACGTCTTGGGCCCTAGACGCCGATTTGCCATTTCAGTTTGTCACGCTATATCTTCCGACAGAAAGCACGCAGGCAAAGTTCAATAGTGTCAGTAGATGCAGTACGTAGAGTACTATCCTAGGAATTTTAGTATTGCGTCCCACGGCGAACGTCATGTGCCCCAGACGCCGATTTGCCATTTTAGATTGTCACGCTATATCTCTTGACAGAAAGCACGCAGATAAAATTCAATAGTATCAGTAGATGCAGTATGTAGAGTCCTATCACAGAAGTTTTAGTATTGCGTCCCACGACGAACGTCTTGGGCATCAGACGCCAATTTGCCATTTTTGATTGTCACGCTATATCTCCCGATAGAAAGCACGCAGGCAAAATTCAAGAGTGTCAGTAGTTGCAGTACGTCAAGTGCTATCCCACGAATTTTAGTATTGCGTAACAGGACGAACGTCTTGGGCCCCAGACGCCAATTTGCCATTTTTGATTTTCACGCTATATCTCCCTAAAGAAAGCACGCAGACAAACTTCAAGAGTGTCAGTAGAGTCAGTACTTAAAGTACTATCCCATAATTTTTAGTATTGCGTCCCACAATGAACGTCTTGGGCCCTAGACGCCGATTTGCCATTTCAGTTTGTCACGCTATATCTCCCGATAGAAAGCACGCACGCAAAATTCAAGAGTCTCAGTAGTTGCAGTACGTCAAGTGCTATCCCACGAATTTTAGTATTGCGTCCCACAATGAACGTCTTGGGCCCTAGACGCCGATTTGCCATTTCAGTTTGTCACGCTATATCTTCCGACAGAAAGCACGCAGGCAAAGTTCAATAGTGTCAGTAGATGCAGTACGTAGAGTACTATCCTAGGAATTTTAGTATTGCGTCCCACGGCGAACGTCATGTGCCCCAGACGCCGATTTGCCATTTTAGATTGTCACGCTATATCTCTTGACAGAAAGCACGCAGATAAAATTCAATAGTAACAGTAGATGCAGTATGTAGAGTACTATCACAGAATTTTTAGTATTGCGTCCCACGAGGAACGTCTTGGGCCCCAGACGCCAATTTGCCATTTTTGATTGTCACGCTATATCTCCCGATAGAAAGCACGCAGGCAAAATTCAAGAGTGTCAGTAGTTGCAGTACGTCAAGTGCTATCCCACGAGTTTTAGTATTGCGTCCCACAATGAAAGTCTTGGGCCCTAGATGCCAATTTGCTATTCCAGTTTGTCACGCTATATCTCCCGATAGAAAGCACGCAGGCAAACTTCAAGAGTATCATTAGTTGCAGTACGTCAAGTGCTATCCCACGAATTTTAGTATTGCGTAACAGGACGAACGTCTTGGGCCCGAGACGCCAATTTGCCATTTTTGATTTTTACGCTATATTTCCCGAAAGAAAGCACGCAGACAAACTTCAAGAGTGTCAGTAGAGTCAGTACTTAAAGTACTATCCCATAATTTTTAGTATTGCGTCCCACAATGAACGTCTTGGGCCCTAGACGCCGATTTGCCATTTCAGTTTGTCACGCTATATCTCCCGATAGAAAGCACGCACGCAAAATTCAAGAGTGTCAGTAGATGCAGCCAGTAGAGTACTATCACAGAATTTTTAGTATTGCGTCCCACAATGAAAGTCTTGGGCCCTAGATGCCAATTTGCCATTCCAGTTTGTCACGCTATATCTCCCGATAGAAAGCACGCAGGCAAACTTCAAGAGTATCAGTAGAGTCAGTACGTAAAGTACTATCCCAGAATTTTTAGTATTGCGTCCCACGAAAAACGTGCCTCGCGCCAGACGCCAATTTGCCATTTTAGATTGTCACGCTATATCTCCCGAAAGAAAGCACGCAGACAAACTTCAAGAGTGTCAGTAGATGCAGTACGTCAAGTAATATCCCACGAATTTTAGTATTGCGTAACAGGACAAACGTCTTGGGCCCGAGACGCCAATTTGCCATTTTTGATTTTTACGCTATATCTCCCGAAGAAAGCACGCAGACAAACTTCAAGAGTGTCAGTAGAGTCAGTACTTAAAGTACTATCCCATAATTTTTAGTATTGCGTCCCACAATGAACGTCTTGGGCCCTAAACGCCGATTTGCCATTTCAGTTTGTCACGCTATATCTCCCGATAGAAAGCACGCACGCAAAATTCAAGAGTCTCAGTAGTTGCAGTACGTCAAGTGCTATCCCACGAATTTTAGTATTGCGTCCCACAATGAACGTCT
Source organism: Pholcus phalangioides (assembly GCF_987345545.1). NCBI lineage: Eukaryota > Metazoa > Arthropoda > Arachnida > Araneae > Pholcidae > Pholcus > Pholcus phalangioides. The sequence continues at coordinate 22,393,319 of NW_028301610.1, read as the reverse complement.
TGGGCCCTAAACGCCGATTTGCCATTTCAGTTTGTCACGCTATATCTCCCGATAGAAAGCACGCATGCAAAATTCAAGAGTGTCAGTAGTTGCAGTACGTCAAGTGCTATCCCACGAGTTTTAGTATTGCGTCCCACAATGAAAGTCTTGGGCCCTAGATGCCAATTTGCTATTCCAGTTTGTCACGCTATATCTCCCGATAGAAAGCACGCAGGCAAACTTCAAGAGTATCATTAGTTGCAGTACGTCAAGTGCTATCCCACGAATTTTAGTATTGCGTAACAGGACGAACGTCTTGGGCCCGAGACGCCAATTTGCCATTTTTGATTTTTACGCTATATTTCCCGAAAGAAAGCACGCAGACAAACTTCAAGAGTGTCAGTAGAGTCAGTACTTAAAGTACTATCCCATAATTTTTAGTATTGCGTCCCACAATGAACGTCTTGGGCCCTAGACGCCGATTTGCCATTTCAGTTTGTCACGCTATATCTCCCAATAGAAAGCACGCACGCAAAATTCAAGAGTGTCAGTAGATGCAGCCAGTAGAGTACTATCACAGAATTTTTAGTATTGCGTCCCACAATGAAAGTCTTGGGCCCTAGATGCCAATTTGCCATTCCAGTTTGTCACGCTATATCTCCCGATAGAAAGCACGCAGGCAAACTTCAAGAGTATCAGTAGAGTCAGTACGTAAAGTACTATCCCAGAATTTTTAGTATTGCGTCCCACGAAAAACGTGCCTCGCGCCAGACGCCAATTTGCCATTTTAGATTGTCACGCTATATCTCCCGAAAGAAAGCACGCAGACAAACTTCAAGAGTGTCAGTAGATGCAGTACGTCAAGTAATATCCCACGAATTTTAGTATTGCGTAACAGGACAAACGTCTTGGGCCCGAGACGCCAATTTGCCATTTTTGATTTTTACGCTATATCTCCCGAAGAAAGCACGCAGACAAACTTCAAGAGTGTCAGTAGAGTCAGTACTTAAAGTACTATCCCATAATTTTTAGTATTGCGTCCCACAATGAACGTCTTGGGCCCTAAACGCCGATTTGCCATTTCAGTTTGTCACGCTATATCTCCCGATAGAAAGCACGCACGCAAAATTCAAGAGTCTCAGTAGTTGCAGTACGTCAAGTGCTATCCCACGAATTTTAGTATTGCGTCCCACAATGAACGTCTTGGGCCCTAAACGCCGATTTGCCATTTCAGTTTGTCACGCTATATCTCCCGATAGAAAGCACGCATGCAAAATTCAAGAGTGTCAGTAGTTGCAGTACGTCAAGTGCTATCCCACGAATTTTAGTATTGCGTAACAGGACGAACGTCTTGGGCCCCAGACGCCAATTTGCCATTTTTGATTTTCACGCTATATCTCCCGAAAGAAAGCACGCAGACAAACTTCAAGAGTGTCAGTAGAGTCAGTACTTAAAGTACTATCCCACAATTTTTAGTATTGCGTCCCACAATGAACGTCTTGAGCCCTAAACGCCGATTTGCCATTTCAGTTTGTCACGCTATATCTCCCGATAGAAAGCACGCATGCAAAATTCAAGAGTGTCAGTAGTTGCAGTACGTCAAGTGCTATCCCACGAATTTTAGTATTGCGTAACAGGACGAACGTCTTGGGCCCCAGACGCCAATTTGCCATTTTTGATTTTCACGCTATATCTCCCGAAAGAAAGCACGCAGACAAACTTCAAGAGTGTCAGTAGAGTCAGTACTTAAAGTACTATCCCATAATTTTTAGTATTGCGTCCCACAATGAACGTCTTGGGCCCTAAACGCCGATTTGCCATTTCAGTTTGTCACGCTATATCTTCCGATAGAAAGCACGCACGCAAAATTCAAGAGTCTCAGTAGTTGCAGTACGTCAAGTGCTATCCCACGAATTTTAGTATTGCGTCCCACAATGAACGTCTTGGGCCCTAGACGCCGATTTGTCATTTCAGTTTGTCACGCTATATCTTTCGACAGAAAGCACGCAGGCAAAGTTCAATAGTGTCAGTAGATGCAGTACGTAGAGTACTATCCTAGGAATTTTAGTATTGCGTCCCACGGCGAACGTCATGTGCCCCAGACGCCGATTTGCCATTTTAGATTGTCACGCTATATCTCTTGACAGAAAGCACGCAGATAAAATTCAATAGTATCAGTAGATGCAGTATGTAGAGTCCTATCACAGAAGTTTTAGTATTGCGTCCCACGACGAACGTCTTGGGCCCCAGACGCCAATTTTCCATTTTTGATTGTCACGCTATATCTCCCGATAGAAAGCACGCACGCAAAATTCAAGAGTGTCAGTCGTTGCAGTACGTCAAGTGCTATCCCACGAATTTTAGTATTGCGTAACAGGACGAACGTCTTGGGCCCCAGACGCCAATTTGCCATTTTTGATTTTCACGCTATATCTCCCTAAAGAAAGCACGCAGACAAACTTCAAGAGTGTCAGTAGAGTCAGTGCTTAAAGTACTATCCCATAATTTTTAGTATTGCGTCCCACAATGAACGTCTTGGGCCCTAGACGCCGATTTGCCATTTCAGTTTGTCACGCTATATCTCCCGATAGAAAGCACGCACGCAAAATTCAAGAGTCTCAGTAGTTGCAGTACGTCAAGTGCTATCCCACGAATTTTAGTATTGCGTCCCACAATGAACGTCTTGGGCCCTAGACGCCGATTTGCCATTTCAGTTTGTCGCGCTATATCTTCCGACAGAAAGCACGCAGGCAAAGTTCAATAGTGTCAGTAGATGCAGTACGTAGAGTACTATCCTAGGAATTTTAGTATTGCGTCCCACGGCGAACGTCATGTGCCCCAGACGCCGATTTGCCATTTTAGATTGTCACGCTATATCTCTTGACAGAAAGCACGCAGATAAAATTCAATAGTATCAGTAGATGCAGTATGTAGAGTCCTATCACAGAAGTTTTAGTATTGCGTCCCACGACGAACGTCTTGGGCATCAGACGCCAATTTGCCATTTTTGATTGTCACGCTATATCTCCCGATAGAAAGCACGCAGGCAAAATTCAAGAGTGTCAGTAGTTGCAGTACGTCAAGTGCTATCCCACGAGTTTTAGTATTGCGTCCCACAATGAACGTCTTGGGCCCTAAACGCCGATTTGCCATTTCAGTTTGTCACGCTATATCTCCCGATAGAAAGCACGCACGCAAAATTCAAGAGTGTCAGTCGTTGCAGTACGTCAAGTGCTATCCCACGAATTTTAGTATTGCGTAACAGGACGAACGTCTTGGGCCCCAGACGCCAATTTGCCATTTTTGATTTTCACGCTATATCTCCCTAAAGAAAGCACGCAGACAAACTTCAAGAGTGTCAGTAGAGTCAGTACTTAAAGTACTATCCCATAATTTTTAGTATTGCGTCCCACAATGAACGTCTTGGGCCCTAGACGCCGATTTGCCATTTCAGTTTGTCACGCTATATCTCCCGATAGAAAGCACGCACGCAAAATTCAAGAGTCTCAGTAGTTGCAGTACGTCAAGTGCTATCCCACGAATTTTAGTATTGCGTCCCACAATGAACGTCTTGGGCCCTAGACGCCGATTTGCCATTTCAGTTTGTCACGCTATATCTTCCGACAGAAAGCACGCAGGCAAAGTTCAATAGTGTCAGTAGATGCAGTACGTAGAGTACTATCCTAGGAATTTTAGTATTGCGTCCCACGGCGAACGTCATGTGCCCCAGACGCCGATTTGCCATTTTAGATTGTCACGCTATATCTCTTGACAGAAAGCACGCAGATAAAATTCAATAGTAACAGTAGATGCAGTATGTAGAGTACTATCACAGAATTTTTAGTATTGCGTCCCACGAGGAACGTCTTGGGCCCCAGACGCCAATTTGCCATTTTTGATTGTCACGCTATATCTCCCGATAGAAAGCACGCAGGCAAAATTCAAGAGTGTCAGTAGTTGCAGTACGTCAAGTGCTATCCCACGAGTTTTAGTATTGCGTCCCACAATGAAAGTCTTGGGCCCTAGATGCCAATTTGCTATTCCAGTTTGTCACGCTATATCTCCCGATAGAAAGCACGCAGGCAAACTTCAAGAGTATCATTAGTTGCAGTACGTCAAGTGCTATCCCACGAATTTTAGTATTGCGTCCCACAATGAACGTCTTGGGCCCTAAACGCCGATTTGCCATTTCAGTTTGTCACGCTATATCTCCCGATAGAAAGCACGCACGCAAAATTCAAGAGTGTCAGTAGTTGCAGTACGTCAAGTGCTATTCCACGAATTTTAGTATTGCGTAACAGGACGAACGTCTTGGGCCCGAGACGCCAATTTGCCATTTTTGATTTTTACGCTATATTTCCCGAAAGAAAGCACGCAGACAAACTTCAAGAGTATCAGTAGAGTCAGTACGTAAAGTACTATCCCAGAATTTTTAGTATTGCGTCCCACGAAAAACGTGCCTCGCGCCAGACGCCAATTTGCCATTTTAGATTGTCACGCTATATCTCCCGAAAGAAAGCACGCAGACAAACTTCAAGAGTGTCAGTAGATGCAGTACGTCAAGTAATATCCCACGAATTTTAGTATTGCGTAACAGGACGAACGTCTTGGGCCCGAGACGCCAATTTGCCATTTTTGATTTTTACGCTATATCTCCCGAAGAAAGCACGCAGACAAACTTCAAGAGTGTCAGTAGAGTCAGTACTTAAAGTACTATCCCATAATTTTTAGTATTGCGTCCCACAATGAACGTCTTGGGCCCTAGACACCGATTTGCCATTTCAGTTTGTCACGCTATATCTCCCGATAGAAAGCACGCAGGCAAACTTCAAGAGTATCAGTAGAGTCAGTACGTAAAGTACTATCCCAGAATTTTTAGTATTGCGTCCCACAAAAAACGTGCCTCGCGCCAGACGCCAATTTGCCATTTTAGATTGTCACGCTATATCTCCCGAAAGAAAGCACGCAGACAAACTTCAACAGTGTCAGTAGATGCAGTACGTCAAGTAATATCCCACGAATTTTAGTATTGCGTCCCACGACGAACGTCTTAGGCCCTAGATGCCGATTTGCCATTTCAGTTTGTCATGCTATTTCTCCCGGCAGAAAGCACGCAGACAAATTTCAATAGTGTCAGTAGATGCAGTACTTGAAGTACTATCACAAAATTTTTAGTATTGCGTCCCACGACGAACGTCTTGGGCCCCAGACGCCAATTTGCCATTTTAGATTGTCACGCTATATCTCCCGATAGAAAGCACGCAGGCAAAATTCAACAGCGTCAGTAGATGCAATACCTTAAGTAATATCCCACGAATTTTATTATTGCGTCCCACAACGAACGTCTTGGGCCCTAGATGCCAATTTGCCATTTCAGTTTGTCACGCTATTTCTCCCAGCAGAAAGCACGCAGACAAATTTCAGTAGTGTCAGCAGATGCAGTACGTAGAGTACTATCACAGAATTTTTAGTATTGCGTCTCACGACGAACGTCTTGGGCCCTAAACGCCGATTTGCCATTTCAGTTTGTCACGCTATATCTCCCGATAGAAAGCACGCACGCAAAATTCAAGAGTCTCAGTAGTTGCAGTACGTCAAGTGCTATCCCACGAATTTTAGTATTGCGTCCCACAATGAACGTCTTGGGCCCTAGACGCCGATTTGCCATTTCAGTTTGTCACGCTATATCTTCCGACAGAAAGCACGCAGGCAAAGTTCAATAGTGTCAGTAGATGCAGTACGTAGAGTACTATCCTAGGAAATTTAGTATTGCGTCCCACGGCGAACGTCATGTGCCCCAGACGCCGATTTGCCATTTTAGATTGTCACGCTATATCTCTTGACAGAAAGCACGCAGATAAAATTCAATAGTATCAGTAGATGCAGTACGTAGAGTACTACCACAGAATTTTTAGTATTGCGTCCCACGACGAACGTCTTGGGCCCCAGACGCCAATTTGCCATTTTTATTGTCACGCTATATCTCCCGATAGAAAGCACGCAGGCAAAATTCAAGAGTGTCAGTAGTTGCAGTACGTCAAGTGCTATCCCACGAATTTTAGTATTGCGTCCCACAATGAACGCCTTGGGCCCTAGACGCCGATTTGCCATTTCAGTTTGTCACGCTATATCTCCCGATAGAAAGCACGCACGCAAAATTCAAGAGTCTCAGTAGTTGCAGTACGTCAAGTGCTATCCCACGAATTTTAGTATTGCGTCCCACAATGAACGTCTTGGGCCCTAGACGCCGATTTGCCATTTCAGTTTGTCGCGCTATATCTTCCGACAGAAAGCACGCAGGCAAAGTTCAATAGTGTCAGTAGATGCAGTACGTAGAGTACTATCCTAGGAATTTTAGTATTGCGTCCCACGGCGAACGTCATGTGCCCCAGACGCCGATTTGCCATTTTAGATTGTCACGCTATATCTCTTGACAGAAAGCACGCAGATAAAATTCAATAGTATCAGTAGATGCAGTATGTAGAGTCCTATCACAGAAGTTTTAGTATTGCGTCCCACGACGAACGTCTTGGGCATCAGACGCCAATTTGCCATTTTTGATTGTCACGCTATATCTCCCGATAGAAAGCACGCAGGCAAAATTCAAGAGTGTCAGTAGTTGCAGTACGTCAAGTGCTATCCCACGAGTTTTAGTATTGCGTCCCACAATGAACGTCTTGGGCCCTAAACGCCGATTTGCCATTTCAGTTTGTCACGCTATATCTCCCGATAGAAAGCACGCACGCAAAATTCAAGAGTGTCAGTCGTTGCAGTACGTCAAGTGCTATCCCACGAATTTTAGTATTGCGTAACAGGACGAACGTCTTGGGCCCCAGACGCCAATTTGCCATTTTTGATTTTCACGCTATATCTCCCTAAAGAAAGCACGCAGACAAACTTCAAGAGTGTCAGTAGAGTCAGTACTTAAAGTACTATCCCATAATTTTTAGTATTGCGTCCCACAATGAACGTCTTGGGCCCTAGACGCCGATTTGCCATTTCAGTTTGTCACGCTATATCTCCCGATAGAAAGCACGCACGCAAAATTCAAGAGTCTCAGTAGTTGCAGTACGTCAAGTGCTATCCCACGAATTTTAGTATTGCGTCCCACAATGAACGTCTTGGGCCCTAGACGCCGATTTGCCATTTCAGTTTGTCACGCTATATCTTCCGACAGAAAGCACGCAGGCAAAGTTCAATAGTGTCAGTAGATGCAGTACGTAGAGTACTATCCTAGGAATTTTAGTATTGCGTCCCACGGCGAACGTCATGTGCCCCAGACGCCGATTTGCCATTTTAGATTGTCACGCTATATCTCTTGACAGAAAGCACGCAGATAAAATTCAATAGTAACAGTAGATGCAGTATGTAGAGTACTATCACAGAATTTTTAGTATTGCGTCCCACGAGGAACGTCTTGGGCCCCAGACGCCAATTTGCCATTTTTGATTGTCACGCTATATCTCCCGATAGAAAGCACGCAGGCAAAATTCAAGAGTGTCAGTAGTTGCAGTACGTCAAGTGCTATCCCACGAGTTTTAGTATTGCGTCCCACAATGAAAGTCTTGGGCCCTAGATGCCAATTTGCTATTCCAGTTTGTCACGCTATATCTCCCGATAGAAAGCACGCAGGCAAACTTCAAGAGTATCATTAGTTGCAGTACGTCAAGTGCTATCCCACGAATTTTAGTATTGCGTCCCACAATGAACGTTTTGGGCCCTAAACGCCGATTTGCCATTTCAGTTTGTCACGCTATATCTCCCGATAGAAAGCACGCACGCAAAATTCAAGAGTGTCAGTAGTTGCAGTACGTCAAGTGCTATTCCACGAATTTTAGTATTGCGTAACAGGACGAACGTCTTGGGCCCGAGACGCCAATTTGCCATTTTTGATTTTTACGCTATATTTCCCGAAAGAAAGCACGCAGACAAACTTCAAGAGTATCAGTAGAGTCAGTACGTAAAGTACTATCCCAGAATTTTTAGTATTGCGTCCCACGAAAAACGTGCCTCGCGCCAGACGCCAATTTGCCATTTTAGATTGTCACGCTATATCTCCCGAAAGAAAGCACGCAGACAAACTTCAAGAGTGTCAGTAGATGCAGTACGTCAAGTAATATCCCACGAATTTTAGTATTGCGTAACAGGACGAACGTCTTGGGCCCGAGACGCCAATTTGCCATTTTTGATTTTTACGCTATATCTCCCGAAGAAAGCACGCAGACAAACTTCAAGAGTGTCAGTAGAGTCAGTACTTAAAGTACTATCCCATAATTTTTAGTATTGCGTCCCACAATGAACGTCTTGGGCCCTAGACACCGATTTGCCATTTCAGTTTGTCACGCTATATCTCCCGATAGAAAGCACGCAGGCAAACTTCAAGAGTATCAGTAGAGTCAGTACGTAAAGTACTATCCCAGAATTTTTAGTATTGCGTCCCACAAAAAACGTGCCTCGCGCCAGACGCCAATTTGCCATTTTAGATTGTCACGCTATATCTCCCGAAAGAAAGCACGCAGACAAACTTCAACAGTGTCAGTAGATGCAGTACGTCAAGTAATATCCCACGAATTTTAGTATTGCGTCCCACGACGAACGTCTTAGGCCCTAGATGCCGATTTGCCATTTCAGTTTGTCATGCTATTTCTCCCGGCAGAAAGCACGCAGACAAATTTCAATAGTGTCAGTAGATGCAGTACTTGAAGTACTATCACAAAATTTTTAGTATTGCGTCCCACGACGAACGTCTTGGGCCCCAGACGCCAATTTGCCATTTTAGATTGTCACGCTATATCTCCCGATAGAAAGCACGCAGGCAAAATTCAACAGCGTCAGTAGATGCAATACCTTAAGTAATATCCCACGAATTTTATTATTGCGTCCCACAACGAACGTCTTGGGCCCTAGATGCCAATTTGCCATTTCAGTTTGTCACGCTATTTCTCCCAGCAGAAAGCACGCAGACAAATTTCAGTAGTGTCAGCAGATGCAGTACGTAGAGTACTATCACAGAATTTTTAGTATTGCGTCTCACGACGAACGTCTTGGGCCCTAAACGCCGATTTGCCATTTCAGTTTGTCACGCTATATCTCCCGATAGAAAGCACGCACGCAAAATTCAAGAGTCTCAGTAGTTGCAGTACGTCAAGTGCTATCCCACGAATTTTAGTATTGCGTCCCACAATGAACGTCTTGGGCCCTAGACGCCGATTTGCCATTTCAGTTTGTCACGCTATATCTTCCGACAGAAAGCACGCAGGCAAAGTTCAATAGTGTCAGTAGATGCAGTACGTAGAGTACTATCCTAGGAAATTTAGTATTGCGTCCCACGGCGAACGTCATGTGCCCCAGACGCCGATTTGCCATTTTAGATTGTCACGCTATATCTCTTGACAGAAAGCACGCAGATAAAATTCAATAGTATCAGTAGATGCAGTACGTAGAGTACTACCACAGAATTTTTAGTATTGCGTCCCACGACGAACGTCTTGGGCCCCAGACGCCAATTTGCCATTTTTATTGTCACGCTATATCTCCCGATAGAAAGCACGCAGGCAAAATTCAAGAGTGTCAGTAGTTGCAGTACGTCAAGTGCTATCCCACGAATTTTAGTATTGCGTCCCACAATGAACGCCTTGGGCCCTAGACGCCGATTTGCCATTTCAGTTTGTCACGCTATATCTCCCGATAGAAAGCACGCACGCAAAATTCAAGAGTCTCAGTAGTTGCAGTACGTCAAGTGCTATCCCACGAATTTTAGTATTGCGTCCCACAATGAACGTCTTGGGCCCTAGACGCCGATTTGCCATTTCAGTTTGTCGCGCTATATCTTCCGACAGAAAGCACGCAGGCAAAGTTCAATAGTGTCAGTAGATGCAGTACGTAGAGTACTATCCTAGGAATTTTAGTATTGCGTCCCACGGCGAACGTCATGTGCCCCAGACGCCGATTTGCCATTTTAGATTGTCACGCTATATCTCTTGACAGAAAGCACGCAGATAAAATTGAATAGTATCAGTAGATGCAGTATGTAGAGTCCTATCACAGAAGTTTTAGTTTGCGTCCCACGACGAACGTCTTGGGCATCAGACGCCAATTTGCCATTTTTGATTGTCACGCTATATCTCCCGATAGAAAGCACGCAGGCAAAATTCAAGAGTGTCAGTAGTTGCAGTACGTCAAGTGCTATCCCACGAGTTTTAGTATTGCGTCCCACAATGAACGTCTTGGGCCCTAAACGCCGATTTGCCATTTCAGTTTGTCACGCTATATCTCCCGATAGAAAGCACGCACGCAAAATTCAAGAGTGTCAGTCGTTGCAGTACGTCAAGTGCTATCCCACGAATTTTAGTATTGCGTAACAGGACGAACGTCTTGGGCCCCAGACGCCAATTTGCCATTTTTGATTTTCACGCTATATCTCCCTAAAGAAAGCACGCAGACAAACTTCAAGAGTGTCAGTAGAGTCAGTACTTAAAGTACTATCCCATAATTTTTAGTATTGCGTCCCACAATGAACGTCTTGGGCCCTAGACGCCGATTTGCCATTTCAGTTTGTCACGCTATATCTCCCGATAGAAAGCACGCACGCAAAATTCAAGAGTCTCAGTAGTTGCAGTACGTCAAGTGCTATCCCACGAATTTTAGTATTGCGTCCCACAATGAACGTCTTGGGCCCTAGACGCCGATTTGCCATTTCAGTTTGTCACGCTATATCTTCCGACAGAAAGCACGCAGGCAAAGTTCAATAGTGTCAGTAGATGCAGTACGTAGAGTACTATCCTAGGAATTTTAGTATTGCGTCCCACGGCGAACGTCATGTGCCCCAGACGCCGATTTGCCATTTTAGATTGTCACGCTATATCTCTTGACAGAAAGCACGCAGATAAAATTCAATAGTAACAGTAGATGCAGTATGTAGAGTACTATCACAGAATTTTTAGTATTGCGTCCCACGAGGAACGTCTTGGGCCCCAGACGCCAATTTGCCATTTTTGATTGTCACGCTATATCTCCCGATAGAAAGCACGCAGGCAAAATTCAAGAGTGTCAGTAGTTGCAGTACGTCAAGTGCTATCCCACGAGTTTTAGTATTGCGTCCCACAATGAAAGTCTTGGGCCCTAGATGCCAATTTGCTATTCCAGTTTGTCACGCTATATCTCCCGATAGAAAGCACGCAGGCAAACTTCAAGAGTATCATTAGTTGCAGTACGTCAAGTGCTATCCCACGAATTTTAGTATTGCGTCCCACAATGAACGTCTTGGGCCCTAAACGCCGATTTGCCATTTCAGTTTGTCACGCTATATCTCCCGATAGAAAGCACGCACGCAAAATTCAAGAGTGTCAGTAGTTGCAGTACGTCAAGTGCTATTCCACGAATTTTAGTATTGCGTAACAGGACGAACGTCTTGGGCCCGAGACGCCAATTTGCCATTTTTGATTTTTACGCTATATTTCCCGAAAGAAAGCACGCAGACAAACTTCAAGAGTATCAGTAGAGTCAGTACGTAAAGTACTATCCCAGAATTTTTAGTATTGCGTCCCACGAAAAACGTGCCTCGCGCCAGACGCCAATTTGCCATTTTAGATTGTCACGCTATATCTCCCGAAAGAAAGCACGCAGACAAACTTCAAGAGTGTCAGTAGATGCAGTACGTCAAGTAATATCCCACGAATTTTAGTATTGCGTAACAGGACGAACGTCTTGGGCCCGAGACGCCAATTTGCCATTTTTGATTTTTACGCTATATTTCCCGAAAGAAAGCACGCAGACAAACTTCAAGAGTATCAGTAGAGTCAGTACTTAAAGTACTATCCCATAATTTTTAGTATTGCGTCCCACAATGAACGTCTTGGGCCCTAAACGCCGATTTGCCATTTCAGTTTGTCACGCTATATCTCCCGATAGAAAGCACGCAGGCAAAATTCAAGAGTGTCAGTAGTTGCAGTACGTCAAGTGCTATCCCACGAGTTTTAGTATTGCGTCCCACAATGAACGTCTTGGGCCCTAAACGCCGATTTGCCATTTCAGTTTGTCACGCTATATCTCCCGATAGAAAGCACGCACGCAAAATTCAAGAGTGTCAGTCGTTGCAGTACGTCAAGTGCTATCCCACGAATTTTAGTATTGCGTAACAGGACGAACGTCTTGGGCCCCAGACGCCAATTTGCCATTTTTGATTTTCACGCTATATCTCCCTAAAGAAAGCACGCAGACAAACTTCAAGAGTGTCAGTAGAGTCAGTACTTAAAGTACTATCCCATAATTTTTAGTATTGCGTCCCACAATGAACGTCTTGGGCCCTAGACGCCGATTTGCCATTTCAGTTTGTCACGCTATATCTCCCGATAGAAAGCACGCACGCAAAATTCAAGAGTCTCAGTAGTTGCAGTACGTCAAGTGCTATCCCACGAATTTTAGTATTGCGTCCCACAATGAACGTCTTGGGCCCTAGACGCCGATTTGCCATTTCAGTTTGTCACGCTATATCTTCCGACAGAAAGCACGCAGGCAAAGTTCAATAGTGTCAGTAGATGCAGTACGTAGAGTACTATCCTAGGAATTTTAGTATTGCGTCCCACGGCGAACGTCATGTGCCCCAGACGCCGATTTGCCATTTTAGATTGTCACGCTATATCTCTTGACAGAAAGCACGCAGATAAAATTCAATAGTAACAGTAGATGCAGTATGTAGAGTACTATCACAGAATTTTTAGTATTGCGTCCCACGAGGAACGTCTTGGGCCCCAGACGCCAATTTGCCATTTTTGATTGTCACGCTATATCTCCCGATAGAAAGCACGCAGGCAAAATTCAAGAGTGTCAGTAGTTGCAGTACGTCAAGTGCTATCCCACGAGTTTTAGTATTGCGTCCCACAATGAAAGTCTTGGGCCCTAGATGCCAATTTGCTATTCCAGTTTGTCACGCTATATCTCCCGATAGAAAGCACGCAGGCAAACTTCAAGAGTATCATTAGTTGCAGTACGTCAAGTGCTATCCCACGAATTTTAGTATTGCGTCCCACAATGAACGTTTTGGGCCCTAAACGCCGATTTGCCATTTCAGTTTGTCACGCTATATCTCCCGATAGAAAGCACGCACGCAAAATTCAAGAGTGTCAGTAGTTGCAGTACGTCAAGTGCTATTCCACGAATTTTAGTATTGCGTAACAGGACGAACGTCTTGGGCCCGAGACGCCAATTTGCCATTTTTGATTTTTACGCTATATTTCCCGAAAGAAAGCACGCAGACAAACTTCAAGAGTATCAGTAGAGTCAGTACGTAAAGTACTATCCCAGAATTTTTAGTATTGCGTCCCACGAAAAACGTGCCTCGCGCCAGACGCCAATTTGCCATTTTAGATTGTCACGCTATATCTCCCGAAAGAAAGCACGCAGACAAACTTCAAGAGTGTCAGTAGATGCAGTACGTCAAGTAATATCCCACGAATTTTAGTATTGCGTAACAGGACGAACGTCTTGGGCCCGAGACGCCAATTTGCCATTTTTGATTTTTACGCTATATCTCCCGAAGAAAGCACGCAGACAAACTTCAAGAGTGTCAGTAGAGTCAGTACTTAAAGTACTATCCCATAATTTTTAGTATTGCGTCCCACAATGAACGTCTTGGGCCCTAGACACCGATTTGCCATTTCAGTTTGTCACGCTATATCTCCCGATAGAAAGCACGCAGGCAAACTTCAAGAGTATCAGTAGAGTCAGTACGTAAAGTACTATCCCAGAATTTTTAGTATTGCGTCCCACAAAAAACGTGCCTCGCGCCAGACGCCAATTTGCCATTTTAGATTGTCACGCTATATCTCCCGAAAGAAAGCACGCAGACAAACTTCAACAGTGTCAGTAGATGCAGTACGTCAAGTAATATCCCACGAATTTTAGTATTGCGTCCCACGACGAACGTCTTAGGCCCTAGATGCCGATTTGCCATTTCAGTTTGTCATGCTATTTCTCCCGGCAGAAAGCACGCAGACAAATTTCAATAGTGTCAGTAGATGCAGTACTTGAAGTACTATCACAAAATTTTTAGTATTGCGTCCCACGACGAACGTCTTGGGCCCCAGACGCCAATTTGCCATTTTAGATTGTCACGCTATATCTCCCGATAGAAAGCACGCAGGCAAAATTCAACAGCGTCAGTAGATGCAATACCTTAAGTAATATCCCACGAATTTTATTATTGCGTCCCACAACGAACGTCTTGGGCCCTAGATGCCAATTTGCCATTTCAGTTTGTCACGCTATTTCTCCCAGCAGAAAGCACGCAGACAAATTTCAGTAGTGTCAGCAGATGCAGTACGTAGAGTACTATCACAGAATTTTTAGTATTGCGTCTCACGACGAACGTCTTGGGCCCTAAACGCCGATTTGCCATTTCAGTTTGTCACGCTATATCTCCCGATAGAAAGCACGCACGCAAAATTCAAGAGTCTCAGTAGTTGCAGTACGTCAAGTGCTATCCCACGAATTTTAGTATTGCGTCCCACAATGAACGTCTTGGGCCCTAGACGCCGATTTGCCATTTCAGTTTGTCACGCTATATCTTCCGACAGAAAGCACGCAGGCAAAGTTCAATAGTGTCAGTAGATGCAGTACGTAGAGTACTATCCTAGGAAATTTAGTATTGCGTCCCACGGCGAACGTCATGTGCCCCAGACGCCGATTTGCCATTTTAGATTGTCACGCTATATCTCTTGACAGAAAGCACGCAGATAAAATTCAATAGTATCAGTAGATGCAGTACGTAGAGTACTACCACAGAATTTTTAGTATTGCGTCCCACGACGAACGTCTTGGGCCCCAGACGCCAATTTGCCATTTTTATTGTCACGCTATATCTCCCGATAGAAAGCACGCAGGCAAAATTCAAGAGTGTCAGTAGTTGCAGTACGTCAAGTGCTATCCCACGAATTTTAGTATTGCGTCCCACAATGAACGCCTTGGGCCCTAGACGCCGATTTGCCATTTCAGTTTGTCACGCTATATCTCCCGATAGAAAGCACGCACGCAAAATTCAAGAGTCTCAGTAGTTGCAGTACGTCAAGTGCTATCCCACGAATTTTAGTATTGCGTCCCACAATGAACGTCTTGGGCCCTAGACGCCGATTTGCCATTTCAGTTTGTCGCGCTATATCTTCCGACAGAAAGCACGCAGGCAAAGTTCAATAGTGTCAGTAGATGCAGTACGTAGAGTACTATCCTAGGAATTTTAGTATTGCGTCCCACGGCGAACGTCATGTGCCCCAGACGCCGATTTGCCATTTTAGATTGTCACGCTATATCTCTTGACAGAAAGCACGCAGATAAAATTCAATAGTATCAGTAGATGCAGTATGTAGAGTCCTATCACAGAAGTTTTAGTTTGCGTCCCACGACGAACGTCTTGGGCATCAGACGCCAATTTGCCATTTTTGATTGTCACGCTATATCTCCCGATAGAAAGCACGCAGGCAAAATTCAAGAGTGTCAGTAGTTGCAGTACGTCAAGTGCTATCCCACGAGTTTTAGTATTGCGTCCCACAATGAACGTCTTGGGCCCTAAACGCCGATTTGCCATTTCAGTTTGTCACGCTATATCTCCCGATAGAAAGCACGCACGCAAAATTCAAGAGTGTCAGTCGTTGCAGTACGTCAAGTGCTATCCCACGAATTTTAGTATTGCGTAACAGGACGAACGTCTTGGGCCCCAGACGCCAATTTGCCATTTTTGATTTTCACGCTATATCTCCCTAAAGAAAGCACGCAGACAAACTTCAAGAGTGTCAGTAGAGTCAGTACTTAAAGTACTATCCCATAATTTTTAGTATTGCGTCCCACAATGAACGTCTTGGGCCCTAGACGCCGATTTGCCATTTCAGTTTGTCACGCTATATCTCCCGATAGAAAGCACGCACGCAAAATTCAAGAGTCTCAGTAGTTGCAGTACGTCAAGTGCTATCCCACGAATTTTAGTATTGCGTCCCACAATGAACGTCTTGGGCCCTAGACGCCGATTTGCCATTTCAGTTTGTCACGCTATATCTTCCGACAGAAAGCACGCAGGCAAAGTTCAATAGTGTCAGTAGATGCAGTACGTAGAGTACTATCCTAGGAATTTTAGTATTGCGTCCCACGGCGAACGTCATGTGCCCCAGACGCCGATTTGCCATTTTAGATTGTCACGCTATATCTCTTGACAGAAAGCACGCAGATAAAATTCAATAGTAACAGTAGATGCAGTATGTAGAGTACTATCACAGAATTTTTAGTATTGCGTCCCACGAGGAACGTCTTGGGCCCCAGACGCCAATTTGCCATTTTTGATTGTCACGCTATATCTCCCGATAGAAAGCACGCAGGCAAAATTCAAGAGTGTCAGTAGTTGCAGTACGTCAAGTGCTATCCCACGAGTTTTAGTATTGCGTCCCACAATGAAAGTCTTGGGCCCTAGATGCCAATTTGCTATTCCAGTTTGTCACGCTATATCTCCCGATAGAAAGCACGCAGGCAAACTTCAAGAGTATCATTAGTTGCAGTACGTCAAGTGCTATCCCACGAATTTTAGTATTGCGTCCCACAATGAACGTCTTGGGCCCTAAACGCCGATTTGCCATTTCAGTTTGTCACGCTATATCTCCCGATAGAAAGCACGCACGCAAAATTCAAGAGTGTCAGTAGTTGCAGTACGTCAAGTGCTATTCCACGAATTTTAGTATTGCGTAACAGGACGAACGTCTTGGGCCCGAGACGCCAATTTGCCATTTTTGATTTTTACGCTATATTTCCCGAAAGAAAGCACGCAGACAAACTTCAAGAGTATCAGTAGAGTCAGTACGTAAAGTACTATCCCAGAATTTTTAGTATTGCGTCCCACGAAAAACGTGCCTCGCGCCAGACGCCAATTTGCCATTTTAGATTGTCACGCTATATCTCCCGAAAGAAAGCACGCAGACAAACTTCAAGAGTGTCAGTAGATGCAGTACGTCAAGTAATATCCCACGAATTTTAGTATTGCGTAACAGGACGAACGTCTTGGGCCCGAGACGCCAATTTGCCATTTTTGATTTTTACGCTATATTTCCCGAAAGAAAGCACGCAGACAAACTTCAAGAGTATCAGTAGAGTCAGTACGTAAAGTACTATCCCAGAATTTTTAGTATTGCGTCCCACGAAAAACGTGCCTCGCGCCAGACGCCAATTTGCCATTTTAGATTGTCACGCTATATCTCCCGAAAGAAAGCACGCAGACAAACTTCAAGAGTGTCAGTAGATGCAGTACGTCAAGTAATATCCCACGAATTTTAGTATTGCGTAACAGGACGAACGTCTTGGGCCCGAGACGCCAATTTGCCATTTTTGATTTTTACGCTATATCTCCCGAAGAAAGCACGCAGACAAACTTCAAGAGTGTCAGTAGAGTCAGTACTTAAAGTACTATCCCATAATTTTTAGTATTGCGTCCCACAATGAACGTCTTGGGCCCTAGACACCGATTTGCCATTTCAGTTTGTCACGCTATATCTCCCGATAGAAAGCACGCAGGCAAACTTCAAGAGTATCAGTAGAGTCAGTACGTAAAGTACTATCCCAGAATTTTTAGTATTGCGTCCCACAAAAAACGTGCCTCGCGCCAGACGCCAATTTGCCATTTTAGATTGTCACGCTATATCTCCCGAAAGAAAGCACGCAGACAAACTTCAACAGTGTCAGTAGATGCAGTACGTCAAGTAATATCCCACGAATTTTAGTATTGCGTCCCACGACGAACGTCTTAGGCCCTAGATGCCGATTTGCCATTTCAGTTTGTCATGCTATTTCTCCCGGCAGAAAGCACGCAGACAAATTTCAATAGTGTCAGTAGATGCAGTACTTGAAGTACTATCACAAAATTTTTAGTATTGCGTCCCACGACGAACGTCTTGGGCCCCAGACGCCAATTTGCCATTTTAGATTGTCACGCTATATCTCCCGATAGAAAGCACGCAGGCAAAATTCAACAGCGTCAGTAGATGCAATACCTTAAGTAATATCCCACGAATTTTATTATTGCGTCCCACAACGAACGTCTTGGGCCCTAGATGCCAATTTGCCATTTCAGTTTGTCACGCTATTTCTCCCAGCAGAAAGCACGCAGACAAATTTCAGTAGTGTCAGCAGATGCAGTACGTAGAGTACTATCACAGAATTTTTAGTATTGCGTCTCACGACGAACGTCTTGGGCCCTAAACGCCGATTTGCCATTTCAGTTTGTCACGCTATATCTCCCGATAGAAAGCACGCACGCAAAATTCAAGAGTCTCAGTAGTTGCAGTACGTCAAGTGCTATCCCACGAATTTTAGTATTGCGTCCCACAATGAACGTCTTGGGCCCTAGACGCCGATTTGCCATTTCAGTTTGTCACGCTATATCTTCCGACAGAAAGCACGCAGGCAAAGTTCAATAGTGTCAGTAGATGCAGTACGTAGAGTACTATCCTAGGAAATTTAGTATTGCGTCCCACGGCGAACGTCATGTGCCCCAGACGCCGATTTGCCATTTTAGATTGTCACGCTATATCTCTTGACAGAAAGCACGCAGATAAAATTCAATAGTATCAGTAGATGCAGTACGTAGAGTACTACCACAGAATTTTTAGTATTGCGTCCCACGACGAACGTCTTGGGCCCCAGACGCCAATTTGCCATTTTTATTGTCACGCTATATCTCCCGATAGAAAGCACGCAGGCAAAATTCAAGAGTGTCAGTAGTTGCAGTACG
The DNA here is from genome assembly GCF_987345545.1 of Pholcus phalangioides. Taxonomy (NCBI): domain Eukaryota; kingdom Metazoa; phylum Arthropoda; class Arachnida; order Araneae; family Pholcidae; genus Pholcus; species Pholcus phalangioides. The sequence goes on along the minus strand of NW_028301610.1, from coordinate 22,374,583 downwards.
TCAAGTGCTATCCCACGAATTTTAGTATTGCGTCCCACAATGAACGCCTTGGGCCCTAAACGCCGATTTGTCATTTCAGTTTGTCACGCTATATCTCCCGATAGAAAGCACGCACGCAAAATTCAAGAGTGTCAGTAGTTGCAGTACGTCAAGTGCTATCCCACGAATTTTAGTATTGCGTAACAGGACGAACGTCTTGGGCCCGAGACGCCAATTTGCTATTTTTGATTTTTACGCTATATCTCCCGAAAGAAAGCACGCAGACAAACTTCAAGAGTGTCAGTAGAGTCAGTACTTAAAGTACTATCCCATAATTTTTAGTATTGCGTCCCACAATGAACGTCTTGAGCCCTAAACGCCGATTTGCCATTTCAGTTTGTCACGCTATATCTCCCGATAGAAAGCACGCACGCAAAATTCAAGAGTGTCAGTCGTTGCAGTACGTCAAGTGCTATCCCACGAATTTTAGTATTGCGTAACAAGACGAACGTCTTGGGCCCCAGACGCCAATTTGCCATTTTTGATTTTCACGCTATATCTCCCGAAAGAAAGCACGCAGACAAACTTCAAGAGTGTCAGTAGAGTCAGTACTTAAAGTACTATCCCATAATTTTTAGTATTGCGTCCCACAATGAACGTCTTGGGCCCTAAACGCCGATTTGCCATTTCAGTTTGTCACGCTATATCTCCCGATAGAAAGCACGCACGCAAAATTCAAGAGTCTCAGTAGTTGCAGTACGTCAAGTGCTATCCCACGAATTTTAGTATTGCGTCCCACAATGAACGTCTTGGGCCCTAGACGCCGATTTGCCATTTCAGTTTGTCACGCTATATCTTCCGACAGAAAGCACGCAGGCAAAGTTCAATAGTGTCAGTAGATGCAGTACGTAGAGTACTATCCTAGGAATTTTAGTATTGCGTCCCACGGCGAACGTCATGTGCCCCAGACGCCGATTTGCCATTTTAGATTGTCACGCTATATCTCTTGACAGAAAGCACGCAGATAAAATTCAATAGTATCAGTAGATGCAGTATGTAGAGTCCTATCACAGAAGTTTTAGTATTGCGTCCCACGACGAACGTCTTGGGCCCCAGACGCCAATTTGCCATTTTTGATTGTCACGCTATATCTCCCGATAGAAAGCACGCAGGCAAAATTCAAGAGTGTCAGTAGTTGCAGTACGTCAAGTGCTATCCCACGAGTTTTAGTATTGCGTCCCACAATGAAAGTCTTGGGCCCTAGATGCCAATTTGCTATTCCAGTTTGTCACGCTATATCTCCCGATAGAAAGCACGCAGGCAAACTTCAAGAGTATCATTAGTTGCAGTACGTCGAGTGCTATCCCACGAATTTTAGTATTGCGTCCCACAATGAACGTCTTGGGCCCTAAACGCCGATTTGCCATTTCAGTTTGTCACGCTATATCTCCCGATAGAAAGCACGCACGCAAAATTCAAGAGTGTCAGTAGTTGCAGTACGTCAAGTGCTATTCCACGAATTTTAGTATTGCGTAACAGGACGAACGTCTTGGGCCCGAGACGCCAATTTGCCATTTTTGATTTTTACGCTATATTTCCCGAAAGAAAGCACGCAGACAAACTTCAAGAGTATCAGTAGAGTCAGTACGTAAAGTACTATCCCAGAATTTTTAGTATTGCGTCCCACGAAAAACGTGCCTCGCGCCAGACGCCAATTTGCCATTTTAGATTGTCACGCTATATCTCCCGAAAGAAAGCACGCAGACAAACTTCAAGAGTGTCAGTAGATGCAGTACGTCAAGTAATATCCCACGAATTTTAAATTTTAGTATTGCGTAACAGGACGAACGTCTTGGGCCCGAGACGCCAATTTGCCATTTTTGATTTTTACGCTATATCTCCCGAAGAAAGCACGCAGACAAACTTCAAGAGTGTCAGTAGAGTCAGTACTTAAAGTACTATCCCATAATTTTTAGTATTGCGTCCCACAATGAACGTCTTGGGCCCTAGACACCGATTTGCCATTTCAGTTTGTCACGCTATATCTCCCGATAGAAAGCACGCAGGCAAACTTCAAGAGTATCAGTAGAGTCAGTACGTAAAGTACTATCCCAGAATTTTTAGTATTGCGTCCCACAAAAAACGTGCCTCGCGCCAGACGCCAATTTGCCATTTTAGATTGTCACGCTATATCTCCCGAAAGAAAGCACGCAGACAAACTTCAACAGTGTCAGTAGATGCAGTACGTCAAGTAATATCCTACGAATTTTAGTATTGCGTCCCACGACGAACGTCTTAGGCCCTAGATGCCGATTTGCCATTTCAGTTTGTCATGCTATTTCTCCCGGCAGAAAGCACGCAGACAAATTTCAATAGTGTCAGTAGATGCAGTACTTGAAGTACTATCACAAAATTTTTAGTATTGCGTCCCACGACGAACGTCTTGGGCCCCAGACGCCAATTTGCCATTTTAGATTGTCACGCTATATCTCCCGATAGAAAGCACGCAGGCAAAATTCAACAGCGTCAGTAGATGCAATACCTTAAGTAATATCCCACGAATTTTATTATTGCGTCCCACAACGAACGTCTTGGGCCCTAGATGCCAATTTGCCATTTCAGTTTGTCACGCTATTTCTCCCAGCAGAAAGCACGCAGACAAATTTCAGTAGTGTCAGCAGATGCAGTACGTAGAGTACTATCACAGAATTTTTAGTATTGCGTCTCACGACGAACGTCTTGGGCCCTAAACGCCGATTTGCCATTTCAGTTTGTCACGCTATATCTCCCGATAGAAAGCACGCACGCAAAATTCAAGAGTCTCAGTAGTTGCAGTACGTCAAGTGCTATCCCACGAATTTTAGTATTGCGTCCCACAATGAACGTCTTGGGCCCTAGACGCCGATTTGCCATTTCAGTTTGTCACGCTATATCTTCCGACAGAAAGCACGCAGGCAAAGTTCAATAGTGTCAGTAGATGCAGTACGTAGAGTACTATCCTAGGAAATTTAGTATTGCGTCCCACGGCGAACGTCATGTGCCCCAGACGCCGATTTGCCATTTTAGATTGTCACGCTATATCTCTTGACAGAAAGCACGCAGATAAAATTCAATAGTATCAGTAGATGCAGTACGTAGAGTACTACCACAGAATTTTTAGTATTGCGTCCCACGACGAACGTCTTGGGCCCCAGACGCCAATTTGCCATTTTTATTGTCACGCTATATCTCCCGATAGAAAGCACGCAGGCAAAATTCAAGAGTGTCAGTAGTTGCAGTACGTCAAGTGCTATCCCACGAATTTTAGTATTGCGTCCCACAATGAACGCCTTGGGCCCTAAACGCCGATTTGTCATTTCAGTTTGTCACGCTATATCTCCCGATAGAAAGCACGCACGCAAAATTCAAGAGTGTCAGTAGTTGCAGTACGTCAAGTGCTATCCCACGAATTTTAGTATTGCGTAACAGGACGAACGTCTTGGGCCCGAGACGCCAATTTGCTATTTTTGATTTTTACGCTATATCTCCCGAAAGAAAGCACGCAGACAAACTTCAAGAGTGTCAGTAGAGTCAGTACTTAAAGTACTATCCCATAATTTTTAGTATTGCGTCCCACAATGAACGTCTTGAGCCCTAAACGCCGATTTGCCATTTCAGTTTGTCACGCTATATCTCCCGATAGAAAGCACGCACGCAAAATTCAAGAGTGTCAGTCGTTGCAGTACGTCAAGTGCTATCCCACGAATTTTAGTATTGCGTAACAAGACGAACGTCTTGGGCCCCAGACGCCAATTTGCCATTTTTGATTTTCACGCTATATCTCCCGAAAGAAAGCACGCAGACAAACTTCAAGAGTGTCAGTAGAGTCAGTACTTAAAGTACTATCCCATAATTTTTAGTATTGCGTCCCACAATGAACGTCTTGGGCCCTAAACGCCGATTTGCCATTTCAGTTTGTCACGCTATATCTCCCGATAGAAAGCACGCACGCAAAATTCAAGAGTCTCAGTAGTTGCAGTACGTCAAGTGCTATCCCACGAATTTTAGTATTGCGTCCCACAATGAACGTCTTGGGCCCTAGACGCCGATTTGCCATTTCAGTTTGTCACGCTATATCTTCCGACAGAAAGCACGCAGGCAAAGTTCAATAGTGTCAGTAGATGCAGTACGTAGAGTACTATCCTAGGAAATTTAGTATTGCGTCCCACGGCGAACGTCATGTGCCCCAGACGCCGATTTGCCATTTTAGATTGTCACGCTATATCTCTTGACAGAAAGCACGCAGATAAAATTCAATAGTATCAGTAGATGCAGTACGTAGAGTACTACCACAGAATTTTTAGTATTGCGTCCCACGACGAACGTCTTGGGCCCCAGACGCCAATTTGCCATTTTTATTGTCACGCTATATCTCCCGATAGAAAGCACGCAGGCAAAATTCAAGAGTGTCAGTAGTTGCAGTACGTCAAGTGCTATCCCACGAATTTTAGTATTGCGTCCCACAATGAACGCCTTGGGCCCTAAACGCCGATTTGTCATTTCAGTTTGTCACGCTATATCTCCCGATAGAAAGCACGCACGCAAAATTCAAGAGTGTCAGTAGTTGCAGTACGTCAAGTGCTATCCCACGAATTTTAGTATTGCGTAACAGGACGAACGTCTTGGGCCCGAGACGCCAATTTGCTATTTTTGATTTTTACGCTATATCTCCCGAAAGAAAGCACGCAGACAAACTTCAAGAGTGTCAGTAGAGTCAGTACTTAAAGTACTATCCCATAATTTTTAGTATTGCGTCCCACAATGAACGTCTTGGGCCCTAAACGCCGATTTGCCATTTCAGTTTGTCACGCTATATCTCCCGATAGAAAGCACGCACGCAAAATTCAAGAGTCTCAGTAGTTGCAGTACGTCAAGTGCTATCCCACGAATTTTAGTATTGCGTCCCACAATGAACGTCTTGGGCCCTAGACGCCGATTTGCCATTTCAGTTTGTCACGCTATATCTTCCGACAGAAAGCACGCAGGCAAAGTTCAATAGTGTCAGTAGATGCAGTACGTAGAGTACTATCCTAGGAATTTTAGTATTGCGTCCCACGGCGAACGTCATGTGCCCCAGACGCCGATTTGCCATTTTAGATTGTCACGCTATATCTCTTGACAGAAAGCACGCAGATAAAATTCAATAGTATCAGTAGATGCAGTATGTAGAGTCCTATCACAGAAGTTTTAGTATTGCGTCCCACGACGAACGTCTTGGGCCCCAGACGCCAATTTGCCATTTTTGATTGTCACGCTATATCTCCCGATAGAAAGCACGCAGGCAAAATTCAAGAGTGTCAGTAGTTGCAGTACGTCAAGTGCTATCCCACGAGTTTTAGTATTGCGTCCCACAATGAAAGTCTTGGGCCCTAGATGCCAATTTGCTATTCCAGTTTGTCACGCTATATCTCCCGATAGAAAGCACGCAGGCAAACTTCAAGAGTATCATTAGTTGCAGTACGTCAAGTGCTATCCCACGAATTTTAGTATTGCGTCCCACAATGAACGTCTTGGGCCCTAAACGCCGATTTGCCATTTCAGTTTGTCACGCTATATCTCCCGATAGAAAGCACGCACGCAAAATTCAAGAGTGTCAGTAGTTGCAGTACGTCAAGTGCTATTCCACGAATTTTAGTATTGCGTAACAGGACGAACGTCTTGGGCCCGAGACGCCAATTTGCCATTTTTGATTTTTACGCTATATTTCCCGAAAGAAAGCACGCAGACAAACTTCAAGAGTATCAGTAGAGTCAGTACGTAAAGTACTATCCCAGAATTTTTAGTATTGCGTCCCACGAAAAACGTGCCTCGCGCCAGACGCCAATTTGCCATTTTAGATTGTCACGCTATATCTCCCGAAAGAAAGCACGCAGACAAACTTCAAGAGTGTCAGTAGATGCAGTACGTCAAGTAATATCCCACGAATTTTAAATTTTAGTATTGCGTAACAGGACGAACGTCTTGGGCCCGAGACGCCAATTTGCCATTTTTGATTTTTACGCTATATCTCCCGAAGAAAGCACGCAGACAAACTTCAAGAGTGTCAGTAGAGTCAGTACTTAAAGTACTATCCCATAATTTTTAGTATTGCGTCCCACAATGAACGTCTTGGGCCCTAGACACCGATTTGCCATTTCAGTTTGTCACGCTATATCTCCCGATAGAAAGCACGCAGGCAAACTTCAAGAGTATCAGTAGAGTCAGTACGTAAAGTACTATCCCAGAATTTTTAGTATTGCGTCCCACAAAAAACGTGCCTCGCGCCAGACGCCAATTTGCCATTTTAGATTGTCACGCTATATCTCCCGAAAGAAAGCACGCAGACAAACTTCAACAGTGTCAGTAGATGCAGTACGTCAAGTAATATCCCACGAATTTTAGTATTGCGTCCCACGACGAACGTCTTAGGCCCTAGATGCCGATTTGCCATTTCAGTTTGTCATGCTATTTCTCCCGGCAGAAAGCACGCAGACAAATTTCAATAGTGTCAGTAGATGCAGTACTTGAAGTACTATCACAAAATTTTTAGTATTGCGTCCCACGACGAACGTCTTGGGCCCCAGACGCCAATTTGCCATTTTAGATTGTCACGCTATATCTCCCGATAGAAAGCACGCAGGCAAAATTCAACAGCGTCAGTAGATGCAATACCTTAAGTAATATCCCACGAATTTTATTATTGCGTCCCACAACGAACGTCTTGGGCCCTAGATGCCAATTTGCCATTTCAGTTTGTCACGCTATTTCTCCCAGCAGAAAGCACGCAGACAAATTTCAGTAGTGTCAGCAGATGCAGTACGTAGAGTACTATCACAGAATTTTTAGTATTGCGTCTCACGACGAACGTCTTGGGCCCTAAACGCCGATTTGCCATTTCAGTTTGTCACGCTATATCTCCCGATAGAAAGCACGCACGCAAAATTCAAGAGTCTCAGTAGTTGCAGTACGTCAAGTGCTATCCCACGAATTTTAGTATTGCGTCCCACAATGAACGTCTTGGGCCCTAGACGCCGATTTGCCATTTCAGTTTGTCACGCTATATCTTCCGACAGAAAGCACGCAGGCAAAGTTCAATAGTGTCAGTAGATGCAGTACGTAGAGTACTATCCTAGGAAATTTAGTATTGCGTCCCACGGCGAACGTCATGTGCCCCAGACGCCGATTTGCCATTTTAGATTGTCACGCTATATCTCTTGACAGAAAGCACGCAGATAAAATTCAATAGTATCAGTAGATGCAGTACGTAGAGTACTACCACAGAATTTTTAGTATTGCGTCCCACGACGAACGTCTTGGGCCCCAGACGCCAATTTGCCATTTTTATTGTCACGCTATATCTCCCGATAGAAAGCACGCAGGCAAAATTCAAGAGTGTCAGTAGTTGCAGTACGTCAAGTGCTATCCCACGAATTTTAGTATTGCGTCCCACAATGAACGCCTTGGGCCCTAAACGCCGATTTGTCATTTCAGTTTGTCACGCTATATCTCCCGATAGAAAGCACGCACGCAAAATTCAAGAGTGTCAGTAGTTGCAGTACGTCAAGTGCTATCCCACGAATTTTAGTATTGCGTAACAGGACGAACGTCTTGGGCCCGAGACGCCAATTTGCTATTTTTGATTTTTACGCTATATCTCCCGAAAGAAAGCACGCAGACAAACTTCAAGAGTGTCAGTAGAGTCAGTACTTAAAGTACTATCCCATAATTTTTAGTATTGCGTCCCACAATGAACGTCTTGAGCCCTAAACGCCGATTTGCCATTTCAGTTTGTCACGCTATATCTCCCGATAGAAAGCACGCACGCAAAATTCAAGAGTGTCAGTCGTTGCAGTACGTCAAGTGCTATCCCACGAATTTTAGTATTGCGTAACAAGACGAACGTCTTGGGCCCCAGACGCCAATTTGCCATTTTTGATTTTCACGCTATATCTCCCGAAAGAAAGCACGCAGACAAACTTCAAGAGTGTCAGTAGAGTCAGTACTTAAAGTACTATCCCATAATTTTTAGTATTGCGTCCCACAATGAACGTCTTGGGCCCTAAACGCCGATTTGCCATTTCAGTTTGTCACGCTATATCTCCCGATAGAAAGCACGCACGCAAAATTCAAGAGTCTCAGTAGTTGCAGTACGTCAAGTGCTATCCCACGAATTTTAGTATTGCGTCCCACAATGAACGTCTTGGGCCCTAGACGCCGATTTGCCATTTCAGTTTGTCACGCTATATCTTCCGACAGAAAGCACGCAGGCAAAGTTCAATAGTGTCAGTAGATGCAGTACGTAGAGTACTATCCTAGGAATTTTAGTATTGCGTCCCACGGCGAACGTCATGTGCCCCAGACGCCGATTTGCCATTTTAGATTGTCACGCTATATCTCTTGACAGAAAGCACGCAGATAAAATTCAATAGTATCAGTAGATGCAGTATGTAGAGTCCTATCACAGAAGTTTTAGTATTGCGTCCCACGACGAACGTCTTGGGCCCCAGACGCCAATTTGCCATTTTTGATTGTCACGCTATATCTCCCGATAGAAAGCACGCAGGCAAAATTCAAGAGTGTCAGTAGTTGCAGTACGTCAAGTGCTATCCCACGAGTTTTAGTATTGCGTCCCACAATGAACGTCTTGGGCCCTAAACGCCGATTTGCCATTTCAGTTTGTCACGCTATATCTCCCGATAGAAAGCACGCACGCAAAATTCAAGAGTCTCAGTAGTTGCAGTACGTCAAGTGCTATCCCACGAATTTTAGTATTGCGTCCCACAATGAACGTCTTGGGCCCTAGACGCCGATTTGCCATTTCAGTTTGTCACGCTATATCTTCCGACAGAAAGCACGCAGGCAAAGTTCAATAGTGTCAGTAGATGCAGTACGTAGAGTACTATCCTAGGAATTTTAGTATTGCGTCCCACGGCGAACGTCATGTGCCCCAGACGCCGATTTGCCATTTTAGATTGTCACGCTATATCTCTTGACAGAAAGCACGCAGATAAAATTCAATAGTATCAGTAGATGCAGTATGTAGAGTCCTATCCCATAATTTTTAGTATTGCGTCCCACAATGAACGTCTTGGGCTCTAGACGCCGATTTGCCATTTTTGATTTTCACGCTATATCTCCCGAAAGAAAGCACGCAGACAAACTTCAAGAGTGTCAGTAGAGTCAGTACTTAAAGTACTATCCCATAATTTTTAGTATTGCGTCCCACAATGAACGTCTTGAGCCCTAAACGCCGATTTGCCATTTCAGTTTGTCACGCTATATCTCCCGATAGAAAGCACGCATGCAAAATTCAAGAGTGTCAGTAGTTGCAGTACGTCAAGTGCTATCCCACGAATTTTAGTATTGCGTAACAGGACGAACGTCTTGGGCCCCAGACGCCAATTTGCCATTTTTGATTTTCACGCTATATCTCCCTAAAGAAAGCACGCAGACAAACTTCAAGAGTGTCAGTAGAGTCAGTACTTAAAGTACTATCCCATAATTTTTAGTATTGCGTCCCACAATGAACGTCTTGGGCCCTAGACGCCGATTTGCCATTTCAGTTTGTCACGCTATATCTCCCGATAGAAAGCACGGACGCAAAATTCAAGAGTCTCAGTAGTTGCAGTACGTCAAGTGCTATCCCACGAATTTTAGTATTGCGTCCCACAATGAACGTCTTGGGCCCTAGACGCCGATTTGCCATTTCAGTTTGTCACGCTATATCTTCCGACAGAAAGCACGCAGGCAAAGTTCAATAGTGTCAGTAGATGCAGTACGTAGAGTACTATCCTAGGAATTTTAGTATTGCGTCCCACGGCGAACGTCATGTGCCCCAGACGCCGATTTGCCATTTTAGATTGTCACGCTATATCTCTTGACAGAAAGCACGCAGATAAAATTCAATAGTATCAGTAGATGCAGTACGTAGAGTACTACCACAGAATTTTTAGTATTGCGTCCCACGACGAACGTCTTGGGCCCCAGACGCCAATTTGCCATTTTTGATTGTCACGCTATATCTCCCGATAGAAAGCACGCAGGCAAAATTCAAGAGTGTCAGTAGTTGCAGTACGTCAAGTGCTATCCCACGAATTTTAGTATTGCGTCCCACAATGAACGTCTTGGGCCCTAAACGCCGATTTGCCATTTCAGTTTGTCACGCTATATCTCCCGATAGAAAGCACGCACGCAAAATTCAAGAGTGTCAGTAGTTGCAGTACGTCAAGTGCTATCCCACGAGTTTTAGTATTGCGTAACAGGACGAACGTCTTGGGCCCGAGACGCCAATTTGCCATTTTTGATTTTTACGCTATATCTCCCGAAAGAAAGCACGCAGACAAACTTCAAGAGTGTCAGTAGAGTCAGTACTTAAAGTACTATCCCATAATTTTTAGTATTGCGTCCCACAATGAACGTCTTGAGCCCTAAACGCCGATTTGCCATTTCAGTTTGTCACGCTATATCTCCCGATAGAAAGCACGCATGCAAAATTCAAGAGTGTCAGTAGTTGCAGTACGTCAAGTGCTATCCCACGAATTTTAGTATTGCGTAACAGGACGAACGTCTTGGGCCCCAGACGCCAATTTGCCATTTTTGATTTTCACGCTATATCTCCCGAAAGAAAGCACGCAGACAAACTTCAAGAGTGTCAATAGAGTCAGTACTTAAAGTACTATCCCATAATTTTTAGTATTGCGTCCCACAATGAACGTCTTGGGCTCTAGACGCCGATTTGCCATTTTTGATTTTCACGCTATATCTCCCGAAAGAAAGCACGCAGACAAACTTCAAGAGTGTCAGTAGAGTCAGTACTTAAAGTACTATCCCATAATTTTTAGTATTGCGTCCCACAATGAACGTCTTGAGCCCTAAACGCCGATTTGCCATTTCAGTTTGTCACGCTATATCTCCCGATAGAAAGCACGCATGCAAAATTCAAGAGTGTCAGTAGTTGCAGTACGTCAAGTGCTATCCCACGAATTTTAGTATTGCGTAACAGGACGAACGTCTTGGGCCCCAGACGCCAATTTGCCATTTTTGATTTTCACGCTATATCTCCCTAAAGAAAGCACGCAGACAAACTTCAAGAGTGTCAGTAGAGTCAGTACTTAAAGTACTATCCCATAATTTTTAGTATTGCGTCCCACAATGAACGTCTTGGGCCCTAGACGCCGATTTGCCATTTCAGTTTGTCACGCTATATCTCCCGATAGAAAGCACGGACGCAAAATTCAAGAGTCTCAGTAGTTGCAGTACGTCAAGTGCTATCCCACGAATTTTAGTATTGCGTCCCACAATGAACGTCTTGGGCCCTAGACGCCGATTTGCCATTTCAGTTTGTCACGCTATATCTTCCGACAGAAAGCACGCAGGCAAAGTTCAATAGTGTCAGTAGATGCAGTACGTAGAGTACTATCCTAGGAATTTTAGTATTGCGTCCCACGGCGAACGTCATGTGCCCCAGACGCCGATTTGCCATTTTAGATTGTCACGCTATATCTCTTGACAGAAAGCACGCAGATAAAATTCAATAGTATCAGTAGATGCAGTATGTAGAGTCCTATCACAGAAGTTTTAGTATTGCGTCCCACGACGAACGTCTTGGGCATCAGACGCCAATTTGCCATTTTTGATTGTCACGCTATATCTCCCGATAGAAAGCACGCAGGCAAAATTCAAGAGTGTCAGTAGTTGCAGTACGTCAAGTGCTATCCCACGAATTTTAGTATTGCGTAACAGGACGAACGTCTTGGGCCCCAGACGCCAATTTGCCATTTTTGATTTTCACGCTATATCTCCCTAAAGAAAGCACGCAGACAAACTTCAAGAGTGTCAGTAGAGTCAGTACTTAAAGTACTATCCCATAATTTTTAGTATTGCGTCCCACAATGAACGTCTTGGGCCCTAGACGCCGATTTGCCATTTCAGTTTGTCACGCTATATCTCCCGATAGAAAGCACGCACGCAAAATTCAAGAGTCTCAGTAGTTGCAGTACGTCAAGTGCTATCCCACGAATTTTAGTATTGCGTCCCACAATGAACGTCTTGGGCCCTAGACGCCGATTTGCCATTTCAGTTTGTCACGCTATATCTTCCGACAGAAAGCACGCAGGCAAAGTTCAATAGTGTCAGTAGATGCAGTACGTAGAGTACTATCCTAGGAATTTTAGTATTGCGTCCCACGGCGAACGTCATGTGCCCCAGACGCCGATTTGCCATTTTAGATTGTCACGCTATATCTCTTGACAGAAAGCACGCAGATAAAATTCAATAGTAACAGTAGATGCAGTATGTAGAGTACTATCACAGAATTTTTAGTATTGCGTCCCACGAGGAACGTCTTGGGCCCCAGACGCCAATTTGCCATTTTTGATTGTCACGCTATATCTCCCGATAGAAAGCACGCAGGCAAAATTCAAGAGTGTCAGTAGTTGCAGTACGTCAAGTGCTATCCCACGAGTTTTAGTATTGCGTCCCACAATGAAAGTCTTGGGCCCTAGATGCCAATTTGCTATTCCAGTTTGTCACGCTATATCTCCCGATAGAAAGCACGCAGGCAAACTTCAAGAGTATCATTAGTTGCAGTACGTCAAGTGCTATCCCACGAATTTTAGTATTGCGTAACAGGACGAACGTCTTGGGCCCGAGACGCCAATTTGCCATTTTTGATTTTTACGCTATATTTCCCGAAAGAAAGCACGCAGACAAACTTCAAGAGTGTCAGTAGAGTCAGTACTTAAAGTACTATCCCATAATTTTTAGTATTGCGTCCCACAATGAACGTCTTGGGCCCTAGACGCCGATTTGCCATTTCAGTTTGTCACGCTATATCTCCCGATAGAAAGCACGCACGCAAAATTCAAGAGTGTCAGTAGATGCAGCCAGTAGAGTACTATCACAGAATTTTTAGTATTGCGTCCCACAATGAAAGTCTTGGGCCCTAGATGCCAATTTGCCATTCCAGTTTGTCACGCTATATCTCCCGATAGAAAGCACGCAGGCAAACTTCAAGAGTATCAGTAGAGTCAGTACGTAAAGTACTATCCCAGAATTTTTAGTATTGCGTCCCACGAAAAACGTGCCTCGCGCCAGACGCCAATTTGCCATTTTAGATTGTCACGCTATATCTCCCGAAAGAAAGCACGCAGACAAACTTCAAGAGTGTCAGTAGATGCAGTACGTCAAGTAATATCCCACGAATTTTAGTATTGCGTAACAGGACAAACGTCTTGGGCCCGAGACGCCAATTTGCCATTTTTGATTTTTACGCTATATCTCCCGAAGAAAGCACGCAGACAAACTTCAAGAGTGTCAGTAGAGTCAGTACTTAAAGTACTATCCCATAATTTTTAGTATTGCGTCCCACAATGAACGTCTTGGGCCCTAAACGCCGATTTGCCATTTCAGTTTGTCACGCTATATCTCCCGATAGAAAGCACGCACGCAAAATTCAAGAGTCTCAGTAGTTGCAGTACGTCAAGTGCTATCCCACGAATTTTAGTATTGCGTCCCACAATGAACGTCTTGGGCCCTAAACGCCGATTTGCCATTTCAGTTTGTCACGCTATATCTCCCGATAGAAAGCACGCATGCAAAATTCAAGAGTGTCAGTAGTTGCAGTACGTCAAGTGCTATCCCACGAGTTTTAGTATTGCGTCCCACAATGAAAGTCTTGGGCCCTAGATGCCAATTTGCTATTCCAGTTTGTCACGCTATATCTCCCGATAGAAAGCACGCAGGCAAACTTCAAGAGTATCATTAGTTGCAGTACGTCAAGTGCTATCCCACGAATTTTAGTATTGCGTAACAGGACGAACGTCTTGGGCCCGAGACGCCAATTTGCCATTTTTGATTTTTACGCTATATTTCCCGAAAGAAAGCACGCAGACAAACTTCAAGAGTGTCAGTAGAGTCAGTACTTAAAGTACTATCCCATAATTTTTAGTATTGCGTCCCACAATGAACGTCTTGGGCCCTAGACGCCGATTTGCCATTTCAGTTTGTCACGCTATATCTCCCGATAGAAAGCACGCACGCAAAATTCAAGAGTGTCAGTAGATGCAGCCAGTAGAGTACTATCACAGAATTTTTAGTATTGCGTCCCACAATGAAAGTCTTGGGCCCTAGATGCCAATTTGCCATTCCAGTTTGTCACGCTATATCTCCCGATAGAAAGCACGCAGGCAAACTTCAAGAGTATCAGTAGAGTCAGTACGTAAAGTACTATCCCAGAATTTTTAGTATTGCGTCCCACGAAAAACGTGCCTCGCGCCAGACGCCAATTTGCCATTTTAGATTGTCACGCTATATCTCCCGAAAGAAAGCACGCAGACAAACTTCAAGAGTGTCAGTAGATGCAGTACGTCAAGTAATATCCCACGAATTTTAGTATTGCGTAACAGGACAAACGTCTTGGGCCCGAGACGCCAATTTGCCATTTTTGATTTTTACGCTATATCTCCCGAAGAAAGCACGCAGACAAACTTCAAGAGTGTCAGTAGAGTCAGTACTTAAAGTACTATCCCATAATTTTTAGTATTGCGTCCCACAATGAACGTCTTGGGCCCTAAACGCCGATTTGCCATTTCAGTTTGTCACGCTATATCTCCCGATAGAAAGCACGCACGCAAAATTCAAGAGTCTCAGTAGTTGCAGTACGTCAAGTGCTATCCCACGAATTTTAGTATTGCGTCCCACAATGAACGTCTTGGGCCCTAAACGCCGATTTGCCATTTCAGTTTGTCACGCTATATCTCCCGATAGAAAGCACGCATGCAAAATTCAAGAGTGTCAGTAGTTGCAGTACGTCAAGTGCTATCCCACGAATTTTAGTATTGCGTAACAGGACGAACGTCTTGGGCCCCAGACGCCAATTTGCCATTTTTGATTTTCACGCTATATCTCCCGAAAGAAAGCACGCAGACAAACTTCAAGAGTGTCAGTAGAGTCAGTACTTAAAGTACTATCCCACAATTTTTAGTATTGCGTCCCACAATGAACGTCTTGAGCCCTAAACGCCGATTTGCCATTTCAGTTTGTCACGCTATATCTCCCGATAGAAAGCACGCATGCAAAATTCAAGAGTGTCAGTAGTTGCAGTACGTCAAGTGCTATCCCACGAATTTTAGTATTGCGTAACAGGACGAACGTCTTGGGCCCCAGACGCCAATTTGCCATTTTTGATTTTCACGCTATATCTCCCGAAAGAAAGCACGCAGACAAACTTCAAGAGTGTCAGTAGAGTCAGTACTTAAAGTACTATCCCATAATTTTTAGTATTGCGTCCCACAATGAACGTCTTGGGCCCTAAACGCCGATTTGCCATTTCAGTTTGTCACGCTATATCTTCCGATAGAAAGCACGCACGCAAAATTCAAGAGTCTCAGTAGTTGCAGTACGTCAAGTGCTATCCCACGAATTTTAGTATTGCGTCCCACAATGAACGTCTTGGGCCCTAGACGCCGATTTGTCATTTCAGTTTGTCACGCTATATCTTTCGACAGAAAGCACGCAGGCAAAGTTCAATAGTGTCAGTAGATGCAGTACGTAGAGTACTATCCTAGGAATTTTAGTATTGCGTCCCACGGCGAACGTCATGTGCCCCAGACGCCGATTTGCCATTTTAGATTGTCACGCTATATCTCTTGACAGAAAGCACGCAGATAAAATTCAATAGTATCAGTAGATGCAGTATGTAGAGTCCTATCACAGAAGTTTTAGTATTGCGTCCCACGACGAACGTCTTGGGCCCCAGACGCCAATTTTCCATTTTTGATTGTCACGCTATATCTCCCGATAGAAAGCACGCACGCAAAATTCAAGAGTGTCAGTCGTTGCAGTACGTCAAGTGCTATCCCACGAATTTTAGTATTGCGTAACAGGACGAACGTCTTGGGCCCCAGACGCCAATTTGCCATTTTTGATTTTCACGCTATATCTCCCTAAAGAAAGCACGCAGACAAACTTCAAGAGTGTCAGTAGAGTCAGTGCTTAAAGTACTATCCCATAATTTTTAGTATTGCGTCCCACAATGAACGTCTTGGGCCCTAGACGCCGATTTGCCATTTCAGTTTGTCACGCTATATCTCCCGATAGAAAGCACGCACGCAAAATTCAAGAGTCTCAGTAGTTGCAGTACGTCAAGTGCTATCCCACGAATTTTAGTATTGCGTCCCACAATGAACGTCTTGGGCCCTAGACGCCGATTTGCCATTTCAGTTTGTCGCGCTATATCTTCCGACAGAAAGCACGCAGGCAAAGTTCAATAGTGTCAGTAGATGCAGTACGTAGAGTACTATCCTAGGAATTTTAGTATTGCGTCCCACGGCGAA
Organism: Pholcus phalangioides; assembly: GCF_987345545.1. Lineage (NCBI taxonomy): Eukaryota > Metazoa > Arthropoda > Arachnida > Araneae > Pholcidae > Pholcus > Pholcus phalangioides. The sequence goes on along the minus strand of NW_028301610.1, from coordinate 22,358,252 downwards.
CGTCATGTGCCCCAGACGCCGATTTGCCATTTTAGATTGTCACGCTATATCTCTTGACAGAAAGCACGCAGATAAAATTCAATAGTATCAGTAGATGCAGTATGTAGAGTCCTATCACAGAAGTTTTAGTATTGCGTCCCACGACGAACGTCTTGGGCATCAGACGCCAATTTGCCATTTTTGATTGTCACGCTATATCTCCCGATAGAAAGCACGCAGGCAAAATTCAAGAGTGTCAGTAGTTGCAGTACGTCAAGTGCTATCCCACGAGTTTTAGTATTGCGTCCCACAATGAACGTCTTGGGCCCTAAACGCCGATTTGCCATTTCAGTTTGTCACGCTATATCTCCCGATAGAAAGCACGCACGCAAAATTCAAGAGTGTCAGTCGTTGCAGTACGTCAAGTGCTATCCCACGAATTTTAGTATTGCGTAACAGGACGAACGTCTTGGGCCCCAGACGCCAATTTGCCATTTTTGATTTTCACGCTATATCTCCCTAAAGAAAGCACGCAGACAAACTTCAAGAGTGTCAGTAGAGTCAGTACTTAAAGTACTATCCCATAATTTTTAGTATTGCGTCCCACAATGAACGTCTTGGGCCCTAGACGCCGATTTGCCATTTCAGTTTGTCACGCTATATCTCCCGATAGAAAGCACGCACGCAAAATTCAAGAGTCTCAGTAGTTGCAGTACGTCAAGTGCTATCCCACGAATTTTAGTATTGCGTCCCACAATGAACGTCTTGGGCCCTAGACGCCGATTTGCCATTTCAGTTTGTCACGCTATATCTTCCGACAGAAAGCACGCAGGCAAAGTTCAATAGTGTCAGTAGATGCAGTACGTAGAGTACTATCCTAGGAATTTTAGTATTGCGTCCCACGGCGAACGTCATGTGCCCCAGACGCCGATTTGCCATTTTAGATTGTCACGCTATATCTCTTGACAGAAAGCACGCAGATAAAATTCAATAGTAACAGTAGATGCAGTATGTAGAGTACTATCACAGAATTTTTAGTATTGCGTCCCACGAGGAACGTCTTGGGCCCCAGACGCCAATTTGCCATTTTTGATTGTCACGCTATATCTCCCGATAGAAAGCACGCAGGCAAAATTCAAGAGTGTCAGTAGTTGCAGTACGTCAAGTGCTATCCCACGAGTTTTAGTATTGCGTCCCACAATGAAAGTCTTGGGCCCTAGATGCCAATTTGCTATTCCAGTTTGTCACGCTATATCTCCCGATAGAAAGCACGCAGGCAAACTTCAAGAGTATCATTAGTTGCAGTACGTCAAGTGCTATCCCACGAATTTTAGTATTGCGTCCCACAATGAACGTCTTGGGCCCTAAACGCCGATTTGCCATTTCAGTTTGTCACGCTATATCTCCCGATAGAAAGCACGCACGCAAAATTCAAGAGTGTCAGTAGTTGCAGTACGTCAAGTGCTATTCCACGAATTTTAGTATTGCGTAACAGGACGAACGTCTTGGGCCCGAGACGCCAATTTGCCATTTTTGATTTTTACGCTATATTTCCCGAAAGAAAGCACGCAGACAAACTTCAAGAGTATCAGTAGAGTCAGTACGTAAAGTACTATCCCAGAATTTTTAGTATTGCGTCCCACGAAAAACGTGCCTCGCGCCAGACGCCAATTTGCCATTTTAGATTGTCACGCTATATCTCCCGAAAGAAAGCACGCAGACAAACTTCAAGAGTGTCAGTAGATGCAGTACGTCAAGTAATATCCCACGAATTTTAGTATTGCGTAACAGGACGAACGTCTTGGGCCCGAGACGCCAATTTGCCATTTTTGATTTTTACGCTATATCTCCCGAAGAAAGCACGCAGACAAACTTCAAGAGTGTCAGTAGAGTCAGTACTTAAAGTACTATCCCATAATTTTTAGTATTGCGTCCCACAATGAACGTCTTGGGCCCTAGACACCGATTTGCCATTTCAGTTTGTCACGCTATATCTCCCGATAGAAAGCACGCAGGCAAACTTCAAGAGTATCAGTAGAGTCAGTACGTAAAGTACTATCCCAGAATTTTTAGTATTGCGTCCCACAAAAAACGTGCCTCGCGCCAGACGCCAATTTGCCATTTTAGATTGTCACGCTATATCTCCCGAAAGAAAGCACGCAGACAAACTTCAACAGTGTCAGTAGATGCAGTACGTCAAGTAATATCCCACGAATTTTAGTATTGCGTCCCACGACGAACGTCTTAGGCCCTAGATGCCGATTTGCCATTTCAGTTTGTCATGCTATTTCTCCCGGCAGAAAGCACGCAGACAAATTTCAATAGTGTCAGTAGATGCAGTACTTGAAGTACTATCACAAAATTTTTAGTATTGCGTCCCACGACGAACGTCTTGGGCCCCAGACGCCAATTTGCCATTTTAGATTGTCACGCTATATCTCCCGATAGAAAGCACGCAGGCAAAATTCAACAGCGTCAGTAGATGCAATACCTTAAGTAATATCCCACGAATTTTATTATTGCGTCCCACAACGAACGTCTTGGGCCCTAGATGCCAATTTGCCATTTCAGTTTGTCACGCTATTTCTCCCAGCAGAAAGCACGCAGACAAATTTCAGTAGTGTCAGCAGATGCAGTACGTAGAGTACTATCACAGAATTTTTAGTATTGCGTCTCACGACGAACGTCTTGGGCCCTAAACGCCGATTTGCCATTTCAGTTTGTCACGCTATATCTCCCGATAGAAAGCACGCACGCAAAATTCAAGAGTCTCAGTAGTTGCAGTACGTCAAGTGCTATCCCACGAATTTTAGTATTGCGTCCCACAATGAACGTCTTGGGCCCTAGACGCCGATTTGCCATTTCAGTTTGTCACGCTATATCTTCCGACAGAAAGCACGCAGGCAAAGTTCAATAGTGTCAGTAGATGCAGTACGTAGAGTACTATCCTAGGAAATTTAGTATTGCGTCCCACGGCGAACGTCATGTGCCCCAGACGCCGATTTGCCATTTTAGATTGTCACGCTATATCTCTTGACAGAAAGCACGCAGATAAAATTCAATAGTATCAGTAGATGCAGTACGTAGAGTACTACCACAGAATTTTTAGTATTGCGTCCCACGACGAACGTCTTGGGCCCCAGACGCCAATTTGCCATTTTTATTGTCACGCTATATCTCCCGATAGAAAGCACGCAGGCAAAATTCAAGAGTGTCAGTAGTTGCAGTACGTCAAGTGCTATCCCACGAATTTTAGTATTGCGTCCCACAATGAACGCCTTGGGCCCTAGACGCCGATTTGCCATTTCAGTTTGTCACGCTATATCTCCCGATAGAAAGCACGCACGCAAAATTCAAGAGTCTCAGTAGTTGCAGTACGTCAAGTGCTATCCCACGAATTTTAGTATTGCGTCCCACAATGAACGTCTTGGGCCCTAGACGCCGATTTGCCATTTCAGTTTGTCGCGCTATATCTTCCGACAGAAAGCACGCAGGCAAAGTTCAATAGTGTCAGTAGATGCAGTACGTAGAGTACTATCCTAGGAATTTTAGTATTGCGTCCCACGGCGAACGTCATGTGCCCCAGACGCCGATTTGCCATTTTAGATTGTCACGCTATATCTCTTGACAGAAAGCACGCAGATAAAATTCAATAGTATCAGTAGATGCAGTATGTAGAGTCCTATCACAGAAGTTTTAGTATTGCGTCCCACGACGAACGTCTTGGGCATCAGACGCCAATTTGCCATTTTTGATTGTCACGCTATATCTCCCGATAGAAAGCACGCAGGCAAAATTCAAGAGTGTCAGTAGTTGCAGTACGTCAAGTGCTATCCCACGAGTTTTAGTATTGCGTCCCACAATGAACGTCTTGGGCCCTAAACGCCGATTTGCCATTTCAGTTTGTCACGCTATATCTCCCGATAGAAAGCACGCACGCAAAATTCAAGAGTGTCAGTCGTTGCAGTACGTCAAGTGCTATCCCACGAATTTTAGTATTGCGTAACAGGACGAACGTCTTGGGCCCCAGACGCCAATTTGCCATTTTTGATTTTCACGCTATATCTCCCTAAAGAAAGCACGCAGACAAACTTCAAGAGTGTCAGTAGAGTCAGTACTTAAAGTACTATCCCATAATTTTTAGTATTGCGTCCCACAATGAACGTCTTGGGCCCTAGACGCCGATTTGCCATTTCAGTTTGTCACGCTATATCTCCCGATAGAAAGCACGCACGCAAAATTCAAGAGTCTCAGTAGTTGCAGTACGTCAAGTGCTATCCCACGAATTTTAGTATTGCGTCCCACAATGAACGTCTTGGGCCCTAGACGCCGATTTGCCATTTCAGTTTGTCACGCTATATCTTCCGATAGAAAGCACGCAGGCAAAATTCAACAGCGTCAGTAGATGCAATACCTTAAGTAATATCCCACGAATTTTATTATTGCGTCCCACAACGAACGTCTTGGGCCCTAGATGCCAATTTGCCATTTCAGTTTGTCACGCTATTTCTCCCAGCAGAAAGCACGCAGACAAATTTCAGTAGTGTCAGCAGATGCAGTACGTAGAGTACTATCACAGAATTTTTAGTATTGCGTCTCACGACGAACGTCTTGGGCCCTAAACGCCGATTTGCCATTTCAGTTTGTCACGCTATATCTCCCGATAGAAAGCACGCACGCAAAATTCAAGAGTCTCAGTAGTTGCAGTACGTCAAGTGCTATCCCACGAATTTTAGTATTGCGTCCCACAATGAACGTCTTGGGCCCTAGACGCCGATTTGCCATTTCAGTTTGTCACGCTATATCTTCCGACAGAAAGCACGCAGGCAAAGTTCAATAGTGTCAGTAGATGCAGTACGTAGAGTACTATCCTAGGAAATTTAGTATTGCGTCCCACGGCGAACGTCATGTGCCCCAGACGCCGATTTGCCATTTTAGATTGTCACGCTATATCTCTTGACAGAAAGCACGCAGATAAAATTCAATAGTATCAGTAGATGCAGTACGTAGAGTACTACCACAGAATTTTTAGTATTGCGTCCCACGACGAACGTCTTGGGCCCCAGACGCCAATTTGCCATTTTTATTGTCACGCTATATCTCCCGATAGAAAGCACGCAGGCAAAATTCAAGAGTGTCAGTAGTTGCAGTACGTCAAGTGCTATCCCACGAATTTTAGTATTGCGTCCCACAATGAACGCCTTGGGCCCTAGACGCCGATTTGCCATTTCAGTTTGTCACGCTATATCTCCCGATAGAAAGCACGCACGCAAAATTCAAGAGTCTCAGTAGTTGCAGTACGTCAAGTGCTATCCCACGAATTTTAGTATTGCGTCCCACAATGAACGTCTTGGGCCCTAGACGCCGATTTGCCATTTCAGTTTGTCGCGCTATATCTTCCGACAGAAAGCACGCAGGCAAAGTTCAATAGTGTCAGTAGATGCAGTACGTAGAGTACTATCCTAGGAATTTTAGTATTGCGTCCCACGGCGAACGTCATGTGCCCCAGACGCCGATTTGCCATTTTAGATTGTCACGCTATATCTCTTGACAGAAAGCACGCAGATAAAATTCAATAGTATCAGTAGATGCAGTATGTAGAGTCCTATCACAGAAGTTTTAGTATTGCGTCCCACGACGAACGTCTTGGGCATCAGACGCCAATTTGCCATTTTTGATTGTCACGCTATATCTCCCGATAGAAAGCACGCAGGCAAAATTCAAGAGTGTCAGTAGTTGCAGTACGTCAAGTGCTATCCCACGAGTTTTAGTATTGCGTCCCACAATGAACGTCTTGGGCCCTAAACGCCGATTTGCCATTTCAGTTTGTCACGCTATATCTCCCGATAGAAAGCACGCACGCAAAATTCAAGAGTGTCAGTCGTTGCAGTACGTCAAGTGCTATCCCACGAATTTTAGTATTGCGTAACAGGACGAACGTCTTGGGCCCCAGACGCCAATTTGCCATTTTTGATTTTCACGCTATATCTCCCTAAAGAAAGCACGCAGACAAACTTCAAGAGTGTCAGTAGAGTCAGTACTTAAAGTACTATCCCATAATTTTTAGTATTGCGTCCCACAATGAACGTCTTGGGCCCTAGACGCCGATTTGCCATTTCAGTTTGTCACGCTATATCTCCCGATAGAAAGCACGCACGCAAAATTCAAGAGTCTCAGTAGTTGCAGTACGTCAAGTGCTATCCCACGAATTTTAGTATTGCGTCCCACAATGAACGTCTTGGGCCCTAGACGCCGATTTGCCATTTCAGTTTGTCACGCTATATCTTCCGACAGAAAGCACGCAGGCAAAGTTCAATAGTGTCAGTAGATGCAGTACGTAGAGTACTATCCTAGGAATTTTAGTATTGCGTCCCACGGCGAACGTCATGTGCCCCAGACGCCGATTTGCCATTTTAGATTGTCACGCTATATCTCTTGACAGAAAGCACGCAGATAAAATTCAATAGTAACAGTAGATGCAGTATGTAGAGTACTATCACAGAATTTTTAGTATTGCGTCCCACGAGGAACGTCTTGGGCCCCAGACGCCAATTTGCCATTTTTGATTGTCACGCTATATCTCCCGATAGAAAGCACGCAGGCAAAATTCAAGAGTGTCAGTAGTTGCAGTACGTCAAGTGCTATCCCACGAGTTTTAGTATTGCGTCCCACAATGAAAGTCTTGGGCCCTAGATGCCAATTTGCTATTCCAGTTTGTCACGCTATATCTCCCGATAGAAAGCACGCAGGCAAACTTCAAGAGTATCATTAGTTGCAGTACGTCAAGTGCTATCCCACGAATTTTAGTATTGCGTCCCACAATGAACGTCTTGGGCCCTAAACGCCGATTTGCCATTTCAGTTTGTCACGCTATATCTCCCGATAGAAAGCACGCACGCAAAATTCAAGAGTGTCAGTAGTTGCAGTACGTCAAGTGCTATTCCACGAATTTTAGTATTGCGTAACAGGACGAACGTCTTGGGCCCGAGACGCCAATTTGCCATTTTTGATTTTTACGCTATATTTCCCGAAAGAAAGCACGCAGACAAACTTCAAGAGTGTCAGTAGAGTCAGTACTTAAAGTACTATCCCATAATTTTTAGTATTGCGTCCCACAATGAACGTCTTGGGCCCTAGACGCCGATTTGCCATTTCAGTTTGTCACGCTATATCTCCCGATAGAAAGCACGCACGCAAAATTCAAGAGTGTCAGTAGATGCAGCCAGTAGAGTACTATCACAGAATTTTTAGTATTGCGTCCCACAATGAAAGTCTTGGGCCCTAGATGCCAATTTGCCATTCCAGTTTGTCACGCTATATCTCCCGATAGAAAGCACGCAGGCAAACTTCAAGAGTATCAGTAGAGTCAGTACGTAAAGTACTATCCCAGAATTTTTAGTATTGCGTCCCACGAAAAACGTGCCTCGCGCCAGACGCCAATTTGCCATTTTAGATTGTCACGCTATATCTCCCGAAAGAAAGCACGCAGACAAACTTCAAGAGTGTCAGTAGATGCAGTACGTCAAGTAATATCCCACGAATTTTAGTATTGCGTAACAGGACAAACGTCTTGGGCCCGAGACGCCAATTTGCCATTTTTGATTTTTACGCTATATCTCCCGAAGAAAGCACGCAGACAAACTTCAAGAGTGTCAGTAGAGTCAGTACTTAAAGTACTATCCCATAATTTTTAGTATTGCGTCCCACAATGAACGTCTTGGGCCCTAAACGCCGATTTGCCATTTCAGTTTGTCACGCTATATCTCCCGATAGAAAGCACGCACGCAAAATTCAAGAGTCTCAGTAGTTGCAGTACGTCAAGTGCTATCCCACGAATTTTAGTATTGCGTCCCACAATGAACGTCTTGGGCCCTAAACGCCGATTTGCCATTTCAGTTTGTCACGCTATATCTCCCGATAGAAAGCACGCATGCAAAATTCAAGAGTGTCAGTAGTTGCAGTACGTCAAGTGCTATCCCACGAATTTTAGTATTGCGTAACAGGACGAACGTCTTGGGCCCCAGACGCCAATTTGCCATTTTTGATTTTCACGCTATATCTCCCGAAAGAAAGCACGCAGACAAACTTCAAGAGTGTCAGTAGAGTCAGTACTTAAAGTACTATCCCACAATTTTTAGTATTGCGTCCCACAATGAACGTCTTGAGCCCTAAACGCCGATTTGCCATTTCAGTTTGTCACGCTATATCTCCCGATAGAAAGCACGCATGCAAAATTCAAGAGTGTCAGTAGTTGCAGTACGTCAAGTGCTATCCCACGAATTTTAGTATTGCGTAACAGGACGAACGTCTTGGGCCCCAGACGCCAATTTGCCATTTTTGATTTTCACGCTATATCTCCCGAAAGAAAGCACGCAGACAAACTTCAAGAGTGTCAGTAGAGTCAGTACTTAAAGTACTATCCCATAATTTTTAGTATTGCGTCCCACAATGAACGTCTTGGGCCCTAAACGCCGATTTGCCATTTCAGTTTGTCACGCTATATCTTCCGATAGAAAGCACGCACGCAAAATTCAAGAGTCTCAGTAGTTGCAGTACGTCAAGTGCTATCCCACGAATTTTAGTATTGCGTCCCACAATGAACGTCTTGGGCCCTAGACGCCGATTTGTCATTTCAGTTTGTCACGCTATATCTTTCGACAGAAAGCACGCAGGCAAAGTTCAATAGTGTCAGTAGATGCAGTACGTAGAGTACTATCCTAGGAATTTTAGTATTGCGTCCCACGGCGAACGTCATGTGCCCCAGACGCCGATTTGCCATTTTAGATTGTCACGCTATATCTCTTGACAGAAAGCACGCAGATAAAATTCAATAGTAACAGTAGATGCAGTATGTAGAGTACTATCACAGAATTTTTAGTATTGCGTCCCACGAGGAACGTCTTGGGCCCCAGACGCCAATTTGCCATTTTTGATTGTCACGCTATATCTCCCGATAGAAAGCACGCAGGCAAAATTCAAGAGTGTCAGTAGTTGCAGTACGTCAAGTGCTATCCCACGAGTTTTAGTATTGCGTCCCACAATGAAAGTCTTGGGCCCTAGATGCCAATTTGCTATTCCAGTTTGTCACGCTATATCTCCCGATAGAAAGCACGCAGGCAAACTTCAAGAGTATCATTAGTTGCAGTACGTCAAGTGCTATCCCACGAATTTTAGTATTGCGTCCCACAATGAACGTCTTGGGCCCTAAACGCCGATTTGCCATTTCAGTTTGTCACGCTATATCTCCCGATAGAAAGCACGCACGCAAAATTCAAGAGTGTCAGTAGTTGCAGTACGTCAAGTGCTATTCCACGAATTTTAGTATTGCGTAACAGGACGAACGTCTTGGGCCCGAGACGCCAATTTGCCATTTTTGATTTTTACGCTATATTTCCCGAAAGAAAGCACGCAGACAAACTTCAAGAGTGTCAGTAGAGTCAGTACTTAAAGTACTATCCCATAATTTTTAGTATTGCGTCCCACAATGAACGTCTTGGGCCCTAGACGCCGATTTGCCATTTCAGTTTGTCACGCTATATCTCCCGATAGAAAGCACGCACGCAAAATTCAAGAGTGTCAGTAGATGCAGCCAGTAGAGTACTATCACAGAATTTTTAGTATTGCGTCCCACAATGAAAGTCTTGGGCCCTAGATGCCAATTTGCCATTCCAGTTTGTCACGCTATATCTCCCGATAGAAAGCACGCAGGCAAACTTCAAGAGTATCAGTAGAGTCAGTACGTAAAGTACTATCCCAGAATTTTTAGTATTGCGTCCCACGAAAAACGTGCCTCGCGCCAGACGCCAATTTGCCATTTTAGATTGTCACGCTATATCTCCCGAAAGAAAGCACGCAGACAAACTTCAAGAGTGTCAGTAGATGCAGTACGTCAAGTAATATCCCACGAATTTTAGTATTGCGTAACAGGACAAACGTCTTGGGCCCGAGACGCCAATTTGCCATTTTTGATTTTTACGCTATATCTCCCGAAGAAAGCACGCAGACAAACTTCAAGAGTGTCAGTAGAGTCAGTACTTAAAGTACTATCCCATAATTTTTAGTATTGCGTCCCACAATGAACGTCTTGGGCCCTAAACGCCGATTTGCCATTTCAGTTTGTCACGCTATATCTCCCGATAGAAAGCACGCACGCAAAATTCAAGAGTCTCAGTAGTTGCAGTACGTCAAGTGCTATCCCACGAATTTTAGTATTGCGTCCCACAATGAACGTCTTGGGCCCTAAACGCCGATTTGCCATTTCAGTTTGTCACGCTATATCTCCCGATAGAAAGCACGCATGCAAAATTCAAGAGTGTCAGTAGTTGCAGTACGTCAAGTGCTATCCCACGAATTTTAGTATTGCGTAACAGGACGAACGTCTTGGGCCCCAGACGCCAATTTGCCATTTTTGATTTTCACGCTATATCTCCCGAAAGAAAGCACGCAGACAAACTTCAAGAGTGTCAGTAGAGTCAGTACTTAAAGTACTATCCCACAATTTTTAGTATTGCGTCCCACAATGAACGTCTTGAGCCCTAAACGCCGATTTGCCATTTCAGTTTGTCACGCTATATCTCCCGATAGAAAGCACGCATGCAAAATTCAAGAGTGTCAGTAGTTGCAGTACGTCAAGTGCTATCCCACGAATTTTAGTATTGCGTAACAGGACGAACGTCTTGGGCCCCAGACGCCAATTTGCCATTTTTGATTTTCACGCTATATCTCCCGAAAGAAAGCACGCAGACAAACTTCAAGAGTGTCAGTAGAGTCAGTACTTAAAGTACTATCCCATAATTTTTAGTATTGCGTCCCACAATGAACGTCTTGGGCCCTAAACGCCGATTTGCCATTTCAGTTTGTCACGCTATATCTTCCGATAGAAAGCACGCACGCAAAATTCAAGAGTCTCAGTAGTTGCAGTACGTCAAGTGCTATCCCACGAATTTTAGTATTGCGTCCCACAATGAACGTCTTGGGCCCTAGACGCCGATTTGTCATTTCAGTTTGTCACGCTATATCTTTCGACAGAAAGCACGCAGGCAAAGTTCAATAGTGTCAGTAGATGCAGTACGTAGAGTACTATCCTAGGAATTTTAGTATTGCGTCCCACGGCGAACGTCATGTGCCCCAGACGCCGATTTGCCATTTTAGATTGTCACGCTATATCTCTTGACAGAAAGCACGCAGATAAAATTCAATAGTATCAGTAGATGCAGTATGTAGAGTCCTATCACAGAAGTTTTAGTATTGCGTCCCACGACGAACGTCTTGGGCCCCAGACGCCAATTTTCCATTTTTGATTGTCACGCTATATCTCCCGATAGAAAGCACGCACGCAAAATTCAAGAGTGTCAGTCGTTGCAGTACGTCAAGTGCTATCCCACGAATTTTAGTATTGCGTAACAGGACGAACGTCTTGGGCCCCAGACGCCAATTTGCCATTTTTGATTTTCACGCTATATCTCCCTAAAGAAAGCACGCAGACAAACTTCAAGAGTGTCAGTAGAGTCAGTGCTTAAAGTACTATCCCATAATTTTTAGTATTGCGTCCCACAATGAACGTCTTGGGCCCTAGACGCCGATTTGCCATTTCAGTTTGTCACGCTATATCTCCCGATAGAAAGCACGCACGCAAAATTCAAGAGTCTCAGTAGTTGCAGTACGTCAAGTGCTATCCCACGAATTTTAGTATTGCGTCCCACAATGAACGTCTTGGGCCCTAGACGCCGATTTGCCATTTCAGTTTGTCGCGCTATATCTTCCGACAGAAAGCACGCAGGCAAAGTTCAATAGTGTCAGTAGATGCAGTACGTAGAGTACTATCCTAGGAATTTTAGTATTGCGTCCCACGGCGAACGTCATGTGCCCCAGACGCCGATTTGCCATTTTAGATTGTCACGCTATATCTCTTGACAGAAAGCACGCAGATAAAATTCAATAGTATCAGTAGATGCAGTATGTAGAGTCCTATCACAGAAGTTTTAGTATTGCGTCCCACGACGAACGTCTTGGGCATCAGACGCCAATTTGCCATTTTTGATTGTCACGCTATATCTCCCGATAGAAAGCACGCAGGCAAAATTCAAGAGTGTCAGTAGTTGCAGTACGTCAAGTGCTATCCCACGAGTTTTAGTATTGCGTCCCACAATGAACGTCTTGGGCCCTAAACGCCGATTTGCCATTTCAGTTTGTCACGCTATATCTCCCGATAGAAAGCACGCACGCAAAATTCAAGAGTGTCAGTCGTTGCAGTACGTCAAGTGCTATCCCACGAATTTTAGTATTGCGTAACAGGACGAACGTCTTGGGCCCCAGACGCCAATTTGCCATTTTTGATTTTCACGCTATATCTCCCTAAAGAAAGCACGCAGACAAACTTCAAGAGTGTCAGTAGAGTCAGTACTTAAAGTACTATCCCATAATTTTTAGTATTGCGTCCCACAATGAACGTCTTGGGCCCTAGACGCCGATTTGCCATTTCAGTTTGTCACGCTATATCTCCCGATAGAAAGCACGCACGCAAAATTCAAGAGTCTCAGTAGTTGCAGTACGTCAAGTGCTATCCCACGAATTTTAGTATTGCGTCCCACAATGAACGTCTTGGGCCCTAGACGCCGATTTGCCATTTCAGTTTGTCACGCTATATCTTCCGACAGAAAGCACGCAGGCAAAGTTCAATAGTGTCAGTAGATGCAGTACGTAGAGTACTATCCTAGGAATTTTAGTATTGCGTCCCACGGCGAACGTCATGTGCCCCAGACGCCGATTTGCCATTTTAGATTGTCACGCTATATCTCTTGACAGAAAGCACGCAGATAAAATTCAATAGTAACAGTAGATGCAGTATGTAGAGTACTATCACAGAATTTTTAGTATTGCGTCCCACGAGGAACGTCTTGGGCCCCAGACGCCAATTTGCCATTTTTGATTGTCACGCTATATCTCCCGATAGAAAGCACGCAGGCAAAATTCAAGAGTGTCAGTAGTTGCAGTACGTCAAGTGCTATCCCACGAGTTTTAGTATTGCGTCCCACAATGAAAGTCTTGGGCCCTAGATGCCAATTTGCTATTCCAGTTTGTCACGCTATATCTCCCGATAGAAAGCACGCAGGCAAACTTCAAGAGTATCATTAGTTGCAGTACGTCAAGTGCTATCCCACGAATTTTAGTATTGCGTCCCACAATGAACGTCTTGGGCCCTAAACGCCGATTTGCCATTTCAGTTTGTCACGCTATATCTCCCGATAGAAAGCACGCACGCAAAATTCAAGAGTGTCAGTAGTTGCAGTACGTCAAGTGCTATTCCACGAATTTTAGTATTGCGTAACAGGACGAACGTCTTGGGCCCGAGACGCCAATTTGCCATTTTTGATTTTTACGCTATATTTCCCGAAAGAAAGCACGCAGATAAAATTCAATAGTATCAGTAGATGCAGTATGTAGAGTCCTATCACAGAAGTTTTAGTATTGCGTCCCACGACGAACGTCTTGGGCATCAGACGCCAATTTGCCATTTTTGATTGTCACGCTATATCTCCCGATAGAAAGCACGCAGGCAAAATTCAAGAGTGTCAGTAGTTGCAGTACGTCAAGTGCTATCCCACGAGTTTTAGTATTGCGTCCCACAATGAACGTCTTGGGCCCTAAACGCCGATTTGCCATTTCAGTTTGTCACGCTATATCTCCCGATAGAAAGCACGCACGCAAAATTCAAGAGTGTCAGTCGTTGCAGTACGTCAAGTGCTATCCCACGAATTTTAGTATTGCGTAACAGGACGAACGTCTTGGGCCCCAGACGCCAATTTGCCATTTTTGATTTTCACGCTATGTCTCCCTAAAGAAAGCACGCAGACAAACTTCAAGAGTGTCAGTAGAGTCAGTACTTAAAGTACTATCCCATAATTTTTAGTATTGCGTCCCACAATGAACGTCTTGGGCCCTAGACGCCGATTTGCCATTTCAGTTTGTCACGCTATATCTCCCGATAGAAAGCACGCACGCAAAATTCAAGAGTCTCAGTAGTTGCAGTACGTCAAGTGCTATCCCACGAATTTTAGTATTGCGTCCCACAATGAACGTCTTGGGCCCTAGACGCCGATTTGCCATTTCAGTTTGTCACGCTATATCTTCCGACAGAAAGCACGCAGGCAAAGTTCAATAGTGTCAGTAGATGCAGTACGTAGAGTACTATCCTAGGAATTTTAGTATTGCGTCCCACGGCGAACGTCATGTGCCCCAGACGCCGATTTGCCATTTTAGATTGTCACGCTATATCTCTTGACAGAAAGCACGCAGATAAAATTCAATAGTAACAGTAGATGCAGTATGTAGAGTACTATCACAGAATTTTTAGTATTGCGTCCCACGAGGAACGTCTTGGGCCCCAGACGCCAATTTGCCATTTTTGATTGTCACGCTATATCTCCCGATAGAAAGCACGCAGGCAAAATTCAAGAGTGTCAGTAGTTGCAGTACGTCAAGTGCTATCCCACGAGTTTTAGTATTGCGTCCCACAATGAAAGTCTTGGGCCCTAGATGCCAATTTGCTATTCCAGTTTGTCACGCTATATCTCCCGATAGAAAGCACGCAGGCAAACTTCAAGAGTATCATTAGTTGCAGTACGTCAAGTGCTATCCCACGAATTTTAGTATTGCGTCCCACAATGAACGTCTTGGGCCCTAAACGCCGATTTGCCATTTCAGTTTGTCACGCTATATCTCCCGATAGAAAGCACGCACGCAAAATTCAAGAGTGTCAGTAGTTGCAGTACGTCAAGTGCTATTCCACGAATTTTAGTATTGCGTAACAGGACGAACGTCTTGGGCCCGAGACGCCAATTTGCCATTTTTGATTTTTACGCTATATTTCCCGAAAGAAAGCACGCAGACAAACTTCAAGAGTGTCAGTAGAGTCAGTACTTAAAGTACTATCCCATAATTTTTAGTATTGCGTCCCACAATGAACGTCTTGGGCCCTAGACGCCGATTTGCCATTTCAGTTTGTCACGCTATATCTCCCGATAGAAAGCACGCACGCAAAATTCAAGAGTGTCAGTAGATGCAGCCAGTAGAGTACTATCACAGAATTTTTAGTATTGCGTCCCACAATGAAAGTCTTGGGCCCTAGATGCCAATTTGCCATTCCAGTTTGTCACGCTATATCTCCCGATAGAAAGCACGCAGGCAAACTTCAAGAGTATCAGTAGAGTCAGTACGTAAAGTACTATCCCAGAATTTTTAGTATTGCGTCCCACGAAAAACGTGCCTCGCGCCAGACGCCAATTTGCCATTTTAGATTGTCACGCTATATCTCCCGAAAGAAAGCACGCAGACAAACTTCAAGAGTGTCAGTAGATGCAGTACGTCAAGTAATATCCCACGAATTTTAGTATTGCGTAACAGGACAAACGTCTTGGGCCCGAGACGCCAATTTGCCATTTTTGATTTTTACGCTATATCTCCCGAAGAAAGCACGCAGACAAACTTCAAGAGTGTCAGTAGAGTCAGTACTTAAAGTACTATCCCATAATTTTTAGTATTGCGTCCCACAATGAACGTCTTGGGCCCTAAACGCCGATTTGCCATTTCAGTTTGTCACGCTATATCTCCCGATAGAAAGCACGCACGCAAAATTCAAGAGTCTCAGTAGTTGCAGTACGTCAAGTGCTATCCCACGAATTTTAGTATTGCGTCCCACAATGAACGTCTTGGGCCCTAAACGCCGATTTGCCATTTCAGTTTGTCACGCTATATCTCCCGATAGAAAGCACGCATGCAAAATTCAAGAGTGTCAGTAGTTGCAGTACGTCAAGTGCTATCCCACGAATTTTAGTATTGCGTAACAGGACGAACGTCTTGGGCCCCAGACGCCAATTTGCCATTTTTGATTTTCACGCTATATCTCCCGAAAGAAAGCACGCAGACAAACTTCAAGAGTGTCAGTAGAGTCAGTACTTAAAGTACTATCCCACAATTTTTAGTATTGCGTCCCACAATGAACGTCTTGAGCCCTAAACGCCGATTTGCCATTTCAGTTTGTCACGCTATATCTCCCGATAGAAAGCACGCATGCAAAATTCAAGAGTGTCAGTAGTTGCAGTACGTCAAGTGCTATCCCACGAATTTTAGTATTGCGTAACAGGACGAACGTCTTGGGCCCCAGACGCCAATTTGCCATTTTTGATTTTCACGCTATATCTCCCGAAAGAAAGCACGCAGACAAACTTCAAGAGTGTCAGTAGAGTCAGTACTTAAAGTACTATCCCATAATTTTTAGTATTGCGTCCCACAATGAACGTCTTGGGCCCTAAACGCCGATTTGCCATTTCAGTTTGTCACGCTATATCTTCCGATAGAAAGCACGCACGCAAAATTCAAGAGTCTCAGTAGTTGCAGTACGTCAAGTGCTATCCCACGAATTTTAGTATTGCGTCCCACAATGAACGTCTTGGGCCCTAGACGCCGATTTGTCATTTCAGTTTGTCACGCTATATCTTTCGACAGAAAGCACGCAGGCAAAGTTCAATAGTGTCAGTAGATGCAGTACGTAGAGTACTATCCTAGGAATTTTAGTATTGCGTCCCACGGCGAACGTCATGTGCCCCAGACGCCGATTTGCCATTTTAGATTGTCACGCTATATCTCTTGACAGAAAGCACGCAGATAAAATTCAATAGTATCAGTAGATGCAGTATGTAGAGTCCTATCACAGAAGTTTTAGTATTGCGTCCCACGACGAACGTCTTGGGCCCCAGACGCCAATTTTCCATTTTTGATTGTCACGCTATATCTCCCGATAGAAAGCACGCACGCAAAATTCAAGAGTGTCAGTCGTTGCAGTACGTCAAGTGCTATCCCACGAATTTTAGTATTGCGTAACAGGACGAACGTCTTGGGCCCCAGACGCCAATTTGCCATTTTTGATTTTCACGCTATATCTCCCTAAAGAAAGCACGCAGACAAACTTCAAGAGTGTCAGTAGAGTCAGTGCTTAAAGTACTATCCCATAATTTTTAGTATTGCGTCCCACAATGAACGTCTTGGGCCCTAGACGCCGATTTGCCATTTCAGTTTGTCACGCTATATCTCCCGATAGAAAGCACGCACGCAAAATTCAAGAGTCTCAGTAGTTGCAGTACGTCAAGTGCTATCCCACGAATTTTAGTATTGCGTCCCACAATGAACGTCTTGGGCCCTAGACGCCGATTTGCCATTTCAGTTTGTCGCGCTATATCTTCCGACAGAAAGCACGCAGGCAAAGTTCAATAGTGTCAGTAGATGCAGTACGTAGAGTACTATCCTAGGAATTTTAGTATTGCGTCCCACGGCGAACGTCATGTGCCCCAGACGCCGATTTGCCATTTTAGATTGTCACGCTATATCTCTTGACAGAAAGCACGCAGATAAAATTCAATAGTATCAGTAGATGCAGTATGTAGAGTCCTATCACAGAAGTTTTAGTATTGCGTCCCACGACGAACGTCTTGGGCATCAGACGCCAATTTGCCATTTTTGATTGTCACGCTATATCTCCCGATAGAAAGCACGCAGGCAAAATTCAAGAGTGTCAGTAGTTGCAGTACGTCAAGTGCTATCCCACGAGTTTTAGTATTGCGTCCCACAATGAACGTCTTGGGCCCTAAACGCCGATTTGCCATTTCAGTTTGTCACGCTATATCTCCCGATAGAAAGCACGCACGCAAAATTCAAGAGTGTCAGTCGTTGCAGTACGTCAAGTGCTATCCCACGAATTTTAGTATTGCGTAACAGGACGAACGTCTTGGGCCCCAGACGCCAATTTGCCATTTTTGATTTTCACGCTATATCTCCCTAAAGAAAGCACGCAGACAAACTTCAAGAGTGTCAGTAGAGTCAGTACTTAAAGTACTATCCCATAATTTTTAGTATTGCGTCCCACAATGAACGTCTTGGGCCCTAGACGCCGATTTGCCATTTCAGTTTGTCACGCTATATCTCCCGATAGAAAGCACGCACGCAAAATTCAAGAGTCTCAGTAGTTGCAGTACGTCAAGTGCTATCCCACGAATTTTAGTATTGCGTCCCACAATGAACGTCTTGGGCCCTAGACGCCGATTTGCCATTTCAGTTTGTCACGCTATATCTTCCGACAGAAAGCACGCAGGCAAAGTTCAATAGTGTCAGTAGATGCAGTACGTAGAGTACTATCCTAGGAATTTTAGTATTGCGTCCCACGGCGAACGTCATGTGCCCCAGACGCCGATTTGCCATTTTAGATTGTCACGCTATATCTCTTGACAGAAAGCACGCAGATAAAATTCAATAGTAACAGTAGATGCAGTATGTAGAGTACTATCACAGAATTTTTAGTATTGCGTCCCACGAGGAACGTCTTGGGCCCCAGACGCCAATTTGCCATTTTTGATTGTCACGCTATATCTCCCGATAGAAAGCACGCAGGCAAAATTCAAGAGTGTCAGTAGTTGCAGTACGTCAAGTGCTATCCCACGAGTTTTAGTATTGCGTCCCACAATGAAAGTCTTGGGCCCTAGATGCCAATTTGCTATTCCAGTTTGTCACGCTATATCTCCCGATAGAAAGCACGCAGGCAAACTTCAAGAGTATCATTAGTTGCAGTACGTCAAGTGCTATCCCACGAATTTTAGTATTGCGTCCCACAATGAACGTCTTGGGCCCTAAACGCCGATTTGCCATTTCAGTTTGTCACGCTATATCTCCCGATAGAAAGCACGCACGCAAAATTCAAGAGTGTCAGTAGTTGCAGTACGTCAAGTGCTATTCCACGAATTTTAGTATTGCGTAACAGGACGAACGTCTTGGGCCCGAGACGCCAATTTGCCATTTTTGATTTTTACGCTATATTTCCCGAAAGAAAGCACGCAGACAAACTTCAAGAGTATCAGTAGAGTCAGTACGTAAAGTACTATCCCAGAATTTTTAGTATTGCGTCCCACGAAAAACGTGCCTCGCGCCAGACGCCAATTTGCCATTTTAGATTGTCACGCTATATCTCCCGAAAGAAAGCACGCAGACAAACTTCAAGAGTGTCAGTAGATGCAGTACGTCAAGTAATATCCCACGAATTTTAGTATTGCGTAACAGGACGAACGTCTTGGGCCCGAGACGCCAATTTGCCATTTTTGATTTTTACGCTATATCTCCCGAAGAAAGCACGCAGACAAACTTCAAGAGTGTCAGTAGAGTCAGTACTTAAAGTACTATCCCATAATTTTTAGTATTGCGTCCCACAATGAACGTCTTGGGCCCTAGACACCGATTTGCCATTTCAGTTTGTCACGCTATATCTCCCGATAGAAAGCACGCAGGCAAACTTCAAGAGTATCAGTAGAGTCAGTACGTAAAGTACTATCCCAGAATTTTTAGTATTGCGTCCCACAAAAAACGTGCCTCGCGCCAGACGCCAATTTGCCATTTTAGATTGTCACGCTATATCTCCCGAAAGAAAGCACGCAGACAAACTTCAACAGTGTCAGTAGATGCAGTACGTCAAGTAATATCCCACGAATTTTAGTATTGCGTCCCACGACGAACGTCTTAGGCCCTAGATGCCGATTTGCCATTTCAGTTTGTCATGCTATTTCTCCCGGCAGAAAGCACGCAGACAAATTTCAATAGTGTCAGTAGATGCAGTACTTGAAGTACTATCACAAAATTTTTAGTATTGCGTCCCACGACGAACGTCTTGGGCCCCAGACGCCAATTTGCCATTTTAGATTGTCACGCTATATCTCCCGATAGAAAGCACGCAGGCAAAATTCAACAGCGTCAGTAGATGCAATACCTTAAGTAATATCCCACGAATTTTATTATTGCGTCCCACAACGAACGTCTTGGGCCCTAGATGCCAATTTGCCATTTCAGTTTGTCACGCTATTTCTCCCAGCAGAAAGCACGCAGACAAATTTCAGTAGTGTCAGCAGATGCAGTACGTAGAGTACTATCACAGAATTTTTAGTATTGCGTCTCACGACGAACGTCTTGGGCCCTAAACGCCGATTTGCCATTTCAGTTTGTCACGCTATATCTCCCGATAGAAAGCACGCACGCAAAATTCAAGAGTCTCAGTAGTTGCAGTACGTCAAGTGCTATCCCACGAATTTTAGTATTGCGTCCCACAATGAACGTCTTGGGCCCTAGACGCCGATTTGCCATTTCAGTTTGTCACGCTATATCTTCCGACAGAAAGCACGCAGGCAAAGTTCAATAGTGTCAGTAGATGCAGTACGTAGAGTACTATCCTAGGAAATTTAGTATTGCGTCCCACGGCGAACGTCATGTGCCCCAGACGCCGATTTGCCATTTTAGATTGTCACGCTATATCTCTTGACAGAAAGCACGCAGATAAAATTCAATAGTATCAGTAGATGCAGTACGTAGAGTACTACCACAGAATTTTTAGTATTGCGTCCCACGACGAACGTCTTGGGCCCCAGACGCCAATTTGCCATTTTTATTGTCACGCTATATCTCCCGATAGAAAGCACGCAGGCAAAATTCAAGAGTGTCAGTAGTTGCAGTACGTCAAGTGCTATCCCACGAATTTTAGTATTGCGTCCCACAATGAACGCCTTGGGCCCTAGACGCCGATTTGCCATTTCAGTTTGTCACGCTATATCTCCCGATAGAAAGCACGCACGCAAAATTCAAGAGTCTCAGTAGTTGCAGTACGTCAAGTGCTATCCCACGAATTTTAGTATTGCGTCCCACAATGAACGTCTTGGGCCCTAGACGCCGATTTGCCATTTCAGTTTGTCGCGCTATATCTTCCGACAGAAAGCACGCAGGCAAAGTTCAATAGTGTCAGTAGATGCAGTACGTAGAGTACTATCCTAGGAATTTTAGTATTGCGTCCCACGGCGAACGTCATGTGCCCCAGACGCCGATTTGCCATTTTAGATTGTCACGCTATATCTCTTGACAGAAAGCACGCAGATAAAATTCAATAGTATCAGTAGATGCAGTATGTAGAGTCCTATCACAGAAGTTTTAGTATTGCGTCCCACGACGAACGTCTTGGGCATCAGACGCCAATTTGCCATTTTTGATTGTCACGCTATATCTCCCGATAGAAAGCACGCAGGCAAAATTCAAGAGTGTCAGTAGTTGCAGTACGTCAAGTGCTATCCCACGAGTTTTAGTATTGCGTCCCACAATGAACGTCTTGGGCCCTAAACGCCGATTTGCCATTTCAGTTTGTCACGCTATATCTCCCGATAGAAAGCACGCACGCAAAATTCAAGAGTGTCAGTCGTTGCAGTACGTCAAGTGCTATCCCACGAATTTTAGTATTGCGTAACAGGACGAACGTCTTGGGCCCCAGACGCCAATTTGCCATTTTTGATTTTCACGCTATATCTCCCTAAAGAAAGCACGCAGACAAACTTCAAGAGTGTCAGTAGAGTCAGTACTTAAAGTACTATCCCATAATTTTTAGTATTGCGTCCCACAATGAACGTCTTGGGCCCTAGACGCCGATTTGCCATTTCAGTTTGTCACGCTATATCTCCCGATAGAAAGCACGCACGCAAAATTCAAGAGTCTCAGTAGTTGCAGTACGTCAAGTGCTATCCCACGAATTTTAGTATTGCGTCCCACAATGAACGTCTTGGGCCCTAGACGCCGATTTGCCATTTCAGTTTGTCACGCTATATCTTCCGACAGAAAGCACGCAGGCAAAGTTCAATAGTGTCAGTAGATGCAGTACGTAGAGTACTATCCTAGGAATTTTAGTATTGCGTCCCACGGCGAACGTCATGTGCCCCAGACGCCGATTTGCCATTTTAGATTGTCACGCTATATCTCTTGACAGAAAGCACGCAGATAAAATTCAATAGTAACAGTAGATGCAGTATGTAGAGTACTATCACAGAATTTTTAGTATTGCGTCCCACGAGGAACGTCTTGGGCCCCAGACGCCAATTTGCCATTTTTGATTGTCACGCTATATCTCCCGATAGAAAGCACGCAGGCAAAATTCAAGAGTGTCAGTAGTTGCAGTACGTCAAGTGCTATCCCACGAGTTTTAGTATTGCGTCCCACAATGAAAGTCTTGGGCCCTAGATGCCAATTTGCTATTCCAGTTTGTCACGCTATATCTCCCGATAGAAAGCACGCAGGCAAACTTCAAGAGTATCATTAGTTGCAGTACGTCAAGTGCTATCCCACGAATTTTAGTATTGCGTCCCACAATGAACGTCTTGGGCCCTAAACGCCGATTTGCCATTTCAGTTTGTCACGCTATATCTCCCGATAGAAAGCACGCACGCAAAATTCAAGAGTGTCAGTAGTTGCAGTACGTCAAGTGCTATTCCACGAATTTTAGTATTGCGTAACAGGACGAACGTCTTGGGCCCGAGACGCCAATTTGCCATTTTTGATTTTTACGCTATATTTCCCGAAAGAAAGCACGCAGACAAACTTCAAGAGTATCAGTAGAGTCAGTACGTAAAGTACTATCCCAGAATTTTTAGTATTGCGTCCCACGAAAAACGTGCCTCGCGCCAGACGCCAATTTGCCATTTTAGATTGTCACGCTATATCTCCCGAAAGAAAGCACGCAGACAAACTTCAAGAGTGTCAGTAGATGCAGTACGTCAAGTAATATCCCACGAATTTTAGTATTGCGTAACAGGACGAACGTCTTGGGCCCGAGACGCCAATTTGCCATTTTTGATTTTTACGCTATATCTCCCGAAGAAAGCACGCAGACAAACTTCAAGAGTGTCAGTAGAGTCAGTACTTAAAGTACTATCCCATAATTTTTAGTATTGCGTCCCACAATGAACGTCTTGGGCCCTAGACACCGATTTGCCATTTCAGTTTGTCACGCTATATCTCCCGATAGAAAGCACGCAGGCAAACTTCAAGAGTATCAGTAGAGTCAGTACGTAAAGTACTATCCCAGAATTTTTAGTATTGCGTCCCACAAAAAACGTGCCTCGCGCCAGACGCCAATTTGCCATTTTAGATTGTCACGCTATATCTCCCGAAAGAAAGCACGCAGACAAACTTCAACAGTGTCAGTAGATGCAGTACGTCAAGTAATATCCCACGAATTTTAGTATTGCGTCCCACGACGAACGTCTTAGGCCCTAGATGCCGATTTGCCATTTCAGTTTGTCATGCTATTTCTCCCGGCAGAAAGCACGCAGACAAATTTCAATAGTGTCAGTAGATGCAGTACTTGAAGTACTATCACAAAATTTTTAGTATTGCGTCCCACGACGAACGTCTTGGGCCCCAGACGCCAATTTGCCATTTTAGATTGTCACGCTATATCTCCCGATAGAAAGCACGCAGGCAAAATTCAACAGCGTCAGTAGATGCAATACCTTAAGTAATATCCCACGAATTTTATTATTGCGTCCCACAACGAACGTCTTGGGCCCTAGATGCCAATTTGCCATTTCAGTTTGTCACGCTATTTCTCCCAGCAGAAAGCACGCAGACAAATTTCAGTAGTGTCAGCAGATGCAGTACGTAGAGTACTATCACAGAATTTTTAGTATTGCGTCTCACGACGAACGTCTTGGGCCCTAAACGCCGATTTGCCATTTCAGTTTGTCACGCTATATCTCCCGATAGAAAGCACGCACGCAAAATTCAAGAGTCTCAGTAGTTGCAGTACGTCAAGTGCTATCCCACGAATTTTAGTATTGCGTCCCACAATGAACGTCTTGGGCCCTAGACGCCGATTTGCCATTTCAGTTTGTCACGCTATATCTTCCGACAGAAAGCACGCAGGCAAAGTTCAATAGTGTCAGTAGATGCAGTACGTAGAGTACTATCCTAGGAAATTTAGTATTGCGTCCCACGGCGAACGTCATGTGCCCCAGACGCCGATTTGCCATTTTAGATTGTCACGCTATATCTCTTGACAGAAAGCACGCAGATAAAATTCAATAGTATCAGTAGATGCAGTACGTAGAGTACTACCACAGAATTTTTAGTATTGCGTCCCACGACGAACGTCTTGGGCCCCAGACGCCAATTTGCCATTTTTATTGTCACGCTATATCTCCCGATAGAAAGCACGCAGGCAAAATTCAAGAGTGTCAGTAGTTGCAGTACGTCAAGTGCTATCCCACGAATTTTAGTATTGCGTCCCACAATGAACGCCTTGGGCCCTAGACGCCGATTTGCCATTTCAGTTTGTCACGCTATATCTCCCGATAGAAAGCACGCACGCAAAATTCAAGAGTCTCAGTAGTTGCAGTACGTCAAGTGCTATCCCACGAATTTTAGTATTGCGTCCCACAATGAACGTCTTGGGCCCTAGACGCCGATTTGCCATTTCAGTTTGTCGCGCTATATCTTCCGACAGAAAGCACGCAGGCAAAGTTCAATAGTGTCAGTAGATGCAGTACGTAGAGTACTATCCTAGGAATTTTAGTATTGCGTCCCACGGCGAACGTCATGTGCCCCAGACGCCGATTTGCCATTTTAGATTGTCACGCTATATCTCTTGACAGAAAGCACGCAGATAAAATTCAATAGTATCAGTAGATGCAGTATGTAGAGTCCTATCACAGAAGTTTTAGTTTGCGTCCCACGACGAACGTCTTGGGCATCAGACGCCAATTTGCCATTTTTGATTGTCACGCTATATCTCCCGATAGAAAGCACGCAGGCAAAATTCAAGAGTGTCAGTAGTTGCAGTACGTCAAGTGCTATCCCACGAGTTTTAGTATTGCGTCCCACAATGAACGTCTTGGGCCCTAAACGCCGATTTGCCATTTCAGTTTGTCACGCTATATCTCCCGATAGAAAGCACGCACGCAAAATTCAAGAGTGTCAGTCGTTGCAGTACGTCAAGTGCTATCCCACGAATTTTAGTATTGCGTAACAGGACGAACGTCTTGGGCCCCAGACGCCAATTTGCCATTTTTGATTTTCACGCTATATCTCCCTAAAGAAAGCACGCAGACAAACTTCAAGAGTGTCAGTAGAGTCAGTACTTAAAGTACTATCCCATAATTTTTAGTATTGCGTCCCACAATGAACGTCTTGGGCCCTAGACGCCGATTTGCCATTTCAGTTTGTCACGCTATATCTCCCGATAGAAAGCACGCACGCAAAATTCAAGAGTCTCAGTAGTTGCAGTACGTCAAGTGCTATCCCACGAATTTTAGTATTGCGTCCCACAATGAACGTCTTGGGCCCTAGACGCCGATTTGCCATTTCAGTTTGTCACGCTATATCTTCCGACAGAAAGCACGCAGGCAAAGTTCAATAGTGTCAGTAGATGCAGTACGTAGAGTACTATCCTAGGAATTTTAGTATTGCGTCCCACGGCGAACGTCATGTGCCCCAGACGCCGATTTGCCATTTTAGATTGTCACGCTATATCTCTTGACAGAAAGCACGCAGATAAAATTCAATAGTAACAGTAGATGCAGTATGTAGAGTACTATCACAGAATTTTTAGTATTGCGTCCCACGAGGAACGTCTTGGGCCCCAGACGCCAATTTGCCATTTTTGATTGTCACGCTATATCTCCCGATAGAAAGCACGCAGGCAAAATTCAAGAGTGTCAGTAGTTGCAGTACGTCAAGTGCTATCCCACGAGTTTTAGTATTGCGTCCCACAATGAAAGTCTTGGGCCCTAGATGCCAATTTGCTATTCCAGTTTGTCACGCTATATCTCCCGATAGAAAGCACGCAGGCAAACTTCAAGAGTATCATTAGTTGCAGTACGTCAAGTGCTATCCCACGAATTTTAGTATTGCGTCCCACAATGAACGTCTTGGGCCCTAAACGCCGATTTGCCATTTCAGTTTGTCACGCTATATCTCCCGATAGAAAGCACGCACGCAAAATTCAAGAGTGTCAGTAGTTGCAGTACGTCAAGTGCTATTCCACGAATTTTAGTATTGCGTAACAGGACGAACGTCTTGGGCCCGAGACGCCAATTTGCCATTTTTGATTTTTACGCTATATTTCCCGAAAGAAAGCACGCAGACAAACTTCAAGAGTATCAGTAGAGTCAGTACGTAAAGTACTATCCCAGAATTTTTAGTATTGCGTCCCACGAAAAACGTGCCTCGCGCCAGACGCCAATTTGCCATTTTAGATTGTCACGCTATATCTCCCGAAAGAAAGCACGCAGACAAACTTCAAGAGTGTCAGTAGATGCAGTACGTCAAGTAATATCCCACGAATTTTAGTATTGCGTAACAGGACGAACGTCTTGGGCCCGAGACGCCAATTTGCCATTTTTGATTTTTACGCTATATTTCCCGAAAGAAAGCACGCAGACAAACTTCAAGAGTATCAGTAGAGTCAGTACGTAAAGTACTATCCCAGAATTTTTAGTATTGCGTCCCACGAAAAACGTGCCTCGCGCCAGACGCCAATTTGCCATTTTAGATTGTCACGCTATATCTCCCGAAAGAAAGCACGCAGACAAACTTCAAGAGTGTCAGTAGATGCAGTACGTCAAGTAATATCCCACGAATTTTAGTATTGCGTAACAGGACGAACGTCTTGGGCCCGAGACGCCAATTTGCCATTTTTGATTTTTACGCTATATCTCCCGAAGAAAGCACGCAGACAAACTTCAAGAGTGTCAGTAGAGTCAGTACTTAAAGTACTATCCCATAATTTTTAGTATTGCGTCCCACAATGAACGTCTTGGGCCCTAGACACCGATTTGCCATTTCAGTTTGTCACGCTATATCTCCCGATAGAAAGCACGCAGGCAAACTTCAAGAGTATCAGTAGAGTCAGTACGTAAAGTACTATCCCAGAATTTTTAGTATTGCGTCCCACAAAAAACGTGCCTCGCGCCAGACGCCAATTTGCCATTTTAGATTGTCACGCTATATCTCCCGAAAGAAAGCACGCAGACAAACTTCAACAGTGTCAGTAGATGCAGTACGTCAAGTAATATCCCACGAATTTTAGTATTGCGTCCCACGACGAACGTCTTAGGCCCTAGATGCCGATTTGCCATTTCAGTTTGTCATGCTATTTCTCCCGGCAGAAAGCACGCAGACAAATTTCAATAGTGTCAGTAGATGCAGTACTTGAAGTACTATCACAAAATTTTTAGTATTGCGTCCCACGACGAACGTCTTGGGCCCCAGACGCCAATTTGCCATTTTAGATTGTCACGCTATATCTCCCGATAGAAAGCACGCAGGCAAAATTCAACAGCGTCAGTAGATGCAATACCTTAAGTAATATCCCACGAATTTTATTATTGCGTCCCACAACGAACGTCTTGGGCCCTAGATGCCAATTTGCCATTTCAGTTTGTCACGCTATTTCTCCCAGCAGAAAGCACGCAGACAAATTTCAGTAGTGTCAGCAGATGCAGTACGTAGAGTACTATCACAGAATTTTTAGTATTGCGTCTCACGACGAACGTCTTGGGCCCTAAACGCCGATTTGCCATTTCAGTTTGTCACGCTATATCTCCCGATAGAAAGCACGCACGCAAAATTCAAGAGTCTCAGTAGTTGCAGTACGTCAAGTGCTATCCCACGAATTTTAGTATTGCGTCCCACAATGAACGTCTTGGGCCCTAGACGCCGATTTGCCATTTCAGTTTGTCACGCTATATCTTCCGACAGAAAGCACGCAGGCAAAGTTCAATAGTGTCAGTAGATGCAGTACGTAGAGTACTATCCTAGGAAATTTAGTATTGCGTCCCACGGCGAACGTCATGTGCCCCAGACGCCGATTTGCCATTTTAGATTGTCACGCTATATCTCTTGACAGAAAGCACGCAGATAAAATTCAATAGTATCAGTAGATGCAGTACGTAGAGTACTACCACAGAATTTTTAGTATTGCGTCCCACGACGAACGTCTTGGGCCCCAGACGCCAATTTGCCATTTTTATTGTCACGCTATATCTCCCGATAGAAAGCACGCAGGCAAAATTCAAGAGTGTCAGTAGTTGCAGTACGTCAAGTGCTATCCCACGAATTTTAGTATTGCGTCCCACAATGAACGCCTTGGGCCCTAAACGCCGATTTGTCATTTCAGTTTGTCACGCTATATCTCCCGATAGAAAGCACGCACGCAAAATTCAAGAGTGTCAGTAGTTGCAGTACGTCAAGTGCTATCCCACGAATTTTAGTATTGCGTAACAGGACGAACGTCTTGGGCCCGAGACGCCAATTTGCTATTTTTGATTTTTACGCTATATCTCCCGAAAGAAAGCACGCAGACAAACTTCAAGAGTGTCAGTAGAGTCAGTACTTAAAGTACTATCCCATAATTTTTAGTATTGCGTCCCACAATGAACGTCTTGAGCCCTAAACGCCGATTTGCCATTTCAGTTTGTCACGCTATATCTCCCGATAGAAAGCACGCACGCAAAATTCAAGAGTGTCAGTCGTTGCAGTACGTCAAGTGCTATCCCACGAATTTTAGTATTGCGTAACAAGACGAACGTCTTGGGCCCCAGACGCCAATTTGCCATTTTTGATTTTCACGCTATATCTCCCGAAAGAAAGCACGCAGACAAACTTCAAGAGTGTCAGTAGAGTCAGTACTTAAAGTACTATCCCATAATTTTTAGTATTGCGTCCCACAATGAACGTCTTGGGCCCTAAACGCCGATTTGCCATTTCAGTTTGTCACGCTATATCTCCCGATAGAAAGCACGCACGCAAAATTCAAGAGTCTCAGTAGTTGCAGTACGTCAAGTGCTATCCCACGAATTTTAGTATTGCGTCCCACAATGAACGTCTTGGGCCCTAGACGCCGATTTGCCATTTCAGTTTGTCACGCTATATCTTCCGACAGAAAGCACGCAGGCAAAGTTCAATAGTGTCAGTAGATGCAGTACGTAGAGTACTATCCTAGGAATTTTAGTATTGCGTCCCACGGCGAACGTCATGTGCCCCAGACGCCGATTTGCCATTTTAGATTGTCACGCTATATCTCTTGACAGAAAGCACGCAGATAAAATTCAATAGTATCAGTAGATGCAGTATGTAGAGTCCTATCACAGAAGTTTTAGTATTGCGTCCCACGACGAACGTCTTGGGCCCCAGACGCCAATTTGCCATTTTTGATTGTCACGCTATATCTCCCGATAGAAAGCACGCAGGCAAAATTCAAGAGTGTCAGTAGTTGCAGTACGTCAAGTGCTATCCCACGAGTTTTAGTATTGCGTCCCACAATGAAAGTCTTGGGCCCTAGATGCCAATTTGCTATTCCAGTTTGTCACGCTATATCTCCCGATAGAAAGCACGCAGGCAAACTTCAAGAGTATCATTAGTTGCAGTACGTCGAGTGCTATCCCACGAATTTTAGTATTGCGTCCCACAATGAACGTCTTGGGCCCTAAACGCCGATTTGCCATTTCAGTTTGTCACGCTATATCTCCCGATAGAAAGCACGCACGCAAAATTCAAGAGTGTCAGTAGTTGCAGTACGTCAAGTGCTATTCCACGAATTTTAGTATTGCGTAACAGGACGAACGTCTTGGGCCCGAGACGCCAATTTGCCATTTTTGATTTTTACGCTATATTTCCCGAAAGAAAGCACGCAGACAAACTTCAAGAGTATCAGTAGAGTCAGTACGTAAAGTACTATCCCAGAATTTTTAGTATTGCGTCCCACGAAAAACGTGCCTCGCGCCAGACGCCAATTTGCCATTTTAGATTGTCACGCTATATCTCCCGAAAGAAAGCACGCAGACAAACTTCAAGAGTGTCAGTAGATGCAGTACGTCAAGTAATATCCCACGAATTTTAAATTTTAGTATTGCGTAACAGGACGAACGTCTTGGGCCCGAGACGCCAATTTGCCATTTTTGATTTTTACGCTATATCTCCCGAAGAAAGCACGCAGACAAACTTCAAGAGTGTCAGTAGAGTCAGTACTTAAAGTACTATCCCATAATTTTTAGTATTGCGTCCCACAATGAACGTCTTGGGCCCTAGACACCGATTTGCCATTTCAGTTTGTCACGCTATATCTCCCGATAGAAAGCACGCAGGCAAACTTCAAGAGTATCAGTAGAGTCAGTACGTAAAGTACTATCCCAGAATTTTTAGTATTGCGTCCCACAAAAAACGTGCCTCGCGCCAGACGCCAATTTGCCATTTTAGATTGTCACGCTATATCTCCCGAAAGAAAGCACGCAGACAAACTTCAACAGTGTCAGTAGATGCAGTACGTCAAGTAATATCCCACGAATTTTAGTATTGCGTCCCACGACGAACGTCTTAGGCCCTAGATGCCGATTTGCCATTTCAGTTTGTCATGCTATTTCTCCCGGCAGAAAGCACGCAGACAAATTTCAATAGTGTCAGTAGATGCAGTACTTGAAGTACTATCACAAAATTTTTAGTATTGCGTCCCACGACGAACGTCTTGGGCCCCAGACGCCAATTTGCCATTTTAGATTGTCACGCTATATCTCCCGATAGAAAGCACGCAGGCAAAATTCAACAGCGTCAGTAGATGCAATACCTTAAGTAATATCCCACGAATTTTATTATTGCGTCCCACAACGAACGTCTTGGGCCCTAGATGCCAATTTGCCATTTCAGTTTGTCACGCTATTTCTCCCAGCAGAAAGCACGCAGACAAATTTCAGTAGTGTCAGCAGATGCAGTACGTAGAGTACTATCACAGAATTTTTAGTATTGCGTCTCACGACGAACGTCTTGGGCCCTAAACGCCGATTTGCCATTTCAGTTTGTCACGCTATATCTCCCGATAGAAAGCACGCACGCAAAATTCAAGAGTCTCAGTAGTTGCAGTACGTCAAGTGCTATCCCACGAATTTTAGTATTGCGTCCCACAATGAACGTCTTGGGCCCTAGACGCCGATTTGCCATTTCAGTTTGTCACGCTATATCTTCCGACAGAAAGCACGCAGGCAAAGTTCAATAGTGTCAGTAGATGCAGTACGTAGAGTACTATCCTAGGAAATTTAGTATTGCGTCCCACGGCGAACGTCATGTGCCCCAGACGCCGATTTGCCATTTTAGATTGTCACGCTATATCTCTTGACAGAAAGCACGCAGATAAAATTCAATAGTATCAGTAGATGCAGTACGTAGAGTACTACCACAGAATTTTTAGTATTGCGTCCCACGACGAACGTCTTGGGCCCCAGACGCCAATTTGCCATTTTTATTGTCACGCTATATCTCCCGATAGAAAGCACGCAGGCAAAATTCAAGAGTGTCAGTAGTTGCAGTACGTCAAGTGCTATCCCACGAATTTTAGTATTGCGTCCCACAATGAACGCCTTGGGCCCTAGACGCCGATTTGCCATTTCAGTTTGTCACGCTATATCTCCCGATAGAAAGCACGCACGCAAAATTCAAGAGTCTCAGTAGTTGCAGTACGTCAAGTGCTATCCCACGAATTTTAGTATTGCGTCCCACAATGAACGTCTTGGGCCCTAGACGCCGATTTGCCATTTCAGTTTGTCGCGCTATATCTTCCGACAGAAAGCACGCAGGCAAAGTTCAATAGTGTCAGTAGATGCAGTACGTAGAGTACTATCCTAGGAATTTTAGTATTGCGTCCCACGGCGAACGTCATGTGCCCCAGACGCCGATTTGCCATTTTAGATTGTCACGCTATATCTCTTGACAGAAAGCACGCAGATAAAATTCAATAGTATCAGTAGATGCAGTATGTAGAGTCCTATCACAGAAGTTTTAGTTTGCGTCCCACGACGAACGTCTTGGGCATCAGACGCCAATTTGCCATTTTTGATTGTCACGCTATATCTCCCGATAGAAAGCACGCAGGCAAAATTCAAGAGTGTCAGTAGTTGCAGTACGTCAAGTGCTATCCCACGAGTTTTAGTATTGCGTCCCACAATGAACGTCTTGGGCCCTAAACGCCGATTTGCCATTTCAGTTTGTCACGCTATATCTCCCGATAGAAAGCACGCACGCAAAATTCAAGAGTGTCAGTCGTTGCAGTACGTCAAGTGCTATCCCACGAATTTTAGTATTGCGTAACAGGACGAACGTCTTGGGCCCCAGACGCCAATTTGCCATTTTTGATTTTCACGCTATATCTCCCTAAAGAAAGCACGCAGACAAACTTCAAGAGTGTCAGTAGAGTCAGTACTTAAAGTACTATCCCATAATTTTTAGTATTGCGTCCCACAATGAACGTCTTGGGCCCTAGACGCCGATTTGCCATTTCAGTTTGTCACGCTATATCTCCCGATAGAAAGCACGCACGCAAAATTCAAGAGTCTCAGTAGTTGCAGTACGTCAAGTGCTATCCCACGAATTTTAGTATTGCGTCCCACAATGAACGTCTTGGGCCCTAGACGCCGATTTGCCATTTCAGTTTGTCACGCTATATCTTCCGACAGAAAGCACGCAGGCAAAGTTCAATAGTGTCAGTAGATGCAGTACGTAGAGTACTATCCTAGGAATTTTAGTATTGCGTCCCACGGCGAACGTCATGTGCCCCAGACGCCGATTTGCCATTTTAGATTGTCACGCTATATCTCTTGACAGAAAGCACGCAGATAAAATTCAATAGTAACAGTAGATGCAGTATGTAGAGTACTATCACAGAATTTTTAGTATTGCGTCCCACGAGGAACGTCTTGGGCCCCAGACGCCAATTTGCCATTTTTGATTGTCACGCTATATCTCCCGATAGAAAGCACGCAGGCAAAATTCAAGAGTGTCAGTAGTTGCAGTACGTCAAGTGCTATCCCACGAGTTTTAGTATTGCGTCCCACAATGAAAGTCTTGGGCCCTAGATGCCAATTTGCTATTCCAGTTTGTCACGCTATATCTCCCGATAGAAAGCACGCAGGCAAACTTCAAGAGTATCATTAGTTGCAGTACGTCAAGTGCTATCCCACGAATTTTAGTATTGCGTCCCACAATGAACGTCTTGGGCCCTAAACGCCGATTTGCCATTTCAGTTTGTCACGCTATATCTCCCGATAGAAAGCACGCACGCAAAATTCAAGAGTGTCAGTAGTTGCAGTACGTCAAGTGCTATTCCACGAATTTTAGTATTGCGTAACAGGACGAACGTCTTGGGCCCGAGACGCCAATTTGCCATTTTTGATTTTTACGCTATATTTCCCGAAAGAAAGCACGCAGACAAACTTCAAGAGTATCAGTAGAGTCAGTACGTAAAGTACTATCCCAGAATTTTTAGTATTGCGTCCCACGAAAAACGTGCCTCGCGCCAGACGCCAATTTGCCATTTTAGATTGTCACGCTATATCTCCCGAAAGAAAGCACGCAGACAAACTTCAAGAGTGTCAGTAGATGCAGTACGTCAAGTAATATCCCACGAATTTTAGTATTGCGTAACAGGACGAACGTCTTGGGCCCGAGACGCCAATTTGCCATTTTTGATTTTTACGCTATATTTCCCGAAAGAAAGCACGCAGACAAACTTCAAGAGTATCAGTAGAGTCAGTACGTAAAGTACTATCCCAGAATTTTTAGTATTGCGTCCCACGAAAAACGTGCCTCGCGCCAGACGCCAATTTGCCATTTTAGATTGTCACGCTATATCTCCCGAAAGAAAGCACGCAGACAAACTTCAAGAGTGTCAGTAGATGCAGTACGTCAAGTAATATCCCACGAATTTTAGTATTGCGTAACAGGACGAACGTCTTGGGCCCGAGACGCCAATTTGCCATTTTTGATTTTTACGCTATATCTCCCGAAGAAAGCACGCAGACAAACTTCAAGAGTGTCAGTAGAGTCAGTACTTAAAGTACTATCCCATAATTTTTAGTATTGCGTCCCACAATGAACGTCTTGGGCCCTAGACACCGATTTGCCATTTCAGTTTGTCACGCTATATCTCCCGATAGAAAGCACGCAGGCAAACTTCAAGAGTATCAGTAGAGTCAGTACGTAAAGTACTATCCCAGAATTTTTAGTATTGCGTCCCACAAAAAACGTGCCTCGCGCCAGACGCCAATTTGCCATTTTAGATTGTCACGCTATATCTCCCGAAAGAAAGCACGCAGACAAACTTCAACAGTGTCAGTAGATGCAGTACGTCAAGTAATATCCCACGAATTTTAGTATTGCGTCCCACGACGAACGTCTTAGGCCCTAGATGCCGATTTGCCATTTCAGTTTGTCATGCTATTTCTCCCGGCAGAAAGCACGCAGACAAATTTCAATAGTGTCAGTAGATGCAGTACTTGAAGTACTATCACAAAATTTTTAGTATTGCGTCCCACGACGAACGTCTTGGGCCCCAGACGCCAATTTGCCATTTTAGATTGTCACGCTATATCTCCCGATAGAAAGCACGCAGGCAAAATTCAACAGCGTCAGTAGATGCAATACCTTAAGTAATATCCCACGAATTTTATTATTGCGTCCCACAACGAACGTCTTGGGCCCTAGATGCCAATTTGCCATTTCAGTTTGTCACGCTATTTCTCCCAGCAGAAAGCACGCAGACAAATTTCAGTAGTGTCAGCAGATGCAGTACGTAGAGTACTATCACAGAATTTTTAGTATTGCGTCTCACGACGAACGTCTTGGGCCCTAAACGCCGATTTGCCATTTCAGTTTGTCACGCTATATCTCCCGATAGAAAGCACGCACGCAAAATTCAAGAGTCTCAGTAGTTGCAGTACGTCAAGTGCTATCCCACGAATTTTAGTATTGCGTCCCACAATGAACGTCTTGGGCCCTAGACGCCGATTTGCCATTTCAGTTTGTCACGCTATATCTTCCGACAGAAAGCACGCAGGCAAAGTTCAATAGTGTCAGTAGATGCAGTACGTAGAGTACTATCCTAGGAAATTTAGTATTGCGTCCCACGGCGAACGTCATGTGCCCCAGACGCCGATTTGCCATTTTAGATTGTCACGCTATATCTCTTGACAGAAAGCACGCAGATAAAATTCAATAGTATCAGTAGATGCAGTACGTAGAGTACTACCACAGAATTTTTAGTATTGCGTCCCACGACGAACGTCTTGGGCCCCAGACGCCAATTTGCCATTTTTATTGTCACGCTATATCTCCCGATAGAAAGCACGCAGGCAAAATTCAAGAGTGTCAGTAGTTGCAGTACGTCAAGTGCTATCCCACGAATTTTAGTATTGCGTCCCACAATGAACGCCTTGGGCCCTAAACGCCGATTTGTCATTTCAGTTTGTCACGCTATATCTCCCGATAGAAAGCACGCACGCAAAATTCAAGAGTGTCAGTAGTTGCAGTACGTCAAGTGCTATCCCACGAATTTTAGTATTGCGTAACAGGACGAACGTCTTGGGCCCGAGACGCCAATTTGCTATTTTTGATTTTTACGCTATATCTCCCGAAAGAAAGCACGCAGACAAACTTCAAGAGTGTCAGTAGAGTCAGTACTTAAAGTACTATCCCATAATTTTTAGTATTGCGTCCCACAATGAACGTCTTGAGCCCTAAACGCCGATTTGCCATTTCAGTTTGTCACGCTATATCTCCCGATAGAAAGCACGCACGCAAAATTCAAGAGTGTCAGTCGTTGCAGTACGTCAAGTGCTATCCCACGAATTTTAGTAT
The DNA here is from genome assembly GCF_987345545.1 of Pholcus phalangioides. NCBI lineage: Eukaryota > Metazoa > Arthropoda > Arachnida > Araneae > Pholcidae > Pholcus > Pholcus phalangioides. The sequence goes on along the minus strand of NW_028301610.1, from coordinate 22,322,759 downwards.
TGCGTAACAAGACGAACGTCTTGGGCCCCAGACGCCAATTTGCCATTTTTGATTTTCACGCTATATCTCCCGAAAGAAAGCACGCAGACAAACTTCAAGAGTGTCAGTAGAGTCAGTACTTAAAGTACTATCCCATAATTTTTAGTATTGCGTCCCACAATGAACGTCTTGGGCCCTAAACGCCGATTTGCCATTTCAGTTTGTCACGCTATATCTCCCGATAGAAAGCACGCACGCAAAATTCAAGAGTCTCAGTAGTTGCAGTACGTCAAGTGCTATCCCACGAATTTTAGTATTGCGTCCCACAATGAACGTCTTGGGCCCTAGACGCCGATTTGCCATTTCAGTTTGTCACGCTATATCTTCCGACAGAAAGCACGCAGGCAAAGTTCAATAGTGTCAGTAGATGCAGTACGTAGAGTACTATCCTAGGAATTTTAGTATTGCGTCCCACGGCGAACGTCATGTGCCCCAGACGCCGATTTGCCATTTTAGATTGTCACGCTATATCTCTTGACAGAAAGCACGCAGATAAAATTCAATAGTATCAGTAGATGCAGTATGTAGAGTCCTATCACAGAAGTTTTAGTATTGCGTCCCACGACGAACGTCTTGGGCCCCAGACGCCAATTTGCCATTTTTGATTGTCACGCTATATCTCCCGATAGAAAGCACGCAGGCAAAATTCAAGAGTGTCAGTAGTTGCAGTACGTCAAGTGCTATCCCACGAGTTTTAGTATTGCGTCCCACAATGAAAGTCTTGGGCCCTAGATGCCAATTTGCTATTCCAGTTTGTCACGCTATATCTCCCGATAGAAAGCACGCAGGCAAACTTCAAGAGTATCATTAGTTGCAGTACGTCGAGTGCTATCCCACGAATTTTAGTATTGCGTCCCACAATGAACGTCTTGGGCCCTAAACGCCGATTTGCCATTTCAGTTTGTCACGCTATATCTCCCGATAGAAAGCACGCACGCAAAATTCAAGAGTGTCAGTAGTTGCAGTACGTCAAGTGCTATTCCACGAATTTTAGTATTGCGTAACAGGACGAACGTCTTGGGCCCGAGACGCCAATTTGCCATTTTTGATTTTTACGCTATATTTCCCGAAAGAAAGCACGCAGACAAACTTCAAGAGTATCAGTAGAGTCAGTACGTAAAGTACTATCCCAGAATTTTTAGTATTGCGTCCCACGAAAAACGTGCCTCGCGCCAGACGCCAATTTGCCATTTTAGATTGTCACGCTATATCTCCCGAAAGAAAGCACGCAGACAAACTTCAAGAGTGTCAGTAGATGCAGTACGTCAAGTAATATCCCACGAATTTTAAATTTTAGTATTGCGTAACAGGACGAACGTCTTGGGCCCGAGACGCCAATTTGCCATTTTTGATTTTTACGCTATATCTCCCGAAGAAAGCACGCAGACAAACTTCAAGAGTGTCAGTAGAGTCAGTACTTAAAGTACTATCCCATAATTTTTAGTATTGCGTCCCACAATGAACGTCTTGGGCCCTAGACACCGATTTGCCATTTCAGTTTGTCACGCTATATCTCCCGATAGAAAGCACGCAGGCAAACTTCAAGAGTATCAGTAGAGTCAGTACGTAAAGTACTATCCCAGAATTTTTAGTATTGCGTCCCACAAAAAACGTGCCTCGCGCCAGACGCCAATTTGCCATTTTAGATTGTCACGCTATATCTCCCGAAAGAAAGCACGCAGACAAACTTCAACAGTGTCAGTAGATGCAGTACGTCAAGTAATATCCCACGAATTTTAGTATTGCGTCCCACGACGAACGTCTTAGGCCCTAGATGCCGATTTGCCATTTCAGTTTGTCATGCTATTTCTCCCGGCAGAAAGCACGCAGACAAATTTCAATAGTGTCAGTAGATGCAGTACTTGAAGTACTATCACAAAATTTTTAGTATTGCGTCCCACGACGAACGTCTTGGGCCCCAGACGCCAATTTGCCATTTTAGATTGTCACGCTATATCTCCCGATAGAAAGCACGCAGGCAAAATTCAACAGCGTCAGTAGATGCAATACCTTAAGTAATATCCCACGAATTTTATTATTGCGTCCCACAACGAACGTCTTGGGCCCTAGATGCCAATTTGCCATTTCAGTTTGTCACGCTATTTCTCCCAGCAGAAAGCACGCAGACAAATTTCAGTAGTGTCAGCAGATGCAGTACGTAGAGTACTATCACAGAATTTTTAGTATTGCGTCTCACGACGAACGTCTTGGGCCCTAAACGCCGATTTGCCATTTCAGTTTGTCACGCTATATCTCCCGATAGAAAGCACGCACGCAAAATTCAAGAGTCTCAGTAGTTGCAGTACGTCAAGTGCTATCCCACGAATTTTAGTATTGCGTCCCACAATGAACGTCTTGGGCCCTAGACGCCGATTTGCCATTTCAGTTTGTCACGCTATATCTTCCGACAGAAAGCACGCAGGCAAAGTTCAATAGTGTCAGTAGATGCAGTACGTAGAGTACTATCCTAGGAAATTTAGTATTGCGTCCCACGGCGAACGTCATGTGCCCCAGACGCCGATTTGCCATTTTAGATTGTCACGCTATATCTCTTGACAGAAAGCACGCAGATAAAATTCAATAGTATCAGTAGATGCAGTACGTAGAGTACTACCACAGAATTTTTAGTATTGCGTCCCACGACGAACGTCTTGGGCCCCAGACGCCAATTTGCCATTTTTATTGTCACGCTATATCTCCCGATAGAAAGCACGCAGGCAAAATTCAAGAGTGTCAGTAGTTGCAGTACGTCAAGTGCTATCCCACGAATTTTAGTATTGCGTCCCACAATGAACGCCTTGGGCCCTAAACGCCGATTTGTCATTTCAGTTTGTCACGCTATATCTCCCGATAGAAAGCACGCACGCAAAATTCAAGAGTGTCAGTAGTTGCAGTACGTCAAGTGCTATTCCACGAATTTTAGTATTGCGTAACAGGACGAACGTCTTGGGCCCGAGACGCCAATTTGCCATTTTTGATTTTTACGCTATATTTCCCGAAAGAAAGCACGCAGACAAACTTCAAGAGTATCAGTAGAGTCAGTACGTAAAGTACTATCCCAGAATTTTTAGTATTGCGTCCCACGAAAAACGTGCCTCGCGCCAGACGCCAATTTGCCATTTTAGATTGTCACGCTATATCTCCCGAAAGAAAGCACGCAGACAAACTTCAAGAGTGTCAGTAGATGCAGTACGTCAAGTAATATCCCACGAATTTTAGTATTGCGTAACAGGACGAACGTCTTGGGCCCGAGACGCCAATTTGCCATTTTTGATTTTTACGCTATATCTCCCGAAGAAAGCACGCAGACAAACTTCAAGAGTGTCAGTAGAGTCAGTACTTAAAGTACTATCCCATAATTTTTAGTATTGCGTCCCACAATGAACGTCTTGGGCCCTAGACACCGATTTGCCATTTCAGTTTGTCACGCTATATCTCCCGATAGAAAGCACGCAGGCAAACTTCAAGAGTATCAGTAGAGTCAGTACGTAAAGTACTATCCCAGAATTTTTAGTATTGCGTCCCACAAAAAACGTGCCTCGCGCCAGACGCCAATTTGCCATTTTAGATTGTCACGCTATATCTCCCGAAAGAAAGCACGCAGACAAACTTCAACAGTGTCAGTAGATGCAGTACGTCAAGTAATATCCCACGAATTTTAGTATTGCGTCCCACGACGAACGTCTTAGGCCCTAGATGCCGATTTGCCATTTCAGTTTGTCATGCTATTTCTCCCGGCAGAAAGCACGCAGACAAATTTCAATAGTGTCAGTAGATGCAGTACTTGAAGTACTATCACAAAATTTTTAGTATTGCGTCCCACGACGAACGTCTTGGGCCCCAGACGCCAATTTGCCATTTTAGATTGTCACGCTATATCTCCCGATAGAAAGCACGCAGGCAAAATTCAACAGCGTCAGTAGATGCAATACCTTAAGTAATATCCCACGAATTTTATTATTGCGTCCCACAACGAACGTCTTGGGCCCTAGATGCCAATTTGCCATTTCAGTTTGTCACGCTATTTCTCCCAGCAGAAAGCACGCAGACAAATTTCAGTAGTGTCAGCAGATGCAGTACGTAGAGTACTATCACAGAATTTTTAGTATTGCGTCTCACGACGAACGTCTTGGGCCCTAAACGCCGATTTGCCATTTCAGTTTGTCACGCTATATCTCCCGATAGAAAGCACGCACGCAAAATTCAAGAGTCTCAGTAGTTGCAGTACGTCAAGTGCTATCCCACGAATTTTAGTATTGCGTCCCACAATGAACGTCTTGGGCCCTAGACGCCGATTTGCCATTTCAGTTTGTCACGCTATATCTTCCGACAGAAAGCACGCAGGCAAAGTTCAATAGTGTCAGTAGATGCAGTACGTAGAGTACTATCCTAGGAAATTTAGTATTGCGTCCCACGGCGAACGTCATGTGCCCCAGACGCCGATTTGCCATTTTAGATTGTCACGCTATATCTCTTGACAGAAAGCACGCAGATAAAATTCAATAGTATCAGTAGATGCAGTACGTAGAGTACTACCACAGAATTTTTAGTATTGCGTCCCACGACGAACGTCTTGGGCCCCAGACGCCAATTTGCCATTTTTATTGTCACGCTATATCTCCCGATAGAAAGCACGCAGGCAAAATTCAAGAGTGTCAGTAGTTGCAGTACGTCAAGTGCTATCCCACGAATTTTAGTATTGCGTCCCACAATGAACGCCTTGGGCCCTAGACGCCGATTTGCCATTTCAGTTTGTCACGCTATATCTCCCGATAGAAAGCACGCACGCAAAATTCAAGAGTCTCAGTAGTTGCAGTACGTCAAGTGCTATCCCACGAATTTTAGTATTGCGTCCCACAATGAACGTCTTGGGCCCTAGACGCCGATTTGCCATTTCAGTTTGTCGCGCTATATCTTCCGACAGAAAGCACGCAGGCAAAGTTCAATAGTGTCAGTAGATGCAGTACGTAGAGTACTATCCTAGGAATTTTAGTATTGCGTCCCACGGCGAACGTCATGTGCCCCAGACGCCGATTTGCCATTTTAGATTGTCACGCTATATCTCTTGACAGAAAGCACGCAGATAAAATTCAATAGTATCAGTAGATGCAGTATGTAGAGTCCTATCACAGAAGTTTTAGTTTGCGTCCCACGACGAACGTCTTGGGCATCAGACGCCAATTTGCCATTTTTGATTGTCACGCTATATCTCCCGATAGAAAGCACGCAGGCAAAATTCAAGAGTGTCAGTAGTTGCAGTACGTCAAGTGCTATCCCACGAGTTTTAGTATTGCGTCCCACAATGAACGTCTTGGGCCCTAAACGCCGATTTGCCATTTCAGTTTGTCACGCTATATCTCCCGATAGAAAGCACGCACGCAAAATTCAAGAGTGTCAGTCGTTGCAGTACGTCAAGTGCTATCCCACGAATTTTAGTATTGCGTAACAGGACGAACGTCTTGGGCCCCAGACGCCAATTTGCCATTTTTGATTTTCACGCTATATCTCCCTAAAGAAAGCACGCAGACAAACTTCAAGAGTGTCAGTAGAGTCAGTACTTAAAGTACTATCCCATAATTTTTAGTATTGCGTCCCACAATGAACGTCTTGGGCCCTAGACGCCGATTTGCCATTTCAGTTTGTCACGCTATATCTCCCGATAGAAAGCACGCACGCAAAATTCAAGAGTCTCAGTAGTTGCAGTACGTCAAGTGCTATCCCACGAATTTTAGTATTGCGTCCCACAATGAACGTCTTGGGCCCTAGACGCCGATTTGCCATTTCAGTTTGTCACGCTATATCTTCCGACAGAAAGCACGCAGGCAAAGTTCAATAGTGTCAGTAGATGCAGTACGTAGAGTACTATCCTAGGAATTTTAGTATTGCGTCCCACGGCGAACGTCATGTGCCCCAGACGCCGATTTGCCATTTTAGATTGTCACGCTATATCTCTTGACAGAAAGCACGCAGATAAAATTCAATAGTAACAGTAGATGCAGTATGTAGAGTACTATCACAGAATTTTTAGTATTGCGTCCCACGAGGAACGTCTTGGGCCCCAGACGCCAATTTGCCATTTTTGATTGTCACGCTATATCTCCCGATAGAAAGCACGCAGGCAAAATTCAAGAGTGTCAGTAGTTGCAGTACGTCAAGTGCTATCCCACGAGTTTTAGTATTGCGTCCCACAATGAAAGTCTTGGGCCCTAGATGCCAATTTGCTATTCCAGTTTGTCACGCTATATCTCCCGATAGAAAGCACGCAGGCAAACTTCAAGAGTATCATTAGTTGCAGTACGTCAAGTGCTATCCCACGAATTTTAGTATTGCGTCCCACAATGAACGTCTTGGGCCCTAAACGCCGATTTGCCATTTCAGTTTGTCACGCTATATCTCCCGATAGAAAGCACGCACGCAAAATTCAAGAGTGTCAGTAGTTGCAGTACGTCAAGTGCTATTCCACGAATTTTAGTATTGCGTAACAGGACGAACGTCTTGGGCCCGAGACGCCAATTTGCCATTTTTGATTTTTACGCTATATTTCCCGAAAGAAAGCACGCAGACAAACTTCAAGAGTATCAGTAGAGTCAGTACGTAAAGTACTATCCCAGAATTTTTAGTATTGCGTCCCACGAAAAACGTGCCTCGCGCCAGACGCCAATTTGCCATTTTAGATTGTCACGCTATATCTCCCGAAAGAAAGCACGCAGACAAACTTCAAGAGTGTCAGTAGATGCAGTACGTCAAGTAATATCCCACGAATTTTAGTATTGCGTAACAGGACGAACGTCTTGGGCCCGAGACGCCAATTTGCCATTTTTGATTTTTACGCTATATTTCCCGAAAGAAAGCACGCAGACAAACTTCAAGAGTATCAGTAGAGTCAGTACGTAAAGTACTATCCCAGAATTTTTAGTATTGCGTCCCACGAAAAACGTGCCTCGCGCCAGACGCCAATTTGCCATTTTAGATTGTCACGCTATATCTCCCGAAAGAAAGCACGCAGACAAACTTCAAGAGTGTCAGTAGATGCAGTACGTCAAGTAATATCCCACGAATTTTAGTATTGCGTAACAGGACGAACGTCTTGGGCCCGAGACGCCAATTTGCCATTTTTGATTTTTACGCTATATCTCCCGAAGAAAGCACGCAGACAAACTTCAAGAGTGTCAGTAGAGTCAGTACTTAAAGTACTATCCCATAATTTTTAGTATTGCGTCCCACAATGAACGTCTTGGGCCCTAGACACCGATTTGCCATTTCAGTTTGTCACGCTATATCTCCCGATAGAAAGCACGCAGGCAAACTTCAAGAGTATCAGTAGAGTCAGTACGTAAAGTACTATCCCAGAATTTTTAGTATTGCGTCCCACAAAAAACGTGCCTCGCGCCAGACGCCAATTTGCCATTTTAGATTGTCACGCTATATCTCCCGAAAGAAAGCACGCAGACAAACTTCAACAGTGTCAGTAGATGCAGTACGTCAAGTAATATCCCACGAATTTTAGTATTGCGTCCCACGACGAACGTCTTAGGCCCTAGATGCCGATTTGCCATTTCAGTTTGTCATGCTATTTCTCCCGGCAGAAAGCACGCAGACAAATTTCAATAGTGTCAGTAGATGCAGTACTTGAAGTACTATCACAAAATTTTTAGTATTGCGTCCCACGACGAACGTCTTGGGCCCCAGACGCCAATTTGCCATTTTAGATTGTCACGCTATATCTCCCGATAGAAAGCACGCAGGCAAAATTCAACAGCGTCAGTAGATGCAATACCTTAAGTAATATCCCACGAATTTTATTATTGCGTCCCACAACGAACGTCTTGGGCCCTAGATGCCAATTTGCCATTTCAGTTTGTCACGCTATTTCTCCCAGCAGAAAGCACGCAGACAAATTTCAGTAGTGTCAGCAGATGCAGTACGTAGAGTACTATCACAGAATTTTTAGTATTGCGTCTCACGACGAACGTCTTGGGCCCTAAACGCCGATTTGCCATTTCAGTTTGTCACGCTATATCTCCCGATAGAAAGCACGCACGCAAAATTCAAGAGTCTCAGTAGTTGCAGTACGTCAAGTGCTATCCCACGAATTTTAGTATTGCGTCCCACAATGAACGTCTTGGGCCCTAGACGCCGATTTGCCATTTCAGTTTGTCACGCTATATCTTCCGACAGAAAGCACGCAGGCAAAGTTCAATAGTGTCAGTAGATGCAGTACGTAGAGTACTATCCTAGGAAATTTAGTATTGCGTCCCACGGCGAACGTCATGTGCCCCAGACGCCGATTTGCCATTTTAGATTGTCACGCTATATCTCTTGACAGAAAGCACGCAGATAAAATTCAATAGTATCAGTAGATGCAGTACGTAGAGTACTACCACAGAATTTTTAGTATTGCGTCCCACGACGAACGTCTTGGGCCCCAGACGCCAATTTGCCATTTTTATTGTCACGCTATATCTCCCGATAGAAAGCACGCAGGCAAAATTCAAGAGTGTCAGTAGTTGCAGTACGTCAAGTGCTATCCCACGAATTTTAGTATTGCGTCCCACAATGAACGCCTTGGGCCCTAAACGCCGATTTGTCATTTCAGTTTGTCACGCTATATCTCCCGATAGAAAGCACGCACGCAAAATTCAAGAGTGTCAGTAGTTGCAGTACGTCAAGTGCTATCCCACGAATTTTAGTATTGCGTAACAGGACGAACGTCTTGGGCCCGAGACGCCAATTTGCTATTTTTGATTTTTACGCTATATCTCCCGAAAGAAAGCACGCAGACAAACTTCAAGAGTGTCAGTAGAGTCAGTACTTAAAGTACTATCCCATAATTTTTAGTATTGCGTCCCACAATGAACGTCTTGAGCCCTAAACGCCGATTTGCCATTTCAGTTTGTCACGCTATATCTCCCGATAGAAAGCACGCACGCAAAATTCAAGAGTGTCAGTCGTTGCAGTACGTCAAGTGCTATCCCACGAATTTTAGTATTGCGTAACAAGACGAACGTCTTGGGCCCCAGACGCCAATTTGCCATTTTTGATTTTCACGCTATATCTCCCGAAAGAAAGCACGCAGACAAACTTCAAGAGTGTCAGTAGAGTCAGTACTTAAAGTACTATCCCATAATTTTTAGTATTGCGTCCCACAATGAACGTCTTGGGCCCTAAACGCCGATTTGCCATTTCAGTTTGTCACGCTATATCTCCCGATAGAAAGCACGCACGCAAAATTCAAGAGTCTCAGTAGTTGCAGTACGTCAAGTGCTATCCCACGAATTTTAGTATTGCGTCCCACAATGAACGTCTTGGGCCCTAGACGCCGATTTGCCATTTCAGTTTGTCACGCTATATCTTCCGACAGAAAGCACGCAGGCAAAGTTCAATAGTGTCAGTAGATGCAGTACGTAGAGTACTATCCTAGGAATTTTAGTATTGCGTCCCACGGCGAACGTCATGTGCCCCAGACGCCGATTTGCCATTTTAGATTGTCACGCTATATCTCTTGACAGAAAGCACGCAGATAAAATTCAATAGTATCAGTAGATGCAGTATGTAGAGTCCTATCACAGAAGTTTTAGTATTGCGTCCCACGACGAACGTCTTGGGCCCCAGACGCCAATTTGCCATTTTTGATTGTCACGCTATATCTCCCGATAGAAAGCACGCAGGCAAAATTCAAGAGTGTCAGTAGTTGCAGTACGTCAAGTGCTATCCCACGAGTTTTAGTATTGCGTCCCACAATGAAAGTCTTGGGCCCTAGATGCCAATTTGCTATTCCAGTTTGTCACGCTATATCTCCCGATAGAAAGCACGCAGGCAAACTTCAAGAGTATCATTAGTTGCAGTACGTCAAGTGCTATCCCACGAATTTTAGTATTGCGTCCCACAATGAACGTCTTGGGCCCTAAACGCCGATTTGCCATTTCAGTTTGTCACGCTATATCTCCCGATAGAAAGCACGCACGCAAAATTCAAGAGTGTCAGTAGTTGCAGTACGTCAAGTGCTATTCCACGAATTTTAGTATTGCGTAACAGGACGAACGTCTTGGGCCCGAGACGCCAATTTGCCATTTTTGATTTTTACGCTATATTTCCCGAAAGAAAGCACGCAGACAAACTTCAAGAGTATCAGTAGAGTCAGTACGTAAAGTACTATCCCAGAATTTTTAGTATTGCGTCCCACGAAAAACGTGCCTCGCGCCAGACGCCAATTTGCCATTTTAGATTGTCACGCTATATCTCCCGAAAGAAAGCACGCAGACAAACTTCAAGAGTGTCAGTAGATGCAGTACGTCAAGTAATATCCCACGAATTTTAAATTTTAGTATTGCGTAACAGGACGAACGTCTTGGGCCCGAGACGCCAATTTGCCATTTTTGATTTTTACGCTATATCTCCCGAAGAAAGCACGCAGACAAACTTCAAGAGTGTCAGTAGAGTCAGTACTTAAAGTACTATCCCATAATTTTTAGTATTGCGTCCCACAATGAACGTCTTGGGCCCTAGACACCGATTTGCCATTTCAGTTTGTCACGCTATATCTCCCGATAGAAAGCACGCAGGCAAACTTCAAGAGTATCAGTAGAGTCAGTACGTAAAGTACTATCCCAGAATTTTTAGTATTGCGTCCCACAAAAAACGTGCCTCGCGCCAGACGCCAATTTGCCATTTTAGATTGTCACGCTATATCTCCCGAAAGAAAGCACGCAGACAAACTTCAACAGTGTCAGTAGATGCAGTACGTCAAGTAATATCCCACGAATTTTAGTATTGCGTCCCACGACGAACGTCTTAGGCCCTAGATGCCGATTTGCCATTTCAGTTTGTCATGCTATTTCTCCCGGCAGAAAGCACGCAGACAAATTTCAATAGTGTCAGTAGATGCAGTACTTGAAGTACTATCACAAAATTTTTAGTATTGCGTCCCACGACGAACGTCTTGGGCCCCAGACGCCAATTTGCCATTTTAGATTGTCACGCTATATCTCCCGATAGAAAGCACGCAGGCAAAATTCAACAGCGTCAGTAGATGCAATACCTTAAGTAATATCCCACGAATTTTATTATTGCGTCCCACAACGAACGTCTTGGGCCCTAGATGCCAATTTGCCATTTCAGTTTGTCACGCTATTTCTCCCAGCAGAAAGCACGCAGACAAATTTCAGTAGTGTCAGCAGATGCAGTACGTAGAGTACTATCACAGAATTTTTAGTATTGCGTCTCACGACGAACGTCTTGGGCCCTAAACGCCGATTTGCCATTTCAGTTTGTCACGCTATATCTCCCGATAGAAAGCACGCACGCAAAATTCAAGAGTCTCAGTAGTTGCAGTACGTCAAGTGCTATCCCACGAATTTTAGTATTGCGTCCCACAATGAACGTCTTGGGCCCTAGACGCCGATTTGCCATTTCAGTTTGTCACGCTATATCTTCCGACAGAAAGCACGCAGGCAAAGTTCAATAGTGTCAGTAGATGCAGTACGTAGAGTACTATCCTAGGAAATTTAGTATTGCGTCCCACGGCGAACGTCATGTGCCCCAGACGCCGATTTGCCATTTTAGATTGTCACGCTATATCTCTTGACAGAAAGCACGCAGATAAAATTCAATAGTATCAGTAGATGCAGTACGTAGAGTACTACCACAGAATTTTTAGTATTGCGTCCCACGACGAACGTCTTGGGCCCCAGACGCCAATTTGCCATTTTTATTGTCACGCTATATCTCCCGATAGAAAGCACGCAGGCAAAATTCAAGAGTGTCAGTAGTTGCAGTACGTCAAGTGCTATCCCACGAATTTTAGTATTGCGTCCCACAATGAACGCCTTGGGCCCTAAACGCCGATTTGTCATTTCAGTTTGTCACGCTATATCTCCCGATAGAAAGCACGCACGCAAAATTCAAGAGTGTCAGTAGTTGCAGTACGTCAAGTGCTATCCCACGAATTTTAGTATTGCGTAACAGGACGAACGTCTTGGGCCCGAGACGCCAATTTGCTATTTTTGATTTTTACGCTATATCTCCCGAAAGAAAGCACGCAGACAAACTTCAAGAGTGTCAGTAGAGTCAGTACTTAAAGTACTATCCCATAATTTTTAGTATTGCGTCCCACAATGAACGTCTTGAGCCCTAAACGCCGATTTGCCATTTCAGTTTGTCACGCTATATCTCCCGATAGAAAGCACGCACGCAAAATTCAAGAGTGTCAGTCGTTGCAGTACGTCAAGTGCTATCCCACGAATTTTAGTATTGCGTAACAAGACGAACGTCTTGGGCCCCAGACGCCAATTTGCCATTTTTGATTTTCACGCTATATCTCCCGAAAGAAAGCACGCAGACAAACTTCAAGAGTGTCAGTAGAGTCAGTACTTAAAGTACTATCCCATAATTTTTAGTATTGCGTCCCACAATGAACGTCTTGGGCCCTAAACGCCGATTTGCCATTTCAGTTTGTCACGCTATATCTCCCGATAGAAAGCACGCACGCAAAATTCAAGAGTCTCAGTAGTTGCAGTACGTCAAGTGCTATCCCACGAATTTTAGTATTGCGTCCCACAATGAACGTCTTGGGCCCTAGACGCCGATTTGCCATTTCAGTTTGTCACGCTATATCTTCCGACAGAAAGCACGCAGGCAAAGTTCAATAGTGTCAGTAGATGCAGTACGTAGAGTACTATCCTAGGAATTTTAGTATTGCGTCCCACGGCGAACGTCATGTGCCCCAGACGCCGATTTGCCATTTTAGATTGTCACGCTATATCTCTTGACAGAAAGCACGCAGATAAAATTCAATAGTATCAGTAGATGCAGTATGTAGAGTCCTATCACAGAAGTTTTAGTATTGCGTCCCACGACGAACGTCTTGGGCCCCAGACGCCAATTTGCCATTTTTGATTGTCACGCTATATCTCCCGATAGAAAGCACGCAGGCAAAATTCAAGAGTGTCAGTAGTTGCAGTACGTCAAGTGCTATCCCACGAGTTTTAGTATTGCGTCCCACAATGAAAGTCTTGGGCCCTAGATGCCAATTTGCTATTCCAGTTTGTCACGCTATATCTCCCGATAGAAAGCACGCAGGCAAACTTCAAGAGTATCATTAGTTGCAGTACGTCAAGTGCTATCCCACGAATTTTAGTATTGCGTCCCACAATGAACGTCTTGGGCCCTAAACGCCGATTTGCCATTTCAGTTTGTCACGCTATATCTCCCGATAGAAAGCACGCACGCAAAATTCAAGAGTGTCAGTAGTTGCAGTACGTCAAGTGCTATTCCACGAATTTTAGTATTGCGTAACAGGACGAACGTCTTGGGCCCGAGACGCCAATTTGCCATTTTTGATTTTTACGCTATATTTCCCGAAAGAAAGCACGCAGACAAACTTCAAGAGTATCAGTAGAGTCAGTACGTAAAGTACTATCCCAGAATTTTTAGTATTGCGTCCCACGAAAAACGTGCCTCGCGCCAGACGCCAATTTGCCATTTTAGATTGTCACGCTATATCTCCCGAAAGAAAGCACGCAGACAAACTTCAAGAGTGTCAGTAGATGCAGTACGTCAAGTAATATCCCACGAATTTTAAATTTTAGTATTGCGTAACAGGACGAACGTCTTGGGCCCGAGACGCCAATTTGCCATTTTTGATTTTTACGCTATATCTCCCGAAGAAAGCACGCAGACAAACTTCAAGAGTGTCAGTAGAGTCAGTACTTAAAGTACTATCCCATAATTTTTAGTATTGCGTCCCACAATGAACGTCTTGGGCCCTAGACACCGATTTGCCATTTCAGTTTGTCACGCTATATCTCCCGATAGAAAGCACGCAGGCAAACTTCAAGAGTATCAGTAGAGTCAGTACGTAAAGTACTATCCCAGAATTTTTAGTATTGCGTCCCACAAAAAACGTGCCTCGCGCCAGACGCCAATTTGCCATTTTAGATTGTCACGCTATATCTCCCGAAAGAAAGCACGCAGACAAACTTCAACAGTGTCAGTAGATGCAGTACGTCAAGTAATATCCCACGAATTTTAGTATTGCGTCCCACGACGAACGTCTTAGGCCCTAGATGCCGATTTGCCATTTCAGTTTGTCATGCTATTTCTCCCGGCAGAAAGCACGCAGACAAATTTCAATAGTGTCAGTAGATGCAGTACTTGAAGTACTATCACAAAATTTTTAGTATTGCGTCCCACGACGAACGTCTTGGGCCCCAGACGCCAATTTGCCATTTTAGATTGTCACGCTATATCTCCCGATAGAAAGCACGCAGGCAAAATTCAACAGCGTCAGTAGATGCAATACCTTAAGTAATATCCCACGAATTTTATTATTGCGTCCCACAACGAACGTCTTGGGCCCTAGATGCCAATTTGCCATTTCAGTTTGTCACGCTATTTCTCCCAGCAGAAAGCACGCAGACAAATTTCAGTAGTGTCAGCAGATGCAGTACGTAGAGTACTATCACAGAATTTTTAGTATTGCGTCTCACGACGAACGTCTTGGGCCCTAAACGCCGATTTGCCATTTCAGTTTGTCACGCTATATCTCCCGATAGAAAGCACGCACGCAAAATTCAAGAGTCTCAGTAGTTGCAGTACGTCAAGTGCTATCCCACGAATTTTAGTATTGCGTCCCACAATGAACGTCTTGGGCCCTAGACGCCGATTTGCCATTTCAGTTTGTCACGCTATATCTTCCGACAGAAAGCACGCAGGCAAAGTTCAATAGTGTCAGTAGATGCAGTACGTAGAGTACTATCCTAGGAAATTTAGTATTGCGTCCCACGGCGAACGTCATGTGCCCCAGACGCCGATTTGCCATTTTAGATTGTCACGCTATATCTCTTGACAGAAAGCACGCAGATAAAATTCAATAGTATCAGTAGATGCAGTACGTAGAGTACTACCACAGAATTTTTAGTATTGCGTCCCACGACGAACGTCTTGGGCCCCAGACGCCAATTTGCCATTTTTATTGTCACGCTATATCTCCCGATAGAAAGCACGCAGGCAAAATTCAAGAGTGTCAGTAGTTGCAGTACGTCAAGTGCTATCCCACGAATTTTAGTATTGCGTCCCACAATGAACGCCTTTGGCCCTAAACGCCGATTTGTCATTTCAGTTTGTCACGCTATATCTCCCGATAGAAAGCACGCACGCAAAATTCAAGAGTGTCAGTAGTTGCAGTACGTCAAGTGCTATCCCACGAATTTTAGTATTGCGTAACAGGACGAACGTCTTGGGCCCGAGACGCCAATTTGCTATTTTTGATTTTTACGCTATATCTCCCGAAAGAAAGCACGCAGACAAACTTCAAGAGTGTCAGTAGAGTCAGTACTTAAAGTACTATCCCATAATTTTTAGTATTGCGTCCCACAATGAACGTCTTGAGCCCTAAACGCCGATTTGCCATTTCAGTTTGTCACGCTATATCTCCCGATAGAAAGCACGCACGCAAAATTCAAGAGTGTCAGTCGTTGCAGTACGTCAAGTGCTATCCCACGAATTTTAGTATTGCGTAACAAGACGAACGTCTTGGGCCCCAGACGCCAATTTGCCATTTTTGATTTTCACGCTATATCTCCCGAAAGAAAGCACGCAGACAAACTTCAAGAGTGTCAGTAGAGTCAGTACTTAAAGTACTATCCCATAATTTTTAGTATTGCGTCCCACAATGAACGTCTTGGGCCCTAAACGCCGATTTGCCATTTCAGTTTGTCACGCTATATCTCCCGATAGAAAGCACGCACGCAAAATTCAAGAGTCTCAGTAGTTGCAGTACGTCAAGTGCTATCCCACGAATTTTAGTATTGCGTCCCACAATGAACGTCTTGGGCCCTAGACGCCGATTTGCCATTTCAGTTTGTCACGCTATATCTTCCGACAGAAAGCACGCAGGCAAAGTTCAATAGTGTCAGTAGATGCAGTACGTAGAGTACTATCCTAGGAATTTTAGTATTGCGTCCCACGGCGAACGTCATGTGCCCCAGACGCCGATTTGCCATTTTAGATTGTCACGCTATATCTCTTGACAGAAAGCACGCAGATAAAATTCAATAGTATCAGTAGATGCAGTATGTAGAGTCCTATCACAGAAGTTTTAGTATTGCGTCCCACGACGAACGTCTTGGGCCCCAGACGCCAATTTGCCATTTTTGATTGTCACGCTATATCTCCCGATAGAAAGCACGCAGGCAAAATTCAAGAGTGTCAGTAGTTGCAGTACGTCAAGTGCTATCCCACGAGTTTTAGTATTGCGTCCCACAATGAACGTCTTGGGCCCTAAACGCCGATTTGCCATTTCAGTTTGTCACGCTATATCTCCCGATAGAAAGCACGCACGCAAAATTCAAGAGTGTCAGTCGTTGCAGTACGTCAAGTGCTATCCCACGAATTTTAGTATTGCGTAACAGGACGAACGTCTTGGGCCCCAGACGCCAATTTGCCATTTTTGATTTTCACGCTATATCTCCCTAAAGAAAGCACGCAGACAAACTTCAAGAGTGTCAGTAGAGTCAGTACTTAAAGTACTATCCCATAATTTTTAGTATTGCGTCCCACAATGAACGTCTTAAACCTAGACGCCGATTTGCCATTTCAGTTTGTCACGCTATATCTCCCGATAGAAAGCACGCACGCAAAATTCAAGAGTCTCAGTAGTTGCAGTACGTCAAGTGCTATCCCACGAATTTTAGTATTGCGTCCCACAATGAACGTCTTGGGCCCTAGACGCCGATTTGCCATTTCAGTTTGTCACGCTATATCTTCCGACAGAAAGCACGCAGGCAAAGTTCAATAGTGTCAGTAGATGCAGTACGTAGAGTACTATCCTAGGAATTTTAATATTGCGTCCCACGGCGAACGTCATGTGCCCCAGACGCCGATTTGCCATTTTAGATTGTCACGCTATATCTCTTAACAGAAAGCACGCAGATAAAATTCAATAGTAACAGTAGATGCAGTATGTAGAGTACTATCACAGAATTTTTAGTATTGCGTCCCACGAGGAACGTCTTGGGCCCCAGACGCCAATTTGCCATTTTTGATTGTCACGCTATATCTCCCGATAGAAAGCACGCAGGCAAAATTCAAGAGTGTCAGTAGTTGCAGTACGTCAAGTGCTATCCCACGAGTTTTAGTATTGCGTCCCACAATGAAAGTCTTGGGCCCTAGATGCCAATTTGCTATTCCAGTTTGTCACGCTATATCTCCCGATAGAAAGCACGCAGGCAAACTTCAAGAGTATCATTAGTTGCAGTACGTCAAGTGCTATCCCACGAATTTTAGTATTGCGTCCCACAATGAACGTCTTGGGCCCTAAACGCCGATTTGCCATTTCAGTTTGTCACGCTATATCTCCCGATAGAAAGCACGCACGCAAAATTCAAGAGTGTCAGTAGTTGCAGTACGTCAAGTGCTATTCCACGAATTTTAGTATTGCGTAACAGGACGAACGTCTTGGGCCCGAGACGCCAATTTGCCATTTTTGATTTTTACGCTATATTTCCCGAAAGAAAGCACGCAGACAAACTTCAAGAGTGTCAGTAGAGTCAGTACTTAAAGTACTATCCCATAATTTTTAGTATTGCGTCCCACAATGAACGTCTTGGGCCCTAGACGCCGATTTGCCATTTCAGTTTGTCACGCTATATCTCCCGATAGAAAGCACGCACGCAAAATTCAAGAGTGTCAGTAGATGCAGCCAGTAGAGTACTATCACAGAATTTTTAGTATTGCGTCCCACAATGAAAGTCTTGGGCCCTAGATGCCAATTTGCCATTCCAGTTTGTCACGCTATATCTCCCGATAGAAAGCACGCAGGCAAACTTCAAGAGTATCAGTAGAGTCAGTACGTAAAGTACTATCCCAGAATTTTTAGTATTGCGTCCCACGAAAAACGTGCCTCGCGCCAGACGCCAATTTGCCATTTTAGATTGTCACGCTATATCTCCCGAAAGAAAGCACGCAGACAAACTTCAAGAGTGTCAGTAGATGCAGTACGTCAAGTAATATCCCACGAATTTTAGTATTGCGTAACAGGACGAACGTCTTGGGCCCGAGACGCCAATTTGCCATTTTTGATTTTTACGCTATATCTCCCGAAGAAAGCACGCAGACAAACTTCAAGAGTGTCAGTAGAGTCAGTACTTAAAGTACTATCCCATAATTTTTAGTATTGCGTCCCACAATGAACGTCTTGGGCCCTAGACACCGATTTGCCATTTCAGTTTGTCACGCTATATCTCCCGATAGAAAGCACGCAGGCAAACTTCAAGAGTATCAGTAGAGTCAGTACGTAAAGTACTATCCCAGAATTTTTAGTATTGCGTCCCACAAAAAACGTGCCTCGCGCCAGACGCCAATTTGCCATTTTAGATTGTCACGCTATATCTCCCGAAAGAAAGCACGCAGACAAACTTCAACAGTGTCAGTAGATGCAGTACGTCAAGTAATATCCCACGAATTTTAGTATTGCGTCCCACGACGAACGTCTTAGGCCCTAGATGCCGATTTGCCATTTCAGTTTGTCATGCTATTTCTCCCGGCAGAAAGCACGCAGACAAATTTCAATAGTGTCAGTAGATGCAGTACTTGAAGTACTATCACAAAATTTTTAGTATTGCGTCCCACGACGAACGTCTTGGGCCCCAGACGCCAATTTGCCATTTTAGATTGTCACGCTATATCTCCCGATAGAAAGCACGCAGGCAAAATTCAACAGCGTCAGTAGATGCAATACCTTAAGTAATATCCCACGAATTTTATTATTGCGTCCCACAACGAACGTCTTGGGCCCTAGATGCCAATTTGCCATTTCAGTTTGTCACGCTATTTCTCCCAGCAGAAAGCACGCAGACAAATTTCAGTAGTGTCAGCAGATGCAGTACGTAGAGTACTATCACAGAATTTTTAGTATTGCGTCTCACGACGAACGTCTTGGGCCCTAAACGCCGATTTGCCATTTCAGTTTGTCACGCTATATCTCCCGATAGAAAGCACGCACGCAAAATTCAAGAGTCTCAGTAGTTGCAGTACGTCAAGTGCTATCCCACGAATTTTAGTATTGCGTCCCACAATGAACGTCTTGGGCCCTAGACGCCGATTTGCCATTTCAGTTTGTCACGCTATATCTTCCGACAGAAAGCACGCAGGCAAAGTTCAATAGTGTCAGTAGATGCAGTACGTAGAGTACTATCCTAGGAAATTTAGTATTGCGTCCCACGGCGAACGTCATGTGCCCCAGACGCCGATTTGCCATTTTAGATTGTCACGCTATATCTCTTGACAGAAAGCACGCAGATAAAATTCAATAGTATCAGTAGATGCAGTACGTAGAGTACTACCACAGAATTTTTAGTATTGCGTCCCACGACGAACGTCTTGGGCCCCAGACGCCAATTTGCCATTTTTATTGTCACGCTATATCTCCCGATAGAAAGCACGCAGGCAAAATTCAAGAGTGTCAGTAGTTGCAGTACGTCAAGTGCTATCCCACGAATTTTAGTATTGCGTCCCACAATGAACGTCTTGGGCCCTAAACGCCGATTTGCCATTTCAGTTTGTCACGCTATATCTCCCGATAGAAAGCACGCACGCAAAATTCAAGAGTGTCAGTAGTTGCAATACGTCAAGTGCTATCCCACGAATTTTAGTATTGCGTAACAGGACGAACGTCTTGGGCCCCAGACGCCAATTTGCCATTTTTGATTTTCACGCTATATCTCCCGAAAGAAAGCACGCAGACAAACTTCAAGAGTGTCAGTAGAGTCAGTACTTAAAGTACTATCCCATAATTTTTAGTATTGCGTCCCACAATGAACGTCTTGGGCCCTAAACGCCGATTTGCCATTTCAGTTTGTCACGCTATATCTCCCGATAGAAAGCACGCACGCAAAATTCAAGAGTCTCAGTAGTTGCAATACGTCAAGTGCTATCCCACGAATTTTAGTATTGCGTCCCACAATGAACGTCTTGGGCCCTAGACGCCGATTTGCCATTTCAGTTTGTCACGCTATATCTTCCGACAGAAAGCACGCAGGCAAAGTTCAATAGTGTCAGTAGATGCAGTACGTAGAGTACTATCCTAGGAATTTTAGTATTGCGTCCCACGGCGAACGTCATGTGCCCCAGACGCCGATTTGCCATTTTAGATTGTCACGCTATATCTCTTGACAGAAAGCACGCAGATAAAATTCAATAGTATCAGTAGATGCAGTATGTAGAGTCCTATCACAGAAGTTTTAGTATTGCGTCCCACGACGAACGTCTTGGGCCCCAGACGCCAATTTGCCATTTTTGATTGTCACGCTATATCTTCCGATAGAAAGCACGCAGGCAAAATTCAAGAGTGTCAGTAGTTGCAGTACGTCAAGTGCTATCCCACGAGTTTTAGTATTGCGTCCCACAATGAACGTCTTGGGCCCTAAACGCCGATTTGCCATTTCAGTTTGTCACGCTATATCTCCCGATAGAAAGCACGCACGCAAAATTCAAGAGTCTCAGTAGTTGCAGTACGTCAAGTGCTATCCCACGAATTTTAGTATTGCGTCCCACAATGAACGTCTTGGGCCCTAGACGCCGATTTGCCATTTCAGTTTGTCACGCTATATCTTCCGACAGAAAGCACGCAGGCAAAGTTCAATAGTGTCAGTAGATGCAGTACGTAGAGTACTATCCTAGGAATTTTAGTATTGCGTCCCACGGCGAACGTCATGTGCCCCAGACGCCGATTTGCCATTTTAGATTGTCACGCTATATCTCTTGACAGAAAGCACGCAGATAAAATTCAATAGTAACAGTAGATGCAGTATGTAGAGTACTATCACAGAATTTTTAGTATTGCGTCCCACGAGGAACGTCTTGGGCCCCAGACGCCAATTTGCCATTTTTGATTGTCACGCTATATCTCCCGATAGAAAGCACGCAGGCAAAATTCAAGAGTGTCAGTAGTTGCAGTACGTCAAGTGCTATCCCACGAGTTTTAGTATTGCGTTTCACAATGAAAGTCTTGGGCCCTAGATGCCAATTTGCTATTCCAGTTTGTCACGCTATATCTCCCGATAGAAAGCACGCAGGCAAACTTCAAGAGTATCATTAGTTGCAGTACGTCAAGTGCTATCCCACGAATTTTAGTATTGCGTCCCACAATGAATGTCTTGGGCCCTAAACGCCGATTTGCCATTTCAGTTTGTCACGCTATATCTCCCGATAGAAAGCACGCACGCAAAATTCAAGAGTGTCAGTAGTTGCAGTACGTCAAGTGCTATTCCACGAATTTTGGTATTGCGTAACAGGACGAACGTCTTGGGCCCGAGACGCCAATTTGCCATTTTTGATTTTTACGCTATATTTCCCGAAAGAAAGCACGCAGACAAACTTCAAGAGTGTCAGTAGAGTCAGTACTTAAAGTACTATCCCATAATTTTTAGTATTGCGTCCCACAATGAACGTCTTGGGCCCTAGACGCCGATTTGCCATTTCAGTTTGTCACGCTATATCTCCCGATAGAAAGCACGCACGCAAAATTCAAGAGTGTCAGTAGATGCAGCCAGTAGAGTACTATCACAGAATTTTTAGTATTGCGTCCCACAATGAAAGTCTTGGGCCCTAGATGCCAATTTGCCATTCCAGTTTGTCACGCTATATCTCCCGATAGAAAGCACGCAGGCAAACTTCAAGAGTATCAGTAGAGTCAGTACGTAAAGTACTATCCCAGAATTTTTAGTATTGCGTCCCACGAAAAACGTGCCTCGCGCCAGACGCCAATTTGCCATTTTAGATTGTCACGCTATATCTCCCGAAAGAAAGCACGCAGACAAACTTCAAGAGTGTCAGTAGATGCAGTACGTCAAGTAATATCCCACGAATTTTAGTATTGCGTAACAGGACGAACGTCTTGGGCCCGAGACGCCAATTTGCCATTTTTGATTTTTACGCTATATCTCCCGAAGAAAGCACGCAGACAAACTTCAAGAGTGTCAGTAGAGTCAGTACTTAAAGTACTATCCCATAATTTTTAGTATTGCGTCCCACAATGAACGTCTTGGGCCCTAGACACCGATTTGCCATTTCAGTTTGTCACGCTATATCTCCCGATAGAAAGCACGCAGGCAAACTTCAAGAGTATCAGTAGAGTCAGTACGTAAAGTACTATCCCAGAATTTTTATTATTGCGTCCCACAAAAAACGTGCCTCGCGCCAGACGCCAATTTGCCATTTTAGATTGTCACGCTATATCTCCCGAAAAAAAGCACGCAGACAAACTTCAACAGTGTCAGTAGATGCAGTACGTCAAGTAATATCCCACGAATTTTAGTATTGCGTCCCACGACGAACGTCTTAGGCCCTAGATGCCGATTTGCCATTTCAGTTTGTCATGCTATTTCTCCCGGCAGAAAGCACGCAGACAAATTTCAATAGTGTCAGTAGATGCAGTACTTGAAGTACTATCACAAAATTTTTAGTATTGCGTCCCACGACGAACGTCTTGGGCCCCAGACGCCAATTTGCCATTTTAGATTGTCACGCTATATCTCCCGATAGAAAGCACGCAGGCAAAATTCAACAGCGTCAGTAGATGCAATACCTTAAGTAATATCCCACGAATTTTATTATTGCGTCCCACAACGAACGTCTTGGGCCCTAGATGCCAATTTGCCATTTCAGTTTGTCACGCTATTTCTCCCAGCAGAAAGCACGCAGACAAATTTCAATAGTGACAGTAGATGCAGCACGTAAAGCACTATCACAGAATTTTTAATATTGCGTCCCACAACGAACGTCTTGGGCCCCAGACGCCAATTTGCCATTTTAGATTGTCACGCTATATCTCCCGATAGAAAGCACGCAGGCAAAATTCAAGAGTGTCAGTAGTTGCAGTACGTCAAGTGCTATCCCACGAATTTTAGTATTGCGTCCCACGACGAAAGTCTTGGCCATGGATGCCGATTTGCCATTTGAGTTTGTCACGCTATATCTCCCGGCAGAAAGCACGCAGACAAATTTCAATAGTGTCAGTATATACAGTACGTAGAGTAATATCCCACGGATTTTAGTATTGCGTTCAATGACGAACGTCTTGGGCCCCAGACGCCAACTTGCCATTTTAGATTGTCACGCTATATCTCCCGATAGAAAGCACGCAGACAAAATTCAAGAGTGTCAGTAGTTGCAGTACGTTAAGTGCTATCCCACGAATTTTAGTATTGCGTCCCACAATGAACGTCTTGGGCCCTAGACGCCGATTTGCCATTTCAGTTTGTCACGCTATATCTCCCGATAGAAAGCACGCACGCAAAATTCAAGAGTGTCAGTAGTTGCAGTACGTTAAGTGCTATCCCACGAATTTTAGTATTGCGTCCCACAATGAACGTCTTGGGCCCTAGACGCCGATTTGCCATTTCAGTTTGTCACGCTATATCTTCCGACAGAAAGCACGCAGGCAAAGTTCAATAGTGTCAGTAGATGCAGTACGTAGAGTACTATCCTAGGAATTTTAGTATTGCGTCCCACGGCGAACGTCATGTGCCCCAGACGCCGATTTGCCATTTTAGATTGTCACGCTATATCTCTTGACAGAAAGCACGCAGATAAAATTCAATAGTATCAGTAGATGCAGTATGTAGAGTCCTATCACAGAAGTTTTAGTATTGCGTCCCACGACGAACGTCTTGGGCCCTAAACGCCGATTTGCCATTTCAGTTTGTCACGCTATATCTCCCGATAGAAAGCACGCACGCAAAATTCAAGAGTGTCAGTCGTTGCAGTACGTCAACTGCTATCCCACGAATTTTAGTATTGCGTAACAGGACGAACGTCTTGGGCCCCAGACGCCAATTTGCCATTTTTGATTTTCACGCTATATCTCCCTAAAGAAAGCACGCAGACAAACTTCAAGAGTGTCAGTAGAGTCAGTACTTAAAGTACTATCCCATAATTTTTAGTATTGCGTCCCACAATGAACGTCTTAAACCTAGACGCCGATTTGCCATTTCAGTTTGTCACGCTATATCTCCCGATAGAAAGCACGCACGCAAAATTCAAGAGTCTCAGTAGTTGCAGTACGTCAAGTGCTATCCCACGAATTTTAGTATTGCGTCCCACAATGAACGTCTTGGGCCCTAGACGCCGATTTGCCATTTCAGTTTGTCACGCTATATCTTCCGACAGAAAGCACGCAGGCAAAGTTCAATAGTGTCAGTAGATGCAGTACGTAGAGTACTATCCTAGGAATTTTAATATTGCGTCCCACGGCGAACGTCATGTGCCCCAGACGCCGATTTGCCATTTTAGATTGTCACGCTATATCTCTTAACAGAAAGCACGCAGATAAAATTCAATAGTAACAGTAGATGCAGTATGTAGAGTACTATCACAGAATTTTTAGTATTGCGTCCCACGAGGAACGTCTTGGGCCCCAGACGCCAATTTGCCATTTTTGATTGTCACGCTATATCTCCCGATAGAAAGCACGCAGGCAAAATTCAAGAGTGTCAGTAGTTGCAGTACGTCAAGTGCTATCCCACGAGTTTTAGTATTGCGTCCCACAATGAAAGTCTTGGGCCCTAGATGCCAATATGCTATTCCAGTTTGTCACGCTATATCTCCCGATAGAAAGCACGCAGGCAAACTTCAAGAGTATCATTAGTTGCAGTACGTCAAGTGCTATCCCACGAATTTTAGTATTGCGTCCCACAATGAACGTCTTGGGCCCTAAACGCCGATTTGCCATTTCAGTTTGTCACGCTATATCTCCCGATAGAAAGCACGCACGCAAAATTCAAGAGTGTCAGTAGTTGCAGTACGTCAAGTGCTATTCCACGAATTTTAGTATTGCGTAACAGGACGAACGTCTTGGGCCCGAGACGCCAATTTGCCATTTTTGATTTTTACGCTATATTTCCCGAAAGAAAGCACGCAGACAAACTTCAAGAGTGTCAGTAGAGTCAGTACTTAAAGTACTATCCCATAATTTTTAGTATTGCGTCCCACAATGAACGTCTTGGGCCCTAGACGCCGATTTGCCATTTCAGTTTGTCACGCTATATCTCCCGATAGAAAGCACGCACGCAAAATTCAAGAGTGTCAGTAGATGCAGCCAGTAGAGTACTATCACAGAATTTTTAGTATTGCGTCCCACAATGAAAGTCTTGGGCCCTAGATGCCAATTTGCCATTCCAGTTTGTCACGCTATATCTCCCGATAGAAAGCACGCAGGCAAACTTCAAGAGTATCAGTAGAGTCAGTACGTAAAGTACTATCCCAGAATTTTTAGTATTGCGTCCCACGAAAAACGTGCCTCGCGCCAGACGCCAATTTGCCATTTTAGATTGTCACGCTATATCTCCCGAAAGAAAGCACGCAGACAAACTTCAAGAGTGTCAGTAGATGCAGTACGTCAAGTAATATCCCACGAATTTTAGTATTGCGTAACAGGACGAACGTCTTGGGCCCGAGACGCCAATTTGCCATTTTTGATTTTTACGCTATATCTCCCGAAGAAAGCACGCAGACAAACTTCAAGAGTGTCAGTAGAGTCAGTACTTAAAGTACTATCCCATAATTTTTAGTATTGCGTCCCACAATGAACGTCTTGGGCCCTAGACACCGATTTGCCATTTCAGTTTGTCACGCTATATCTCCCGATAGAAAGCACGCAGGCAAACTTCAAGAGTATCAGTAGAGTCAGTACGTAAAGTACTATCCCAGAATTTTTAGTATTGCGTCCCACAAAAAACGTGCCTCGCGCCAGACGCCAATTTGCCATTTTAGATTGTCACGCTATATCTCCCGAAAGAAAGCACGCAGACAAACTTCAACAGTGTCAGTAGATGCAGTACGTCAAGTAATATCCCACGAATTTTAGTATTGCGTCCCACGACGAACGTCTTAGGCCCTAGATGCCGATTTGCCATTTCAGTTTGTCATGCTATTTCTCCCGGCAGAAAGCACGCAGACAAATTTCAATAGTGTCAGTAGATGCAGTACTTGAAGTACTATCACAAAATTTTTAGTATTGCGTCCCACGACGAACGTCTTGGGCCCCAGACGCCAATTTGCCATTTTAGATTGTCACGCTATATCTCCCGATAGAAAGCACGCAGGCAAAATTCAACAGCGTCAGTAGATGCAATACCTTAAGTAATATCCCACGAATTTTATTATTGCGTCCCACAACGAACGTCTTGGGCCCTAGATGCCAATTTGCCATTTCAGTTTGTCACGCTATTTCTCCCAGCAGAAAGCACGCAGACAAATTTCAGTAGTGTCAGCAGATGCAGTACGTAGAGTACTATCACAGAATTTTTAGTATTGCGTCTCACGACGAACGTCTTGGGCCCTAAACGCCGATTTGCCATTTCAGTTTGTCACGCTATATCTCCCGATAGAAAGCACGCACGCAAAATTCAAGAGTCTCAGTAGTTGCAGTACGTCAAGTGCTATCCCACGAATTTTAGTATTGCGTCCCACAATGAACGTCTTGGGCCCTAGACGCCGATTTGCCATTTCAGTTTGTCACGCTATATCTTCCGACAGAAAGCACGCAGGCAAAGTTCAATAGTGTCAGTAGATGCAGTACGTAGAGTACTATCCTAGGAAATTTAGTATTGCGTCCCACGGCGAACGTCATGTGCCCCAGACGCCGATTTGCCATTTTAGATTGTCACGCTATATCTCTTGACAGAAAGCACGCAGATAAAATTCAATAGTATCAGTAGATGCAGTACGTAGAGTACTACCACAGAATTTTTAGTATTGCGTCCCACGACGAACGTCTTGGGCCCCAGACGCCAATTTGCCATTTTTATTGTCACGCTATATCTCCCGATAGAAAGCACGCAGGCAAAATTCAAGAGTGTCAGTAGTTGCAGTACGTCAAGTGCTATCCCACGAATTTTAGTATTGCGTCCCACAATGAACGTCTTGGGCCCTAAACGCCGATTTGCCATTTCAGTTTGTCACGCTATATCTCCCGATAGAAAGCACGCACGCAAAATTCAAGAGTGTCAGTAGTTGCAATACGTCAAGTGCTATCCCACGAATTTTAGTATTGCGTAACAGGACGAACGTCTTGGGCCCCAGACGCCAATTTGCCATTTTTGATTTTCACGCTATATCTCCCGAAAGAAAGCACGCAGACAAACTTCAAGAGTGTCAGTAGAGTCAGTACTTAAAGTACTATCCCATAATTTTTAGTATTGCGTCCCACAATGAACGTCTTGGGCCCTAAACGCCGATTTGCCATTTCAGTTTGTCACGCTATATCTCCCGATAGAAAGCACGCACGCAAAATTCAATAGTGTCAGTAGATGCAGTACGTAGAGTACTATCCTAGGAATTTTAGTATTGCGTCCCACGGCGAACGTCATGTGCCCCAGACGCCGATTTGCCATTTTAGATTGTCACGCTATATCTCTTGACAGAAAGCACGCAGATAAAATTCAATAGTATCAGTAGATGCAGTATGTAGAGTCCTATCACAGAAGTTTTAGTATTGCGTCCCACGACGAACGTCTTGGGCCCCAGACGCCAATTTGCCATTTTTGATTGTCACGCTATATCTCCCGATAGAAAGCACGCAGGCAAAATTCAAGAGTGTCAGTAGTTGCAGTACGTCAAGTGCTATCCCACGAGTTTTAGTATTGCGTCCCACAATGAACGTCTTGGGCCCTAAACGCCGATTTGCCATTTCAGTTTGTCACGCTATATCTCCCGATAGAAAGCACGCACGCAAAATTCAAGAGTGTCAGTCGTTGCAGTACGTCAAGTGCTATCCCACGAATTTTAGTATTGCGTAACAGGACGAACGTCTTGGGCCCCAGACGCCAATTTGCCATTTTTGATTTTCACGCTATATCTCCCTAAAGAAAGCACGCAGACAAACTTCAAGAGTGTCAGTAGAGTCAGTACTTCAAGTACTATCCCATAATTTTTAGTATTGCGTCCCACAATGAACGTCTTGGGCCCTAGACGCCGATTTGCCATTTCAGTTTGTCACGCTATATCTCCCGATAGAAAGCACGCACGCAAAATTCAAGAGTCTCAGTAGTTGCAGTACGTCAAGTGCTATCCCACGAATTTTAGTATTGCGTCCCACAATGAACGTCTTGGGCCCTAGACGCCGATTTGCCATTTCAGTTTGTCACGCTATATCTTCCGACAGAAAGCACGCAGGCAAAGTTCAATAGTGTCAGTAGATGCAGTACGTAGAGTACTATCCTAGGAATTTTAGTATTGCGTCCCACGGCGAACGTCATGTGCCCCAGACGCCGATTTGCCATTTTAGATTGTCACGCTATATCTCTTGACAGAAAGCACGCAGATAAAATTCAATAGTAACAGTAGATGCAGTATGTAGAGTACTATCACAGAATTTTTAGTATTGCGTCCCACGAGGAACGTCTTGGGCCCCAGACGCCAATTTGCCATTTTTGATTGTCACGCTATATCTCCCGATAGAAAGCACGCAGGCAAAATTCAAGAGTGTCAGTAGTTGCAGTACGTCAAGTGCTATCCCACGAGTTTTAGTATTGCGTTTCACAATGAAAGTCTTGGGCCCTAGATGCCAATTTGCTATTCCAGTTTGTCACGCTATATCTCCCGATAGAAAGCACGCAGACAAACTTCAAGAGTGTCAGTAGAGTCAGTACTTAAAGTACTATCCCATAATTTTTAGTATTGCGTCCCACAATGAACGTCTTAAACCTAGACGCCGATTTGCCATTTCAGTTTGTCACGCTATATCTCCCGATAGAAAGCACGCACGCAAAATTCAAGAGTCTCAGTAGTTGCAGTACGTCAAGTGCTATCCCACGAATTTTAGTATTGCGTCCCACAATGAACGTCTTGGGCCCTAGACGCCGATTTGCCATTTCAGTTTGTCACGCTATATCTTCCGACAGAAAGCACGCAGGCAAAGTTCAATAGTGTCAGTAGATGCAGTACGTAGAGTACTATCCTAGGAATTTTAATATTGCGTCCCACGGCGAACGTCATGTGCCCCAGACGCCGATTTGCCATTTTAGATTGTCACGCTATATCTCTTAACAGAAAGCACGCAGATAAAATTCAATAGTAACAGTAGATGCAGTATGTAGAGTACTATCACAGAATTTTTAGTATTGCGTCCCACGAGGAACGTCTTGGGCCCCAGACGCCAATTTGCCATTTTTGATTGTCACGCTATATCTCCCGATAGAAAGCACGCAGGCAAAATTCAAGAGTGTCAGTAGTTGCAGTACGTCAAGTGCTATCCCACGAGTTTTAGTATTGCGTCCCACAATGAAAGTCTTGGGCCCTAGATGCCAATATGCTATTCCAGTTTGTCACGCTATATCTCCCGATAGAAAGCACGCAGGCAAACTTCAAGAGTATCATTAGTTGCAGTACGTCAAGTGCTATCCCACGAATTTTAGTATTGCGTCCCACAATGAACGTCTTGGGCCCTAAACGCCGATTTGCCATTTCAGTTTGTCACGCTATATCTCCCGATAGAAAGCACGCACGCAAAATTCAAGAGTGTCAGTAGTTGCAGTACGTCAAGTGCTATTCCACGAATTTTAGTATTGCGTAACAGGACGAACGTCTTGGGCCCGAGACGCCAATTTGCCATTTTTGATTTTTACGCTATATTTCCCGAAAGAAAGCACGCAGACAAACTTCAAGAGTGTCAGTAGAGTCAGTACTTAAAGTACTATCCCATAATTTTTAGTATTGCGTCCCACAATGAACGTCTTGGGCCCTAGACGCCGATTTGCCATTTCAGTTTGTCACGCTATATCTCCCGATAGAAAGCACGCACGCAAAATTCAAGAGTGTCAGTAGATGCAGCCAGTAGAGTACTATCACAGAATTTTTAGTATTGCGTCCCACAATGAAAGTCTTGGGCCCTAGATGCCAATTTGCCATTCCAGTTTGTCACGCTATATCTCCCGATAGAAAGCACGCAGGCAAACTTCAAGAGTATCAGTAGAGTCAGTACGTAAAGTACTATCCCAGAATTTTTAGTATTGCGTCCCACGAAAAACGTGCCTCGCGCCAGACGCCAATTTGCCATTTTAGATTGTCACGCTATATCTCCCGAAAGAAAGCACGCAGACAAACTTCAAGAGTGTCAGTAGATGCAGTACGTCAAGTAATATCCCACGAATTTTAGTATTGCGTAACAGGACGAACGTCTTGGGCCCGAGACGCCAATTTGCCATTTTTGATTTTTACGCTATATCTCCCGAAGAAAGCACGCAGACAAACTTCAAGAGTGTCAGTAGAGTCAGTACTTAAAGTACTATCCCATAATTTTTAGTATTGCGTCCCACAATGAACGTCTTGGGCCCTAGACACCGATTTGCCATTTCAGTTTGTCACGCTATATCTCCCGATAGAAAGCACGCAGGCAAACTTCAAGAGTATCAGTAGAGTCAGTACGTAAAGTACTATCCCAGAATTTTTAGTATTGCGTCCCACAAAAAACGTGCCTCGCGCCAGACGCCAATTTGCCATTTTAGATTGTCACGCTATATCTCCCGAAAGAAAGCACGCAGACAAACTTCAACAGTGTCAGTAGATGCAGTACGTCAAGTAATATCCCACGAATTTTAGTATTGCGTCCCACGACGAACGTCTTAGGCCCTAGATGCCGATTTGCCATTTCAGTTTGTCATGCTATTTCTCCCGGCAGAAAGCACGCAGACAAATTTCAATAGTGTCAGTAGATGCAGTACTTGAAGTACTATCACAAAATTTTTAGTATTGCGTCCCACGACGAACGTCTTGGGCCCCAGACGCCAATTTGCCATTTTAGATTGTCACGCTATATCTCCCGATAGAAAGCACGCAGGCAAAATTCAACAGCGTCAGTAGATGCAATACCTTAAGTAATATCCCACGAATTTTATTATTGCGTCCCACAACGAACGTCTTGGGCCCTAGATGCCAATTTGCCATTTCAGTTTGTCACGCTATTTCTCCCAGCAGAAAGCACGCAGACAAATTTCAGTAGTGTCAGCAGATGCAGTACGTAGAGTACTATCACAGAATTTTTAGTATTGCGTCTCACGACGAACGTCTTGGGCCCTAAACGCCGATTTGCCATTTCAGTTTGTCACGCTATATCTCCCGATAGAAAGCACGCACGCAAAATTCAAGAGTCTCAGTAGTTGCAGTACGTCAAGTGCTATCCCACGAATTTTAGTATTGCGTCCCACAATGAACGTCTTGGGCCCTAGACGCCGATTTGCCATTTCAGTTTGTCACGCTATATCTTCCGACAGAAAGCACGCAGGCAAAGTTCAATAGTGTCAGTAGATGCAGTACGTAGAGTACTATCCTAGGAAATTTAGTATTGCGTCCCACGGCGAACGTCATGTGCCCCAGACGCCGATTTGCCATTTTAGATTGTCACGCTATATCTCTTGACAGAAAGCACGCAGATAAAATTCAATAGTATCAGTAGATGCAGTACGTAGAGTACTACCACAGAATTTTTAGTATTGCGTCCCACGACGAACGTCTTGGGCCCCAGACGCCAATTTGCCATTTTTATTGTCACGCTATATCTCCCGATAGAAAGCACGCAGGCAAAATTCAAGAGTGTCAGTAGTTGCAGTACGTCAAGTGCTATCCCACGAATTTTAGTATTGCGTCCCACAATGAACGTCTTGGGCCCTAAACGCCGATTTGCCATTTCAGTTTGTCACGCTATATCTCCCGATAGAAAGCACGCACGCAAAATTCAAGAGTGTCAGTAGTTGCAATACGTCAAGTGCTATCCCACGAATTTTAGTATTGCGTAACAGGACGAACGTCTTGGGCCCCAGACGCCAATTTGCCATTTTTGATTTTCACGCTATATCTCCCGAAAGAAAGCACGCAGACAAACTTCAAGAGTGTCAGTAGAGTCAGTACTTAAAGTACTATCCCATAATTTTTAGTATTGCGTCCCACAATGAACGTCTTGGGCCCTAAACGCCGATTTGCCATTTCAGTTTGTCACGCTATATCTCCCGATAGAAAGCACGCACGCAAAATTCAATAGTGTCAGTAGATGCAGTACGTAGAGTACTATCCTAGGAATTTTAGTATTGCGTCCCACGGCGAACGTCATGTGCCCCAGACGCCGATTTGCCATTTTAGATTGTCACGCTATATCTCTTGACAGAAAGCACGCAGATAAAATTCAATAGTAACAGTAGATGCAGTATGTAGAGTACTATCACAGAATTTTTAGTATTGCGTCCCACGAGGAACGTCTTGGGCCCCAGACGCCAATTTGCCATTTTTGATTGTCACGCTATATCTCCCGATAGAAAGCACGCAGGCAAAATTCAAGAGTGTCAGTAGTTGCAGTACGTCAAGTGCTATCCCACGAGTTTTAGTATTGCGTTTCACAATGAAAGTCTTGGGCCCTAGATGCCAATTTGCTATTCCAGTTTGTCACGCTATATCTCCCGATAGAAAGCACGCAGGCAAACTTCAAGAGTATCATTAGTTGCAGTACGTCAAGTGCTATCCCACGAATTTTAGTATTGCGTCCCACAATGAATGTCTTGGGCCCTAAACGCCGATTTGCCATTTCAGTTTGTCACGCTATATCTCCCGATAGAAAGCACGCACGCAAAATTCAAGAGTGTCAGTAGTTGCAGTACGTCAAGTGCTATTCCACGAATTTTGGTATTGCGTAACAGGACGAACGTCTTGGGCCCGAGACGCCAATTTGCCATTTTTGATTTTTACGCTATATTTCCCGAAAGAAAGCACGCAGACAAACTTCAAGAGTGTCAGTAGAGTCAGTACTTAAAGTACTATCCCATAATTTTTAGTATTGCGTCCCACAATGAACGTCTTGGGCCCTAGACGCCGATTTGCCATTTCAGTTTGTCACGCTATATCTCCCGATAGAAAGCACGCACGCAAAATTCAAGAGTGTCAGTAGATGCAGCCAGTAGAGTACTATCACAGAATTTTTAGTATTGCGTCCCACAATGAAAGTCTTGGGCCCTAGATGCCAATTTGCCATTCCAGTTTGTCACGCTATATCTCCCGATAGAAAGCACGCAGGCAAACTTCAAGAGTATCAGTAGAGTCAGTACGTAAAGTACTATCCCAGAATTTTTAGTATTGCGTCCCACGAAAAACGTGCCTCGCGCCAGACGCCAATTTGCCATTTTAGATTGTCACGCTATATCTCCCGAAAGAAAGCACGCAGACAAACTTCAAGAGTGTCAGTAGATGCAGTACGTCAAGTAATATCCCACGAATTTTAGTATTGCGTAACAGGACGAACGTCTTGGGCCCGAGACGCCAATTTGCCATTTTTGATTTTTACGCTATATCTCCCGAAGAAAGCACGCAGACAAACTTCAAGAGTGTCAGTAGAGTCAGTACTTAAAGTACTATCCCATAATTTTTAGTATTGCGTCCCACAATGAACGTCTTGGGCCCTAGACACCGATTTGCCATTTCAGTTTGTCACGCTATATCTCCCGATAGAAAGCACGCAGGCAAACTTCAAGAGTATCAGTAGAGTCAGTACGTAAAGTACTATCCCAGAATTTTTAGTATTGCGTCCCACAAAAAACGTGCCTCGCGCCAGACGCCAATTTGCCATTTTAGATTGTCACGCTATATCTCCCGAAAAAAAGCACGCAGACAAACTTCAACAGTGTCAGTAGATGCAGTACGTCAAGTAATATCCCACGAATTTTAGTATTGCGTCCCACGACGAACGTCTTAGGCCCTAGATGCCGATTTGCCATTTCAGTTTGTCATGCTATTTCTCCCGGCAGAAAGCACGCAGACAAATTTCAATAGTGTCAGTAGATGCAGTACTTGAAGTACTATCACAAAATTTTTAGTATTGCGTCCCACGACGAACGTCTTGGGCCCCAGACGCCAATTTGCCATTTTAGATTGTCACGCTATATCTCCCGATAGAAAGCACGCAGGCAAAATTCAACAGCGTCAGTAGATGCAATACCTTAAGTAATATCCCACGAATTTTATTATTGCGTCCCACAACGAACGTCTTGGGCCCTAGATGCCAATTTGCCATTTCAGTTTGTCACGCTATTTCTCCCAGCAGAAAGCACGCAGACAAATTTCAGTAGTGTCAGCAGATGCAGTACGTAGAGTACTATCACAGAATTTTTAGTATTGCGTCTCACGACGAACGTCTTGGGCCCCAGACGCCAATTTGCCATTTTAGATTGTCACGCTATATCTCCCGATAGAAAGCACGCAGGCAAAATTCAAGAGTGTCAGTAGTTGCAGTACGTCAAGTGCTATCCCACGAATTTTAGTATTGCGTCCCACGACGAAAGTCTTGGCCATGGATGCCGATTTGCCATTTGAGTTTGTCACGCTATATCTCCCGGCAGAAAGCACGCAGACAAATTTCAATAGTGTCAGTATATACAGTACGTAGAGTAATATCCCACGGATTTTAGTATTGCGTTCAATGACGAACGTCTTGGGCCCCAGACGCCAACTTGCCATTTTAGATTGTCACGCTATATCTCCCGATAGAAAGCACGCAGACAAAATTCAAGAGTGTCAGTAGTTGCAGTACGTTAAGTGCTATCCCACGAATTTTAGTATTGCGTCCCACAATGAACGTCTTGGGCCCTAAACGCCGATTTGCCATTTCAGTTTGTCACGCTATATCTTCCGACAGAAAGCACGCAGGCAAAGTTCAATAGTGTCAGTAGATGCAGTACGTAGAGTACTATCCTAGGAATTTTAGTATTGCGTCCCACGGCGAACGTCATGTGCCCCAGACGCCGATTTGCCATTTTAGATTGTCACGCTATATCTCTTGACAGAATGCACGCAGATAAAATTCAATAGTATCAGTAGATGCAGTACGTAGAGTACTACCACAGAATTTTTAGTATTGCGTCCCACGACGAACGTCTTGGGCCCCAGACGCCAATTTGCCATTTTTGATTGTCACGCTATATCTCCCGATAGAAAGCACGCAGGCAAACTTCAAGAGTATCAGTAGAGTCAGTACGTAAAGTACTATCCCAGAATTTTTAGTATTGCGTCCCACGAAAAACGTGCCTCGCGCCAGACGCCAATTTGCCATTTTAGATTGTCACGCTATATCTCCCGAAAGAAAGCACGCAGACAAACTTCAAGAGTGTCAGTAGATGCAGTACGTCAAGTAATATCCCACGAATTTTAGTATTGCGTAACAGGACGAACGTCTTGGGCCCGAGACGCCAATTTGCCATTTTTGATTTTTACGCTATATCTCCCGAAGAAAGCACGCAGACAAACTTCAAGAGTGTCAGTAGAGTCAGTACTTAAAGTACTATCCCATAATTTTTAGTATTGCGTCCCACAATGAACGTCTTGGGCCCTAGACACCGATTTGCCATTTCAGTTTGTCACGCTATATCTCCCGATAGAAAGCACGCAGGCAAACTTCAAGAGTATCAGTAGAGTCAGTACGTAAAGTACTATCCCAGAATTTTTAGTATTGCGTCCCACAAAAAACGTGCCTCGCGCCAGACGCCAATTTGCCATTTTAGATTGTCACGCTATATCTCCCGAAAGAAAGCACGCAGACAAACTTCAACAGTGTCAGTAGATGCAGTACGTCAAGTAATATCCCACGAATTTTAGTATTGCGTCCCACGACGAACGTCTTAGGCCCTAGATGCCGATTTGCCATTTCAGTTTGTCATGCTATTTCTCCCGGCAGAAAGCACGCAGACAAATTTCAATAGTGTCAGTAGATGCAGTACTTGAAGTACTATCACAAAATTTTTAGTATTGCGTCCCACGACGAACGTCTTGGGCCCCAGACGCCAATTTGCCATTTTAGATTGTCACGCTATATCTCCCGATAGAAAGCACGCAGGCAAAATTCAACAGCGTCAGTAGATGCAATACCTTAAGTAATATCCCACGAATTTTATTATTGCGTCCCACAACGAACGTCTTGGGCCCTAGATGCCAATTTGCCATTTCAGTTTGTCACGCTATTTCTCCCAGCAGAAAGCACGCAGACAAATTTCAGTAGTGTCAGCAGATGCAGTACGTAGAGTACTATCACAGAATTTTTAGTATTGCGTCTCACGACGAACGTCTTGGGCCCTAAACGCCGATTTGCCATTTCAGTTTGTCACGCTATATCTCCCGATAGAAAGCACGCACGCAAAATTCAAGAGTCTCAGTAGTTGCAGTACGTCAAGTGCTATCCCACGAATTTTAGTATTGCGTCCCACAATGAACGTCTTGGGCCCTAGACGCCGATTTGCCATTTCAGTTTGTCACGCTATATCTTCCGACAGAAAGCACGCAGGCAAAGTTCAATAGTGTCAGTAGATGCAGTACGTAGAGTACTATCCTAGGAAATTTAGTATTGCGTCCCACGGCGAACGTCATGTGCCCCAGACGCCGATTTGCCATTTTAGATTGTCACGCTATATCTCTTGACAGAAAGCACGCAGATAAAATTCAATAGTATCAGTAGATGCAGTACGTAGAGTACTACCACAGAATTTTTAGTATTGCGTCCCACGACGAACGTCTTGGGCCCCAGACGCCAATTTGCCATTTTTATTGTCACGCTATATCTCCCGATAGAAAGCACGCAGGCAAAATTCAAGAGTGTCAGTAGTTGCAGTACGTCAAGTGCTATCCCACGAATTTTAGTATTGCGTCCCACAATGAACGTCTTGGGCCCTAAACGCCGATTTGCCATTTCAGTTTGTCACGCTATATCTCCCGATAGAAAGCACGCACGCAAAATTCAAGAGTGTCAGTAGTTGCAATACGTCAAGTGCTATCCCACGAATTTTAGTATTGCGTAACAGGACGAACGTCTTGGGCCCCAGACGCCAATTTGCCATTTTTGATTTTCACGCTATATCTCCCGAAAGAAAGCACGCAGACAAACTTCAAGAGTGTCAGTAGAGTCAGTACTTAAAGTACTATCCCATAATTTTTAGTATTGCGTCCCACAATGAACGTCTTGGGCCCTAAACGCCGATTTGCCATTTCAGTTTGTCACGCTATATCTCCCGATAGAAAGCACGCACGCAAAATTCAATAGTGTCAGTAGATGCAGTACGTAGAGTACTATCCTAGGAATTTTAGTATTGCGTCCCACGGCGAACGTCATGTG
The DNA here is from genome assembly GCF_987345545.1 of Pholcus phalangioides. NCBI lineage: Eukaryota > Metazoa > Arthropoda > Arachnida > Araneae > Pholcidae > Pholcus > Pholcus phalangioides. The sequence goes on along the minus strand of NW_028301610.1, from coordinate 22,285,591 downwards.
CCCCAGACGCCGATTTGCCATTTTAGATTGTCACGCTATATCTCTTGACAGAAAGCACGCAGATAAAATTCAATAGTAACAGTAGATGCAGTATGTAGAGTACTATCACAGAATTTTTAGTATTGCGTCCCACGAGGAACGTCTTGGGCCCCAGACGCCAATTTGCCATTTTTGATTGTCACGCTATATCTCCCGATAGAAAGCACGCAGGCAAAATTCAAGAGTGTCAGTAGTTGCAGTACGTCAAGTGCTATCCCACGAGTTTTAGTATTGCGTTTCACAATGAAAGTCTTGGGCCCTAGATGCCAATTTGCTATTCCAGTTTGTCACGCTATATCTCCCGATAGAAAGCACGCAGGCAAACTTCAAGAGTATCATTAGTTGCAGTACGTCAAGTGCTATCCCACGAATTTTAGTATTGCGTCCCACAATGAATGTCTTGGGCCCTAAACGCCGATTTGCCATTTCAGTTTGTCACGCTATATCTCCCGATAGAAAGCACGCACGCAAAATTCAAGAGTGTCAGTAGTTGCAGTACGTCAAGTGCTATTCCACGAATTTTGGTATTGCGTAACAGGACGAACGTCTTGGGCCCGAGACGCCAATTTGCCATTTTTGATTTTTACGCTATATTTCCCGAAAGAAAGCACGCAGACAAACTTCAAGAGTGTCAGTAGAGTCAGTACTTAAAGTACTATCCCATAATTTTTAGTATTGCGTCCCACAATGAACGTCTTGGGCCCTAGACGCCGATTTGCCATTTCAGTTTGTCACGCTATATCTCCCGATAGAAAGCACGCACGCAAAATTCAAGAGTGTCAGTAGATGCAGCCAGTAGAGTACTATCACAGAATTTTTAGTATTGCGTCCCACAATGAAAGTCTTGGGCCCTAGATGCCAATTTGCCATTCCAGTTTGTCACGCTATATCTCCCGATAGAAAGCACGCAGGCAAACTTCAAGAGTATCAGTAGAGTCAGTACGTAAAGTACTATCCCAGAATTTTTAGTATTGCGTCCCACGAAAAACGTGCCTCGCGCCAGACGCCAATTTGCCATTTTAGATTGTCACGCTATATCTCCCGAAAGAAAGCACGCAGACAAACTTCAAGAGTGTCAGTAGATGCAGTACGTCAAGTAATATCCCACGAATTTTAGTATTGCGTAACAGGACGAACGTCTTGGGCCCGAGACGCCAATTTGCCATTTTTGATTTTTACGCTATATCTCCCGAAGAAAGCACGCAGACAAACTTCAAGAGTGTCAGTAGAGTCAGTACTTAAAGTACTATCCCATAATTTTTAGTATTGCGTCCCACAATGAACGTCTTGGGCCCTAGACACCGATTTGCCATTTCAGTTTGTCACGCTATATCTCCCGATAGAAAGCACGCAGGCAAACTTCAAGAGTATCAGTAGAGTCAGTACGTAAAGTACTATCCCAGAATTTTTAGTATTGCGTCCCACAAAAAACGTGCCTCGCGCCAGACGCCAATTTGCCATTTTAGATTGTCACGCTATATCTCCCGAAAAAAAGCACGCAGACAAACTTCAACAGTGTCAGTAGATGCAGTACGTCAAGTAATATCCCACGAATTTTAGTATTGCGTCCCACGACGAACGTCTTAGGCCCTAGATGCCGATTTGCCATTTCAGTTTGTCATGCTATTTCTCCCGGCAGAAAGCACGCAGACAAATTTCAATAGTGTCAGTAGATGCAGTACTTGAAGTACTATCACAAAATTTTTAGTATTGCGTCCCACGACGAACGTCTTGGGCCCCAGACGCCAATTTGCCATTTTAGATTGTCACGCTATATCTCCCGATAGAAAGCACGCAGGCAAAATTCAACAGCGTCAGTAGATGCAATACCTTAAGTAATATCCCACGAATTTTATTATTGCGTCCCACAACGAACGTCTTGGGCCCTAGATGCCAATTTGCCATTTCAGTTTGTCACGCTATTTCTCCCAGCAGAAAGCACGCAGACAAATTTCAGTAGTGTCAGCAGATGCAGTACGTAGAGTACTATCACAGAATTTTTAGTATTGCGTCTCACGACGAACGTCTTGGGCCCCAGACGCCAATTTGCCATTTTAGATTGTCACGCTATATCTCCCGATAGAAAGCACGCAGGCAAAATTCAAGAGTGTCAGTAGTTGCAGTACGTCAAGTGCTATCCCACGAATTTTAGTATTGCGTCCCACGACGAAAGTCTTGGCCATGGATGCCGATTTGCCATTTGAGTTTGTCACGCTATATCTCCCGGCAGAAAGCACGCAGACAAATTTCAATAGTGTCAGTATATACAGTACGTAGAGTAATATCCCACGGATTTTAGTATTGCGTTCAATGACGAACGTCTTGGGCCCCAGACGCCAACTTGCCATTTTAGATTGTCACGCTATATCTCCCGATAGAAAGCACGCAGACAAAATTCAAGAGTGTCAGTAGTTGCAGTACGTTAAGTGCTATCCCACGAATTTTAGTATTGCGTCCCACAATGAACGTCTTGGGCCCTAAACGCCGATTTGCCATTTCAGTTTGTCACGCTATATCTTCCGACAGAAAGCACGCAGGCAAAGTTCAATAGTGTCAGTAGATGCAGTACGTAGAGTACTATCCTAGGAATTTTAGTATTGCGTCCCACGGCGAACGTCATGTGCCCCAGACGCCGATTTGCCATTTTAGATTGTCACGCTATATCTCTTGACAGAATGCACGCAGATAAAATTCAATAGTATCAGTAGATGCAGTACGTAGAGTACTACCACAGAATTTTTAGTATTGCGTCCCACGACGAACGTCTTGGGCCCCAGACGCCAATTTGCCATTTTTGATTGTCACGCTATATCTCCCGATAGAAAGCACGCAGGCAAAATTCAAGAGTGTCAGTAGTTGCAGTACGTCAAGTGCTATCTCACGAATTTTAGTATTGCGTCCCACAATGAACGTCTTGGGCCCTAAACGCCGATTTGCCATTTCAGTTTGTCACGCTATATCTCCCGGAAGAAAGCACGCAGACAAATTTGAATAGTGTCAGTATATACAGTACGTAGAGTAATATCCCACGAGTTTTAGTATTGCGTAACAGGACGAACGTCTTGGGCCCCAGACGCCAATTTGCCATTTTTGATTTTCACGCTATATCTCCCTAAAGAAAGCACGCAGACAAACTTCAAGAGTGTCAGTAGAGTCAGTACTTAAAGTACTATCCCATAATTTTTAGTATTGCGTCCCACAATGAACGTCTTGGGCCCTAGACGCCGATTTGCCATTTCAGTTTGTCACGCTATATCTCCCGATAGAAAGCACGCACGCAAAATTCAAGAGTCTCAGTAGTTGCAGTACGTCAAGTGCTATCCCACGAATTTTAGTATTGCGTCCCACAATGAATGTCTTGGGCCCTAGACGCCGATTTGCCATTTCAGTTTGTCACGCTATATCTTCCGACAGAAAGCACGCAGGCAAAGTTCAATAGTGTCAGTAGATGCAGTACGTAGAGTACTATCCTAGGAATTTTAGTATTGCGTCCCACGGCAGTAGGGGCAGAAAGGGGCTTCTGCCCCACCGCAGCCGCCGCAGCCGCAGCCATTCCCCATTCCGCAGCCACCGCATCCTTCTATTCCGCAGCCATCCCCCCCTTTTCCGCAGCCAGCACCTGAGTCATTTTCTTCTGTGATAAGGGGGCTTTCTTAAATAAAACTTTAGTGTCTGATCACTCCCAACCCATGACGTCAACGCTGCCCCCTTTCCGCAGCTACTTGGTCATAAGAGGGGGTCATTGCTGAATTATTTTTTTCCCAAGCACTATCGACGATTATTATTAAACTGATAAGGGGTGTATTCTTAAACGTCTGATTCACGAAAGAGATCTTTTTTTCGGGGGATTAATTACATCTTCCTAAGTAAGAGGGGTCATCCATAAATTACCGATTTTAAGGGGGTCATTCCCAAAAAAACAATGAGATACGCAAATGACGACAGAAACTTTGATTAATGAAATTTAAATTTATTCAGAACATAATTTTTCGAGTTGTTCTAATATAACAGGTACATTGATTTCGCTGAAAAATTTTTCGGATATTAGATTTCCGCATTTTTTTACAAGCAAGTCGGCGACAATTTTGAAGTCGATTTTCGCGAACGCTTTTTCAAAATAAATGAAGACTAGCGATGAAATGTCCTCTGTCATGCAATTGTGATCTGTAACGCTGGGGCGGTTGCGAGCGCATCCTTCACAGTCCAAGTCCTCAGAGATTTTTTCCAGGACCAGATTCTTGAGAATTTCTTTGAGGGAGTTGACCGCTACACCATCGGGGTCTTCGGCGTCTTTCGGGATAGTAGGGATGCATTGCTGGAGATACGTCTTCAGCTGAAAATGTCTGATTTGAGACGAAATGCGGCTTTGCAAGGGATTGGCATCGTTCAAGGAAGACCGGAAGAGCTGCTCGCATTGGAAGCGCGAAATGGTGAGCTTTCTAGAAAACAGTTCGTGCATTCCGTCTTTCTTCTTCATCTGTTGGAAATGGACGCCGTCTTCGTCCCACCACACCAAAAGTTCGAGATTGGCTACTAAGCTACTTTTAGGCTTGATCAGAGCAGCCGAAATTTGCTCGCGAAGCACTTCCCAGAGGAAAGGTGTAATAGAAATACCGTTTGTCGTAGGCACCATGAATCCACCTTTTCCATCTCTATAGATTCGCATGTTGACGCGAACTTCATCTTTGAAAGTCTGAACCGATACGAAGAAGTCATCGCACACGTGAAATACCTCGGGTGGAGTAGAGTCTTTCTTGAATAGTCGCGGTCTTTTAGTCGCGGAGGGAGCGTCATCTTCGGACTTTCGCTTCTGCATCATTCTGCGAAACGTCAGGCTGATGCGCGGTTCTTTCACGTTGGGATCTTTGGGAATAGCATGTTTCCACACTTTATTGGTAGGCGATTTCATCACGATGACCGAATTGTCCTGCAACTTATAAGTCACGGGTTCGTAACCATTACGGGTGAAGACCAGACTTCTTTCAGCACCGAGGGAGAGGCAAGCGATGGGGTGGTCTTTCGCTAGCTGTTTCTCGTCGTCAGAGTGAGCGGTGATGGACCGGGTACCGTCAGCATATCTGTTGATGAGGCAGTAGTTGAACGATGAAGACGTTAATTTCTCGATGATCTGCTTGATCTTCAGCACCGTGGGCGTCCAGGGCATGGCAGGAACCTCTAGGCCAGAGAACTTGTAGTTGAGATCAGGATCACCTTGACCAGCATGTTGACGGGGTATCGGGATCATCTTTCCACCAATGTTGATGATGCTTTTTTCGGCTGACACGTAGACTATTTCTTTTTCCAACTGCTCGTACATCGTTTTAGGATACTTCAACACGTCGGTATAATAATCGACATTGAGTTGGGATTCCATCTTTCTAAATGATAGAGTTACAACACATTTTTAGCCTCTCTCCGCAACTCTCACAATTTAATTTTTTTTTACAAAATATATTTTTAAAATTATTCGTTGTTTCTAGTCAGGGAAAAAACTTCCCATACAATTAAAATCATGTTACAAAATATATTTTAACTATTATGAAAAAATTTTATTTACAGATTTAAAAAAAAAAATTATTCCTTTAACCATTCAGCGCATGCTAAAACCTTACTTCTCGCGCAATGTCCCTTTTGTAGAGGATGAAACTTGCAAGAAGTCAACGATTTAGGGAAGTTTAAGACTTCCACTGTTTCTAAGTTGAATTGCTGCTTCAGAAATTTTTTTTTTTGACTGCAGTTAACATAAATATGACTGTATCTATTATTAACGGTTGTTAGATGAATTTTCATCAAGATATAGTCAAAAAGTCCTTCATCCCATTTAAGATTATGGAGATTCTTAGCAACCCAAAGCATTTGCACGTAATCTTTGTCTGTCAGCTCATCGCTAGAGAATGGTGGTTTGTAGAGGGAGTGATATACTCTACCTGTATTTAAATCGAAGCAGGCCATTTCCTTAACTACATATATCCCACTTTTAAACAAAAACCCCTCAAAATCTAACACGCAAGAAGCCATAGTAATATTCTTACCAAGTTGATGTGAGAGAGTTGCGGAGAGAGTGCTTATATCCAATTGAACCGGAGAACTGAGTGAAGCAATTCTGTCTATCTCGCAGTTTATATACTGCAGTTGTCGACGATTAGCTTAGTATACGAATATACTATTAAACCCAAAGTTCAACTGATATAAGCGAACTAGTAAGCTGTTAAATAAATAAAAATAAAAAAACTGCTGCACACGAGTAGTGATAACACTAATCGAGTACGCTTCATCAGTAGATTCGTGTATGCGACATCACCACTGTCATGTGTTAATTAATCAGTGAGTGCACTTCACTCAGTTCTTATAATCGAGTACGAGTTTAATCACTGTCATGTGTTAATTAATCAGTGAGTGCACTTCACTCAGTTCTTATAATCGAGTACGAGTTTAATCACTGTCATGTGTTAATTGATCAGTCGTCAAAGTAGTAAGCGTTATCATCGCATGTACAGGGTAATGAGTATGCTTCATCACGTGTTGTTTAATACAGTCGCTTCGGGTGATAATTAAACACTATCAGTCGGGTGAGTGATGCATCACTCTTCTCACCAATACTTCACTTCTCTTTTTTAAGTATATTGCTTATCAAGGTGTTATATTCAGTAAGGACCGCTCTGTTATCGGAATGCGTCACTGCAACAGAGTGGACAACACGGCTAATAGCGTACATGATAAAAAAAAAAAGTGTCTTGTTCTCACTCTTTGATTTGATTTTAACAAGTCGACAGCTCTTTAATTGTAGCAGTGGTCAGAATGTCTGAATTCGTGAGAGATAGCATTGCTACAAATGAGAGAAAACGTGCTGCAAGCGAGGATGTAGCTGGTCCAAGTGGATATGTAGCAAAGAAGAAGAAAAAAGATGTAAGTTTTTTTTAAATTACTGTGAATTTCTTTACGATTAAATTTTTATTTCACATTACGATTTAAATTCACTAGGACACAAGAATTCAAAAAAAAAAAAATATTCAGTTGTGAATGATTGACTCATGTATTAATTTATACATTTGTTACAATTAACAGCTCTCGTTACATTACCTTTTTTATTTGTTTTTTCAGCAGACTCAGTATAGATGCTGCACATGTGAAAACCTTTTTCTCATAATTAGTGATCTTATACAGCATCAACGCTGTATGAGTCACACAGGGGCAGAGGTGATCAATAACGGATTTTCTCGAAAGATGTGTATTGTGTCACCAACAGTGCGGCAACCACCCACTGTTCAGCCAGAATATATATCTTTGAACAGGTTGGCTGCTATGCTAAGAGAAGAAGGATGGGTAGCGAGTTCTGACTCGTCTGTGGTAATTTATTATTACTTAATTAATGTAAGATTCAATTCATCACTTTTTTTTTCCACTAATTACATGTTTGTTTGTTTTTTTTTTTCCCTTCTTTATAGATTGGTGAAGTATCAAGCGATGTAGTTTGGCCAACACCTAACACGTTAGGAAGTGAGCGTTGGGAAGCCAGCGATACTTCATCGGTTGTGGAGGTAATTTATTATTAAATTTTAGGAAACGCAACACCGTCATTTTACTACATCGTCATTTTGCTAATTGCATGACTTCTTTCTTTATAGATTGGTAGAGCATACCCACCAAGTCAGAGCAGTGAGACGTTGGATTTGTTAGAGGTAAGTCATTAATATTACTCTTGCATTACAAAGAATTCATTTGCTTTTCGTTGACTCAAAAAAAAAATGTTTTTTTTTTTCTCTACAGTATCCAACGCAGGAAATGCTACCTAATCATGGGGTTTTTGAGGAGGAGGAGGAGGAGGACGAGATCGCATCCATCGATTTCGATGACTGGAGTGACATAGATTGAGCAGTTATGTCTCTGTGTGAATGGTATGAGTGAATGATTTTAATGAAAGGTTTGAATGAATGTATGAACTACGGGGAATAGGTCCGAGATAGTCTTGCAACCGTTAACTGCCACGGTTTGCGAGCTATACACCTTAGTTCGGTAATTTTGGAGTGGCGTCCAAAAGCAAAATTTCCCCATCATTTTTTTTTTTTTAAATCTATCAATTAAATAATTAAACTTTTTTTTTCCAGACATTTAATTGCTTATCAGTGTGACGATAGGGATGACCACTTCTCATGTCTAATGCGTCACCACTCAGTGTGACGATAGGGATGTCCACTTCTGTTATCTAATGCGTCAACACTTTGGGTCATCGAGATGATTCATTGTTATCTCTCTCTGAGTCGTGATAAAAAGTGTACTGCTTCACAAATCTTCTCATTTCGTATTTGGTCACAGTAGTGTCAAGTCTTCAAGTTTAGTTTTGTCGAGTTGATTGAAAAATGAGTGCAAACGATATAAGCGATGGGGAAGAATTCATTAATGAGTGTCTGGATCCTGAATTTGTGTCAAAGGCAATGCTAAAAGATCTAGACAAGGATACGATGGAGTTTGTGAATCAATGTTTAAAAAGACCAATAGAAGCTGGACCGAGCGGAACGAAAAAGAAGATGAAGGGGGTAAGTCAATTATTATATTTTTTTCCCTATCCAGATTAAATTTAAATGTAAGTCGATTGATTTTTAGGGGTGACCCATTTAAATGTATGTTTTTCCGTTTAATTTAAATTGTTTGTTAGGGGTGACCAGAAAAAGACAAAATACAATTTTTAAAAATACAGAATTTTATTAATTTAAAATTTTTGCTGCTTTTCGTAGCAGCATGTACATCTGAGAAGTTGATAAATTTATCCCTTTAATAGTAGGAGAATGATTTGCGAAAACGCGGACATCGTATGTTGCATTACAACGAGTAAAATATACATTTCCACCTAGTGGCTCGGAATGCGTACAATTTTCGAATTTCATATGTGTTGGATACATGGAATAGGAACTGAGACATAGTAAAAATAATAATAAAATCAGCATAGAGGATATCAGTCCTTTTTGAATTCGATTTATCCGTTCTCCTCGCACTTCCAGTTCATAAGTCCAAGACGACGGTAAATCTATGTCGGGAACGCTCGTTTTCCAAATAACACCTCTTCTGTTATTTTTTTCATCGTAGGCAGTAGCTTCGATCTGCTCGTTCAGAACGTTAACCATCGTTTTCTCAAGTGTTTGTTTTTGATTAATGTCTCGGGTAGTTCTATAGACTGCAACGCTTGTAAGAATTCTTTCTGTCCACTCACGCCACGCTTCTTGTTCGCACTTGCCACGCTAGCGATGAGTTCGGTAATGTTAGTGTTTCTCATTGACCTTCCTTTATATATCAGCTCGCCACTCTCGTTCCAGTTGATTACTTTAGGAAAATTTTTGATATGTTTCAAAATTTCCTCTGCCGAAGACTTATACGATTTTGGAAATTTCATTTCATTCCATTGTTCCACTTTGATGGGGGGTTTGCTGAGGTCTCGCTCATTAGTTTCTTCTTGTTCGGTCAGAACTGGAGAATTATTTTCGAAAACCGAGTTTCTTTTGTGCAGAACACGTTGATACATTTTAAATTTAATGTCGTCGGACAGAGTGCTATCAAGAATTTTTTTCATTTCCCGATCTATTTCCGACAACTGAGGTTCTTGAATAACGTGACGGTTATATCTTGCCTCTGGCACAAGGACCACTTTTTTTGCAAATTCCATTATTTTCCGATAATGCTAGACAATAAACTAAGCGCGGTCGGAAGTAATATTCCAAGGAAACCGCTTCCTTTTTGTAGCAAGACGCGCTTTTTCTTGAAGAGAGGTAATTTTTTTGAAGCAAGTTTTCTCAGAGCGGCTTTGTGTTTTTGAAGCTTAGCTTTCTGTGACTTTGTTACTGGAATGTTCCCGCGTAGCAGATTGAGCGCACATTCACACACGATTTTCAACTTCTCATTCGTTAGTTTCTTTAGCAGCTGTTTTCTTGGGCATTCGCAGAGTGATTTTAAGAGTTGTTGCCTCCGCAAAGACATCTCGTGAAATAGTCGATCGAAACAACAAGTTCAGTCTTTTAACCACTTTGCATAAGCTTGAGCTTTTGCTAGAGCACAATGCTTGCGCATTCCATAGTGATGAGAGCAATGTTGACTCGTTTCAGGCAGATCGCTCACGTTAGGACATAAAATGCAATCTAAATCGATGACTTCCAATCCGTATTGTTTTTCGAGCATTTGACACTTGCTGTAACCCTTGGCGTAAACAACATTAAACTTTTTAACAAAGTCTTTCAGCGTGGTTTCGAGGGTCCGAAAAGGTAGATCACCTCTCTCCCACGCTAAATTATGCAAATTATGTGTGAGCCATTTCACTTGATGTCGGTCTCTTGCATTCAGTTGCGAGAACTCGTACGGTGCTCGATAAATTCCGTGAAAAGTCTCGCTGCAGTTCAAATTACAATAGGCCAACTCCTTTATCACAAATGTTCCGTCAGAGAGTCGGTAACCCTCAACGTCTATTACGGCAGTCATCGTGATAATGGGTCTCGACTCTTTATCGACGGGGTTGATATACGTATTGAGTTTGTGTTGGTAACACGTTAGTGCGCAGTCGCATTTTCTCTTCTGTCTCCTGACGCAAATCTATCAATAGATATGAATACGAATCTTTCGTGGCATCGTTATAGGCCTCTAAAAAGAATTTCAATTTCGAGGGATATAATTGGCGACCTAAATGACTCACTTGGTTCAGATCTCTCCTGTTCTTAAACAGAAATATATAGTGGGCGTTGAGTGTAATCTCACGCAATCCCTTATGAAAAAAATTTTGCGTAATGAAAAATACCGATAGATTTCTGTGATGACTATACTTGGTGAATAACTTGGCCATCCTCTGTTCTCCCGAAAGTTCGCTTAAAAGGTCATCGAATATCAATAGAGCATCCGTTATGCCTTCGAAATCGATGTCGTCCCTGAATTCCACGTTATCAATCTCGTCGTGAAGTTGTTGAGCTTCTCCGTAGAACCATATCACTCGCTTGGGCTGTGGTTCGATAAGTTTTTCCCTATGTTCTAAGAATTTTTTTAAAAAGTATGTTTTTCCACTTCCACTGGCACCAGCACAGACTGCCGTGAAAGGGTGATGTAACTTTAACAGAGACATGGTAAATAATGACACGATTTTTTTCATGTAAGTGGTTTTTATTGAACAAAATTTTTCGATACAAAATTATACACTCGCACGTCATTATGCTTACTGAATCGCGAAACAATTGCTTTCATGCTCTCGCCCTTACATTTACAAAAAATATAATATATAACGTAATGTCCACACACTTTGCTGTTGACCGACTGCAGCACCACATCGTTGTAGGTGAGTCGTTTGTATTTGCTCAGAAATGAGTTGATTTTCCCATCCACGAATTGTGAGGGCGGTCTTCCAAAAGAGTCAAAAAATTCAGCTGTCACGTTGTCGTGCAGGTATATTGCTAACCAGTGGCTTCCTTCCTCTGTATGAACGTCGGTGTTAACCACGAAAGCAGCTGGATACTTGTGAACGCCGTTTGGTAAAGTGTCGCTTGCGAATATATCTCTGAATATCTGCTTTGTGACTGGATTCGATGTCAATGCATTTTTTATCTGCTCGGAGTCCATTTAACTCGAGAAATCACACAAAACACTTCTAGCTTTGGTTATCTCGATCAAGTTTTGAAACTCGCCGTAGACTATCACAGAGATTGTTTTTTGAAGAGCTTTGGAAAATTTCAGTTCGACGCGCAAATTTCCTTGTCTGAGTAGATGTAAATGTCCGCATTCACTCTGGTCGGGAAGCAGAGAGAAACAAAACAGTGCGTATCCTCTTTTGAACTCTTCTCTCGTCAGATCAATGCCGCGATCTTCTCCAGATCTAAACAAGTTGTTGTACGCTCTTACTATGTTCCCCGTCGTGAAATTCGGCTCCAAAGCTTTGTGAGGGACCGGACGGCCATCGACGTACACAGATATGAAATTCAAGTCGTAATGTTTGAATTCAAAGGGGTTAGTATTATATGTACCGTTATATGCCTCGTTATCCACTAGCCCGATCACGACTCTGTTTGGCATCGGTCCCAGAAAAACGTTGTCTTGCACAAAGGACATGTTTCCTTTAGCAACGGAGTATACTTTACAGATCACTCTGTTGATCGGATACTTTGCCGTAGTTTTTTCCAGAGCTTTAGCATGTCCTATAGCCACAGCAGGACTTACTTTCACTTTTCGCACGAATAGGCTAGCGTGGTCTATCACTACGTTGTAATCCTCGGCCGCGGCCACTAAGCAGAACGAAGGTTTCGTGCGCACCAAACGCACCTTCATATCAACGAGATTGAGCAAAAGTCTCTGTTGAAAAAATAGCGAGCAGTGAAGTCTTCCCATCAGATCGTATGATCGACTCTTGGCGATGTATCCACCTCGTTTTTTCATTCCTTCATTGTTCTCGAGATTGTTCATGTATCCAGCGGTGTCTTTGATATAACCCTCCATAGCGAGGGGTCCATTTTTAGCGTCCTGGCCATAATTCAGCAGAGTCTCAATGTAGGCGCGATAAGGGTAAGTGTGGGAAGAGTTTGTGATGTTCCGACCGTTCAGAGTGATGTCTATCTGAGAAAACAATGAATGTAGAAGCAAATTTACTGGTGCCACTAGCTCGTTTTCGGGCAGTGGCGTATCGTCTCCTTTCGTCACTCGCACTCGAACATGTAATTGGGTAGCAGACAGGTCCATGTAATTTTCAGCGCATCCAGTCACGTTGAATTCCAAAGGAGCACCAATATCCTTTATGCTAGATAGAGGTAGAAACTCGATCCATTCACCTCCTTCTATTGCGGTCTGTGTGGGTGGAAGCGAGAAGAGATCGACTTCGCTTTTCAGGCATTCGGGCGAGTGTTCCATTATCATAGCCATGTTAATCGAAAATGTCAGGTGTTGACGCTTTCCTCACTCTCTTGCGAATGACTCTATTCTTCACTTTACGCTTTCTTTTATGACCGCCTAACATCTTCTTGAGCTTTCCAGAGGCCTTGTCTGTCAGCATTCTACCCGCTTCTTTTGCTCTCTCGGTTGCAGCCATTCTAGCGTTTCTTCCCTGAACCAAATCGTTGGCGAAATCTACACCAGAACGAAGCACTTGTTTGCCAAGCGCTCTCGCACCGCTCTTGAACAGGGGAATAGCTGACCTGAAAAGAGAGCCGAATATAGAACCGATACCATATCCGCGCTGCAGGTTTGAACCTTGATAATATGAGAGTCCATGACCGGCTTGATTGAGGTAGTGGTGCGTCACGCTATCGACGCAGCATCTATATTGCTTATATGGCATTTTCACAGATGTTTCAATCGGAAGTGAAGTTTCACTATCACCTTTCCACGCTCGAATGATACAAAACGTCCCGTGTGCGTCTTTATATAAATGTGAATCGTCTCGAAAGTTTTCCTCGCAAGCCCAACGTAGTGACCCCTTTCAAAAGAGGCGTTAACGATCTCTCCGTCTTGACCCGTAACCTTGACAATTTTTAACAGTGGCGAGTAAATGTTTCCAACAACCTGGGGTTCAACAATATCACAATATACGTATAACAAGCGAAAGTCTAGTTTAACGTCCGACACTGAAACACCTTCGAGGAGAGGACCCTTTAATTCACCAGGTTCGAATCCCAGGATTTCAGCTATGCCGGAGTGAAGAATAAGTCTGGCACTTTTCTTGAGGTTCACTTTAACTTTCCGCGTGTTGCGGTTGAACGTTATAACTATCTTATCTTGAAAATTTTGAGAGATGGCTTTTATCAATTCTTGAGTAGTCTCGTAATAACCACACGGGATTCTTCCACTCTTAAGTAATCCTGTTCCAACATCGAATTCGAAAGAATTTGTTTGTTCCGTGATGTTGTGGAATGCGTGAGGAAAGATTAATTCGGATAAGGCAACCTCGTAATCCGAAGAAAAACTGATCGAGTTTGGCAACTTCACCACAAAATTTGAAAGCTTGTTTTCCGGGAAAAAATCAGGAGAGGCGTCACTGGGAAGGGTGATGTAGAAGGAAGACATCTTTCACATAATGAGTTGCTTTCGCTGGCGTTCCGATATTTATAGCTCGACCCACGAATTAAATTTGTCATGATAATTTTGCCACTTCACCAAGAATTCCGTCTTTCCGTTATTCTTTCTCTTTCTGAGCACTTTCTCGATGGGATAAGTCTCTTCTGGTTTCACTTTAACCATTTCTTCTGAGTAAAATGTACCCTTGATTTTCTCGTTCATCAAATCCTTCAATCTATAGACCGGTATTTCTCTCGCCACGCACTCGTCAACCACAAAGATTTCGTGAGAGAAGTTTGATTCGTATCCTTTTTCAAACAGATGTTTCGAGCGAGCGATGCGGACGTGGTCACCCACTTGAAATTTTATCGTTGTTTTTTTCGGTGTTTTCGCGTACAGCGTTCTCCAAACTAGGTCCTCGTTATGTTTACCGACCTGAACGGGTTCCATCTTGATGCTTCTGTGATAAGTTCTGTTGTAACTAAATAAAAAGTCCTCGATGACGTCCACATACTTGTATGTGTTCTTGGCAGTAAAGTATTTCCACATTCGTGTTTTAAGCGATCTATTAAAACGTTCGATAACGGCTGCTTTCACGTCATCGTTTTGAGTAGTGAAAAATCCAACACCATTTCTCTTCAAAAAGTCTTGAAACACTTTATTGAGAAATTCTTTTCCCTTATCGGTCTGAAGCACGTCGGGTTTTCGTTCAGAGCAAATATGTGCGAATGCAGTGACAATACTTTTTCCGGTCTTATCTCTGAGCGGAATTGCCCAAGCATACTTTGAAAAAACGTCTATGCACGTCAGTAAATATTGATTACCGTCATTATACCGAGCGAGACTTCTCATGTCAACGAGATCTACCTGAAACTGTTTATCGATACCGGCTACTATTGTTCTGTTGCGCGGGAACTTTTTCTTTCTGTTCCTGTGTAGAGTGTAGCTCTTCTCTCCTTCTAACCATTCCCGAATTTGTTTTCTCGATTGTTTTGTAACACGATGTATCGAGCTAACACCCCCGAAGCTGGCGGGTTGCTTGGGCTCCCGATAAAACTTATCCATGAATGGTTGTCATTCATACTTGCAATATGCTTATATATATTTATTTATTTATTTATTTACTTATTATTTTATTTTATTTTTCATTACAGGATAATCGCCACCTCTGCGAAACTTGCGGGAAATGCTTTGCGTTGAGGAAAAATCTCAACCAACACAAGAAGATCCACATGGGAGAAAAACCGTTCAAATGCGAGCGCTGCCCGGTTGCATTTACCAGGAGCAACGACTTGAAACGCCATATACTAAAGAAGCATCGGCAGGACGGAGGATCCAGCAGAGCTAGCGGATCACCACCACCAGGGCCCAGCGGATCACCACCACCCAACGGACCACCACCACCACCCAACGGACCATCACCACCCAACGGACCACCACCACCGCCCAACAGACCGCCCAACGGAGCCCTCAACGACGTCTTCGTGACTCACAACATCCCTCCCGATGAGGGTCAAGATAGGGACATGCATCTCTTCCTCATCAGCGTAAGGGATAGGCTTCTCTCCCTATTGAGAGAAGCTATTCATCGTCAACGTGCCATCAAGTGGGATGTTGTGGTCATAGCGGTGTTTTCGCGAAGAGGCGCGGATGGTGAAGAGGAGTTGACTAACGCATACTTACGCAGCAAGATGGCTACCGCTCTCGCGGCTGGAGTACTCGAGACTCAACTGGGTGTAGCCTTCGAAAAGGTGGAGAAATCTACAGAAGATTTCGAAGGCAGCGGCAGCGGTTGGGTTCTCGATCAGATCATCTGCCTTGAGCTCAACATCGCTCGCTACCAACCGCTGGCGCCAGCGAGCTACATTCCACTTCCACAGTGGATAGCTCGCAAAAAAGCTGTCCTCAACATCAAGAATCGAGATCAAAAGTGTTTTCTCTGGTCTGTGCTCGCTGCCCTACACCCAGTGGCTAGAAATGATAAAGCCGAGCGCGTTACCAAATACGCCAATTATGAGAATGAGTTGGATACTCGCGGTCTGATATACCCAGTGACTCTCGAACAAATATCCCGGTTTGAAAAACAGAACAACATCACAATCAACGTTTTCGGAGTGGAGGGGGAGGAGATATTCCCAGTGAGAATTACACATGAGAGAATGCCTCGGCATGTTAACTTGCTCCTCATCATGAATGAGGAAACATCTCATTACTGCCTCATTCGGAACACCAGCAGACTTTTTTCCCGCACCACTGCGCACAAAGAAACTTGTCACTATTGTGACTATTGTCTGCAGAGGTTTTCTTCTGTTGAGACCCATGCAAAACATCTCACCCAGTGTAGAGAGCATGGTGCACAAAAGGTTACATATCCCAGTGAAGACGAAAAATGGATGAGCTTCAAGAATGTTGCCTTTCAGTTACCGGTGCCCTACGTTATATATGCAGATTTTGAGGCCATCTTGTCAAAAGTGGAGTCATGCTCACCTGATCCTGCCACTTCCCATTCCATGGCGACATCGCTTCACCGTCCATGCGGTTTCGCATATGTGGTTGTTGGTCCCGATGGTGTGGCTCTCAGGAGACCCACTGTATACAGGGGAGAGGACAGTGTCCATGTATTTCTGGAAAGCATGCTGGAAGAAGAGAAGCTCATTTTGGAAAAAATCAACAACCCGGTGCCCTTGAAGATGACCATCGAGGAAGAGAGACGCTTCCAGAGCCAACAGATATGCACTAACTGTGGCAAACCTCTTGGTAGTGATCGGGTGAGAGATCATTGCCATGTTAGCGGTACATACAGATCAGCGTTACACTCCAAGTGTAACCTGCAGCTCAAGATGGCAAAGCACATCCCGGTGATTTTTCATAACCTGCAGAATTATGATGCTCACTTCATCATGGAAGGGCTTGGTCGGATCAAGGAGAAGCGGATAGAGGTCATTGGTAAAAACATGGAGAAATTTATCTCCTTCAGTTTGGGTCACCTCAGATTTCTGGATTCGTTCCAGTTTTTATCCGCTTCTCTTGATACCCTAGTGAAATCTATGAACCCCGGTGACTTTATAAATATGAAAAGAGCCTTCGGTGAGAAGACACCGCTTCTCCTTCGTAAGGGAGTTTATCCTTACGAATATATGACCTCCATGGATAAGTTTGACGAACCGGTGCTTCCCCCCATAGAGGCCTTTTACACCTCCTTGGGTAGGGAAAACATATCCACAGATGACTATCAGCATGCGCAACTGGTGTGGGACACCTTCCATATGCTGTCCTTAGGTGACTATCACGACTTGTATGTGGAGACAGACGTGTTGTTGCTTGCAGACGTCTTTCAGAATTTTAGAAAGTTGTGTCTGAAAAACTATAAAATTGATCCCGCCCACATGTATACATCCCCTGGTCTCGCCTGGAACGCCTGTCTGAAGATGACGGGCGAAAGATTGGAACTTATAACAGATCCAGACATCCACCTGTTTCTCGAGAAAGGCATCAGAGGAGGGGTTTCATGCATCACTAGAAGACACAGTCGAGCCAACAACCCAATGGTTCCAGGATTCAACCCCGGTGAGAAGAAAAAATGGATCATATATTGGGACGTCAACAACTTGTATGGCAAATGTATGATGGAACCCCTCCCAGTGAGTGATTTCCGGTGGATGACGTCTAGTGAAGTGGAGTCAACAGACTTCAACATCATCCCCGATGATAGCGCCAAGGGGTACATTTTGGAGGTTGATCTTGAATACCCGGTGAACGTTCACGACCTCCATAACGATTTCCCTTTGGCGGCTGAAAACGTGAAAATATCCGGTGATATGTACTCCGAGTACATGAGGAAAACCGGTGGGCCATCGAATCCGTGTGTCAAACTAGCTCCAAATTTGAATGATAAGGTCGCGTACGTCATCCATTATAAAAATCTGAAACTCTATACAGCGCTGGGGATGCGAGTTACATCGATTCGTCGTGTCCTCGAGTTCTCTCAGCGACCATGGCTCCGCCCGTACATTGCATTCAACACCGAGAAGAGAAAGGGAGCCACCGGTGATTTTGAAAAAGACTTCTATAAGTTGATGAATAATGCAGTGTATGGGAAGTCGCTGGAGAATCTCAGGAAACATAACAACATCCACTTGGTACACAAGGAGAAGAGAGCAAAAAAATTAATCGCATCCCCAGCATTCGAAAGCTTCAAGATTATTAATAAAGACCTGGTCGTGCTAAAAATGAAGAAGACTGCCATCAGGTTGGATCGTCCGATATACACCGGTGTCACCATTTTAGATTTATCAAAGCACCTGATGGCGGACTACCATTATAATCACGTCAAGGAAAAGTACGGCCGGGATGCGACCTTATTGTTCACCGACACGGATTCGTTGTGCTACGAAATTTATACCGATGACATTTACGAAGATATGCTGAGAGATTCCCACAAATTCGACACATCTAACTACCCCGGTGACCACAAATTGTACAGCGAGAGAAACAAGAAGGTCATCGGGGTGATGAAGGATGAGACGGCAGGGAAACCGGTGATCGAATTTGTGGGACTGCGTCCAAAGATGTATAGTTTTATTACCGGTGACTGTGAAAAAAAGACTGCGAAGGGTGTCGTGCGCTCGGTTGTCAGTAAAGAAATCAGACATGCAGATTATCTAAATTGCCTGCGCAATAATTCTTTCATGAGGCACGACATGCCTAAAATTCAATCCCGGTCGCATGTGCTGCAAACAATTCAACAGCGAAAAATCAGTTTGTCGGCACATGATAATAAAAGGTATATTTTAGACGATGGCATAAGCACTTTAGCTTATGGCCATTGTAGCATCCGGTGATTTTTTTATATAGTTTTATTTATACACGTTGTTATTTTTCATAGTTTTTATATCTTTATAATTTTTTTCTGCATATTCCGGTGATTTTATTATATAATCATCTCTCGAATGAAAAGATAACTCCCTTCCCATCGTGATGCTCATCAGTAAATATGGATGTGGTGGCTTCAGTAGTGGTCTTCAATTGTGTGGTAATCTTCAATTAATATAGTTGTGGTGGCTTCAGTAGTGGTGATGTTTGATATTAGTGGTGGTCTGCAAAGTTGGTGATGTTCAATAAATATAGTTGTGTTAGTGAATGAACAGTGCTTCATGGCCGCTGTATATATATTTTAATTGGTGTTGGGTTTATTTTTGTATATATATTATTTAATTGATTTTGGTGAAGGGTTTATATGTATTTTTTCTTTTGATTTTTATATTTTTGGTGTTGGGTTTTCGTGTATATATTTCATTTGCATTGATTGTGTTAGAAATAAATGGTTTTTTTTATTCATTAATCAAAGTTTCTGTCGTCATTTGCGTATCTCATTGTTTTTTTGGGAATGACCCCCTTAAAATCGGTAATTTATGGATGACCCCTCTTACTTAGGAAGATGTAATTAATCCCCCGAAAAAAAGATCTCTTTCGTGAATCAGACGTTTAAGAATACACCCCTTATCAGTTTAATAATAATCGTCGATAGTGCTTGGGAAAAAAATAATTCAGCAATGACCCCCTCTTATGACCAAGTAGCTGCGGAAAGGGGGCAGCGTTGACGTCATGGGTTGGGAGTGATCAGACACTAAAGTTTTATTTAAGAAAGCCCCCTTATCACAGAAGAAAATGACTCAGGTGCTGGCTGCGGAAAAGGGGGGGATGGCTGCGGAATAGAAGGATGCGGTGGCTGCGGAATGGGGAATGGCTGCGGCTGCGGCGGCTGCGGTGGGGCAGAAGCCCCTTTCTGCCCCTACTCACGGCGAACGTCATGTGCCCCAGACGCCGATTTGCCATTTTAGATTGTCACGCTATATCTCTTGACAGAAAGCACGCAGATAAAATTCAATAGTATCAGTAGATGCAGTATGTAGAGTCCTATCACAGAAGTTTTAGTATTGCGTCCCACGACGAAAGTCTTGGGCCCCAGACGCCAATTTGCCATTTTTGATTGTCACGCTATATCTCCCGATAGAAAGCACGCAGGCAAAATTCAAGAGTGTCAGTAGTTGCAGTACGTCAAGTGCTATCCCACGAGTTTTAGTATTGCGTCCCACAATGAACGTCTTATGCCCTAAACGCCGATTTGCCATTTCAGTTTGTCACGCTATATCTCCCGATAGAAAGCACGCACGCAAAATTCAAGAGTGTCAGTCGTTGCAGTACGTCAAGTGCTATCCCACGAATTTTAGTATTGCGTAACAGGACGAACGTCTTGGGCCCCAGACGCCAATTTGCCATTTTTGATTTTCACGCTATATCTCCCTAAAGAAAGCACGCAGACAAACTTCAAGAGTGTCAGTAGAGTCAGTACTTAAAGTACTATCCCATAATTTTTAGTATTGCGTCCCACAATGAACGTCTTGGGCCCTAGACGCCGATTTGCCATTTCAGTTTGTCACGCTATATCTCCCGATAGAAAGCACGCACGCAAAATTCAAGAGTCTCAGTAGTTGCAGTACGTCAAGTGCTATCCCACGAATTTTAGTATTGCGTCCCACAATGAACGTCTTGGGCCCTAGACGCCGATTTGCCATTTCAGTTTGTCACGCTATATCTTCCGACAGAAAGCACGCAGGCAAAGTTCAATAGTGTCAGTAGATGCAGTACGTAGAGTACTATCCTAGGAATTTTAGTATTGCGTCCCACGGCGAACGTCATGTGCCCCAGACGCCGATTTGCCATTTTAGATTGTCACGCTATATCTCTTGACAGAAAGCACGCAGATAAAATTCAATAGTAACAGTAGATGCAGTATGTAGAGTACTATCACAGAATTTTTAGTATTGCGTCCCACGAGGAACGTCTTGGGCCCCAGACGCCAATTTGCCATTTTTGATTGTCACGCTATATCTCCCAATAGAAAGCACGCAGGCAAAATTCAAGAGTGTCAGTAGTTGCAGTACGTCAAGTGCTATCCCACGAGTTTTAGTATTGCGTCCCACAATGAAAGTCTTGGGCCCTAGATGCCAATTTGCTATTCCAGTTTGTCACGCTATATCTCCCGATAGAAAGCACGCAGGCAAACTTCAAGAGTATCATTAGTTGCAGTACGTCAAGTGCTATCCCACGAATTTTAGTATTGCGTCCCACAATGAACGTCTTGGGCCCTAAACGCCGATTTGCCATTTCAGTTTGTCACGCTATATCTCCCGATAGAAAGCACGCACGCAAAATTCAAGAGTGTCAGTAGTTGCAGTACGTCAAGTGCTATTCCACGAATTTTAGTATTGCGTAACAGGACGAACGTCTTGGGCCCGAGACGCCAATTTGCCATTTTTGATTTTTACGCTATATTTCCCGAAAGAAAGCACGCAGACAAACTTCAAGAGTGTCAGTAGAGTCAGTACTTAAAGTACTATCCCATAATTTTTAGTATTGCGTCCCACAATGAACGTCTTGGGCCCTAGACGCCGATTTGCCATTTCAGTTTGTCACGCTATATCTCCCGATAGAAAGCACGCACGCAAAATTCAAGAGTGTCAGTAGATGCAGCCAGTAGAGTACTATCACAGAATTTTTAGTATTGCGTCCCACAATGAAAGTCTTGGGCCCTAGATGCCAATTTGCCATTCCAGTTTGTCACGCTATATCTCCCGATAGAAAGCACGCAGGCAAACTTCAAGAGTATCAGTAGAGTCAGTACGTAAAGTACTATCCCAGAATTTTTAGTATTGCGTCCCACGAAAAACGTGCCTCGCGCCAGACGCCAATTTGCCATTTTAGATTGTCACGCTATATCTCCCGAAAGAAAGCACGCAGACAAACTTCAAGAGTGTCAGTAGATGCAGTACGTCAAGTAATATCCCACGAATTTTAGTATTGCGTAACAGGACGAACGTCTTGGGCCCGAGACGCCAATTTGCCATTTTTGATTTTTACGCTATATCTCCCGAAGAAAGCACGCAGACAAACTTCAAGAGTGTCAGTAGAGTCAGTACTTAAAGTACTATCCCATAATTTTTAGTATTGCGTCCCACAATGAACGTCTTGGGCCCTAGACACCGATTTGCCATTTCAGTTTGTCACGCTATATCTCCCGATAGAAAGCACGCAGGCAAACTTCAAGAGTATCAGTAGAGTCAGTACGTAAAGTACTATCCCAGAATTTTTAGTATTGCGTCCCACAAAAAACGTGCCTCGCGCCAGACGCCAATTTGCCATTTTAGATTGTCACGCTATATCTCCCGAAAAAAAGCACGCAGACAAACTTCAACAGTGTCAGTAGATGCAGTACGTCAAGTAATATCCCACGAATTTTAGTATTGCGTCCCACGACGAACGTCTTAGGCCCTAGATGCCGATTTGCCATTTCAGTTTGTCATGCTATTTCTCCCGGCAGAAAGCACGCAGACAAATTTCAATAGTGTCAGTAGATGCAGTACTTGAAGTACTATCACAAAATTTTTAGTATTGCGTCCCACGACGAACGTCTTGGGCCCCAGACGCCAATTTGCCATTTTAGATTGTCACGCTATATCTCCCGATAGAAAGCACGCAGGCAAAATTCAACAGCGTCAGTAGATGCAATACCTTAAGTAATATCCCACGAATTTTATTATTGCGTCCCACAACGAACGTCTTGGGCCCTAGATGCCAATTTGCCATTTCAGTTTGTCACGCTATTTCTCCCAGCAGAAAGCACGCAGACAAATTTCAGTAGTGTCAGCAGATGCAGTACGTAGAGTACTATCACAGAATTTTTAGTATTGCGTCTCACGACGAACGTCTTGGGCCCCAGACGCCAATTTGCCATTTTAGATTGTCACGCTATATCTCCCGACAAAAAGCACGCAGGCAAACTTCAATAGTGACAGTAGATGCAGCACGTAAAGCACTATCACAGAATTTTTAATATTGCGTCCCACAACGAACGTCTTGGGCCCCAGACGCCAATTTGCCATTTTAGATTGTCACGCTATATCTCCCGATAGAAAGCACGCAGGCAAAATTCAAGAGTGTCAGTAGTTGCAGTACGTCAAGTGCTATCCCACGAATTTTAGTATTGCGTCCCACGACGAAAGTCTTGGCCATGGATGCCGATTTGCCATTTGAGTTTGTCACGCTATATCTCCCGGCAGAAAGCACGCAGACAAATTTCAATAGTGTCAGTATATACAGTACGTAGAGTAATATCCCACGGATTTTAGTATTGCGTTCAATGACGAACGTCTTGGGCCCCAGACGCCAACTTGCCATTTTAGATTGTCACGCTATATCTCCCGATAGAAAGCACGCAGACAAAATTCAAGAGTGTCAGTAGTTGCAGTACGTTAAGTGCTATCCCACGAATTTTAGTATTGCGTCCCACAATGAACGTCTTGGGCCCTAAACGCCGATTTGCCATTTCAGTTTGTCACGCTATATCTTCCGACAGAAAGCACGCAGGCAAAGTTCAATAGTGTCAGTAGATGCAGTACGTAGAGTACTATCCTAGGAATTTTAGTATTGCGTCCCACGGCGAACGTCATGTGCCCCAGACGCCGATTTGCCATTTTAGATTGTCACGCTATATCTCTTGACAGAATGCACGCAGATAAAATTCAATAGTATCAGTAGATGCAGTACGTAGAGTACTACCACAGAATTTTTAGTATTGCGTCCCACGACGAACGTCTTGGGCCCCAGACGCCAATTTGCCATTTTTGATTGTCACGCTATATCTCCCGATAGAAAGCACGCAGGCAAAATTCAAGAGTGTCAGTAGTTGCAGTACGTCAAGTGCTATCTCACGAATTTTAGTATTGCGTCCCACAATGAACGTCTTGGGCCCTAAACGCCGATTTGCCATTTCAGTTTGTCACGCTATATCTCCCGGAAGAAAGCACGCAGACAAATTTGAATAGTGTCAGTATATACAGTACGTAGAGTAATATCCCACGAGTTTTAGTATTGCGTAACAGGACGAACGTCTTGGGCCCCAGACGCCAATTTGCCATTTTTGATTTTCACGCTATATCTCCCTAAAGAAAGCACGCAGACAAACTTCAAGAGTGTCAGTAGAGTCAGTACTTAAAGTACTATCCCATAATTTTTAGTATTGCGTCCCACAATGAACGTCTTGGGCCCTAGACGCCGATTTGCCATTTCAGTTTGTCACGCTATATCTCCCGATAGAAAGCACGCACGCAAAATTCAAGAGTCTCAGTAGTTGCAGTACGTCAAGTGCTATCCCACGAATTTTAGTATTGCGTCCCACAATGAATGTCTTGGGCCCTAGACGCCGATTTGCCATTTCAGTTTGTCACGCTATATCTTCCGACAGAAAGCACGCAGGCAAAGTTCAATAGTGTCAGTAGATGCAGTACGTAGAGTACTATCCTAGGAATTTTAGTATTGCGTCCCACGGCGAACGTCATGTGCCCCAGACGCCGATTTGCCATTTTAGATTGTCACGCTATATCTCTTGACAGAAAGCACGCAGATAAAATTCAATAGTATCAGTAGATGCAGTATGTAGAGTCCTATCACAGAAGTTTTAGTATTGCGTCCCACGACGAAAGTCTTGGGCCCCAGACGCCAATTTGCCATTTTTGATTGTCACGCTATATCTCCCGATAGAAAGCACGCAGGCAAAATTCAAGAGTGTCAGTAGTTGCAGTACGTCAAGTGCTATCCCACGAGTTTTAGTATTGCGTCCCACAATGAACGTCTTATGCCCTAAACGCCGATTTGCCATTTCAGTTTGTCACGCTATATCTCCCGATAGAAAGCACGCACGCAAAATTCAAGAGTGTCAGTCGTTGCAGTACGTCAAGTGCTATCCCACGAATTTTAGTATTGCGTAACAGGACGAACGTCTTGGGCCCCAGACGCCAATTTGCCATTTTTGATTTTCACGCTATATCTCCCTAAAGAAAGCACGCAGACAAACTTCAAGAGTGTCAGTAGAGTCAGTACTTAAAGTACTATCCCATAATTTTTAGTATTGCGTCCCACAATGAACGTCTTGGGCCCTAGACGCCGATTTGCCATTTCAGTTTGTCACGCTATATCTCCCGATAGAAAGCACGCACGCAAAATTCAAGAGTCTCAGTAGTTGCAGTACGTCAAGTGCTATCCCACGAATTTTAGTATTGCGTCCCACAATGAACGTCTTGGGCCCTAGACGCCGATTTGCCATTTCAGTTTGTCACGCTATATCTTCCGACAGAAAGCACGCAGGCAAAGTTCAATAGTGTCAGTAGATGCAGTACGTAGAGTACTATCCTAGGAATTTTAGTATTGCGTCCCACGGCGAACGTCATGTGCCCCAGACGCCGATTTGCCATTTTAGATTGTCACGCTATATCTCTTGACAGAAAGCACGCAGATAAAATTCAATAGTAACAGTAGATGCAGTATGTAGAGTACTATCACAGAATTTTTAGTATTGCGTCCCACGAGGAACGTCTTGGGCCCCAGACGCCAATTTGCCATTTTTGATTGTCACGCTATATCTCCCAATAGAAAGCACGCAGGCAAAATTCAAGAGTGTCAGTAGTTGCAGTACGTCAAGTGCTATCCCACGAGTTTTAGTATTGCGTCCCACAATGAAAGTCTTGGGCCCTAGATGCCAATTTGCTATTCCAGTTTGTCACGCTATATCTCCCGATAGAAAGCACGCAGGCAAACTTCAAGAGTATCATTAGTTGCAGTACGTCAAGTGCTATCCCACGAATTTTAGTATTGCGTCCCACAATGAACGTCTTGGGCCCTAAACGCCGATTTGCCATTTCAGTTTGTCACGCTATATCTCCCGATAGAAAGCACGCACGCAAAATTCAAGAGTGTCAGTAGTTGCAGTACGTCAAGTGCTATTCCACGAATTTTAGTATTGCGTAACAGGACGAACGTCTTGGGCCCGAGACGCCAATTTGCCATTTTTGATTTTTACGCTATATTTCCCGAAAGAAAGCACGCAGACAAACTTCAAGAGTGTCAGTAGAGTCAGTACTTAAAGTACTATCCCATAATTTTTAGTATTGCGTCCCACAATGAACGTCTTGGGCCCTAGACACCGATTTGCCATTTCAGTTTGTCACGCTATATCTCCCGATAGAAAGCACGCAGGCAAACTTCAAGAGTATCAGTAGAGTCAGTACGTAAAGTACTATCCCAGAATTTTTAGTATTGCGTCCCACAAAAAACGTGCCTCGCGCCAGACGCCAATTTGCCATTTTAGATTGTCACGCTATATCTCCCGAAAAAAAGCACGCAGACAAACTTCAACAGTGTCAGTAGATGCAGTACGTCAAGTAATATCCCACGAATTTTAGTATTGCGTCCCACGACGAACGTCTTAGGCCCTAGATGCCGATTTGCCATTTCAGTTTGTCATGCTATTTCTCCCGGCAGAAAGCACGCAGACAAATTTCAATAGTGTCAGTAGATGCAGTACTTGAAGTACTATCACAAAATTTTTAGTATTGCGTCCCACGACGAACGTCTTGGGCCCCAGACGCCAATTTGCCATTTTAGATTGTCACGCTATATCTCCCGATAGAAAGCACGCAGGCAAAATTCAACAGCGTCAGTAGATGCAATACCTTAAGTAATATCCCACGAATTTTATTATTGCGTCCCACAACGAACGTCTTGGGCCCTAGATGCCAATTTGCCATTTCAGTTTGTCACGCTATTTCTCCCAGCAGAAAGCACGCAGACAAATTTCAGTAGTGTCAGCAGATGCAGTACGTAGAGTACTATCACAGAATTTTTAGTATTGCGTCTCACGACGAACGTCTTGGGCCCCAGACGCCAATTTGCCATTTTAGATTGTCACGCTATATCTCCCGACAAAAAGCACGCAGGCAAACTTCAATAGTGACAGTAGATGCAGCACGTAAAGCACTATCACAGAATTTTTAATATTGCGTCCCACAACGAACGTCTTGGGCCCCAGACGCCAATTTGCCATTTTAGATTGTCACGCTATATCTCCCGATAGAAAGCACGCAGGCAAAATTCAAGAGTGTCAGTAGTTGCAGTACGTCAAGTGCTATCCCACGAATTTTAGTATTGCGTCCCACGACGAAAGTCTTGGCCATGGATGCCGATTTGCCATTTGAGTTTGTCACGCTATATCTCCCGGCAGAAAGCACGCAGACAAATTTCAATAGTGTCAGTATATACAGTACGTAGAGTAATATCCCACGGATTTTAGTATTGCGTTCAATGACGAACGTCTTGGGCCCCAGACGCCAACTTGCCATTTTAGATTGTCACGCTATATCTCCCGATAGAAAGCACGCAGACAAAATTCAAGAGTGTCAGTAGTTGCAGTACGTTAAGTGCTATCCCACGAATTTTAGTATTGCGTCCCACAATGAACGTCTTGGGCCCTAAACGCCGATTTGCCATTTCAGTTTGTCACGCTATATCTTCCGACAGAAAGCACGCAGGCAAAGTTCAATAGTGTCAGTAGATGCAGTACGTAGAGTACTATCCTAGGAATTTTAGTATTGCGTCCCACGGCGAACGTCATGTGCCCCAGACGCCGATTTGCCATTTTAGATTGTCACGCTATATCTCTTGACAGAATGCACGCAGATAAAATTCAATAGTATCAGTAGATGCAGTACGTAGAGTACTACCACAGAATTTTTAGTATTGCGTCCCACGACGAACGTCTTGGGCCCCAGACGCCAATTTGCCATTTTTGATTGTCACGCTATATCTCCCGATAGAAAGCACGCAGGCAAAATTCAAGAGTGTCAGTAGTTGCAGTACGTCAAGTGCTATCTCACGAATTTTAGTATTGCGTCCCACAATGAACGTCTTGGGCCCTAAACGCCGATTTGCCATTTCAGTTTGTCACGCTATATCTCCCGGAAGAAAGCACGCAGACAAATTTGAATAGTGTCAGTATATACAGTACGTAGAGTAATATCCCACGAGTTTTAGTATTGCGTAACAGGACGAACGTCTTGGGCCCCAGACGCCAATTTGCCATTTTTGATTGTCACGCTATATCTCCCGATAGAAAGCACGCAGGCAAAATTCAAGAGTGTCAGTAGTTGCAGTACGTTAAGTGCTATCCCACGAATTTTAGTATTGCGTCCCACAATGAACGTCTTGGGCCCTAAACGCCGATTTGCCATTTCAGTTTGTCACGCTATATCTTCCGACAGAAAGCACGCAGGCAAAGTTCAATAGTGTCAGTAGATGCAGTACGTAGAGTACTATCCTAGGAATTTTAGTATTGCGTCCCACGGCGAACGTCATGTGCCCCAGACGCCGATTTGCCATTTTAGATTGTCACGCTATATCTCTTGACAGAAAGCACGCAGATAAAATTCAATAGTATCAGTAGATGCAGTATGTAGAGTCCTATCACAGAAGTTTTAGTATTGCGTCCCACGACGAAAGTCTTGGGCCCCAGACGCCAATTTGCCATTTTTGATTGTCACGCTATATCTCCCGATAGAAAGCACGCAGGCAAAATTCAAGAGTGTCAGTAGTTGCAGTACGTCAAGTGCTATCCCACGAGTTTTAGTATTGCGTCCCACAATGAACGTCTTATGCCCTAAACGCCGATTTGCCATTTCAGTTTGTCACGCTATATCTCCCGATAGAAAGCACGCACGCAAAATTCAAGAGTGTCAGTCGTTGCAGTACGTCAAGTGCTATCCCACGAATTTTAGTATTGCGTAACAGGACGAACGTCTTGGGCCCCAGACGCCAATTTGCCATTTTTGATTTTCACGCTATATCTCCCTAAAGAAAGCACGCAGACAAACTTCAAGAGTGTCAGTAGAGTCAGTACTTAAAGTACTATCCCATAATTTTTAGTATTGCGTCCCACAATGAACGTCTTGGGCCCTAGACGCCGATTTGCCATTTCAGTTTGTCACGCTATATCTCCCGATAGAAAGCACGCACGCAAAATTCAAGAGTCTCAGTAGTTGCAGTACGTCAAGTGCTATCCCACGAATTTTAGTATTGCGTCCCACAATGAACGTCTTGGGCCCTAGACGCCGATTTGCCATTTCAGTTTGTCACGCTATATCTTCCGACAGAAAGCACGCAGGCAAAGTTCAATAGTGTCAGTAGATGCAGTACGTAGAGTACTATCCTAGGAATTTTAGTATTGCGTCCCACGGCGAACGTCATGTGCCCCAGACGCCGATTTGCCATTTTAGATTGTCACGCTATATCTCTTGACAGAAAGCACGCAGATAAAATTCAATAGTAACAGTAGATGCAGTATGTAGAGTACTATCACAGAATTTTTAGTATTGCGTCCCACGAGGAACGTCTTGGGCCCCAGACGCCAATTTGCCATTTTTGATTGTCACGCTATATCTCCCAATAGAAAGCACGCAGGCAAAATTCAAGAGTGTCAGTAGTTGCAGTACGTCAAGTGCTATCCCACGAGTTTTAGTATTGCGTCCCACAATGAAAGTCTTGGGCCCTAGATGCCAATTTGCTATTCCAGTTTGTCACGCTATATCTCCCGATAGAAAGCACGCAGGCAAACTTCAAGAGTATCATTAGTTGCAGTACGTCAAGTGCTATCCCACGAATTTTAGTATTGCGTCCCACAATGAACGTCTTGGGCCCTAAACGCCGATTTGCCATTTCAGTTTGTCACGCTATATCTCCCGATAGAAAGCACGCACGCAAAATTCAAGAGTGTCAGTAGTTGCAGTACGTCAAGTGCTATTCCACGAATTTTAGTATTGCGTAACAGGACGAACGTCTTGGGCCCGAGACGCCAATTTGCCATTTTTGATTTTTACGCTATATTTCCCGAAAGAAAGCACGCAGACAAACTTCAAGAGTGTCAGTAGAGTCAGTACTTAAAGTACTATCCCATAATTTTTAGTATTGCGTCCCACAATGAACGTCTTGGGCCCTAGACGCCGATTTGCCATTTCAGTTTGTCACGCTATATCTCCCGATAGAAAGCACGCACGCAAAATTCAAGAGTGTCAGTAGATGCAGCCAGTAGAGTACTATCACAGAATTTTTAGTATTGCGTCCCACAATGAAAGTCTTGGGCCCTAGATGCCAATTTGCCATTCCAGTTTGTCACGCTATATCTCCCGATAGAAAGCACGCAGGCAAACTTCAAGAGTATCAGTAGAGTCAGTACGTAAAGTACTATCCCAGAATTTTTAGTATTGCGTCCCACGGAAAACGTGCCTCGCGCCAGACGCCAATTTGCCATTTTAGATTGTCACGCTATATCTCCCGAAAGAAAGCACGCAGACAAACTTCAAGAGTGTCAGTAGATGCAGTACGTCAAGTAATATCCCACGAATTTTAGTATTGCGTAACAGGACGAACGTCTTGGGCCCGAGACGCCAATTTGCCATTTTTGATTTTTACGCTATATCTCCCGAAGAAAGCACGCAGACAAACTTCAAGAGTGTCAGTAGAGTCAGTACTTAAAGTACTATCCCATAATTTTTAGTATTGCGTCCCACAATGAACGTCTTGGGCCCTAGACACCGATTTGCCATTTCAGTTTGTCACGCTATATCTCCCGATAGAAAGCACGCAGGCAAACTTCAAGAGTATCAGTAGAGTCAGTACGTAAAGTACTATCCCAGAGTTTTTAGTATTGCGTCCCACAAAAAACGTGCCTCGCGCCAGACGCCAATTTGCCATTTTAGATTGTCACGCTATATCTCCCGATAGAAAGCACGCAGGCAAAATTCAACAGCGTCAGTAGATGCAATACCTTAAGTAATATCCCACGAATTTTATTATTGCGTCCCACAACGAACGTCTTGGGCCCTAGATGCCAATTTGCCATTTCAGTTTGTCACGCTATTTCTCCCAGCAGAAAGCACGCAGACAAATTTCAGTAGTGTCAGCAGATGCAGTACGTAGAGTACTATCACAGAATTTTTAGTATTGCGTCTCACGACGAACGTCTTGGGCCCCAGACGCCAATTTGCCATTTTAGATTGTCACGCTATATCTCCCGACAAAAAGCACGCAGGCAAACTTCAATAGTGACAGTAGATGCAGCACGTAAAGCACTATCACAGAATTTTTAATATTGCGTCCCACAACGAACGTCTTGGGCCCCAGACGCCAATTTGCCATTTTAGATTGTCACGCTATATCTCCCGATAGAAAGCACGCAGGCAAAATTCAAGAGTGTCAGTAGTTGCAGTACGTCAAGTGCTATCCCACGAATTTTAGTATTGCGTCCCACGACGAAAGTCTTGGCCATGGATGCCGATTTGCCATTTGAGTTTGTCACGCTATATCTCCCGGCAGAAAGCACGCAGACAAATTTCAATAGTGTCAGTATATACAGTACGTAGAGTAATATCCCACGGATTTTAGTATTGCGTTCAATGACGAACGTCTTGGGCCCCAGACGCCAACTTGCCATTTTAGATTGTCACGCTATATCTCCCGATAGAAAGCACGCAGACAAAATTCAAGAGTGTCAGTAGTTGCAGTACGTTAAGTGCTATCCCACGAATTTTAGTATTGCGTCCCACAATGAACGTCTTGGGCCCTAAACGCCGATTTGCCATTTCAGTTTGTCACGCTATATCTTCCGACAGAAAGCACGCAGGCAAAGTTCAATAGTGTCAGTAGATGCAGTACGTAGAGTACTATCCTAGGAATTTTAGTATTGCGTCCCACGGCGAACGTCATGTGCCCCAGACGCCGATTTGCCATTTTAGATTGTCACGCTATATCTCTTGACAGAATGCACGCAGATAAAATTCAATAGTATCAGTAGATGCAGTACGTAGAGTACTACCACAGAATTTTTAGTATTGCGTCCCACGACGAACGTCTTGGGCCCCAGACGCCAATTTGCCATTTTTGATTGTCACGCTATATCTCCCGATAGAAAGCACGCAGGCAAAATTCAAGAGTGTCAGTAGTTGCAGTACGTCAAGTGCTATCTCACGAATTTTAGTATTGCGTCCCACAATGAACGTCTTGGGCCCTAAACGCCGATTTGCCATTTCAGTTTGTCACGCTATATCTCCCGGAAGAAAGCACGCAGACAAATTTGAATAGTGTCAGTATATACAGTACGTAGAGTAATATCCCACGAGTTTTAGTATTGCGTAACAGGACGAACGTCTTGGGCCCCAGACGCCAATTTGCCATTTTTGATTTTCACGCTATATCTCCCTAAAGAAAGCACGCAGACAAACTTCAAGAGTGTCAGTAGAGTCAGTACTTAAAGTACTATCCCATAATTTTTAGTATTGCGTCCCACAATGAACGTCTTGGGCCCTAGACGCCGATTTGCCATTTCAGTTTGTCACGCTATATCTCCCGATAGAAAGCACGCACGCAAAATTCAAGAGTCTCAGTAGTTGCAGTACGTCAAGTGCTATCCCACGAATTTTAGTATTGCGTCCCACAATGAATGTCTTGGGCCCTAGACGCCGATTTGCCATTTCAGTTTGTCACGCTATATCTTCCGACAGAAAGCACGCAGGCAAAGTTCAATAGTGTCAGTAGATGCAGTACGTAGAGTACTATCCTAGGAATTTTAGTATTGCGTCCCACGGCGAACGTCATGTGCCCCAGACGCCGATTTGCCATTTTAGATTGTCACGCTATATCTCTTGACAGAAAGCACGCAGATAAAATTCAATAGTATCAGTAGATGCAGTATGTAGAGTCCTATCACAGAAGTTTTAGTATTGCGTCCCACGACGAAAGTCTTGGGCCCCAGACGCCAATTTGCCATTTTTGATTGTCACGCTATATCTCCCGATAGAAAGCACGCAGGCAAAATTCAAGAGTGTCAGTAGTTGCAGTACGTCAAGTGCTATCCCACGAGTTTTAGTATTGCGTCCCACAATGAACGTCTTATGCCCTAAACGCCGATTTGCCATTTCAGTTTGTCACGCTATATCTCCCGATAGAAAGCACGCACGCAAAATTCAAGAGTGTCAGTCGTTGCAGTACGTCAAGTGCTATCCCACGAATTTTAGTATTGCGTAACAGGACGAACGTCTTGGGCCCCAGACGCCAATTTGCCATTTTTGATTTTCACGCTATATCTCCCTAAAGAAAGCACGCAGACAAACTTCAAGAGTGTCAGTAGAGTCAGTACTTAAAGTACTATCCCATAATTTTTAGTATTGCGTCCCACAATGAACGTCTTGGGCCCTAGACGCCGATTTGCCATTTCAGTTTGTCACGCTATATCTCCCGATAGAAAGCACGCACGCAAAATTCAAGAGTCTCAGTAGTTGCAGTACGTCAAGTGCTATCCCACGAATTTTAGTATTGCGTCCCACAATGAACGTCTTGGGCCCTAGACGCCGATTTGCCATTTCAGTTTGTCACGCTATATCTTCCGACAGAAAGCACGCAGGCAAAGTTCAATAGTGTCAGTAGATGCAGTACGTAGAGTACTATCCTAGGAATTTTAGTATTGCGTCCCACGGCGAACGTCATGTGCCCCAGACGCCGATTTGCCATTTTAGATTGTCACGCTATATCTCTTGACAGAAAGCACGCAGATAAAATTCAATAGTAACAGTAGATGCAGTATGTAGAGTACTATCACAGAATTTTTAGTATTGCGTCCCACGAGGAACGTCTTGGGCCCCAGACGCCAATTTGCCATTTTTGATTGTCACGCTATATCTCCCAATAGAAAGCACGCAGGCAAAATTCAAGAGTGTCAGTAGTTGCAGTACGTCAAGTGCTATCCCACGAGTTTTAGTATTGCGTCCCACAATGAAAGTCTTGGGCCCTAGATGCCAATTTGCTATTCCAGTTTGTCACGCTATATCTCCCGATAGAAAGCACGCAGGCAAACTTCAAGAGTATCATTAGTTGCAGTACGTCAAGTGCTATCCCACGAATTTTAGTATTGCGTCCCACAATGAACGTCTTGGGCCCTAAACGCCGATTTGCCATTTCAGTTTGTCACGCTATATCTCCCGATAGAAAGCACGCACGCAAAATTCAAGAGTGTCAGTAGTTGCAGTACGTCAAGTGCTATTCCACGAATTTTAGTATTGCGTAACAGGACGAACGTCTTGGGCCCGAGACGCCAATTTGCCATTTTTGATTTTTACGCTATATTTCCCGAAAGAAAGCACGCAGACAAACTTCAAGAGTGTCAGTAGAGTCAGTACTTAAAGTACTATCCCATAATTTTTAGTATTGCGTCCCACAATGAACGTCTTGGGCCCTAGACGCCGATTTGCCATTTCAGTTTGTCACGCTATATCTCCCGATAGAAAGCACGCACGCAAAATTCAAGAGTGTCAGTAGATGCAGCCAGTAGAGTACTATCACAGAATTTTTAGTATTGCGTCCCACAATGAAAGTCTTGGGCCCTAGATGCCAATTTGCCATTCCAGTTTGTCACGCTATATCTCCCGATAGAAAGCACGCAGGCAAACTTCAAGAGTATCAGTAGAGTCAGTACGTAAAGTACTATCCCAGAATTTTTAGTATTGCGTCCCACGGAAAACGTGCCTCGCGCCAGACGCCAATTTGCCATTTTAGATTGTCACGCTATATCTCCCGAAAGAAAGCACGCAGACAAACTTCAAGAGTGTCAGTAGATGCAGTACGTCAAGTAATATCCCACGAATTTTAGTATTGCGTAACAGGACGAACGTCTTGGGCCCGAGACGCCAATTTGCCATTTTTGATTTTTACGCTATATCTCCCGAAGAAAGCACGCAGACAAACTTCAAGAGTGTCAGTAGAGTCAGTACTTAAAGTACTATCCCATAATTTTTAGTATTGCGTCCCACAATGAACGTCTTGGGCCCTAGACACCGATTTGCCATTTCAGTTTGTCACGCTATATCTCCCGATAGAAAGCACGCAGGCAAACTTCAAGAGTATCAGTAGAGTCAGTACGTAAAGTACTATCCCAGAGTTTTTAGTATTGCGTCCCACAAAAAACGTGCCTCGCGCCAGACGCCAATTTGCCATTTTAGATTGTCACGCTATATCTCCCGATAGAAAGCACGCAGGCAAAATTCAACAGCGTCAGTAGATGCAATACCTTAAGTAATATCCCACGAATTTTATTATTGCGTCCCACAACGAACGTCTTGGGCCCTAGATGCCAATTTGCCATTTCAGTTTGTCACGCTATTTCTCCCAGCAGAAAGCACGCAGACAAATTTCAGTAGTGTCAGCAGATGCAGTACGTAGAGTACTATCACAGAATTTTTAGTATTGCGTCCCACGACGAACGTCTTGGGCCCCAGACGCCAATTTGCCATTTTAGATTGTCACGCTATATCTCCCGACAAAAAGCACGCAGGCAAACTTCAATAGTGACAGTAGATGCAGCACGTAAAGCACTATCACAGAATTTTTAATATTGCGTCCCACAACGAACGTCTTGGGCCCCAGACGCCAATTTGCCATTTTAGATTGTCACGCTATATCTCCCGATAGAAAGCACGCAGGCAAAATTCAAGAGTGTCAGTAGTTGCAGTACGTCAAGTGCTATCCCACGAATTTTAGTATTGCGTCCCACGACGAAAGTCTTGGCCATGGATGCCGATTTGCCATTTGAGTTTGTCACGCTATATCTCCCGGCAGAAAGCACGCAGACAAATTTCAATAGTGTCAGTATATACAGTACGTAGAGTAATATCCCACGGATTTTAGTATTGCGTTCAATGACGAACGTCTTGGGCCCCAGACGCCAACTTGCCATTTTAGATTGTCACGCTATATCTCCCGATAGAAAGCACGCAGACAAAATTCAAGAGTGTCAGTAGTTGCAGTACGTTAAGTGCTATCCCACGAATTTTAGTATTGCGTCCCACAATGAACGTCTTGGGCCCTAAACGCCGATTTGCCATTTCAGTTTGTCACGCTATATCTTCCGACAGAAAGCACGCAGGCAAAGTTCAATAGTGTCAGTAGATGCAGTACGTAGAGTACTATCCTAGGAATTTTAGTATTGCGTCCCACGGCGAACGTCATGTGCCCCAGACGCCGATTTGCCATTTTAGATTGTCACGCTATATCTCTTGACAGAATGCACGCAGATAAAATTCAATAGTATCAGTAGATGCAGTACGTAGAGTACTACCACAGAATTTTTAGTATTGCGTCCCACGACGAACGTCTTGGGCCCCAGACGCCAATTTGCCATTTTTGATTGTCACGCTATATCTCCCGATAGAAAGCACGCAGGCAAAATTCAAGAGTGTCAGTAGTTGCAGTACGTCAAGTGCTATCTCACGAATTTTAGTATTGCGTCCCACAATGAACGTCTTGGGCCCTAAACGCCGATTTGCCATTTCAGTTTGTCACGCTATATCTCCCGGAAGAAAGCACGCAGACAAATTTGAATAGTGTCAGTATATACAGTACGTAGAGTAATATCCCACGAGTTTTAGTATTGCGTAACAGGACGAACGTCTTGGGCCCCAGACGCCAATTTGCCATTTTTGATTTTCACGCTATATCTCCCTAAAGAAAGCACGCAGACAAACTTCAAGAGTGTCAGTAGAGTCAGTACTTAAAGTACTATCCCATAATTTTTAGTATTGCGTCCCACAATGAACGTCTTGGGCCCTAGACGCCGATTTGCCATTTCAGTTTGTCACGCTATATCTCCCGATAGAAAGCACGCACGCAAAATTCAAGAGTCTCAGTAGTTGCAGTACGTCAAGTGCTATCCCACGAATTTTAGTATTGCGTCCCACAATGAACGTCTTGGGCCCTAGACGCCGATTTGCCATTTCAGTTTGTCACGCTATATCTTCCGACAGAAAGCACGCAGGCAAAGTTCAATAGTGTCAGTAGATGCAGTACGTAGAGTACTATCCTAGGAATTTTAGTATTGCGTCCCACGGCGAACGTCATGTGCCCCAGACGCCGATTTGCCATTTTAGATTGTCACGCTATATCTCTTGACAGAAAGCACGCAGATAAAATTCAATAGTATCAGTAGATGCAGTACGTAGAGTCCTATCACAGAAGTTTTAGTATTGCGTCCCACGACGAACGTCTTGGGCCCCAGACGCCAATTTGCCATTTTTATTGTCACGCTATATCTCCCGATAGAAAGCACGCAGGCAAAATTCAAGAGTGTCAGTAGTTGCAGTACGTCAAGTGCTATCCCACGAATTTTAGTATTGCGTCCCACAATGAACGTCTTGGGCCCTAAACGCCGATTTGCCATTTCAGTTTGTCACGCTATATCTCCCGATAGAAAGCACGCACGCAAAATTCAAGAGTGTCAGTAGTTGCAATACGTCAAGAGCTATCCCACGAATTTTAGTATTGCGTAACAGGACGAACGTCTTGGGCCCCAGACGCCAATTTGCCATTTTTGATTTTCACGCTATATCTCCCGAAAGAAAGCACGCAGACAAACTTCAAGAGTGTCAGTAGAGTCAGTACTTAAAGTACTATCCCATAATTTTTAGTATTGCGTCCCACAATGAACGTCTTGGGCCCTAAACGCCGATTTGCCATTTCAGTTTGTCACGCTATATCTCCCGATAGAAAGCACGCACGCAAAATTCAAGAGTCTCAGTAGTTGCAGTACGTCAAGTGCTATCCCACGAATTTTAGTATTGCGTCCCACAATGAACGTCTTGGGCCCTAGACGCCGATTTGCCATTTCAGTTTGTCACGCTATATCTTCCGACAGAAAGCACGCAGGCAAAGTTCAATAGTGTCAGTAGATGCAGTACGTAGAGTACTATCCTAGGAATTTTAGTATTGCGTCCCACGGCGAACGTCATGTGCCCCAGACGCCGATTTGCCATTTTAGATTGTCACGCTATATCTCTTGACAGAAAGCACGCAGATAAAATTCAATAGTATCAGTAGATGCAGTATGTAGAGTCCTATCACAGAAGTTTTAGTATTGCGTCCCACGACGAACGTCTTGGGCCCCAGACGCCAATTTGCCATTTTTGATTGTCACGCTATATCTCCCGATAGAAAGCACGCAGGCAAAATTCAAGAGTGTCAGTAGTTGCAGTACGTCAAGTGCTATCCCACGAGTTTTAGTATTGCGTCCCACAATGAACGTCTTGGGCCCTAAACGCCGATTTGCCATTTCAGTTTGTCACGCTATATCTCCCGATAGAAAGCACGCACGCAAAATTCAAGAGTGTCAGGCGTTGCAGTACGTCAAGTGCTATCCCACGAATTTTAGTATTGCGTAACAGGACGAACGTCTTGGGCCCCAGACGCCAATTTGCCATTTTTGATTTTCACGCTATATCTCCCTAAAGAAAGCACGCAGACAAACTTCAAGAGTGTCAGTAGAGTCAGTACTTAAAGTACTATCCCATAATTTTTAGTATTGCGTCCCACAATGAACGTCTTGGGCCCTAGACGCCGATTTGCCATTTCAGTTTGTCACGCTATATCTCCCGATAGAAAGCACGCACGCAAAATTCAAGAGTCTCAGTAGTTGCAGTACGTCAAGTGCTATCCCACGAATTTTAGTATTGCGTCCCACAATGAACGTCTTGGGCCCTAGACGCCGATTTGCCATTTCAGTTTGTCACGCTATATCTTCCGACAGAAAGCACGCAGGCAAAGTTCAATAGTGTCAGTAGATGCAGTACGTAGAGTACTATCCTAGGAATTTTAGTATTGCGTCCCACGGCGAACGTCATGTGCCCCAGACGCCGATTTGCCATTTTAGATTGTCACGCTATATCTCTTGACAGAAAGCACGCAGATAAAATTCAATAGTAACAGTAGATGCAGTATGTAGAGTACTATCACAGAATTTTTAGTATTGCGTCCCACGAGGAACGTCTTGGGCCCCAGACGCCAATTTGCCATTTTTGATTGTCACGCTATATCTCCCGATAGAAAGCACGCAGGCAAAATTCAAGAGTGTCAGTAGTTGCAGTACGTCAAGTGCTATCCCACGAGTTTTAGTATTGCGTTTCACAATGAAAGTCTTGGGCCCTAGATGCCAATTTGCTATTCCAGTTTGTCACGCTATATCTCCCGATAGAAAGCACGCAGGCAAACTTCAAGAGTATCATTAGTTGCAGTACGTCAAGTGCTATCCCACGAATTTTAGTATTGCGTCCCACAATGAATGTCTTGGGCCCTAAACGCCGATTTGCCATTTCAGTTTGTCACGCTATATCTCCCGATAGAAAGCACGCACGCAAAATTCAAGAGTGTCAGTAGTTGCAGTACGTCAAGTGCTATTCCACGAATTTTGGTATTGCGTAACAGGACGAACGTCTTGGGCCCGAGACGCCAATTTGCCATTTTTGATTTTTACGCTATATTTCCCGAAAGAAAGCACGCAGACAAACTTCAAGAGTGTCAGTAGAGTCAGTACTTAAAGTACTATCCCATAATTTTTAGTATTGCGTCCCACAATGAACGTCTTGGGCCCTAGACGCCGATTTGCCATTTCAGTTTGTCACGCTATATCTCCCGATAGAAAGCACGCACGCAAAATTCAAGAGTGTCAGTAGATGCAGCCAGTAGAGTACTATCACAGAATTTTTAGTATTGCGTCCCACAATGAAAGTCTTGGGCCCTAGATGCCAATTTGCCATTCCAGTTTGTCACGCTATATCTCCCGATAGAAAGCACGCAGGCAAACTTCAAGAGTATCAGTAGAGTCAGTACGTAAAGTACTATCCCAGAATTTTTAGTATTGCGTCCCACGAAAAACGTGCCTCGCGCCAGACGCCAATTTGCCATTTTAGATTGTCACGCTATATCTCCCGAAAGAAAGCACGCAGACAAACTTCAAGAGTGTCAGTAGATGCAGTACGTCAAGTAATATCCCACGAATTTTAGTATTGCGTAACAGGACGAACGTCTTGGGCCCGAGACGCCAATTTGCCATTTTTGATTTTTACGCTATATCTCCCGAAGAAAGCACGCAGACAAACTTCAAGAGTGTCAGTAGAGTCAGTACTTAAAGTACTATCCCATAATTTTTAGTATTGCGTCCCACAATGAACGTCTTGGGCCCTAGACACCGATTTGCCATTTCAGTTTGTCACGCTATATCTCCCGATAGAAAGCACGCAGGCAAACTTCAAGAGTATCAGTAGAGTCAGTACGTAAAGTACTATCCCAGAATTTTTAGTATTGCGTCCCACAAAAAACGTGCCTCGCGCCAGACGCCAATTTGCCATTTTAGATTGTCACGCTATATCTCCCGAAAAAAAGCACGCAGACAAACTTCAACAGTGTCAGTAGATGCAGTACGTCAAGTAATATCCCACGAATTTTAGTATTGCGTCCCACGACGAACGTCTTAGGCCCTAGATGCCGATTTGCCATTTCAGTTTGTCATGCTATTTCTCCCGGCAGAAAGCACGCAGACAAATTTCAATAGTGTCAGTAGATGCAGTACTTGAAGTACTATCACAAAATTTTTAGTATTGCGTCCCACGACGAACGTCTTGGGCCCCAGACGCCAATTTGCCATTTTAGATTGTCACGCTATATCTCCCGATAGAAAGCACGCAGGCAAAATTCAACAGCGTCAGTAGATGCAATACCTTAAGTAATATCCCACGAATTTTATTATTGCGTCCCACAACGAACGTCTTGGGCCCTAGATGCCAATTTGCCATTTCAGTTTGTCACGCTATTTCTCCCAGCAGAAAGCACGCAGACAAATTTCAGTAGTGTCAGCAGATGCAGTACGTAGAGTACTATCACAGAATTTTTAGTATTGCGTCCCACGACGAACGTCTTGGGCCCCAGACGCCAATTTGCCATTTTAGATTGTCACGCTATATCTCCCGACAAAAAGCACGCAGGCAAACTTCAATAGTGACAGTAGATGCAGCACGTAAAGCACTATCACAGAATTTTTAATATTGCGTCCCACAACGAACGTCTTGGGCCCCAGACGCCAATTTGCCATTTTAGATTGTCACGCTATATCTCCCGATAGAAAGCACGCAGGCAAAATTCAAGAGTGTCAGTAGTTGCAGTACGTCAAGTGCTATCCCACGAATTTTAGTATTGCGTCCCACGACGAAAGTCTTGGCCATGGATGCCGATTTGCCATTTGAGTTTGTCACGCTATATCTCCCGGCAGAAAGCACGCAGACAAATTTCAATAGTGTCAGTATATACAGTACGTAGAGTAATATCCCACGGATTTTAGTATTGCGTTCAATGACGAACGTCTTGGGCCCCAGACGCCAACTTGCCATTTTAGATTGTCACGCTATATCTCCCGATAGAAAGCACGCAGACAAAATTCAAGAGTGTCAGTAGTTGCAGTACGTTAAGTGCTATCCCACGAATTTTAGTATTGCGTCCCACAATGAACGTCTTGGGCCCTAAACGCCGATTTGCCATTTCAGTTTGTCACGCTATATCTTCCGACAGAAAGCACGCAGGCAAAGTTCAATAGTGTCAGTAGATGCAGTACGTAGAGTACTATCCTAGGAATTTTAGTATTGCGTCCCACGGCGAACGTCATGTGCCCCAGACGCCGATTTGCCATTTTAGATTGTCACGCTATATCTCTTGACAGAATGCACGCAGATAAAATTCAATAGTATCAGTAGATGCAGTACGTAGAGTACTACCACAGAATTTTTAGTATTGCGTCCCACGACGAACGTCTTGGGCCCCAGACGCCAATTTGCCATTTTTGATTGTCACGCTATATCTCCCGATAGAAAGCACGCAGGCAAAATTCAAGAGTGTCAGTAGTTGCAGTACGTCAAGTGCTATCTCACGAATTTTAGTATTGCGTCCCACAATGAACGTCTTGGGCCCTAAACGCCGATTTGCCATTTCAGTTTGTCACGCTATATCTCCCGGAAGAAAGCACGCAGACAAATTTGAATAGTGTCAGTATATACAGTACGTAGAGTAATATCCCACGAGTTTTAGTATTGCGTAACAGGACGAACGTCTTGGGCCCCAGACGCCAATTTGCCATTTTTGATTTTCACGCTATATCTCCCTAAAGAAAGCACGCAGACAAACTTCAAGAGTGTCAGTAGAGTCAGTACTTAAAGTACTATCCCATAATTTTTAGTATTGCGTCCCACAATGAACGTCTTGGGCCCTAGACGCCGATTTGCCATTTCAGTTTGTCACGCTATATCTCCCGATAGAAAGCACGCACGCAAAATTCAAGAGTCTCAGTAGTTGCAGTACGTCAAGTGCTATCCCACGAATTTTAGTATTGCGTCCCACAATGAACGTCTTGGGCCCTAGACGCCGATTTGCCATTTCAGTTTGTCACGCTATATCTTCCGACAGAAAGCACGCAGGCAAAGTTCAATAGTGTCAGTAGATGCAGTACGTAGAGTACTATCCTAGGAATTTTAGTATTGCGTCCCACGGCGAACGTCATGTGCCCCAGACGCCGATTTGCCATTTTAGATTGTCACGCTATATCTCTTGACAGAAAGCACGCAGATAAAATTCAATAGTATCAGTAGATGCAGTACGTAGAGTCCTATCACAGAAGTTTTAGTATTGCGTCCCACGACGAACGTCTTGGGCCCCAGACGCCAATTTGCCATTTTTATTGTCACGCTATATCTCCCGATAGAAAGCACGCAGGCAAAATTCAAGAGTGTCAGTAGTTGCAGTACGTCAAGTGCTATCCCACGAATTTTAGTATTGCGTCCCACAATGAACGTCTTGGGCCCTAAACGCCGATTTGCCATTTCAGTTTGTCACGCTATATCTCCCGATAGAAAGCACGCACGCAAAATTCAAGAGTGTCAGTAGTTGCAATACGTCAAGTGCTATCCCACGAATTTTAGTATTGCGTAACAGGACGAACGTCTTGGGCCCCAGACGCCAATTTGCCATTTTTGATTTTCACGCTATATCTCCCGAAAGAAAGCACGCAGACAAACTTCAAGAGTGTCAGTAGAGTCAGTACTTAAAGTACTATCCCATAATTTTTAGTATTGCGTCCCACAATGAACGTCTTGGGCCCTAAACGCCGATTTGCCATTTCAGTTTGTCACGCTATATCTCCCGATAGAAAGCATGCACGCAAAATTCAAGAGTCTCAGTAGTTGCAGTACGTCAAGTGCTATCCCACGAATTTTAGTATTGCGTCCCACAATGAACGTCTTGGGCCCTAGACGCCGATTTGCCATTTCAGTTTGTCACGCTATATCTTCCGACAGAAAGCACGCAGGCAAAGTTCAATAGTGTCAGTAGATGCAGTACGTAGAGTACTATCCTAGGAATTTTAGTATTGCGTCCCACGGCGAACGTCATGTGCCCC
The DNA here is from genome assembly GCF_987345545.1 of Pholcus phalangioides. Classification (NCBI taxonomy): domain Eukaryota; kingdom Metazoa; phylum Arthropoda; class Arachnida; order Araneae; family Pholcidae; genus Pholcus; species Pholcus phalangioides. Next base: position 22,242,357 of record NW_028301610.1, on the reverse strand, counting down.
AGACGCCGATTTGCCATTTTAGATTGTCACGCTATATCTCTTGACAGAAAGCACGCAGATAAAATTCAATAGTATCAGTAGATGCAGTATGTAGAGTCCTATCACAGAAGTTTTAGTATTGCGTCCCACGACGAACGTCTTGGGCCCCAGACGCCAATTTGCCATTTTTGATTGTCACGCTATATCTCCCGATAGAAAGCACGCAGGCAAAATTCAAGAGTGTCAGTAGTTGCAGTACGTCAAGTGCTATCCCACGAGTTTTAGTATTGCGTCCCACAATGAACGTCTTGGGCCCTAAACGCCGATTTGCCATTTCAGTTTGTCACGCTATATCTCCCGATAGAAAGCACGCACGCAAAATTCAAGAGTGTCAGTCGTTGCAGTACGTCAAGTGCTATCCCACGAATTTTAGTATTGCGTAACAGGACGAACGTCTTGGGCCCCAGACGCCAATTTGCCATTTTTGATTTTCACGCTATATCTCCCTAAAGAAAGCACGCAGACAAACTTCAAGAGTGTCAGTAGAGTCAGTACTTAAAGTACTATCCCATAATTTTTAGTATTGCGTCCCACAATGAACGTCTTGGGCCCTAGACGCCGATTTGCCATTTCAGTTTGTCACGCTATATCTCCCGATAGAAAGCACGCACGCAAAATTCAAGAGTCTCAGTAGTTGCAGTACGTCAAGTGCTATCCCACGAATTTTAGTATTGCGTCCCACAATGAACGTCTTGGGCCCTAGACGCCGATTTGCCATTTCAGTTTGTCACGCTATATCTTCCGACAGAAAGCACGCAGGCAAAGTTCAATAGTGTCAGTAGATGCAGTACGTAGAGTACTATCCTAGGAATTTTAGTATTGCGTCCCACGGCGAACGTCATGTGCCCCAGACGCCGATTTGCCATTTTAGATTGTCACGCTATATCTCTTGACAGAAAGCACGCAGATAAAATTCAATAGTAACAGTAGATGCAGTATGTAGAGTACTATCACAGAATTTTTAGTATTGCGTCCCACGAGGAACGTCTTGGGCCCCAGACGCCAATTTGCCATTTTTGATTGTCACGCTATATCTCCCAATAGAAAGCACGCAGGCAAAATTCAAGAGTGTCAGTAGTTGCAGTACGTCAAGTGCTATCCCACGAGTTTTAGTATTGCGTCCCACAATGAAAGTCTTGGGCCCTAGATGCCAATTTGCTATTCCAGTTTGTCACGCTATATCTCCCGATAGAAAGCACGCAGGCAAACTTCAAGAGTATCATTAGTTGCAGTACGTCAAGTGCTATCCCACGAATTTTAGTATTGCGTCCCACAATGAACGTCTTGGGCCCTAAACGCCGATTTGCCATTTCAGTTTGTCACGCTATATCTCCCGATAGAAAGCACGCACGCAAAATTCAAGAGTGTCAGTAGTTGCAGTACGTCAAGTGCTATTCCACGAATTTTAGTATTGCGTAACAGGACGAACGTCTTGGGCCCGAGACGCCAATTTGCCATTTTTGATTTTTACGCTATATTTCCCGAAAGAAAGCACGCAGACAAACTTCAAGAGTGTCAGTAGAGTCAGTACTTAAAGTACTATCCCATAATTTTTAGTATTGCGTCCCACAATGAACGTCTTGGGCCCTAGACGCCGATTTGCCATTTCAGTTTGTCACGCTATATCTCCCGATAGAAAGCACGCACGCAAAATTCAAGAGTGTCAGTAGATGCAGCCAGTAGAGTACTATCACAGAATTTTTAGTATTGCGTCCCACAATGAAAGTCTTGGGCCCTAGATGCCAATTTGCCATTCCAGTTTGTCACGCTATATCTCCCGATAGAAAGCACGCAGGCAAACTTCAAGAGTATCAGTAGAGTCAGTACGTAAAGTACTATCCCAGAATTTTTAGTATTGCGTCCCACGGAAAACGTGCCTCGCGCCAGACGCCAATTTGCCATTTTAGATTGTCACGCTATATCTCCCGAAAGAAAGCACGCAGACAAACTTCAAGAGTGTCAGTAGATGCAGTACGTCAAGTAATATCCCACGAATTTTAGTATTGCGTAACAGGACGAACGTCTTGGGCCCGAGACGCCAATTTGCCATTTTTGATTTTTACGCTATATCTCCCGAAGAAAGCACGCAGACAAACTTCAAGAGTGTCAGTAGAGTCAGTACTTAAAGTACTATCCCATAATTTTTAGTATTGCGTCCCACAATGAACGTCTTGGGCCCTAGACACCGATTTGCCATTTCAGTTTGTCACGCTATATCTCCCGATAGAAAGCACGCAGGCAAACTTCAAGAGTATCAGTAGAGTCAGTACGTAAAGTACTATCCCAGAGTTTTTAGTATTGCGTCCCACAAAAAACGTGCCTCGCGCCAGACGCCAATTTGCCATTTTAGATTGTCACGCTATATCTCCCGATAGAAAGCACGCAGGCAAAATTCAACAGCGTCAGTAGATGCAATACCTTAAGTAATATCCCACGAATTTTATTATTGCGTCCCACAACGAACGTCTTGGGCCCTAGATGCCAATTTGCCATTTCAGTTTGTCACGCTATTTCTCCCAGCAGAAAGCACGCAGACAAATTTCAGTAGTGTCAGCAGATGCAGTACGTAGAGTACTATCACAGAATTTTTAGTATTGCGTCCCACGACGAACGTCTTGGGCCCCAGACGCCAATTTGCCATTTTAGATTGTCACGCTATATCTCCCGACAAAAAGCACGCAGGCAAACTTCAATAGTGACAGTAGATGCAGCACGTAAAGCACTATCACAGAATTTTTAATATTGCGTCCCACAACGAACGTCTTGGGCCCCAGACGCCAATTTGCCATTTTAGATTGTCACGCTATATCTCCCGATAGAAAGCACGCAGGCAAAATTCAAGAGTGTCAGTAGTTGCAGTACGTCAAGTGCTATCCCACGAATTTTAGTATTGCGTCCCACGACGAAAGTCTTGGCCATGGATGCCGATTTGCCATTTGAGTTTGTCACGCTATATCTCCCGGCAGAAAGCACGCAGACAAATTTCAATAGTGTCAGTATATACAGTACGTAGAGTAATATCCCACGGATTTTAGTATTGCGTTCAATGACGAACGTCTTGGGCCCCAGACGCCAACTTGCCATTTTAGATTGTCACGCTATATCTCCCGATAGAAAGCACGCAGACAAAATTCAAGAGTGTCAGTAGTTGCAGTACGTTAAGTGCTATCCCACGAATTTTAGTATTGCGTCCCACAATGAACGTCTTGGGCCCTAAACGCCGATTTGCCATTTCAGTTTGTCACGCTATATCTTCCGACAGAAAGCACGCAGGCAAAGTTCAATAGTGTCAGTAGATGCAGTACGTAGAGTACTATCCTAGGAATTTTAGTATTGCGTCCCACGGCGAACGTCATGTGCCCCAGACGCCGATTTGCCATTTTAGATTGTCACGCTATATCTCTTGACAGAATGCACGCAGATAAAATTCAATAGTATCAGTAGATGCAGTACGTAGAGTACTACCACAGAATTTTTAGTATTGCGTCCCACGACGAACGTCTTGGGCCCCAGACGCCAATTTGCCATTTTTGATTGTCACGCTATATCTCCCGATAGAAAGCACGCAGGCAAAATTCAAGAGTGTCAGTAGTTGCAGTACGTCAAGTGCTATCTCACGAATTTTAGTATTGCGTCCCACAATGAACGTCTTGGGCCCTAAACGCCGATTTGCCATTTCAGTTTGTCACGCTATATCTCCCGGAAGAAAGCACGCAGACAAATTTGAATAGTGTCAGTATATACAGTACGTAGAGTAATATCCCACGAGTTTTAGTATTGCGTAACAGGACGAACGTCTTGGGCCCCAGACGCCAATTTGCCATTTTTGATTTTCACGCTATATCTCCCTAAAGAAAGCACGCAGACAAACTTCAAGAGTGTCAGTAGAGTCAGTACTTAAAGTACTATCCCATAATTTTTAGTATTGCGTCCCACAATGAACGTCTTGGGCCCTAGACGCCGATTTGCCATTTCAGTTTGTCACGCTATATCTCCCGATAGAAAGCACGCACGCAAAATTCAAGAGTCTCAGTAGTTGCAGTACGTCAAGTGCTATCCCACGAATTTTAGTATTGCGTCCCACAATGAACGTCTTGGGCCCTAGACGCCGATTTGCCATTTCAGTTTGTCACGCTATATCTTCCGACAGAAAGCACGCAGGCAAAGTTCAATAGTGTCAGTAGATGCAGTACGTAGAGTACTATCCTAGGAATTTTAGTATTGCGTCCCACGGCGAACGTCATGTGCCCCAGACGCCGATTTGCCATTTTAGATTGTCACGCTATATCTCTTGACAGAAAGCACGCAGATAAAATTCAATAGTATCAGTAGATGCAGTACGTAGAGTCCTATCACAGAAGTTTTAGTATTGCGTCCCACGACGAACGTCTTGGGCCCCAGACGCCAATTTGCCATTTTTATTGTCACGCTATATCTCCCGATAGAAAGCACGCAGGCAAAATTCAAGAGTGTCAGTAGTTGCAGTACGTCAAGTGCTATCCCACGAATTTTAGTATTGCGTCCCACAATGAACGTCTTGGGCCCTAAACGCCGATTTGCCATTTCAGTTTGTCACGCTATATCTCCCGATAGAAAGCACGCACGCAAAATTCAAGAGTGTCAGTAGTTGCAATACGTCAAGAGCTATCCCACGAATTTTAGTATTGCGTAACAGGACGAACGTCTTGGGCCCCAGACGCCAATTTGCCATTTTTGATTTTCACGCTATATCTCCCGAAAGAAAGCACGCAGACAAACTTCAAGAGTGTCAGTAGAGTCAGTACTTAAAGTACTATCCCATAATTTTTAGTATTGCGTCCCACAATGAACGTCTTGGGCCCTAAACGCCGATTTGCCATTTCAGTTTGTCACGCTATATCTCCCGATAGAAAGCACGCACGCAAAATTCAAGAGTCTCAGTAGTTGCAGTACGTCAAGTGCTATCCCACGAATTTTAGTATTGCGTCCCACAATGAACGTCTTGGGCCCTAGACGCCGATTTGCCATTTCAGTTTGTCACGCTATATCTTCCGACAGAAAGCACGCAGGCAAAGTTCAATAGTGTCAGTAGATGCAGTACGTAGAGTACTATCCTAGGAATTTTAGTATTGCGTCCCACGGCGAACGTCATGTGCCCCAGACGCCGATTTGCCATTTTAGATTGTCACGCTATATCTCTTGACAGAAAGCACGCAGATAAAATTCAATAGTATCAGTAGATGCAGTATGTAGAGTCCTATCACAGAAGTTTTAGTATTGCGTCCCACGACGAACGTCTTGGGCCCCAGACGCCAATTTGCCATTTTTGATTGTCACGCTATATCTCCCGATAGAAAGCACGCAGGCAAAATTCAAGAGTGTCAGTAGTTGCAGTACGTCAAGTGCTATCCCACGAGTTTTAGTATTGCGTCCCACAATGAACGTCTTGGGCCCTAAACGCCGATTTGCCATTTCAGTTTGTCACGCTATATCTCCCGATAGAAAGCACGCACGCAAAATTCAAGAGTGTCAGGCGTTGCAGTACGTCAAGTGCTATCCCACGAATTTTAGTATTGCGTAACAGGACGAACGTCTTGGGCCCCAGACGCCAATTTGCCATTTTTGATTTTCACGCTATATCTCCCTAAAGAAAGCACGCAGACAAACTTCAAGAGTGTCAGTAGAGTCAGTACTTAAAGTACTATCCCATAATTTTTAGTATTGCGTCCCACAATGAACGTCTTGGGCCCTAGACGCCGATTTGCCATTTCAGTTTGTCACGCTATATCTCCCGATAGAAAGCACGCACGCAAAATTCAAGAGTCTCAGTAGTTGCAGTACGTCAAGTGCTATCCCACGAATTTTAGTATTGCGTCCCACAATGAACGTCTTGGGCCCTAGACGCCGATTTGCCATTTCAGTTTGTCACGCTATATCTTCCGACAGAAAGCACGCAGGCAAAGTTCAATAGTGTCAGTAGATGCAGTACGTAGAGTACTATCCTAGGAATTTTAGTATTGCGTCCCACGGCGAACGTCATGTGCCCCAGACGCCGATTTGCCATTTTAGATTGTCACGCTATATCTCTTGACAGAAAGCACGCAGATAAAATTCAATAGTAACAGTAGATGCAGTATGTAGAGTACTATCACAGAATTTTTAGTATTGCGTCCCACGAGGAACGTCTTGGGCCCCAGACGCCAATTTGCCATTTTTGATTGTCACGCTATATCTCCCGATAGAAAGCACGCAGGCAAAATTCAAGAGTGTCAGTAGTTGCAGTACGTCAAGTGCTATCCCACGAGTTTTAGTATTGCGTTTCACAATGAAAGTCTTGGGCCCTAGATGCCAATTTGCTATTCCAGTTTGTCACGCTATATCTCCCGATAGAAAGCACGCAGGCAAACTTCAAGAGTATCATTAGTTGCAGTACGTCAAGTGCTATCCCACGAATTTTAGTATTGCGTCCCACAATGAATGTCTTGGGCCCTAAACGCCGATTTGCCATTTCAGTTTGTCACGCTATATCTCCCGATAGAAAGCACGCACGCAAAATTCAAGAGTGTCAGTAGTTGCAGTACGTCAAGTGCTATTCCACGAATTTTGGTATTGCGTAACAGGACGAACGTCTTGGGCCCGAGACGCCAATTTGCCATTTTTGATTTTTACGCTATATTTCCCGAAAGAAAGCACGCAGACAAACTTCAAGAGTGTCAGTAGAGTCAGTACTTAAAGTACTATCCCATAATTTTTAGTATTGCGTCCCACAATGAACGTCTTGGGCCCTAGACGCCGATTTGCCATTTCAGTTTGTCACGCTATATCTCCCGATAGAAAGCACGCACGCAAAATTCAAGAGTGTCAGTAGATGCAGCCAGTAGAGTACTATCACAGAATTTTTAGTATTGCGTCCCACAATGAAAGTCTTGGGCCCTAGATGCCAATTTGCCATTCCAGTTTGTCACGCTATATCTCCCGATAGAAAGCACGCAGGCAAACTTCAAGAGTATCAGTAGAGTCAGTACGTAAAGTACTATCCCAGAATTTTTAGTATTGCGTCCCACGAAAAACGTGCCTCGCGCCAGACGCCAATTTGCCATTTTAGATTGTCACGCTATATCTCCCGAAAGAAAGCACGCAGACAAACTTCAAGAGTGTCAGTAGATGCAGTACGTCAAGTAATATCCCACGAATTTTAGTATTGCGTAACAGGACGAACGTCTTGGGCCCGAGACGCCAATTTGCCATTTTTGATTTTTACGCTATATCTCCCGAAGAAAGCACGCAGACAAACTTCAAGAGTGTCAGTAGAGTCAGTACTTAAAGTACTATCCCATAATTTTTAGTATTGCGTCCCACAATGAACGTCTTGGGCCCTAGACACCGATTTGCCATTTCAGTTTGTCACGCTATATCTCCCGATAGAAAGCACGCAGGCAAACTTCAAGAGTATCAGTAGAGTCAGTACGTAAAGTACTATCCCAGAATTTTTAGTATTGCGTCCCACAAAAAACGTGCCTCGCGCCAGACGCCAATTTGCCATTTTAGATTGTCACGCTATATCTCCCGAAAAAAAGCACGCAGACAAACTTCAACAGTGTCAGTAGATGCAGTACGTCAAGTAATATCCCACGAATTTTAGTATTGCGTCCCACGACGAACGTCTTAGGCCCTAGATGCCGATTTGCCATTTCAGTTTGTCATGCTATTTCTCCCGGCAGAAAGCACGCAGACAAATTTCAATAGTGTCAGTAGATGCAGTACTTGAAGTACTATCACAAAATTTTTAGTATTGCGTCCCACGACGAACGTCTTGGGCCCCAGACGCCAATTTGCCATTTTAGATTGTCACGCTATATCTCCCGATAGAAAGCACGCAGGCAAAATTCAACAGCGTCAGTAGATGCAATACCTTAAGTAATATCCCACGAATTTTATTATTGCGTCCCACAACGAACGTCTTGGGCCCTAGATGCCAATTTGCCATTTCAGTTTGTCACGCTATTTCTCCCAGCAGAAAGCACGCAGACAAATTTCAGTAGTGTCAGCAGATGCAGTACGTAGAGTACTATCACAGAATTTTTAGTATTGCGTCCCACGACGAACGTCTTGGGCCCCAGACGCCAATTTGCCATTTTAGATTGTCACGCTATATCTCCCGACAAAAAGCACGCAGGCAAACTTCAATAGTGACAGTAGATGCAGCACGTAAAGCACTATCACAGAATTTTTAATATTGCGTCCCACAACGAACGTCTTGGGCCCCAGACGCCAATTTGCCATTTTAGATTGTCACGCTATATCTCCCGATAGAAAGCACGCAGGCAAAATTCAAGAGTGTCAGTAGTTGCAGTACGTCAAGTGCTATCCCACGAATTTTAGTATTGCGTCCCACGACGAAAGTCTTGGCCATGGATGCCGATTTGCCATTTGAGTTTGTCACGCTATATCTCCCGGCAGAAAGCACGCAGACAAATTTCAATAGTGTCAGTATATACAGTACGTAGAGTAATATCCCACGGATTTTAGTATTGCGTTCAATGACGAACGTCTTGGGCCCCAGACGCCAACTTGCCATTTTAGATTGTCACGCTATATCTCCCGATAGAAAGCACGCAGACAAAATTCAAGAGTGTCAGTAGTTGCAGTACGTTAAGTGCTATCCCACGAATTTTAGTATTGCGTCCCACAATGAACGTCTTGGGCCCTAAACGCCGATTTGCCATTTCAGTTTGTCACGCTATATCTTCCGACAGAAAGCACGCAGGCAAAGTTCAATAGTGTCAGTAGATGCAGTACGTAGAGTACTATCCTAGGAATTTTAGTATTGCGTCCCACGGCGAACGTCATGTGCCCCAGACGCCGATTTGCCATTTTAGATTGTCACGCTATATCTCTTGACAGAATGCACGCAGATAAAATTCAATAGTATCAGTAGATGCAGTACGTAGAGTACTACCACAGAATTTTTAGTATTGCGTCCCACGACGAACGTCTTGGGCCCCAGACGCCAATTTGCCATTTTTGATTGTCACGCTATATCTCCCGATAGAAAGCACGCAGGCAAAATTCAAGAGTGTCAGTAGTTGCAGTACGTCAAGTGCTATCTCACGAATTTTAGTATTGCGTCCCACAATGAACGTCTTGGGCCCTAAACGCCGATTTGCCATTTCAGTTTGTCACGCTATATCTCCCGGAAGAAAGCACGCAGACAAATTTGAATAGTGTCAGTATATACAGTACGTAGAGTAATATCCCACGAGTTTTAGTATTGCGTAACAGGACGAACGTCTTGGGCCCCAGACGCCAATTTGCCATTTTTGATTTTCACGCTATATCTCCCTAAAGAAAGCACGCAGACAAACTTCAAGAGTGTCAGTAGAGTCAGTACTTAAAGTACTATCCCATAATTTTTAGTATTGCGTCCCACAATGAACGTCTTGGGCCCTAGACGCCGATTTGCCATTTCAGTTTGTCACGCTATATCTCCCGATAGAAAGCACGCACGCAAAATTCAAGAGTCTCAGTAGTTGCAGTACGTCAAGTGCTATCCCACGAATTTTAGTATTGCGTCCCACAATGAACGTCTTGGGCCCTAGACGCCGATTTGCCATTTCAGTTTGTCACGCTATATCTTCCGACAGAAAGCACGCAGGCAAAGTTCAATAGTGTCAGTAGATGCAGTACGTAGAGTACTATCCTAGGAATTTTAGTATTGCGTCCCACGGCGAACGTCATGTGCCCCAGACGCCGATTTGCCATTTTAGATTGTCACGCTATATCTCTTGACAGAAAGCACGCAGATAAAATTCAATAGTATCAGTAGATGCAGTACGTAGAGTCCTATCACAGAAGTTTTAGTATTGCGTCCCACGACGAACGTCTTGGGCCCCAGACGCCAATTTGCCATTTTTATTGTCACGCTATATCTCCCGATAGAAAGCACGCAGGCAAAATTCAAGAGTGTCAGTAGTTGCAGTACGTCAAGTGCTATCCCACGAATTTTAGTATTGCGTCCCACAATGAACGTCTTGGGCCCTAAACGCCGATTTGCCATTTCAGTTTGTCACGCTATATCTCCCGATAGAAAGCACGCACGCAAAATTCAAGAGTGTCAGTAGTTGCAATACGTCAAGTGCTATCCCACGAATTTTAGTATTGCGTAACAGGACGAACGTCTTGGGCCCCAGACGCCAATTTGCCATTTTTGATTTTCACGCTATATCTCCCGAAAGAAAGCACGCAGACAAACTTCAAGAGTGTCAGTAGAGTCAGTACTTAAAGTACTATCCCATAATTTTTAGTATTGCGTCCCACAATGAACGTCTTGGGCCCTAAACGCCGATTTGCCATTTCAGTTTGTCACGCTATATCTCCCGATAGAAAGCATGCACGCAAAATTCAAGAGTCTCAGTAGTTGCAGTACGTCAAGTGCTATCCCACGAATTTTAGTATTGCGTCCCACAATGAACGTCTTGGGCCCTAGACGCCGATTTGCCATTTCAGTTTGTCACGCTATATCTTCCGACAGAAAGCACGCAGGCAAAGTTCAATAGTGTCAGTAGATGCAGTACGTAGAGTACTATCCTAGGAATTTTAGTATTGCGTCCCACGGCGAACGTCATGTGCCCCAGACGCCGATTTGCCATTTTAGATTGTCACGCTATATCTCTTGACAGAAAGCACGCAGATAAAATTCAATAGTATCAGTAGATGCAGTATGTAGAGTCCTATCACAGAAGTTTTAGTATTGCGTCCCACGACGAACGTCTTGGGCCCCAGACGCCAATTTGCCATTTTTGATTGTCACGCTATATCTCCCGATAGAAAGCACGCAGGCAAAATTCAAGAGTGTCAGTAGTTGCAGTACGTCAAGTGCTATCCCACGAGTTTTAGTATTGCGTCCCACAATGAACGTCTTGGGCCCTAAACGCCGATTTGCCATTTCAGTTTGTCACGCTATATCTCCCGATAGAAAGCACGCACGCAAAATTCAAGAGTGTCAGTCGTTGCAGTACGTCAAGTGCTATCCCACGAATTTTAGTATTGCGTAACAGGACGAACGTCTTGGGCCCCAGACGCCAATTTGCCATTTTTGATTTTCACGCTATATCTCCCTAAAGAAAGCACGCAGACAAACTTCAAGAGTGTCAGTAGAGTCAGTACTTAAAGTACTATCCCATAATTTTTAGTATTGCGTCCCACAATGAACGTCTTGGGCCCTAGACGCCGATTTGCCATTTCAGTTTGTCACGCTATATCTCCCGATAGAAAGCACGCACGCAAAATTCAAGAGTCTCAGTAGTTGCAGTACGTCAAGTGCTATCCCACGAATTTTAGTATTGCGTCCCACAATGAACGTCTTGGGCCCTAGACGCCGATTTGCCATTTCAGTTTGTCACGCTATATCTTCCGACAGAAAGCACGCAGGCAAAGTTCAATAGTGTCAGTAGATGCAGTACGTAGAGTACTATCCTAGGAATTTTAGTATTGCGTCCCACGGCGAACGTCATGTGCCCCAGACGCCGATTTGCCATTTTAGATTGTCACGCTATATCTCTTGACAGAAAGCACGCAGATAAAATTCAATAGTAACAGTAGATGCAGTATGTAGAGTACTATCACAGAATTTTTAGTATTGCGTCCCACGAGGAACGTCTTGGGCCCCAGACGCCAATTTGCCATTTTTGATTGTCACGCTATATCTCGCGATAGAAAGCACGCAGGCAAAATTCAAGAGTGTCAGTAGTTGCAGTACGTCAAGTGCTATCCCACGAGTTTTAGTATTGCGTTTCACAATGAAAGTCTTGGGCCCTAGATGCCAATTTGCTATTCCAGTTTGTCACGCTATATCTCCCGATAGAAAGCACGCAGGCAAACTTCAAGAGTATCATTAGTTGCAGTACGTCAAGTGCTATCCCACGAATTTTAGTATTGCGTCCCACAATGAATGTCTTGGGCCCTAAACGCCGATTTGCCATTTCAGTTTGTCACGCTATATCTCCCGATAGAAAGCACGCACGCAAAATTCAAGAGTGTCAGTAGTTGCAGTACGTCAAGTGCTATTCCACGAATTTTGGTATTGCGTAACAGGACGAACGTCTTGGGCCCGAGACGCCAATTTGCCATTTTTGATTTTTACGCTATATTTCCCGAAAGAAAGCACGCAGACAAACTTCAAGAGTGTCAGTAGAGTCAGTACTTAAAGTACTATCCCATAATTTTTAGTATTGCGTCCCACAATGAACGTCTTGGGCCCTAGACGCCGATTTGCCATTTCAGTTTGTCACGCTATATCTCCCGATAGAAAGCACGCACGCAAAATTCAAGAGTGTCAGTAGATGCAGCCAGTAGAGTACTATCACAGAATTTTTAGTATTGCGTCCCACAATGAAAGTCTTGGGCCCTAGATGCCAATTTGCCATTCCAGTTTGTCACGCTATATCTCCCGATAGAAAGCACGCAGGCAAACTTCAAGAGTATCAGTAGAGTCAGTACGTAAAGTACTATCCCAGAATTTTTAGTATTGCGTCCCACGAAAAACGTGCCTCGCGCCAGACGCCAATTTGCCATTTTAGATTGTCACGCTATATCTCCCGAAAGAAAGCACGCAGACAAACTTCAAGAGTGTCAGTAGATGCAGTACGTCAAGTAATATCCCACGATCTTTAGTATTGCGTAACAGGACGAACGTCTTGGGCCCGAGACGCCAATTTGCCATTTTTGATTTTTACGCTATATCTCCCGAAGAAAGCACGCAGACAAACTTCAAGAGTGTCAGTAGAGTCAGTACTTAAAGTACTATCCCATAATTTTTAGTATTGCGTCCCACAATGAACGTCTTGGGCCCTAGACACCGATTTGCCATTTCAGTTTGTCACGCTATATCTCCCGATAGAAAGCACGCAGGCAAACTTCAAGAGTATCAGTAGAGTCAGTACGTAAAGTACTATCCCAGAATTTTTAGTATTGCGTCCCACAAAAAACGTGCCTCGCGCCAGACGCCAATTTGCCATTTTAGATTGTCACGCTATATCTCCCGAAAAAAAGCACGCAGACAAACTTCAACAGTGTCAGTAGATGCAGTACGTCAAGTAATATCCCACGAATTTTAGTATTGCGTCCCACGACGAACGTCTTAGGCCCTAGATGCCGATTTGCCATTTCAGTTTGTCATGCTATTTCTCCCGGCAGAAAGCACGCAGACAAATTTCAATAGTGTCAGTAGATGCAGTACTTGAAGTACTATCACAAAATTTTTAGTATTGCGTCCCACGACGAACGTCTTGGGCCCCAGACGCCAATTTGCCATTTTAGATTGTCACGCTATATCTCCCGATAGAAAGCACGCAGGCAAAATTCAACAGCGTCAGTAGATGCAATACCTTAAGTAATATCCCACGAATTTTATTATTGCGTCCCACAACGAACGTCTTGGGCCCTAGATGCCAATTTGCCATTTCAGTTTGTCACGCTATTTCTCCCAGCAGAAAGCACGCAGACAAATTTCAGTAGTGTCAGCAGATGCAGTACGTAGAGTACTATCACAGAATTTTTAGTATTGCGTCTCACGACGAACGTCTTGGGCCCCAGACGCCAATTTGCCATTTTAGATTGTCACGCTATATCTCCCGACAAAAAGCACGCAGGCAAACTTCAATAGTGACAGTAGATGCAGCACGTAAAGCACTATCACAGAATTTTTAATATTGCGTCCCACAACGAACGTCTTGGGCCCCAGACGCCAATTTGCCATTTTAGATTGTCACGCTATATCTCCCGATAGAAAGCACGCAGGCAAAATTCAAGAGTGTCAGTAGTTGCAGTACGTCAAGTGCTATCCCACGAATTTTAGTATTGCGTCCCACGACGAAAGTCTTGGCCATGGATGCCGATTTGCCATTTGAGTTTGTCACGCTATATCTCCCGGCAGAAAGCACGCAGACAAATTTCAATAGTGTCAGTATATACAGTACGTAGAGTAATATCCCACGGATTTTAGTATTGCGTTCAATGACGAACGTCTTGGGCCCCAGACGCCAACTTGCCATTTTAGATTGTCACGCTATATCTCCCGATAGAAAGCACGCAGACAAAATTCAAGAGTGTCAGTAGTTGCAGTACGTTAAGTGCTATCCCACGAATTTTAGTATTGCGTCCCACAATGAACGTCTTGGGCCCTAAACGCCGATTTGCCATTTCAGTTTGTCACGCTATATCTTCCGACAGAAAGCACGCAGGCAAAGTTCAATAGTGTCAGTAGATGCAGTACGTAGAGTACTATCCTAGGAATTTTAGTATTGCGTCCCACGGCGAACGTCATGTGCCCCAGACGCCGATTTGCCATTTTAGATTGTCACGCTATATCTCTTGACAGAATGCACGCAGATAAAATTCAATAGTATCAGTAGATGCAGTACGTAGAGTACTACCACAGAATTTTTAGTATTGTGTCCCACGACGAACGTCTTGGGCCCCAGACGCCAATTTGCCATTTTTGATTGTCACGCTATATCTCCCGATAGAAAGCACGCAGGCAAAATTCAAGAGTGTCAGTAGTTGCAGTACGTCAAGTGCTATCTCACGAATTTTAGTATTGCGTCCCACAATGAACGTCTTGGGCCCTAAACGCCGATTTGCCATTTCAGTTTGTCACGCTATATCTCCCGGAAGAAAGCACGCAGACAAATTTGAATAGTGTCAGTATATACAGTACGTAGAGTAATATCCCACGAGTTTTAGTATTGCGTAACAGGACGAACGTCTTGGGCCCCAGACGCCAATTTGCCATTTTTGATTTTCACGCTATATCTCCCTAAAGAAAGCACGCAGACAAACTTCAAGAGTGTCAGTAGAGTCAGTACTTAAAGTACTATCCCATAATTTTTAGTATTGCGTCCCACAATGAACGTCTTGGGCCCTAGACGCCGATTTGCCATTTCAGTTTGTCACGCTATATCTCCCGATAGAAAGCACGCACGCAAAATTCAAGAGTCTCAGTAGTTGCAGTACGTCAAGTGCTATCCCACGAATTTTAGTATTGCGTCCCACAATGAACGTCTTGGGCCCTAGACGCCGATTTGCCATTTCAGTTTGTCACGCTATATCTTCCGACAGAAAGCACGCAGGCAAAGTTCAATAGTGTCAGTAGATGCAGTACGTAGAGTACTATCCTAGGAATTTTAGTATTGCGTCCCACGGCGAACGTCATGTGCCCCAGACGCCGATTTGCCATTTTAGATTGTCACGCTATATCTCTTAACAGAAAGCACGCAGATAAAATTCAATAGTAACAGTAGATGCAGTATGTAGAGTACTATCACAGAATTTTTAGTATTGCGTCCCACGAGGAACGTCTTGGGCCCCAGACGCCAATTTGCCATTTTTGATTGTCACGCTATATCTCCCGATAGAAAGCACGCAGGCAAAATTCAAGAGTGTCAGTAGTTGCAGTACGTCAAGTGCTATCCCACGAGTTTTAGTATTGCGTCCCACAATGAAAGTCTTGGGCCCTAGATGCCAATTTGCTATTCCAGTTTGTCACGCTATATCTCCCGATAGAAAGCACGCAGGCAAACTTCAAGAGTATCATTAGTTGCAGTACGTCAAGTGCTATCCCACGAATTTTAGTATTGCGTCCCACAATGAACGTCTTGGGCCCTAAACGCCGATTTGCCATTTCAGTTTGTCACGCTATATCTCCCGATAGAAAGCACGCACGCAAAATTCAAGAGTGTCAGTAGTTGCAGTACGTCAAGTGCTATTCCACGAATTTTAGTATTGCGTAACAGGACGAACGTCTTGGGCCCGAGACGCCAATTTGCCATTTTTGATTTTTACGCTATATTTCCCGAAAGAAAGCACGCAGACAAACTTCAAGAGTGTCAGTAGAGTCAGTACTTAAAGTACTATCCCATAATTTTTAGTATTGCGTCCCACAATGAACGTCTTGGGCCCTAGACGCCGATTTGCCATTTCAGTTTGTCACGCTATATCTCCCGATAGAAAGCACGCACGCAAAATTCAAGAGTGTCAGTAGATGCAGCCAGTAGAGTACTATCACAGAATTTTTAGTATTGCGTCCCACAATGAAAGTCTTGGGCCCTAGATGCCAATTTGCCATTCCAGTTTGTCACGCTATATCTCCCGATAGAAAGCACGCAGGCAAACTTCAAGAGTATCAGTAGAGTCAGTACGTAAAGTACTATCCCAGAATTTTTAGTATTGCGTCCCACGAAAAACGTGCCTCGCGCCAGACGCCAATTTGCCATTTTAGATTGTCACGCTATATCTCCCGAAAGAAAGCACGCAGACAAACTTCAAGAGTGTCAGTAGATGCAGTACGTCAAGTAATATCCCACGAATTTTAGTATTGCGTAACAGGACGAACGTCTTGGGCCCGAGACGCCAATTTGCCATTTTTGATTTTTACGCTATATCTCCCGAAGAAAGCACGCAGACAAACTTCAAGAGTGTCAGTAGAGTCAGTACTTAAAGTACTATCCCATAATTTTTAGTATTGCGTCCCACAATGAACGTCTTGGGCCCTAGACACCGATTTGCCATTTCAGTTTGTCACGCTATATCTCCCGATAGAAAGCACGCAGGCAAACTTCAAGAGTATCAGTAGAGTCAGTACGTAAAGTACTATCCCAGAATTTTTAGTATTGCGTCCCACAAAAAACGTGCCTCGCGCCAGACGCCAATTTGCCATTTTAGATTGTCACGCTATATCTCCCGAAAGAAAGCACGCAGACAAACTTCAACAGTGTCAGTAGATGCAGTACGTCAAGTAATATCCCACGAATTTTAGTATTGCGTCCCACGACGAACGTCTTAGGCCCTAGATGCCGATTTGCCATTTCAGTTTGTCATGCTATTTCTCCCGGCAGAAAGCACGCAGACAAATTTCAATAGTGTCAGTAGATGCAGTACTTGAAGTACTATCACAAAATTTTTAGTATTGCGTCCCACGACGAACGTCTTGGGCCCCAGACGCCAATTTGCCATTTTAGATTGTCACGCTATATCTCCCGATAGAAAGCACGCACGCAAAATTCAAGAGTCTCAGTAGTTGCAGTACGTCAAGTGCTATCCCACGAATTTTAGTATTGCGTCCCACAATGAACGTCTTGGGCCCTAGACGCCGATTTGCCATTTCAGTTTGTCACGCTATATCTCCCGATAGAAAGCACGCACGCAAAATTCAAGAGTGTCAGTCGTTGCAGTACGTCAAGTGCTATCCCACGAATTTTAGTATTGCGTAACAGGACGAACGTCTTGGGCCCCAGACGCCAATTTGCCATTTTTGATTTTCACGCTATATCTCCCTAAAGAAAGCACGCAGACAAACTTCAAGAGTGTCAGTAGAGTCAGTACTTAAAGTACTATCCCATAATTTTTAGTATTGCGTCCCACAATGAACGTCTTGGGCCCTAGACGCCGATTTGCCATTTCAGTTTGTCACGCTATATCTCCCGATAGAAAGCACGCACGCAAAATTCAAGAGTCTCAGTAGTTGCAGTACGTCAAGTGCTATCCCACGAATTTTAGTATTGCGTCCCACAATGAACGTCTTGGGCCCTAGACGCCGATTTGCCATTTCAGTTTGTCACGCTATATCTTCCGACAGAAAGCACGCAGGCAAAGTTCAATAGTGTCAGTAGATGCAGTACGTAGAGTACTATCCTAGGAATTTTAGTATTGCGTCCCACGGCGAACGTCATGTGCCCCAGACGCCGATTTGCCATTTTAGATTGTCACGCTATATCTCTTGACAGAAAGCACGCAGATAAAATTCAATAGTAACAGTAGATGCAGTATGTAGAGTACTATCACAGAATTTTTAGTATTGCGTCCCACGAGGAACGTCTTGGGCCCCAGACGCCAATTTGCCATTTTTGATTGTCACGCTATATCTCCCGATAGAAAGCACGCAGGCAAAATTCAAGAGTGTCAGTAGTTGCAGTACGTCAAGTGCTATCCCACGAGTTTTAGTATTGCGTTTCACAATGAAAGTCTTGGGCCCTAGATGCCAATTTGCTATTCCAGTTTGTCACGCTATATCTCCCGATAGAAAGCACGCAGGCAAACTTCAAGAGTATCATTAGTTGCAGTACGTCAAGTGCTATCCCACGAATTTTAGTATTGCGTCCCACAATGAATGTCTTGGGCCCTAAACGCCGATTTGCCATTTCAGTTTGTCACGCTATATCTCCCGATAGAAAGCACGCACGCAAAATTCAAGAGTGTCAGTAGTTGCAGTACGTCAAGTGCTATTCCACGAATTTTGGTATTGCGTAACAGGACGAACGTCTTGGGCCCGAGACGCCAATTTGCCATTTTTGATTTTTACGCTATATTTCCCGAAAGAAAGCACGCAGACAAACTTCAAGAGTGTCAGTAGAGTCAGTACTTAAAGTACTATCCCATAATTTTTAGTATTGCGTCCCACAATGAACGTCTTGGGCCCTAGACGCCGATTTGCCATTTCAGTTTGTCACGCTATATCTCCCGATAGAAAGCACGCACGCAAAATTCAAGAGTGTCAGTAGATGCAGCCAGTAGAGTACTATCACAGAATTTTTAGTATTGCGTCCCACAATGAAAGTCTTGGGCCCTAGATGCCAATTTGCCATTCCAGTTTGTCACGCTATATCTCCCGATAGAAAGCACGCAGGCAAACTTCAAGAGTATCAGTAGAGTCAGTACGTAAAGTACTATCCCAGAATTTTTAGTATTGCGTCCCACGAAAAACGTGCCTCGCGCCAGACGCCAATTTGCCATTTTAGATTGTCACGCTATATCTCCCGAAAGAAAGCACGCAGACAAACTTCAAGAGTGTCAGTAGATGCAGTACGTCAAGTAATATCCCACGAATTTTAGTATTGCGTAACAGGACGAACGTCTTGGGCCCGAGACGCCAATTTGCCATTTTTGATTTTTACGCTATATCTCCCGAAGAAAGCACGCAGACAAACTTCAAGAGTGTCAGTAGAGTCAGTACTTAAAGTACTATCCCATAATTTTTAGTATTGCGTCCCACAATGAACGTCTTGGGCCCTAGACACCGATTTGCCATTTCAGTTTGTCACGCTATATCTCCCGATAGAAAGCACGCAGGCAAACTTCAAGAGTATCAGTAGAGTCAGTACGTAAAGTACTATCCCAGAATTTTTAGTATTGCGTCCCACAAAAAACGTGCCTCGCGCCAGACGCCAATTTGCCATTTTAGATTGTCACGCTATATCTCCCGAAAAAAAGCACGCAGACAAACTTCAACAGTGTCAGTAGATGCAGTACGTCAAGTAATATCCCACGAATTTTAGTATTGCGTCCCACGACGAACGTCTTAGGCCCTAGATGCCGATTTGCCATTTCAGTTTGTCATGCTATTTCTCCCGGCAGAAAGCACGCAGACAAATTTCAATAGTGTCAGTAGATGCAGTACTTGAAGTACTATCACAAAATTTTTAGTATTGCGTCCCACGACGAACGTCTTGGGCCCCAGACGCCAATTTGCCATTTTAGATTGTCACGCTATATCTCCCGAAAGAAAGCACGCAGACAAACTTCAACAGTGTCAGTAGATGCAGTACGTCAAGTAATATCCCACGAATTTTAGTATTGCGTCCCACGACGAACGTCTTAGGCCCTAGATGCCGATTTGCCATTTCAGTTTGTCATGCTATTTCTCCCGGCAGAAAGCACGCAGACAAATTTCAATAGTGTCAGTAGATGCAGTACTTGAAGTACTATCACAAAATTTTTAGTATTGCGTCCCACGACGAACGTCTTGGGCCCCAGACGCCAATTTGCCATTTTAGATTGTCACGCTATATCTCCCGATAGAAAGCACGCACGCAAAATTCAAGAGTCTCAGTAGTTGCAGTACGTCAAGTGCTATCCCACGAATTTTAGTATTGCGTCCCACAATGAACGTCTTGGGCCCCAGACGCCAATTTGCCATTTTAGATTGTCACGCTATATCTCCCGATAGAAAGCACGCAGGCAAAATTCAAGAGTGTCAGTAGTTGCAGTACGTCAAGTGCTATCCCACGAATTTTAGTATTGCGTCCCACAATGAACGTCTTGGGCCCTAGACGCCGATTTGCCATTTCAGTTTGTCACGCTATATCTTCCGACAGAAAGCACGCAGGCAAAGTTCAATAGTGTCAGTAGATGCAGTACGTAGAGTACTATCCTAGGAATTTTAGTATTGCGTCCCACGGCGAACGTCATGTGCCCCAGACGCCGATTTGCCATTTTAGATTGTCACGCTATATCTCTTGACAGAATGCACGCAGATAAAATTCAATAGTATCAGTAGATGCAGTACGTAGAGTACTACCACAGAATTTTTAGTATTGCGTCCCACGACGAACGTCTTGGGCCCCAGACGCCAATTTGCCATTTTAGATTGTCACGCTATATCTCCCGACAAAAAGCACGCAGGCAAACTTCAATAGTGACAGTAGATGCAGCACGTAAAGCACTATCACAGAATTTTTAATATTGCGTCCCACAACGAACGTCTTGGGCCCCAGACGCCAATTTGCCATTTTAGATTGTCACGCTATATCTCCCGATAGAAAGCACGCAGGCAAAATTCAAGAGTGTCAGTAGTTGCAGTACGTCAAGTGCTATCCCACGAATTTTAGTATTGCGTCCCACGACGAAAGTCTTGGCCATGGATGCCGATTTGCCATTTGAGTTTGTCACGCTATATCTCCCGGCAGAAAGCACGCAGACAAATTTCAATAGTGTCAGTATATACAGTACGTAGAGTAATATCCCACGGATTTTAGTATTGCGTTCAATGACGAACGTCTTGGGCCCCAGACGCCAACTTGCCATTTTAGATTGTCACGCTATATCTCCCGATAGAAAGCACGCAGACAAAATTCAAGAGTGTCAGTAGTTGCAGTACGTCAAGTGCTATCCCACGAATTTTAGTATTGCGTCCCACAATGAACGTCTTGGGCCCTAGACGCCGATTTGCCATTTCAGTTTGTCACGCTATATCTCCCGGAAGAAAGCACGCAGACAAATTTGAATAGTGTCAGTATATACAGTACGTAGAGTAATATCCCACGAGTTTTAGTATTGCGTAACAGGACGAACGTCTTGGGCCCCAGACGCCAATTTGCCATTTTTGATTTTCACGCTATATCTCCCTAAAGAAAGCACGCAGACAAACTTCAAGAGTGTCAGTAGAGTCAGTACTTAAAGTACTATCCCATAATTTTTAGTATTGCGTCCCACAATGAACGTCTTGGGCCCTAGACGCCGATTTGCCATTTCAGTTTGTCACGCTATATCTCCCGATAGAAAGCACGCACGCAAAATTCAAGAGTCTCAGTAGTTGCAGTACGTCAAGTGCTATCCCACGAATTTTAGTATTGCGTCCCACAATGAACGTCTTGGGCCCTAGACGCCGATTTGCCATTTCAGTTTGTCACGCTATATCTTCCGACAGAAAGCACGCAGGCAAAGTTCAATAGTGTCAGTAGATGCAGTACGTAGAGTACTATCCTAGGAATTTTAGTATTGCGTCCCACGGCGAACGTCATGTGCCCCAGACGCCGATTTGCCATTTTAGATTGTCACGCTATATCTCTTAACAGAAAGCACGCAGATAAAATTCAATAGTAACAGTAGATGCAGTATGTAGAGTACTATCACAGAATTTTTAGTATTGCGTCCCACGAGGAACGTCTTGGGCCCCAGACGCCAATTTGCCATTTTTGATTGTCACGCTATATCTCCCGATAGAAAGCACGCAGGCAAAATTCAAGAGTGTCAGTAGTTGCAGTACGTCAAGTGCTATCCCACGAGTTTTAGTATTGCGTCCCACAATGAAAGTCTTGGGCCCTAGATGCCAATTTGCTATTCCAGTTTGTCACGCTATATCTCCCGATAGAAAGCACGCAGGCAAACTTCAAGAGTATCATTAGTTGCAGTACGTCAAGTGCTATCCCACGAATTTTAGTATTGCGTCCCACAATGAACGTCTTGGGCCCTAAACGCCGATTTGCCATTTCAGTTTGTCACGCTATATCTCCCGATAGAAAGCACGCACGCAAAATTCAAGAGTGTCAGTAGTTGCAGTACGTCAAGTGCTATTCCACGAATTTTAGTATTGCGTAACAGGACGAACGTCTTGGGCCCGAGACGCCAATTTGCCATTTTTGATTTTTACGCTATATTTCCCGAAAGAAAGCACGCAGACAAACTTCAAGAGTGTCAGTAGAGTCAGTACTTAAAGTACTATCACAGAATTTTTAGTATTGCGTCCCACAATGAAAGTCTTGGGCCCTAGATGCCAATTTGCCATTCCAGTTTGTCACGCTATATCTCCCGATAGAAAGCACGCAGGCAAACTTCAAGAGTATCAGTAGAGTCAGTACGTAAAGTACTATCCCAGAATTTTTAGTATTGCGTCCCACGAAAAACGTGCCTCGCGCCAGACGCCAATTTGCCATTTTAGATTGTCACGCTATATCTCCCGAAAGAAAGCACGCAGACAAACTTCAAGAGTGTCAGTAGATGCAGTACGTCAAGTAATATCCCACGAATTTTAGTATTGCGTAACAGGACGAACGTCTTGGGCCCGAGACGCCAATTTGCCATTTTTGATTTTTACGCTATATCTCCCGAAGAAAGCACGCAGACAAACTTCAAGAGTGTCAGTAGAGTCAGTACTTAAAGTACTATCCCATAATTTTTAGTATTGCGTCCCACAATGAACGTCTTGGGCCCTAGACACCGATTTGCCATTTCAGTTTGTCACGCTATATCTCCCGATAGAAAGCACGCAGGCAAACTTCAAGAGTATCAGTAGAGTCAGTACGTAAAGTACTATCCCAGAATTTTTAGTATTGCGTCCCACAAAAAACGTGCCTCGCGCCAGACGCCAATTTGCCATTTTAGATTGTCACGCTATATCTCCCGAAAGAAAGCACGCAGACAAACTTCAACAGTGTCAGTAGATGCAGTACGTCAAGTAATATCCCACGAATTTTAGTATTGCGTCCCACGACGAACGTCTTAGGCCCTAGATGCCGATTTGCCATTTCAGTTTGTCATGCTATTTCTCCCGGCAGAAAGCACGCAGACAAATTTCAATAGTGTCAGTAGATGCAGTACTTGAAGTACTATCACAAAATTTTTAGTATTGCGTCCCACGACGAACGTCTTGGGCCCCAGACGCCAATTTGCCATTTTAGATTGTCACGCTATATCTCCCGATAGAAAGCACGCAGGCAAAATTCAACAGCGTCAGTAGATGCAATACCTTAAGTAATATCCCACGAATTTTATTATTGCGTCCCACAACGAACGTCTTGGGCCCTAGATGCCAATTTGCCATTTCAGTTTGTCACGCTATTTCTCCCAGCAGAAAGCACGCAGACAAATTTCAGTAGTGTCAGCAGATGCAGTACGTAGAGTACTATCACAGAATTTTTAGTATTGCGTCTCACGACGAACGTCTTGGGCCCCAGACGCCAATTTGCCATTTTAGATTGTCACGCTATATCTCCCGACAAAAAGCACGCAGGCAAACTTCAATAGTGACAGTAGATGCAGCACGTAAAGCACTATCACAGAATTTTTAATATTGCGTCCCACAACGAACGTCTTGGGCCCCAGACGCCAATTTGCCATTTTAGATTGTCACGCTATATCTCCCGATAGAAAGCACGCAGGCAAAATTCAAGAGTGTCAGTAGTTGCAGTACGTCAAGTGCTATCCCACGAATTTTAGTATTGCGTCCCACGACGAAAGTCTTGGCCATGGATGCCGATTTGCCATTTGAGTTTGTCACGCTATATCTCCCGGCAGAAAGCACGCAGACAAATTTCAATAGTGTCAGTATATACAGTACGTAGAGTAATATCCCACGGATTTTAGTATTGCGTTCAATGACGAACGTCTTGGGCCCCAGACGCCAACTTGCCATTTTAGATTGTCACGCTATATCTCCCGATAGAAAGCACGCAGACAAAATTCAAGAGTGTCAGTAGTTGCAGTACGTTAAGTGCTATCCCACGAATTTTAGTATTGCGTCCCACAATGAACGTCTTGGGCCCTAGACGCCGATTTGCCATTTCAGTTTGTCACGCTATATCTCCCGATAGAAAGCACGCACGCAAAATTCAAGAGTCTCAGTAGTTGCAGTACGTCAAGTGCTATCCCACGAATTTTAGTATTGCGTCCCACAATGAACGTCTTGGGCCCTAGACGCCGATTTGCCATTTCAGTTTGTCACGCTATATCTTCCGACAGAAAGCACGCAGGCAAAGTTCAATAGTGTCAGTAGATGCAGTACGTAGAGTACTATCCTAGGAATTTTAGTATTGCGTCCCACGGCGAACGTCATGTGCCCCAGACGCCGATTTGCCATTTTAGATTGTCACGCTATATCTCTTGACAGAAAGCACGCAGATAAAATTCAATAGTATCAGTAGATGCAGTATGTAGAGTCCTATCACAGAAGTTTTAGTATTGCGTCCCACGACGAACGTCTTGGGCCCCAGACGCCAATTTGCCATTTTTGATTGTCACGCTATATCTCCCGATAGAAAGCACGCAGGCAAAATTCAAGAGTGTCAGTAGTTGCAGTACGTCAAGTGCTATCCCACGAGTTTTAGTATTGCGTCCCACAATGAACGTCTTGGGCCCTAAACGCCGATTTGCCATTTCAGTTTGTCACGCTATATCTCCCGATAGAAAGCACGCACGCAAAATTCAAGAGTGTCAGTCGTTGCAGTACGTCAAGTGCTATCCCACGAATTTTAGTATTGCGTAACAGGACGAACGTCTTGGGCCCCAGACGCCAATTTGCCATTTTTGATTTTCACGCTATATCTCCCTAAAGAAAGCACGCAGACAAACTTCAAGAGTGTCAGTAGAGTCAGTACTTAAAGTACTATCCCATAATTTTTAGTATTGCGTCCCACAATGAACGTCTTGGGCCCTAGACGCCGATTTGCCATTTCAGTTTGTCACGCTATATCTCCCGATAGAAAGCACGCACGCAAAATTCAAGAGTCTCAGTAGTTGCAGTACGTCAAGTGCTATCCCACGAATTTTAGTATTGCGTCCCACAATGAACGTCTTGGGCCCTAGACGCCGATTTGCCATTTCAGTTTGTCACGCTATATCTTCCGACAGAAAGCACGCAGGCAAAGTTCAATAGTGTCAGTAGATGCAGTACGTAGAGTACTATCCTAGGAATTTTAGTATTGCGTCCCACGGCGAACGTCATGTGCCCCAGACGCCGATTTGCCATTTTAGATTGTCACGCTATATCTCTTGACAGAAAGCACGCAGATAAAATTCAATAGTAACAGTAGATGCAGTATGTAGAGTACTATCACAGAATTTTTAGTATTGCGTCCCACGAGGAACGTCTTGGGCCCCAGACGCCAATTTGCCATTTTTGATTGTCACGCTATATCTCCCGATAGAAAGCACGCAGGCAAAATTCAAGAGTGTCAGTAGTTGCAGTACGTCAAGTGCTATCCCACGAGTTTTAGTATTGCGTTTCACAATGAAAGTCTTGGGCCCTAGATGCCAATTTGCTATTCCAGTTTGTCACGCTATATCTCCCGATAGAAAGCACGCAGGCAAACTTCAAGAGTATCATTAGTTGCAGTACGTCAAGTGCTATCCCACGAATTTTAGTATTGCGTCCCACAATGAATGTCTTGGGCCCTAAACGCCGATTTGCCATTTCAGTTTGTCACGCTATATCTCCCGATAGAAAGCACGCACGCAAAATTCAAGAGTGTCAGTAGTTGCAGTACGTCAAGTGCTATTCCACGAATTTTGGTATTGCGTAACAGGACGAACGTCTTGGGCCCGAGACGCCAATTTGCCATTTTTGATTTTTACGCTATATTTCCCGAAAGAAAGCACGCAGACAAACTTCAAGAGTGTCAGTAGAGTCAGTACTTAAAGTACTATCCCATAATTTTTAGTATTGCGTCCCACAATGAACGTCTTGGGCCCTAGACGCCGATTTGCCATTTCAGTTTGTCACGCTATATCTCCCGATAGAAAGCACGCACGCAAAATTCAAGAGTGTCAGTAGATGCAGCCAGTAGAGTACTATCACAGAATTTTTAGTATTGCGTCCCACAATGAAAGTCTTGGGCCCTAGATGCCAATTTGCCATTCCAGTTTGTCACGCTATATCTCCCGATAGAAAGCACGCAGGCAAACTTCAAGAGTATCAGTAGAGTCAGTACGTAAAGTACTATCCCAGAATTTTTAGTATTGCGTCCCACGAAAAACGTGCCTCGCGCCAGACGCCAATTTGCCATTTTAGATTGTCACGCTATATCTCCCGAAAGAAAGCACGCAGACAAACTTCAAGAGTGTCAGTAGATGCAGTACGTCAAGTAATATCCCACGAATTTTAGTATTGCGTAACAGGACGAACGTCTTGGGCCCGAGACGCCAATTTGCCATTTTTGATTTTTACGCTATATCTCCCGAAGAAAGCACGCAGACAAACTTCAAGAGTGTCAGTAGAGTCAGTACTTAAAGTACTATCCCATAATTTTTAGTATTGCGTCCCACAATGAACGTCTTGGGCCCTAGACACCGATTTGCCATTTCAGTTTGTCACGCTATATCTCCCGATAGAAAGCACGCAGGCAAACTTCAAGAGTATCAGTAGAGTCAGTACGTAAAGTACTATCCCAGAATTTTTAGTATTGCGTCCCACAAAAAACGTGCCTCGCGCCAGACGCCAATTTGCCATTTTAGATTGTCACGCTATATCTCCCGAAAAAAAGCACGCAGACAAACTTCAACAGTGTCAGTAGATGCAGTACGTCAAGTAATATCCCACGAATTTTAGTATTGCGTCCCACGACGAACGTCTTAGGCCCTAGATGCCGATTTGCCATTTCAGTTTGTCATGCTATTTCTCCCGGCAGAAAGCACGCAGACAAATTTCAATAGTGTCAGTAGATGCAGTACTTGAAGTACTATCACAAAATTTTTAGTATTGCGTCCCACGACGAACGTCTTGGGCCCCAGACGCCAATTTGCCATTTTAGATTGTCACGCTATATCTCCCGATAGAAAGCACGCAGGCAAAATTCAACAGCGTCAGTAGATGCAATACCTTAAGTAATATCCCACGAATTTTATTATTGCGTCCCACAACGAACGTCTTGGGCCCTAGATGCCAATTTGCCATTTCAGTTTGTCACGCTATTTCTCCCAGCAGAAAGCACGCAGACAAATTTCAGTAGTGTCAGCAGATGCAGTACGTAGAGTACTATCACAGAATTTTTAGTATTGCGTCTCACGACGAACGTCTTGGGCCCCAGACGCCAATTTGCCATTTTAGATTGTCACGCTATATCTCCCGACAAAAAGCACGCAGGCAAACTTCAATAGTGACAGTAGATGCAGCACGTAAAGCACTATCACAGAATTTTTAATATTGCGTCCCACAACGAACGTCTTGGGCCCCAGACGCCAATTTGCCATTTTAGATTGTCACGCTATATCTCCCGATAGAAAGCACGCAGGCAAAATTCAAGAGTGTCAGTAGTTGCAGTACGTCAAGTGCTATCCCACGAATTTTAGTATTGCGTCCCACGACGAAAGTCTTGGCCATGGATGCCGATTTGCCATTTGAGTTTGTCACGCTATATCTCCCGGCAGAAAGCACGCAGACAAATTTCAATAGTGTCAGTATATACAGTACGTAGAGTAATATCCCACGGATTTTAGTATTGCGTTCAATGACGAACGTCTTGGGCCCCAGACGCCAACTTGCCATTTTAGATTGTCACGCTATATCTCCCGATAGAAAGCACGCAGACAAAATTCAAGAGTGTCAGTAGTTGCAGTACGTTAAGTGCTATCCCACGAATTTTAGTATTGCGTCCCACAATGAACGTCTTGGGCCCTAGACGCCGATTTGCCATTTCAGTTTGTCACGCTATATCTCCCGATAGAAAGCACGCACGCAAAATTCAAGAGTCTCAGTAGTTGCAGTACGTCAAGTGCTATCCCACGAATTTTAGTATTGCGTCCCACAATGAACGTCTTGGGCCCTAGACGCCGATTTGCCATTTCAGTTTGTCACGCTATATCTTCCGACAGAAAGCACGCAGGCAAAGTTCAATAGTGTCAGTAGATGCAGTACGTAGAGTACTATCCTAGGAATTTTAGTATTGCGTCCCACGGCGAACGTCATGTGCCCCAGACGCCGATTTGCCATTTTAGATTGTCACGCTATATCTCTTGACAGAAAGCACGCAGATAAAATTCAATAGTATCAGTAGATGCAGTATGTAGAGTCCTATCACAGAAGTTTTAGTATTGCGTCCCACGACGAACGTCTTGGGCCCCAGACGCCAATTTGCCATTTTTGATTGTCACGCTATATCTCCCGATAGAAAGCACGCAGGCAAAATTCAAGAGTGTCAGTAGTTGCAGTACGTCAAGTGCTATCCCACGAGTTTTAGTATTGCGTCCCACAATGAACGTCTTGGGCCCTAAACGCCGATTTGCCATTTCAGTTTGTCACGCTATATCTCCCGATAGAAAGCACGCACGCAAAATTCAAGAGTGTCAGTCGTTGCAGTACGTCAAGTGCTATCCCACGAATTTTAGTATTGCGTAACAGGACGAACGTCTTGGGCCCCAGACGCCAATTTGCCATTTTTGATTTTCACGCTATATCTCCCTAAAGAAAGCACGCAGACAAACTTCAAGAGTGTCAGTAGAGTCAGTACTTAAAGTACTATCCCATAATTTTTAGTATTGCGTCCCACAATGAACGTCTTGGGCCCTAGACGCCGATTTGCCATTTCAGTTTGTCACGCTATATCTCCCGATAGAAAGCACGCACGCAAAATTCAAGAGTCTCAGTAGTTGCAGTACGTCAAGTGCTATCCCACGAATTTTAGTATTGCGTCCCACAATGAACGTCTTGGGCCCTAGACGCCGATTTGCCATTTCAGTTTGTCACGCTATATCTTCCGACAGAAAGCACGCAGGCAAAGTTCAATAGTGTCAGTAGATGCAGTACGTAGAGTACTATCCTAGGAATTTTAGTATTGCGTCCCACGGCGAACGTCATGTGCCCCAGACGCCGATTTGCCATTTTAGATTGTCACGCTATATCTCTTGACAGAAAGCACGCAGATAAAATTCAATAGTAACAGTAGATGCAGTATGTAGAGTACTATCACAGAATTTTTAGTATTGCGTCCCACGAGGAACGTCTTGGGCCCCAGACGCCAATTTGCCATTTTTGATTGTCACGCTATATCTCCCGATAGAAAGCACGCAGGCAAAATTCAAGAGTGTCAGTAGTTGCAGTACGTCAAGTGCTATCCCACGAGTTTTAGTATTGCGTTTCACAATGAAAGTCTTGGGCCCTAGATGCCAATTTGCTATTCCAGTTTGTCACGCTATATCTCCCGATAGAAAGCACGCAGGCAAACTTCAAGAGTATCATTAGTTGCAGTACGTCAAGTGCTATCCCACGAATTTTAGTATTGCGTCCCACAATGAATGTCTTGGGCCCTAAACGCCGATTTGCCATTTCAGTTTGTCACGCTATATCTCCCGATAGAAAGCACGCACGCAAAATTCAAGAGTGTCAGTAGTTGCAGTACGTCAAGTGCTATTCCACGAATTTTGGTATTGCGTAACAGGACGAACGTCTTGGGCCCGAGACGCCAATTTGCCATTTTTGATTTTTACGCTATATTTCCCGAAAGAAAGCACGCAGACAAACTTCAAGAGTGTCAGTAGAGTCAGTACTTAAAGTACTATCCCATAATTTTTAGTATTGCGTCCCACAATGAACGTCTTGGGCCCTAGACGCCGATTTGCCATTTCAGTTTGTCACGCTATATCTCCCGATAGAAAGCACGCACGCAAAATTCAAGAGTGTCAGTAGATGCAGCCAGTAGAGTACTATCACAGAATTTTTAGTATTGCGTCCCACAATGAAAGTCTTGGGCCCTAGATGCCAATTTGCCATTCCAGTTTGTCACGCTATATCTCCCGATAGAAAGCACGCAGGCAAACTTCAAGAGTATCAGTAGAGTCAGTACGTAAAGTACTATCCCAGAATTTTTAGTATTGCGTCCCACGAAAAACGTGCCTCGCGCCAGACGCCAATTTGCCATTTTAGATTGTCACGCTATATCTCCCGAAAGAAAGCACGCAGACAAACTTCAAGAGTGTCAGTAGATGCAGTACGTCAAGTAATATCCCACGAATTTTAGTATTGCGTAACAGGACGAACGTCTTGGGCCCGAGACGCCAATTTGCCATTTTTGATTTTTACGCTATATCTCCCGAAGAAAGCACGCAGACAAACTTCAAGAGTGTCAGTAGAGTCAGTACTTAAAGTACTATCCCATAATTTTTAGTATTGCGTCCCACAATGAACGTCTTGGGCCCTAGACACCGATTTGCCATTTCAGTTTGTCACGCTATATCTCCCGATAGAAAGCACGCAGGCAAACTTCAAGAGTATCAGTAGAGTCAGTACGTAAAGTACTATCCCAGAATTTTTAGTATTGCGTCCCACAAAAAACGTGCCTCGCGCCAGACGCCAATTTGCCATTTTAGATTGTCACGCTATATCTCCCGAAAAAAAGCACGCAGACAAACTTCAACAGTGTCAGTAGATGCAGTACGTCAAGTAATATCCCACGAATTTTAGTATTGCGTCCCACGACGAACGTCTTAGGCCCTAGATGCCGATTTGCCATTTCAGTTTGTCATGCTATTTCTCCCGGCAGAAAGCACGCAGACAAATTTCAATAGTGTCAGTAGATGCAGTACTTGAAGTACTATCACAAAATTTTTAGTATTGCGTCCCACGACGAACGTCTTGGGCCCCAGACGCCAATTTGCCATTTTAGATTGTCACGCTATATCTCCCGATAGAAAGCACGCAGGCAAAATTCAACAGCGTCAGTAGATGCAATACCTTAAGTAATATCCCACGAATTTTATTATTGCGTCCCACAACGAACGTCTTGGGCCCTAGATGCCAATTTGCCATTTCAGTTTGTCACGCTATTTCTCCCAGCAGAAAGCACGCAGACAAATTTCAGTAGTGTCAGCAGATGCAGTACGTAGAGTACTATCACAGAATTTTTAGTATTGCGTCTCACGACGAACGTCTTGGGCCCCAGACGCCAATTTGCCATTTTAGATTGTCACGCTATATCTCCCGACAAAAAGCACGCAGGCAAACTTCAATAGTGACAGTAGATGCAGCACGTAAAGCACTATCACAGAATTTTTAATATTGCGTCCCACAACGAACGTCTTGGGCCCCAGACGCCAATTTGCCATTTTAGATTGTCACGCTATATCTCCCGATAGAAAGCACGCACGCAAAATTCAAGAGTCTCAGTAGTTGCAGTACGTCAAGTGCTATCCCACGAATTTTAGTATTGCGTCCCACAATGAACGTCTTGGGCCCTAGACGCCGATTTGCCATTTCAGTTTGTCACGCTATATCTTCCGACAGAAAGCACGCAGGCAAAGTTCAATAGTGTCAGTAGATGCAGTACGTAGAGTACTATCCTAGGAATTTTAGTATTGCGTCCCACGGCGAACGTCATGTGCCCCAGACGCCGATTTGCCATTTTAGATTGTCACGCTATATCTCTTGACAGAAAGCACGCAGATAAAATTCAATAGTATCAGTAGATGCAGTATGTAGAGTCCTATCACAGAAGTTTTAGTATTGCGTCCCACGACGAACGTCTTGGGCCCCAGACGCCAATTTGCCATTTTTGATTGTCACGCTATATCTCCCGATAGAAAGCACGCAGGCAAAATTCAAGAGTGTCAGTAGTTGCAGTACGTCAAGTGCTATCCCACGAGTTTTAGTATTGCGTCCCACAATGAACGTCTTGGGCCCTAAACGCCGATTTGCCATTTCAGTTTGTCACGCTATATCTCCCGATAGAAAGCACGCACGCAAAATTCAAGAGTGTCAGTCGTTGCAGTACGTCAAGTGCTATCCCACGAATTTTAGTATTGCGTAACAGGACGAACGTCTTGGGCCCCAGACGCCAATTTGCCATTTTTGATTTTCACGCTATATCTCCCTAAAGAAAGCACGCAGACAAACTTCAAGAGTGTCAGTAGAGTCAGTACTTAAAGTACTATCCCATAATTTTTAGTATTGCGTCCCACAATGAACGTCTTAAACCTAGACGCCGATTTGCCATTTCAGTTTGTCACGCTATATCTCCCGATAGAAAGCACGCACGCAAAATTCAAGAGTCTCAGTAGTTGCAGTACGTCAAGTGCTATCCCACGAATTTTAGTATTGCGTCCCACAATGAACGTCTTGGGCCCTAGACGCCGATTTGCCATTTCAGTTTGTCACGCTATATCTTCCGACAGAAAGCACGCAGGCAAAGTTCAATAGTGTCAGTAGATGCAGTACGTAGAGTACTATCCTAGGAATTTTAATATTGCGTCCCACGGCGAACGTCATGTGCCCCAGACGCCGATTTGCCATTTTAGATTGTCACGCTATATCTCTTAACAGAAAGCACGCAGATAAAATTCAATAGTAACAGTAGATGCAGTATGTAGAGTACTATCACAGAATTTTTAGTATTGCGTCCCACGAGGAACGTCTTGGGCCCCAGACGCCAATTTGCCATTTTTGATTGTCACGCTATATCTCCCGATAGAAAGCACGCAGGCAAAATTCAAGAGTGTCAGTAGTTGCAGTACGTCAAGTGCTATCCCACGAGTTTTAGTATTGCGTCCCACAATGAAAGTCTTGGGCCCTAGATGCCAATTTGCTATTCCAGTTTGTCACGCTATATCTCCCGATAGAAAGCACGCAGGCAAACTTCAAGAGTATCAGTAGAGTCAGTACGTAAAGTACTATCCCAGAATTTTTAGTATTGCGTCCCACAAAAAACGTGCCTCGCGCCAGACGCCAATTTGCCATTTTAGATTGTCACGCTATATCTCCCGAAAAAAAGCACGCAGACAAACTTCAACAGTGTCAGTAGATGCAGTACGTCAAGTAATATCCCACGAATTTTAGTATTGCGTCCCACGACGAACGTCTTAGGCCCTAGATGCCGATTTGCCATTTCAGTTTGTCATGCTATTTCTCCCGGCAGAAAGCACGCAGACAAATTTCAATAGTGTCAGTAGATGCAGTACTTGAAGTACTATCACAAAATTTTTAGTATTGCGTCCCACGACGAACGTCTTGGGCCCCAGACGCCAATTTGCCATTTTAGATTGTCACGCTATATCTCCCGATAGAAAGCACGCAGGCAAAATTCAACAGCGTCAGTAGATGCAATACCTTAAGTAATATCCCACGAATTTTATTATTGCGTCCCACAACGAACGTCTTGGGCCCTAGATGCCAATTTGCCATTTCAGTTTGTCACGCTATTTCTCCCAGCAGAAAGCACGCAGACAAATTTCAGTAGTGTCAGCAGATGCAGTACGTAGAGTACTATCACAGAATTTTTAGTATTGCGTCTCACGACGAACGTCTTGGGCCCCAGACGCCAATTTGCCATTTTAGATTGTCACGCTATATCTCCCGACAAAAAGCACGCAGGCAAACTTCAATAGTGACAGTAGATGCAGCACGTAAAGCACTATCACAGAATTTTTAATATTGCGTCCCACAACGAACGTCTTGGGCCCCAGACGCCAATTTGCCATTTTAGATTGTCACGCTATATCTCCCGATAGAAAGCACGCACGCAAAATTCAAGAGTCTCAGTAGTTGCAGTACGTCAAGTGCTATCCCACGAATTTTAGTATTGCGTCCCACAATGAACGTCTTGGGCCCTAGACGCCGATTTGCCATTTCAGTTTGTCACGCTATATCTTCCGACAGAAAGCACGCAGGCAAAGTTCAATAGTGTCAGTAGATGCAGTACGTAGAGTACTATCCTAGGAATTTTAGTATTGCGTCCCACGGCGAACGTCATGTGCCCCAGACGCCGATTTGCCATTTTAGATTGTCACGCTATATCTCTTGACAGAAAGCACGCAGATAAAATTCAATAGTATCAGTAGATGCAGTATGTAGAGTCCTATCACAGAAGTTTTAGTATTGCGTCCCACGACGAACGTCTTGGGCCCCAGACGCCAATTTGCCATTTTTGATTGTCACGCTATATCTCCCGATAGAAAGCACGCAGGCAAAATTCAAGAGTGTCAGTAGTTGCAGTACGTCAAGTGCTATCCCACGAGTTTTAGTATTGCGTCCCACAATGAACGTCTTGGGCCCTAAACGCCGATTTGCCATTTCAGTTTGTCACGCTATATCTCCCGATAGAAAGCACGCACGCAAAATTCAAGAGTGTCAGTCGTTGCAGTACGTCAAGTGCTATCCCACGAATTTTAGTATTGCGTAACAGGACGAACGTCTTGGGCCCCAGACGCCAATTTGCCATTTTTGATTTTCACGCTATATCTCCCTAAAGAAAGCACGCAGACAAACTTCAAGAGTGTCAGTAGAGTCAGTACTTAAAGTACTATCCCATAATTTTTAGTATTGCGTCCCACAATGAACGTCTTAAACCTAGACGCCGATTTGCCATTTCAGTTTGTCACGCTATATCTCCCGATAGAAAGCACGCACGCAAAATTCAAGAGTCTCAGTAGTTGCAGTACGTCAAGTGCTATCCCACGAATTTTAGTATTGCGTCCCACAATGAACGTCTTGGGCCCTAGACGCCGATTTGCCATTTCAGTTTGTCACGCTATATCTTCCGACAGAAAGCACGCAGGCAAAGTTCAATAGTGTCAGTAGATGCAGTACGTAGAGTACTATCCTAGGAATTTTAATATTGCGTCCCACGGCGAACGTCATGTGCCCCAGACGCCGATTTGCCATTTTAGATTGTCACGCTATATCTCTTAACAGAAAGCACGCAGATAAAATTCAATAGTAACAGTAGATGCAGTATGTAGAGTACTATCACAGAATTTTTAGTATTGCGTCCCACGAGGAACGTCTTGGGCCCCAGACGCCAATTTGCCATTTTTGATTGTCACGCTATATCTCCCGATAGAAAGCACGCAGGCAAAATTCAAGAGTGTCAGTAGTTGCAGTACGTCAAGTGCTATCCCACGAGTTTTAGTATTGCGTCCCACAATGAAAGTCTTGGGCCCTAGATGCCAATTTGCTATTCCAGTTTGTCACGCTATATCTCCCGATAGAAAGCACGCAGGCAAACTTCAAGAGTATCATTAGTTGCAGTACGTCAAGTGCTATCCCACGAATTTTAGTATTGCGTCCCACAATGAACGTCTTGGGCCCTAAACGCCGATTTGCCATTTCAGTTTGTCACGCTATATCTCCCGATAGAAAGCACGCACGCAAAATTCAAGAGTGTCAGTAGTTGCAGTACGTCAAGTGCTATTCCACGAATTTTAGTATTGCGTAACAGGACGAACGTCTTGGGCCCGAGACGCCAATTTGCCATTTTTGATTTTTACGCTATATTTCCCGAAAGAAAGCACGCAGACAAACTTCAAGAGTGTCAGTAGAGTCAGTACTTAAAGTACTATCCCATAATTTTTAGTATTGCGTCCCACAATGAACGTCTTGGGCCCTAGACGCCGATTTGCCATTTCAGTTTGTCACGCTATATCTCCCGATAGAAAGCACGCACGCAAAATTCAAGAGTGTCAGTAGATGCAGCCAGTAGAGTACTATCACAGAATTTTTAGTATTGCGTCCCACAATGAAAGTCTTGGGCCCTAGATGCCAATTTGCCATTCCAGTTTGTCACGCTATATCTCCCGATAGAAAGCACGCAGGCAAACTTCAAGAGTATCAGTAGAGTCAGTACGTAAAGTACTATCCCAGAATTTTTAGTATTGCGTCCCACGAAAAACGTGCCTCGCGCCAGACGCCAATTTGCCATTTTAGATTGTCACGCTATATCTCCCGAAAGAAAGCACGCAGACAAACTTCAAGAGTGTCAGTAGATGCAGTACGTCAAGTAATATCCCACGAATTTTAGTATTGCGTAACAGGACGAACGTCTTGGGCCCGAGACGCCAATTTGCCATTTTTGATTTTTACGCTATATCTCCCGAAGAAAGCACGCAGACAAACTTCAAGAGTGTCAGTAGAGTCAGTACTTAAAGTACTATCCCATAATTTTTAGTATTGCGTCCCACAATGAACGTCTTGGGCCCTAGACACCGATTTGCCATTTCAGTTTGTCACGCTATATCTCCCGATAGAAAGCACGCAGGCAAACTTCAAGAGTATCAGTAGAGTCAGTACGTAAAGTACTATCCCAGAATTTTTAGTATTGCGTCCCACAAAAAACGTGCCTCGCGCCAGACGCCAATTTGCCATTTTAGATTGTCACGCTATATCTCCCGAAAGAAAGCACGCAGACAAACTTCAACAGTGTCAGTAGATGCAGTACGTCAAGTAATATCCCACGAATTTTAGTATTGCGTCCCACGACGAACGTCTTAGGCCCTAGATGCCGATTTGCCATTTCAGTTTGTCATGCTATTTCTCCCGGCAGAAAGCACGCAGACAAATTTCAATAGTGTCAGTAGATGCAGTACTTGAAGTACTATCACAAAATTTTTAGTATTGCGTCCCACAACGAACGTCTTGGGCCCCAGACGCCAATTTGCCATTTTAGATTGTCACGCTATATCTCCCGATAGAAAGCACGCAGGCAAAATTCAACAGCGTCAGTAGATGCAATACCTTAAGTAATATCCCACGAATTTTATTATTGCGTCCCACAACGAACGTCTTGGGCCCTAGATGCCAATTTGCCATTTCAGTTTGTCACGCTATTTCTCCCAGCAGAAAGCACGCAGACAAATTTCAGTAGTGTCAGCAGATGCAGTACGTAGAGTACTATCACAGAATTTTTAGTATTGCGTCTCACGACGAACGTCTTGGGCCCTAAACGCCGATTTGCCATTTCAGTTTGTCACGCTATATCTCCCGATAGAAAGCACGCACGCAAAATTCAAGAGTCTCAGTAGTTGCAGTACGTCAAGTGCTATCCCACGAATTTTAGTATTGCGTCCCACAATGAACGTCTTGGGCCCTAGACGCCGATTTGCCATTTCAGTTTGTCACGCTATATCTTCCGACAGAAAGCACGCAGGCAAAGTTCAATAGTGTCAGTAGATGCAGTACGTAGAGTACTATCCTAGGAAATTTAGTATTGCGTCCCACGGCGAACGTCATGTGCCCCAGACGCCGATTTGCCATTTTAGATTGTCACGCTATATCTCTTGACAGAAAGCACGCAGATAAAATTCAATAGTATCAGTAGATGCAGTACGTAGAGTACTACCACAGAATTTTTAGTATTGCGTCCCACGACGAACGTCTTGGGCCCCAGACGCCAATTTGCCATTTTTATTGTCACGCTATATCTCCCGATAGAAAGCACGCAGGCAAAATTCAAGAGTGTCAGTAGTTGCAGTACGTCAAGTGCTATCCCACGAATTTTAGTATTGCGTCCCACAATGAACGTCTTGGGCCCTAAACGCCGATTTGCCATTTCAGTTTGTCACGCTATATCTCCCGATAGAAAGCACGCACGCAAAATTCAAGAGTGTCAGTAGTTGCAATACGTCAAGTGCTATCCCACGAATTTTAGTATTGCGTAACAGGACGAACGTCTTGGGCCCCAGACGCCAATTTGCCATTTTTGATTTTCACGCTATATCTCCCGAAAGAAAGCACGCAGACAAACTTCAAGAGTGTCAGTAGAGTCAGTACTTAAAGTACTATCCCATAATTTTTAGTATTGCGTCCCACAATGAACGTCTTGGGCCCTAAACGCCGATTTGCCATTTCAGTTTGTCACGCTATATCTCCCGATAGAAAGCACGCACGCAAAATTCAAGAGTCTCAGTAGTTGCAGTACGTCAAGTGCTATCCCACGAATTTTAGTATTGCGTCCCACAATGAACGTCTTGGGCCCTAGACGCCGATTTGCCATTTTTGATTTTCACGCTATATCTCCCTAAAGAAAGCACGCAGACAAACTTCAAGAGTGTCAGTAGAGTCAGTACTTAAAGTACTATCCCATAATTTTTAGTATTGCGTCCCACAATGAACGTCTTAAACCTAGACGCCGATTTGCCATTTCAGTTTGTCACGCTATATCTCCCGATAGAAAGCACGCACGCAAAATTCAAGAGTCTCAGTAGTTGCAGTACGTCAAGTGCTATCCCACGAATTTTAGTATTGCGTCCCACAATGAACGTCTTGGGCCCTAGACGCCGATTTGCCATTTCAGTTTGTCACGCTATATCTTCCGACAGAAAGCACGCAGGCAAAGTTCAATAGTGTCAGTAGATGCAGTACGTAGAGTACTATCCTAGGAATTTTAGTATTGCGTCCCACGGCGAACGTCATGTGCCCCAGACGCCGATTTGCCATTTTAGATTGTCACGCTATATCTCTTGACAGAAAGCACGCAGATAAAATTCAATAGTATCAGTAGATGCAGTATGTAGAGTCCTATCACAGAAGTTTTAGTATTGCGTCCCACGACGAACGTCTTGGGCCCCAGACGCCAATTTGCCATTTTTGATTGTCACGCTATATCTCCCGATAGAAAGCACGCAGGCAAAATTCAAGAGTGTCAGTAGTTGCAGTACGTCAAGTGCTATCCCACGAGTTTTAGTATTGCGTCCCACAATGAACGTCTTGGGCCCTAAACGCCGATTTGCCATTTCAGTTTGTCACGCTATATCTCCCGATAGAAAGCACGCACGCAAAATTCAAGAGTGTCAGTCGTTGCAGTACGTCAAGTGCTATCCCACGAATTTTAGTATTGCGTAACAGGACGAACGTCTTGGGCCCCAGACGCCAATTTGCCATTTTTGATTTTCACGCTATATCTCCCTAAAGAAAGCACGCAGACAAACTTCAAGAGTGTCAGTAGAGTCAGTACTTAAAGTACTATCCCATAATTTTTAGTATTGCGTCCCACAATGAACGTCTTAAACCTAGACGCCGATTTGCCATTTCAGTTTGTCACGCTATATCTCCCGATAGAAAGCACGCACGCAAAATTCAAGAGTCTCAGTAGTTGCAGTACGTCAAGTGCTATCCTACGAATTTTAGTATTGCGTCCCACAATGAACGTCTTGGGCCCTAGACGCCGATTTGCCATTTCAGTTTGTCACGCTATATCTTCCGACAGAAAGCACGCAGGCAAAGTTCAATAGTGTCAGTAGATGCAGTACGTAGAGTACTATCCTAGGAATTTTAATATTGCGTCCCACGGCGAACGTCATGTGCCCCAGACGCCGATTTGCCATTTTAGATTGTCACGCTATATCTCTTAACAGAAAGCACGCAGATAAAATTCAATAGTAACAGTAGATGCAGTATGTAGAGTACTATCACAGAATTTTTAGTATTGCGTCCCACGAGGAACGTCTTGGGCCCCAGACGCCAATTTGCCATTTTTGATTGTCACGCTATATCTCCCGATAGAAAGCACGCAGGCAAAATTCAAGAGTGTCAGTAGTTGCAGTACGTCAAGTGCTATCCCACGAGTTTTAGTATTGCGTCCCACAATGAAAGTCTTGGGCCCTAGATGCCAATTTGCTATTCCAGTTTGTCACGCTATATCTCCCGATAGAAAGCACGCAGGCAAACTTCAAGAGTATCATTAGTTGCAGTACGTCAAGTGCTATCCCACGAATTTTAGTATTGCGTCCCACAATGAACGTCTTGGGCCCTAAACGCCGATTTGCCATTTCAGTTTGTCACGCTATATCTCCCGATAGAAAGCACGCACGCAAAATTCAAGAGTGTCAGTAGTTGCAGTACGTCAAGTGCTATTCCACGAATTTTAGTATTGCGTAACAGGACGAACGTCTTGGGCCCGAGACGCCAATTTGCCATTTTTGATTTTTACGCTATATTTCCCGAAAGAAAGCACGCAGACAAACTTCAAGAGTGTCAGTAGAGTCAGTACTTAAAGTACTATCCCATAATTTTTAGTATTGCGTCCCACAATGAACGTCTTGGGCCCTAGACGCCGATTTGCCATTTCAGTTTGTCACGCTATATCTTCCGACAGAAAGCACGCAGGCAAAGTTCAATAGTGTCAGTAGATGCAGTACGTAGAGTACTATCCTAGGAATTTTAGTATTGCGTCCCACGGCGAACGTCATGTGCCCCAGACGCCGATTTGCCATTTTAGATTGTCACGCTATATCTCTTGACAGAAAGCACGCAGATAAAATTCAATAGTATCAGTAGATGCAGTATGTAGAGTCCTATCACAGAAGTTTTAGTATTGCGTCCCACGACGAACGTCTTGGGCCCCAGACGCCAATTTGCCATTTTTGATTGTCACGCTATATCTCCCGATAGAAAGCACGCAGGCAAAATTCAAGAGTGTCAGTAGTTGCAGTACGTCAAGTGCTATCCCACGAATTTTAGTATTGCGTCCCACAATGAACGTCTTGGGCCCTAGACGCCGATTTGCCATTTCAGTTTGTCACGCTATATCTTCCGACAGAAAGCACGCAGGCAAAGTTCAATAGTGTCAGTAGATGCAGTACGTAGAGTACTATCCTAGGAATTTTAGTATTGCGTCCCACGGCGAACGTCATGTGCCCCAGACGCCGATTTGCCATTTTAGATTGTCACGCTATATCTCTTG
Organism: Pholcus phalangioides; assembly: GCF_987345545.1. NCBI lineage: Eukaryota > Metazoa > Arthropoda > Arachnida > Araneae > Pholcidae > Pholcus > Pholcus phalangioides. Next base: position 22,201,636 of record NW_028301610.1, on the reverse strand, counting down.
ACAGAAAGCACGCAGATAAAATTCAATAGTATCAGTAGATGCAGTATGTAGAGTCCTATCACAGAAGTTTTAGTATTGCGTCCCACGACGAACGTCTTGGGCCCCAGACGCCAATTTGCCATTTTTGATTGTCACGCTATATCTCCCGATAGAAAGCACGCAGGCAAAATTCAAGAGTGTCAGTAGTTGCAGTACGTCAAGTGCTATCCCACGAGTTTTAGTATTGCGTCCCACAATGAACGTCTTGGGCCCTAAACGCCGATTTGCCATTTCAGTTTGTCACGCTATATCTCCCGATAGAAAGCACGCACGCAAAATTCAAGAGTGTCAGTCGTTGCAGTACGTCAAGTGCTATCCCACGAATTTTAGTATTGCGTAACAGGACGAACGTCTTGGGCCCCAGACGCCAATTTGCCATTTTTGATTTTCACGCTATATCTCCCTAAAGAAAGCACGCAGACAAACTTCAAGAGTGTCAGTAGAGTCAGTACTTAAAGTACTATCCCATAATTTTTAGTATTGCGTCCCACAATGAACGTCTTAAACCTAGACGCCGATTTGCCATTTCAGTTTGTCACGCTATATCTCCCGATAGAAAGCACGCACGCAAAATTCAAGAGTCTCAGTAGTTGCAGTACGTCAAGTGCTATCCCACGAATTTTAGTATTGCGTCCCACAATGAACGTCTTGGGCCCTAGACGCCGATTTGCCATTTCAGTTTGTCACGCTATATCTTCCGACAGAAAGCACGCAGGCAAAGTTCAATAGTGTCAGTAGATGCAGTACGTAGAGTACTATCCTAGGAATTTTAATATTGCGTCCCACGGCGAACGTCATGTGCCCCAGACGCCGATTTGCCATTTTAGATTGTCACGCTATATCTCTTAACAGAAAGCACGCAGATAAAATTCAATAGTAACAGTAGATGCAGTATGTAGAGTACTATCACAGAATTTTTAGTATTGCGTCCCACGAGGAACGTCTTGGGCCCCAGACGCCAATTTGCCATTTTTGATTGTCACGCTATATCTCCCGATAGAAAGCACGCAGGCAAAATTCAAGAGTGTCAGTAGTTGCAGTACGTCAAGTGCTATCCCACGAGTTTTAGTATTGCGTCCCACAATGAAAGTCTTGGGCGCTAGATGCCAATTTGCTATTCCAGTTTGTCACGCTATATCTCCCGATAGAAAGCACGCAGGCAAACTTCAAGAGTATCAGTAGAGTCAGTACGTAAAGTACTATCCCAGAATTTTTAGTATTGCGTCCCACAAAAAACGTGCCTCGCGCCAGACGCCAATTTGCCATTTTAGATTGTCACGCTATATCTCCCGAAAAAAAGCACGCAGACAAACTTCAACAGTGTCAGTAGATGCAGTACGTCAAGTAATATCCCACGAATTTTAGTATTGCGTCCCACGACGAACGTCTTAGGCCCTAGATGCCGATTTGCCATTTCAGTTTGTCATGCTATTTCTCCCGGCAGAAAGCACGCAGACAAATTTCAATAGTGTCAGTAGATGCAGTACTTGAAGTACTATCACAAAATTTTTAGTATTGCGTCCCACGACGAACGTCTTGGGCCCCAGACGCCAATTTGCCATTTTAGATTGTCACGCTATATCTCCCGATAGAAAGCACGCAGGCAAAATTCAACAGCGTCAGTAGATGCAATACCTTAAGTAATATCCCACGAATTTTATTATTGCGTCCCACAACGAACGTCTTGGGCCCTAGATGCCAATTTGCCATTTCAGTTTGTCACGCTATTTCTCCCAGCAGAAAGCACGCAGACAAATTTCAGTAGTGTCAGCAGATGCAGTACGTAGAGTACTATCACAGAATTTTTAGTATTGCGTCTCACGACGAACGTCTTGGGCCCCAGACGCCAATTTGCCATTTTAGATTGTCACGCTATATCTCCCGCCAAAAAGCACGCAGGCAAACTTCAATAGTGACAGTAGATGCAGCACGTAAAGCACTATCACAGAATTTTTAATATTGCGTCCCACAACGAACGTCTTGGGCCCCAGACGCCAATTTGCCATTTTAGATTGTCACGCTATATCTCCCGATAGAAAGCACGCACGCAAAATTCAAGAGTCTCAGTAGTTGCAGTACGTCAAGTGCTATCCCACGAATTTTAGTATTGCGTCCCACAATGAACGTCTTGGGCCCTAGACGCCGATTTGCCATTTCAGTTTGTCACGCTATATCTTCCGACAGAAAGCACGCAGGCAAAGTTCAATAGTGTCAGTAGATGCAGTACGTAGAGTACTATCCTAGGAATTTTAGTATTGCGTCCCACGGCGAACGTCATGTGCCCCAGACGCCGATTTGCCATTTTAGATTGTCACGCTATATCTCTTGACAGAAAGCACGCAGATAAAATTCAATAGTAACAGTAGATGCAGTATGTAGAGTACTATCACAGAATTTTTAGTATTGCGTCCCACGACGAACGTCTTGGGCCCCAGACGCCAATTTGCCATTTTTATTGTCACGCTATATCTCCCGATAGAAAGCACGCAGGCAAAATTCAAGAGTGTCAGTAGTTGCAGTACGTCAAGTGCTATCCCACGAATTTTAGTATTGCGTCCCACAATGAACGTCTTGGGCCCTAAACGCCGATTTGCCATTTCAGTTTGTCACGCTATATCTCCCGATAGAAAGCACGCACGCAAAATTCAAGAGTGTCAGTAGTTGCAATACGTCAAGTGCTATCCCACGAATTTTAGTATTGCGTAACAGGACGAACGTCTTGGGCCCCAGACGCCAATTTGCCATTTTTGATTTTCACGCTATATCTCCCGAAAGAAAGCACGCAGACAAACTTCAAGAGTGTCAGTAGAGTCAGTACTTAAAGTACTATCCCATAATTTTTAGTATTGCGTCCCACAATGAACGTCTTGGGCCCTAAACGCCGATTTGCCATTTCAGTTTGTCACGCTATATCTCCCGATAGAAAGCACGCACGCAAAATTCAAGAGTCTCAGTAGTTGCAGTACGTCAAGTGCTATCCCACGAATTTTAGTATTGCGTCCCACAATGAACGTCTTGGGCCCTAGACGCCGATTTGCCATTTTTGATTTTCACGCTATATCTCCCTAAAGAAAGCACGCAGACAAACTTCAAGAGTGTCAGTAGAGTCAGTACTTAAAGTACTATCCCATAATTTTTAGTATTGCGTCCCACAATGAACGTCTTAAACCTAGACGCCGATTTGCCATTTCAGTTTGTCACGCTATATCTCCCGATAGAAAGCACGCACGCAAAATTCAAGAGTCTCAGTAGTTGCAGTACGTCAAGTGCTATCCCACGAATTTTAGTATTGCGTCCCACAATGAACGTCTTGGGCCCTAGACGCCGATTTGCCATTTCAGTTTGTCACGCTATATCTTCCGACAGAAAGCACGCAGGCAAAGTTCAATAGTGTCAGTAGATGCAGTACGTAGAGTACTATCCTAGGAATTTTAGTATTGCGTCCCACGGCGAACGTCATGTGCCCCAGACGCCGATTTGCCATTTTAGATTGTCACGCTATATCTCTTGACAGAAAGCACGCAGATAAAATTCAATAGTATCAGTAGATGCAGTATGTAGAGTCCTATCACAGAAGTTTTAGTATTGCGTCCCACGACGAACGTCTTGGGCCCCAGACGCCAATTTGCCATTTTTGATTGTCACGCTATATCTCCCGATAGAAAGCACGCAGGCAAAATTCAAGAGTGTCAGTAGTTGCAGTACGTCAAGTGCTATCCCACGAGTTTTAGTATTGCGTCCCACAATGAACGTCTTGGGCCCTAAACGCCGATTTGCCATTTCAGTTTGTCACGCTATATCTCCCGATAGAAAGCACGCACGCAAAATTCAAGAGTGTCAGTCGTTGCAGTACGTCAAGTGCTATCCCACGAATTTTAGTATTGCGTAACAGGACGAACGTCTTGGGCCCCAGACGCCAATTTGCCATTTTTGATTTTCACGCTATATCTCCCTAAAGAAAGCACGCAGACAAACTTCAAGAGTGTCAGTAGAGTCAGTACTTAAAGTACTATCCCATAATTTTTAGTATTGCGTCCCACAATGAACGTCTTAAACCTAGACGCCGATTTGCCATTTCAGTTTGTCACGCTATATCTCCCGATAGAAAGCACGCACGCAAAATTCAAGAGTCTCAGTAGTTGCAGTACGTCAAGTGCTATCCTACGAATTTTAGTATTGCGTCCCACAATGAACGTCTTGGGCCCTAGACGCCGATTTGCCATTTCAGTTTGTCACGCTATATCTTCCGACAGAAAGCACGCAGGCAAAGTTCAATAGTGTCAGTAGATGCAGTACGTAGAGTACTATCCTAGGAATTTTAATATTGCGTCCCACGGCGAACGTCATGTGCCCCAGACGCCGATTTGCCATTTTAGATTGTCACGCTATATCTCTTAACAGAAAGCACGCAGATAAAATTCAATAGTAACAGTAGATGCAGTATGTAGAGTACTATCACAGAATTTTTAGTATTGCGTCCCACGAGGAACGTCTTGGGCCCCAGACGCCAATTTGCCATTTTTGATTGTCACGCTATATCTCCCGATAGAAAGCACGCAGGCAAAATTCAAGAGTGTCAGTAGTTGCAGTACGTCAAGTGCTATCCCACGAGTTTTAGTATTGCGTCCCACAATGAAAGTCTTGGGCCCTAGATGCCAATTTGCTATTCCAGTTTGTCACGCTATATCTCCCGATAGAAAGCACGCAGGCAAACTTCAAGAGTATCATTAGTTGCAGTACGTCAAGTGCTATCCCACGAATTTTAGTATTGCGTCCCACAATGAACGTCTTGGGCCCTAAACGCCGATTTGCCATTTCAGTTTGTCACGCTATATCTCCCGATAGAAAGCACGCACGCAAAATTCAAGAGTGTCAGTAGTTGCAGTACGTCAAGTGCTATTCCACGAATTTTAGTATTGCGTAACAGGACGAACGTCTTGGGCCCGAGACGCCAATTTGCCATTTTTGATTTTTACGCTATATTTCCCGAAAGAAAGCACGCAGACAAACTTCAAGAGTGTCAGTAGAGTCAGTACTTAAAGTACTATCCCATAATTTTTAGTATTGCGTCCCACAATGAACGTCTTGGGCCCTAGACGCCGATTTGCCATTTCAGTTTGTCACGCTATATCTTCCGACAGAAAGCACGCAGGCAAAGTTCAATAGTGTCAGTAGATGCAGTACGTAGAGTACTATCCTAGGAATTTTAGTATTGCGTCCCACGGCGAACGTCATGTGCCCCAGACGCCGATTTGCCATTTTAGATTGTCACGCTATATCTCTTGACAGAAAGCACGCAGATAAAATTCAATAGTATCAGTAGATGCAGTATGTAGAGTCCTATCACAGAAGTTTTAGTATTGCGTCCCACGACGAACGTCTTGGGCCCCAGACGCCAATTTGCCATTTTTGATTGTCACGCTATATCTCCCGATAGAAAGCACGCAGGCAAAATTCAAGAGTGTCAGTAGTTGCAGTACGTCAAGTGCTATCCCACGAATTTTAGTATTGCGTCCCACAATGAACGTCTTGGGCCCTAGACGCCGATTTGCCATTTCAGTTTGTCACGCTATATCTTCCGACAGAAAGCACGCAGGCAAAGTTCAATAGTGTCAGTAGATGCAGTACGTAGAGTACTATCCTAGGAATTTTAGTATTGCGTCCCACGGCGAACGTCATGTGCCCCAGACGCCGATTTGCCATTTTAGATTGTCACGCTATATCTCTTGACAGAAAGCACGCAGATAAAATTCAATAGTATCAGTAGATGCAGTATGTAGAGTCCTATCACAGAAGTTTTAGTATTGCGTCCCACGACGAACGTCTTGGGCCCCAGACGCCAATTTGCCATTTTTGATTGTCACGCTATATCTCCCGATAGAAAGCACGCAGGCAAAATTCAAGAGTGTCAGTAGTTGCAGTACGTCAAGTGCTATCCCACGAGTTTTAGTATTGCGTCCCACAATGAACGTCTTGGGCCCTAAACGCCGATTTGCCATTTCAGTTTGTCACGCTATATCTCCCGATAGAAAGCACGCACGCAAAATTCAAGAGTGTCAGTCGTTGCAGTACGTCAAGTGCTATCCCACGAATTTTAGTATTGCGTAACAGGACGAACGTCTTGGGCCCCAGACGCCAATTTGCCATTTTTGATTTTCACGCTATATCTCCCTAAAGAAAGCACGCAGACAAACTTCAAGAGTGTCAGTAGAGTCAGTACTTAAAGTACTATCCCATAATTTTTAGTATTGCGTCCCACAATGAACGTCTTAAACCTAGACGCCGATTTGCCATTTCAGTTTGTCACGCTATATCTCCCGATAGAAAGCACGCACGCAAAATTCAAGAGTCTCAGTAGTTGCAGTACGTCAAGTGCTATCCCACGAATTTTAGTATTGCGTCCCACAATGAACGTCTTGGGCCCTAGACGCCGATTTGCCATTTCAGTTTGTCACGCTATATCTTCCGACAGAAAGCACGCAGGCAAAGTTCAATAGTGTCAGTAGATGCAGTACGTAGAGTACTATCCTAGGAATTTTAATATTGCGTCCCACGGCGAACGTCATGTGCCCCAGACGCCGATTTGCCATTTTAGATTGTCACGCTATATCTCTTAACAGAAAGCACGCAGATAAAATTCAATAGTAACAGTAGATGCAGTATGTAGAGTACTATCACAGAATTTTTAGTATTGCGTCCCACGAGGAACGTCTTGGGCCCCAGACGCCAATTTGCCATTTTTGATTGTCACGCTATATCTCCCGATAGAAAGCACGCAGGCAAAATTCAAGAGTGTCAGTAGTTGCAGTACGTCAAGTGCTATCCCACGAGTTTTAGTATTGCGTCCCACAATGAAAGTCTTGGGCGCTAGATGCCAATTTGCTATTCCAGTTTGTCACGCTATATCTCCCGATAGAAAGCACGCAGGCAAACTTCAAGAGTATCAGTAGAGTCAGTACGTAAAGTACTATCCCAGAATTTTTAGTATTGCGTCCCACAAAAAACGTGCCTCGCGCCAGACGCCAATTTGCCATTTTAGATTGTCACGCTATATCTCCCGAAAAAAAGCACGCAGACAAACTTCAACAGTGTCAGTAGATGCAGTACGTCAAGTAATATCCCACGAATTTTAGTATTGCGTCCCACGACGAACGTCTTAGGCCCTAGATGCCGATTTGCCATTTCAGTTTGTCATGCTATTTCTCCCGGCAGAAAGCACGCAGACAAATTTCAATAGTGTCAGTAGATGCAGTACTTGAAGTACTATCACAAAATTTTTAGTATTGCGTCCCACGACGAACGTCTTGGGCCCCAGACGCCAATTTGCCATTTTAGATTGTCACGCTATATCTCCCGATAGAAAGCACGCAGGCAAAATTCAACAGCGTCAGTAGATGCAATACCTTAAGTAATATCCCACGAATTTTATTATTGCGTCCCACAACGAACGTCTTGGGCCCTAGATGCCAATTTGCCATTTCAGTTTGTCACGCTATTTCTCCCAGCAGAAAGCACGCAGACAAATTTCAGTAGTGTCAGCAGATGCAGTACGTAGAGTACTATCACAGAATTTTTAGTATTGCGTCTCACGACGAACGTCTTGGGCCCCAGACGCCAATTTGCCATTTTAGATTGTCACGCTATATCTCCCGCCAAAAAGCACGCAGGCAAACTTCAATAGTGACAGTAGATGCAGCACGTAAAGCACTATCACAGAATTTTTAATATTGCGTCCCACAACGAACGTCTTGGGCCCCAGACGCCAATTTGCCATTTTAGATTGTCACGCTATATCTCCCGATAGAAAGCACGCACGCAAAATTCAAGAGTCTCAGTAGTTGCAGTACGTCAAGTGCTATCCCACGAATTTTAGTATTGCGTCCCACAATGAACGTCTTGGGCCCTAGACGCCGATTTGCCATTTCAGTTTGTCACGCTATATCTTCCGACAGAAAGCACGCAGGCAAAGTTCAATAGTGTCAGTAGATGCAGTACGTAGAGTACTATCCTAGGAATTTTAGTATTGCGTCCCACGGCGAACGTCATGTGCCCCAGACGCCGATTTGCCATTTTAGATTGTCACGCTATATCTCTTGACAGAAAGCACGCAGATAAAATTCAATAGTATCAGTAGATGCAGTATGTAGAGTCCTATCACAGAAGTTTTAGTATTGCGTCCCACGACGAACGTCTTGGGCCCCAGACGCCAATTTGCCATTTTTGATTGTCACGCTATATCTCCCGATAGAAAGCACGCAGGCAAAATTCAAGAGTGTCAGTAGTTGCAGTACGTCAAGTGCTATCCCACGAGTTTTAGTATTGCGTCCCACAATGAACGTCTTGGGCCCTAAACGCCGATTTGCCATTTCAGTTTGTCACGCTATATCTCCCGATAGAAAGCACGCACGCAAAATTCAAGAGTGTCAGTCGTTGCAGTACGTCAAGTGCTATCCCACGAATTTTAGTATTGCGTAACAGGACGAACGTCTTGGGCCCCAGACGCCAATTTGCCATTTTTGATTTTCACGCTATATCTCCCTAAAGAAAGCACGCAGACAAACTTCAAGAGTGTCAGTAGAGTCAGTACTTAAAGTACTATCCCATAATTTTTAGTATTGCGTCCCACAATGAACGTCTTAAACCTAGACGCCGATTTGCCATTTCAGTTTGTCACGCTATATCTCCCGATAGAAAGCACGCACGCAAAATTCAAGAGTCTCAGTAGTTGCAGTACGTCAAGTGCTATCCCACGAATTTTAGTATTGCGTCCCACAATGAACGTCTTGGGCCCTAGACGCCGATTTGCCATTTCAGTTTGTCACGCTATATCTTCCGACAGAAAGCACGCAGGCAAAGTTCAATAGTGTCAGTAGATGCAGTACGTAGAGTACTATCCTAGGAATTTTAATATTGCGTCCCACGGCGAACGTCATGTGCCCCAGACGCCGATTTGCCATTTTAGATTGTCACGCTATATCTCTTAACAGAAAGCACGCAGATAAAATTCAATAGTAACAGTAGATGCAGTATGTAGAGTACTATCACAGAATTTTTAGTATTGCGTCCCACGAGGAACGTCTTGGGCCCCAGACGCCAATTTGCCATTTTTGATTGTCACGCTATATCTCCCGATAGAAAGCACGCAGGCAAAATTCAAGAGTGTCAGTAGTTGCAGTACGTCAAGTGCTATCCCACGAGTTTTAGTATTGCGTCCCACAATGAAAGTCTTGGGCCCTAGATGCCAATTTGCTATTCCAGTTTGTCACGCTATATCTCCCGATAGAAAGCACGCAGGCAAACTTCAAGAGTATCATTAGTTGCAGTACGTCAAGTGCTATCCCACGAATTTTAGTATTGCGTCCCACAATGAACGTCTTGGGCCCTAAACGCCGATTTGCCATTTCAGTTTGTCACGCTATATCTCCCGATAGAAAGCACGCACGCAAAATTCAAGAGTGTCAGTAGTTGCAGTACGTCAAGTGCTATTCCACGAATTTTAGTATTGCGTAACAGGACGAACGTCTTGGGCCCGAGACGCCAATTTGCCATTTTTGATTTTTACGCTATATTTCCCGAAAGAAAGCACGCAGACAAACTTCAAGAGTGTCAGTAGAGTCAGTACTTAAAGTACTATCCCATAATTTTTAGTATTGCGTCCCACAATGAACGTCTTGGGCCCTAGACGCCGATTTGCCATTTCAGTTTGTCACGCTATATCTCCCGATAGAAAGCACGCACGCAAAATTCAAGAGTGTCAGTAGATGCAGCCAGTAGAGTACTATCACAGAATTTTTAGTATTGCGTCCCACAATGAAAGTCTTGGGCCCTAGATGCCAATTTGCCATTCCAGTTTGTCACGCTATATCTCCCGATAGAAAGCACGCAGGCAAACTTCAAGAGTATCAGTAGAGTCAGTACGTAAAGTACTATCCCAGAATTTTTAGTATTGCGTCCCACGAAAAACGTGCCTCGCGCCAGACGCCAATTTGCCATTTTAGATTGTCACGCTATATCTCCCGAAAGAAAGCACGCAGACAAACTTCAAGAGTGTCAGTAGATGCAGTACGTCAAGTAATATCCCACGAATTTTAGTATTGCGTAACAGGACGAACGTCTTGGGCCCGAGACGCCAATTTGCCATTTTTGATTTTTACGCTATATCTCCCGAAGAAAGCACGCAGACAAACTTCAAGAGTGTCAGTAGAGTCAGTACTTAAAGTACTATCCCATAATTTTTAGTATTGCGTCCCACAATGAACGTCTTGGGCCCTAGACACCGATTTGCCATTTCAGTTTGTCACGCTATATCTCCCGATAGAAAGCACGCAGGCAAACTTCAAGAGTATCAGTAGAGTCAGTACGTAAAGTACTATCCCAGAATTTTTAGTATTGCGTCCCACAAAAAACGTGCCTCGCGCCAGACGCCAATTTGCCATTTTAGATTGTCACGCTATATCTCCCGAAAGAAAGCACGCAGACAAACTTCAACAGTGTCAGTAGATGCAGTACGTCAAGTAATATCCCACGAATTTTAGTATTGCGTCCCACGACGAACGTCTTAGGCCCTAGATGCCGATTTGCCATTTCAGTTTGTCATGCTATTTCTCCCGGCAGAAAGCACGCAGACAAATTTCAATAGTGTCAGTAGATGCAGTACTTGAAGTACTATCACAAAATTTTTAGTATTGCGTCCCACAACGAACGTCTTGGGCCCCAGACGCCAATTTGCCATTTTAGATTGTCACGCTATATCTCCCGATAGAAAGCACGCAGGCAAAATTCAACAGCGTCAGTAGATGCAATACCTTAAGTAATATCCCACGAATTTTATTATTGCGTCCCACAACGAACGTCTTGGGCCCTAGATGCCAATTTGCCATTTCAGTTTGTCACGCTATTTCTCCCAGCAGAAAGCACGCAGACAAATTTCAGTAGTGTCAGCAGATGCAGTACGTAGAGTACTATCACAGAATTTTTAGTATTGCGTCTCACGACGAACGTCTTGGGCCCTAAACGCCGATTTGCCATTTCAGTTTGTCACGCTATATCTCCCGATAGAAAGCACGCACGCAAAATTCAAGAGTCTCAGTAGTTGCAGTACGTCAAGTGCTATCCCACGAATTTTAGTATTGCGTCCCACAATGAACGTCTTGGGCCCTAGACGCCGATTTGCCATTTCAGTTTGTCACGCTATATCTTCCGACAGAAAGCACGCAGGCAAAGTTCAATAGTGTCAGTAGATGCAGTACGTAGAGTACTATCCTAGGAAATTTAGTATTGCGTCCCACGGCGAACGTCATGTGCCCCAGACGCCGATTTGCCATTTTAGATTGTCACGCTATATCTCTTGACAGAAAGCACGCAGATAAAATTCAATAGTATCAGTAGATGCAGTACGTAGAGTACTACCACAGAATTTTTAGTATTGCGTCCCACGACGAACGTCTTGGGCCCCAGACGCCAATTTGCCATTTTTATTGTCACGCTATATCTCCCGATAGAAAGCACGCAGGCAAAATTCAAGAGTGTCAGTAGTTGCAGTACGTCAAGTGCTATCCCACGAATTTTAGTATTGCGTCCCACAATGAACGTCTTGGGCCCTAAACGCCGATTTGCCATTTCAGTTTGTCACGCTATATCTCCCGATAGAAAGCACGCACGCAAAATTCAAGAGTGTCAGTAGTTGCAATACGTCAAGTGCTATCCCACGAATTTTAGTATTGCGTAACAGGACGAACGTCTTGGGCCCCAGACGCCAATTTGCCATTTTTGATTTTCACGCTATATCTCCCGAAAGAAAGCACGCAGACAAACTTCAAGAGTGTCAGTAGAGTCAGTACTTAAAGTACTATCCCATAATTTTTAGTATTGCGTCCCACAATGAACGTCTTGGGCCCTAAACGCCGATTTGCCATTTCAGTTTGTCACGCTATATCTCCCGATAGAAAGCACGCACGCAAAATTCAAGAGTCTCAGTAGTTGCAGTACGTCAAGTGCTATCCCACGAATTTTAGTATTGCGTCCCACAATGAACGTCTTGGGCCCTAGACGCCGATTTGCCATTTTTGATTTTCACGCTATATCTCCCTAAAGAAAGCACGCAGACAAACTTCAAGAGTGTCAGTAGAGTCAGTACTTAAAGTACTATCCCATAATTTTTAGTATTGCGTCCCACAATGAACGTCTTAAACCTAGACGCCGATTTGCCATTTCAGTTTGTCACGCTATATCTCCCGATAGAAAGCACGCACGCAAAATTCAAGAGTCTCAGTAGTTGCAGTACGTCAAGTGCTATCCCACGAATTTTAGTATTGCGTCCCACAATGAACGTCTTGGGCCCTAGACGCCGATTTGCCATTTCAGTTTGTCACGCTATATCTTCCGACAGAAAGCACGCAGGCAAAGTTCAATAGTGTCAGTAGATGCAGTACGTAGAGTACTATCCTAGGAATTTTAGTATTGCGTCCCACGGCGAACGTCATGTGCCCCAGACGCCGATTTGCCATTTTAGATTGTCACGCTATATCTCTTGACAGAAAGCACGCAGATAAAATTCAATAGTATCAGTAGATGCAGTATGTAGAGTCCTATCACAGAAGTTTTAGTATTGCGTCCCACGACGAACGTCTTGGGCCCCAGACGCCAATTTGCCATTTTTGATTGTCACGCTATATCTCCCGATAGAAAGCACGCAGGCAAAATTCAAGAGTGTCAGTAGTTGCAGTACGTCAAGTGCTATCCCACGAGTTTTAGTATTGCGTCCCACAATGAACGTCTTGGGCCCTAAACGCCGATTTGCCATTTCAGTTTGTCACGCTATATCTCCCGATAGAAAGCACGCACGCAAAATTCAAGAGTGTCAGTCGTTGCAGTACGTCAAGTGCTATCCCACGAATTTTAGTATTGCGTAACAGGACGAACGTCTTGGGCCCCAGACGCCAATTTGCCATTTTTGATTTTCACGCTATATCTCCCTAAAGAAAGCACGCAGACAAACTTCAAGAGTGTCAGTAGAGTCAGTACTTAAAGTACTATCCCATAATTTTTAGTATTGCGTCCCACAATGAACGTCTTAAACCTAGACGCCGATTTGCCATTTCAGTTTGTCACGCTATATCTCCCGATAGAAAGCACGCACGCAAAATTCAAGAGTCTCAGTAGTTGCAGTACGTCAAGTGCTATCCCACGAATTTTAGTATTGCGTCCCACAATGAACGTCTTGGGCCCTAGACGCCGATTTGCCATTTCAGTTTGTCACGCTATATCTTCCGACAGAAAGCACGCAGGCAAAGTTCAATAGTGTCAGTAGATGCAGTACGTAGAGTACTATCCTAGGAATTTTAATATTGCGTCCCACGGCGAACGTCATGTGCCCCAGACGCCGATTTGCCATTTTAGATTGTCACGCTATATCTCTTAACAGAAAGCACGCAGATAAAATTCAATAGTAACAGTAGATGCAGTATGTAGAGTACTATCACAGAATTTTTAGTATTGCGTCCCACGAGGAACGTCTTGGGCCCCAGACGCCAATTTGCCATTTTTGATTGTCACGCTATATCTCCCGATAGAAAGCACGCAGGCAAAATTCAAGAGTGTCAGTAGTTGCAGTACGTCAAGTGCTATCCCACGAGTTTTAGTATTGCGTCCCACAATGAAAGTCTTGGGCCCTAGATGCCAATTTGCTATTCCAGTTTGTCACGCTATATCTCCCGATAGAAAGCACGCAGGCAAACTTCAAGAGTATCATTAGTTGCAGTACGTCAAGTGCTATCCCACGAATTTTAGTATTGCGTCCCACAATGAACGTCTTGGGCCCTAAACGCCGATTTGCCATTTCAGTTTGTCACGCTATATCTCCCGATAGAAAGCACGCACGCAAAATTCAAGAGTGTCAGTAGTTGCAGTACGTCAAGTGCTATTCCACGAATTTTAGTATTGCGTAACAGGACGAACGTCTTGGGCCCGAGACGCCAATTTGCCATTTTTGATTTTTACGCTATATTTCCCGAAAGAAAGCACGCAGACAAACTTCAAGAGTGTCAGTAGAGTCAGTACTTAAAGTACTATCCCATAATTTTTAGTATTGCGTCCCACAATGAACGTCTTGGGCCCTAGACGCCGATTTGCCATTTCAGTTTGTCACGCTATATCTTCCGACAGAAAGCACGCAGGCAAAGTTCAATAGTGTCAGTAGATGCAGTACGTAGAGTACTATCCTAGGAATTTTAGTATTGCGTCCCACGGCGAACGTCATGTGCCCCAGACGCCGATTTGCCATTTTAGATTGTCACGCTATATCTCTTGACAGAAAGCACGCAGATAAAATTCAATAGTATCAGTAGATGCAGTATGTAGAGTCCTATCACAGAAGTTTTAGTATTGCGTCCCACGACGAACGTCTTGGGCCCCAGACGCCAATTTGCCATTTTTGATTGTCACGCTATATCTCCCGATAGAAAGCACGCAGGCAAAATTCAAGAGTGTCAGTAGTTGCAGTACGTCAAGTGCTATCCCACGAGTTTTAGTATTGCGTCCCACAATGAACGTCTTGGGCCCTAAACGCCGATTTGCCATTTCAGTTTGTCACGCTATATCTCCCGATAGAAAGCACGCACGCAAAATTCAAGAGTGTCAGTCGTTGCAGTACGTCAAGTGCTATCCCACGAATTTTAGTATTGCGTAACAGGACGAACGTCTTGGGCCCCAGACGCCAATTTGCCATTTTTGATTTTCACGCTATATCTCCCTAAAGAAAGCACGCAGACAAACTTCAAGAGTGTCAGTAGAGTCAGTACTTAAAGTACTATCCCATAATTTTTAGTATTGCGTCCCACAATGAACGTCTTAAACCTAGACGCCGATTTGCCATTTCAGTTTGTCACGCTATATCTCCCGATAGAAAGCACGCACGCAAAATTCAAGAGTCTCAGTAGTTGCAGTACGTCAAGTGCTATCCCACGAATTTTAGTATTGCGTCCCACAATGAACGTCTTGGGCCCTAGACGCCGATTTGCCATTTCAGTTTGTCACGCTATATCTTCCGACAGAAAGCACGCAGGCAAAGTTCAATAGTGTCAGTAGATGCAGTACGTAGAGTACTATCCTAGGAATTTTAATATTGCGTCCCACGGCGAACGTCATGTGCCCCAGACGCCGATTTGCCATTTTAGATTGTCACGCTATATCTCTTAACAGAAAGCACGCAGATAAAATTCAATAGTAACAGTAGATGCAGTATGTAGAGTACTATCACAGAATTTTTAGTATTGCGTCCCACGAGGAACGTCTTGGGCCCCAGACGCCAATTTGCCATTTTTGATTGTCACGCTATATCTCCCGATAGAAAGCACGCAGGCAAAATTCAAGAGTGTCAGTAGTTGCAGTACGTCAAGTGCTATCCCACGAGTTTTAGTATTGCGTCCCACAATGAAAGTCTTGGGCCCTAGATGCCAATTTGCTATTCCAGTTTGTCACGCTATATCTCCCGATAGAAAGCACGCAGGCAAACTTCAAGAGTATCATTAGTTGCAGTACGTCAAGTGCTATCCCACGAATTTTAGTATTGCGTCCCACAATGAACGTCTTGGGCCCTAAACGCCGATTTGCCATTTCAGTTTGTCACGCTATATCTCCCGATAGAAAGCACGCACGCAAAATTCAAGAGTGTCAGTAGTTGCAGTACGTCAAGTGCTATTCCACGAATTTTAGTATTGCGTAACAGGACGAACGTCTTGGGCCCGAGACGCCAATTTGCCATTTTTGATTTTTACGCTATATTTCCCGAAAGAAAGCACGCAGACAAACTTCAAGAGTGTCAGTAGAGTCAGTACTTAAAGTACTATCCCATAATTTTTAGTATTGCGTCCCACAATGAACGTCTTGGGCCCTAGACGCCGATTTGCCATTTCAGTTTGTCACGCTATATCTCCCGATAGAAAGCACGCACGCAAAATTCAAGAGCGTCAGTAGATGCAGCCAGTAGAGTACTATCACAGAATTTTTAGTATTGCGTCCCACAATGAAAGTCTTGGGCCCTAGATGCCAATTTGCCATTCCAGTTTGTCACGCTATATCTCCCGATAGAAAGCACGCAGGCAAACTTCAAGAGTATCAGTAGAGTCAGTACGTAAAGTACTATCCCAGAATTTTTAGTATTGCGTCCCACGAAAAACGTGCCTCGCGCCAGACGCCAATTTGCCATTTTAGATTGTCACGCTATATCTCCCGAAAGAAAGCACGCAGACAAACTTCAAGAGTGTCAGTAGATGCAGTACGTCAAGTAATATCCCACGAATTTTAGTATTGCGTAACAGGACGAACGTCTTGGGCCCGAGACGCCAATTTGCCATTTTTGATTTTTACGCTATATCTCCCGAAGAAAGCACGCAGACAAACTTCAAGAGTGTCAGTAGAGTCAGTACTTAAAGTACTATCCCATAATTTTTAGTATTGCGTCCCACAATGAACGTCTTGGGCCCTAGACACCGATTTGCCATTTCAGTTTGTCACGCTATATCTCCCGATAGAAAGCACGCAGGCAAACTTCAAGAGTATCAGTAGAGTCAGTACGTAAAGTACTATCCCAGAATTTTTAGTATTGCGTCCCACAAAAAACGTGCCTCGCGCCAGACGCCAATTTGCCATTTTAGATTGTCACGCTATATCTCCCGAAAGAAAGCACGCAGACAAACTTCAACAGTGTTAGTAGATGCAGTACGTCAAGTAATATCCCACGAATTTTAGTATTGCGACCCACGACGAACGTCTTAGGCCCTAGATGCCGATTTGCCATTTCAGTTTGTCATGCTATTTCTCCCGGCAGAAAGCACGCAGACAAATTTCAATAGTGTCAGTAGATGCAGTACTTGAAGTACTATCACAAAATTTTTAGTATTGCGTCCCACAACGAACGTCTTGGGCCCCAGACGCCAATTTGCCATTTTAGATTGTCACGCTATATCTCCCGATAGAAAGCACGCAGGCAAAATTCAACAGCGTCAGTAGATGCAATACCTTAAGTAATATCCCACGAATTTTATTATTGCGTCCCACAACGAACGTCTTGGGCCCTAGATGCCAATTTGCCATTTCAGTTTGTCACGCTATTTCTCCCAGCAGAAAGCACGCAGACAAATTTCAGTAGTGTCAGCAGATGCAGTACGTAGAGTACTATCACAGAATTTTTAGTATTGCGTCTCACGACGAACGTCTTGGGCCCTAAACGCCGATTTGCCATTTCAGTTTGTCACGCTATATCTCCCGATAGAAAGCACGCACGCAAAATTCAAGAGTCTCAGTAGTTGCAGTACGTCAAGTGCTATCCCACGAATTTTAGTATTGCGTCCCACAATGAACGTCTTGGGCCCTAGACGCCGATTTGCCATTTCAGTTTGTCACGCTATATCTTCCGACAGAAAGCACGCAGGCAAAGTTCAATAGTGTCAGTAGATGCAGTACGTAGAGTACTATCCTAGGAAATTTAGTATTGCGTCCCACGGCGAACGTCATGTGCCCCAGACGCCGATTTGCCATTTTAGATTGTCACGCTATATCTCTTGACAGAAAGCACGCAGATAAAATTCAATAGTATCAGTAGATGCAGTACGTAGAGTACTACCACAGAATTTTTAGTATTGCGTCCCACGACGAACGTCTTGGGCCCCAGACGCCAATTTGCCATTTTTATTGTCACGCTATATCTCCCGATAGAAAGCACGCAGGCAAAATTCAAGAGTGTCAGTAGTTGCAGTACGTCAAGTGCTATCCCACGAATTTTAGTATTGCGTCCCACAATGAACGTCTTGGGCCCTAAACGCCGATTTGCCATTTCAGTTTGTCACGCTATATCTCCCGATAGAAAGCACGCACGCAAAATTCAAGAGTGTCAGTAGTTGCAATACGTCAAGTGCTATCCCACGAATTTTAGTATTGCGTAACAGGACGAACGTCTTGGGCCCCAGACGCCAATTTGCCATTTTTGATTTTCACGCTATATCTCCCGAAAGAAAGCACGCAGACAAACTTCAAGAGTGTCAGTAGAGTCAGTACTTAAAGTACTATCCCATAATTTTTAGTATTGCGTCCCACAATGAACGTCTTGGGCCCTAAACGCCGATTTGCCATTTCAGTTTGTCACGCTATATCTCCCGATAGAAAGCACGCACGCAAAATTCAAGAGTCTCAGTAGTTGCAGTACGTCAAGTGCTATCCCACGAATTTTAGTATTGCGTCCCACAATGAACGTCTTGGGCCCTAGACGCCGATTTGCCATTTCAGTTTGTCACGCTATATCTTCCGACAGAAAGCACGCAGGCAAAGTTCAATAGTGTCAGTAGATGCAGTACGTAGAGTACTATCCTAGGAATTTTAGTATTGCGTCCCACGGCGAACGTCATGTGCCCCAGACGCCGATTTGCCATTTTAGATTGTCACGCTATATCTCTTGACAGAAAGCACGCAGATAAAATTCAATAGTATCAGTAGATGCAGTACGTAGAGTACTACCACAGAATTTTTAGTATTGCGTCCCACGACGAACGTCTTGGGCCCCAGACGCCAATTTGCCATTTTTATTGTCACGCTATATCTCCCGATAGAAAGCACGCAGGCAAAATTCAAGAGTGTCAGTAGTTGCAGTACGTCAAGTGCTATCCCACGAATTTTAGTATTGCGTCCCACAATGAACGTCTTGGGCCCTAAACGCCGATTTGCCATTTCAGTTTGTCACGCTATATCTCCCGATAGAAAGCACGCACGCAAAATTCAAGAGTGTCAGTAGTTGCAATACGTCAAGTGCTATCCCACGAATTTTAGTATTGCGTAACAGGACGAACGTCTTGGGCCCCAGACGCCAATTTGCCATTTTTGATTTTCACGCTATATCTCCCTAAAGAAAGCACGCAGACAAACTTCAAGAGTGTCAGTAGAGTCAGTACTTAAAGTACTATCCCATAATTTTTAGTATTGCGTCCCACAATGAACGTCTTGGGCCCTAGACGCCGATTTGCCATTTCAGTTTGTCACGCTATATCTCCCGATAGAAAGCACGCACGCAAAATTCAAGAGTCTCAGTAGTTGCAGTACGTCAAGTGCTATCCCACGAATTTTAGTATTGCGTCCCACAATGAACGTCTTGGGCCCTAGACGCCGATTTGCCATTTCAGTTTGTCACGCTATATCTTCCGACAGAAAGCACGCAGGCAAAGTTCAATAGTGTCAGTAGATGCAGTACGTAGAGTACTATCCTAGGAATTTTAGTATTGCGTCCCACGGCGAACGTCATGTGCCCCAGACGCCGATTTGCCATTTTAGATTGTCACGCTATATCTCTTGACAGAAAGCACGCAGATAAAATTCAATAGTAACAGTAGATGCAGTATGTAGAGTACTATCACAGAATTTTTAGTATTGCGTCCCACGAGGAACGTCTTGGGCCCCAGACGCCAATTTGCCATTTTTGATTGTCACGCTATATCTCCCGATAGAAAGCACGCAGGCAAAATTCAAGAGTGTCAGTAGTTGCAGTACGTCAAGTGCTATCCCACGAGTTTTAGTATTGCGTTTCACAATGAAAGTCTTGGGCCCTAGATGCCAATTTGCTATTCCAGTTTGTCACGCTATATCTCCCGATAGAAAGCACGCAGGCAAACTTCAAGAGTATCATTAGTTGCAGTACGTCAAGTGCTATCCCACGAATTTTAGTATTGCGTCCCACAATGAATGTCTTGGGCCCTAAACGCCGATTTGCCATTTCAGTTTGTCACGCTATATCTCCCGATAGAAAGCACGCACGCAAAATTCAAGAGTGTCAGTAGTTGCAGTACGTCAAGTGCTATTCCACGAATTTTGGTATTGCGTAACAGGACGAACGTCTTGGGCCCGAGACGCCAATTTGCCATTTTTGATTTTTACGCTATATTTCCCGAAAGAAAGCACGCAGACAAACTTCAAGAGTGTCAGTAGAGTCAGTACTTAAAGTACTATCCCATAATTTTTAGTATTGCGTCCCACAATGAACGTCTTGGGCCCTAGACGCCGATTTGCCATTTCAGTTTGTCACGCTATATCTCCCGATAGAAAGCACGCACGCAAAATTCAAGAGTGTCAGTAGATGCAGCCAGTAGAGTACTATCACAGAATTTTTAGTATTGCGTCCCACAATGAAAGTCTTGGGCCCTAGATGCCAATTTGCCATTCCAGTTTGTCACGCTATATCTCCCGATAGAAAGCACGCAGGCAAACTTCAAGAGTATCAGTAGAGTCAGTACGTAAAGTACTATCCCAGAATTTTTAGTATTGCGTCCCACGAAAAACGTGCCTCGCGCCAGACGCCAATTTGCCATTTTAGATTGTCACGCTATATCTCCCGAAAGAAAGCACGCAGACAAACTTCAAGAGTGTCAGTAGATGCAGTACGTCAAGTAATATCCCACGAATTTTAGTATTGCGTAACAGGACGAACGTCTTGGGCCCGAGACGCCAATTTGCCATTTTTGATTTTTACGCTATATCTCCCGAAGAAAGCACGCAGACAAACTTCAAGAGTGTCAGTAGAGTCAGTACTTAAAGTACTATCCCATAATTTTTAGTATTGCGTCCCACAATGAACGTCTTGGGCCCTAGACACCGATTTGCCATTTCAGTTTGTCACGCTATATCTCCCGATAGAAAGCACGCAGGCAAACTTCAAGAGTATCAGTAGAGTCAGTACGTAAAGTACTATCCCAGAATTTTTAGTATTGCGTCCCACAAAAAACGTGCCTCGCGCCAGACGCCAATTTGCCATTTTAGATTGTCACGCTATATCTCCCGAAAAAAAGCACGCAGACAAACTTCAACAGTGTCAGTAGATGCAGTACGTCAAGTAATATCCCACGAATTTTAGTATTGCGTCCCACGACGAACGTCTTAGGCCCTAGATGCCGATTTGCCATTTCAGTTTGTCATGCTATTTCTCCCGGCAGAAAGCACGCAGACAAATTTCAATAGTGTCAGTAGATGCAGTACTTGAAGTACTATCACAAAATTTTTAGTATTGCGTCCCACGACGAACGTCTTGGGCCCCAGACGCCAATTTGCCATTTTAGATTGTCACGCTATATCTCCCGATAGAAAGCACGCAGGCAAAATTCAACAGCGTCAGTAGATGCAATACCTTAAGTAATATCCCACGAATTTTATTATTGCGTCCCACAACGAACGTCTTGGGCCCTAGATGCCAATTTGCCATTTCAGTTTGTCACGCTATTTCTCCCAGCAGAAAGCACGCAGACAAATTTCAGTAGTGTCAGCAGATGCAGTACGTAGAGTACTATCACAGAATTTTTAGTATTGCGTCTCACGACGAACGTCTTGGGCCCCAGACGCCAATTTGCCATTTTAGATTGTCACGCTATATCTCCCGACAAAAAGCACGCAGGCAAACTTCAATAGTGACAGTAGATGCAGCACGTAAAGCACTATCACAGAATTTTTAATATTGCGTCCCACAACGAACGTCTTGGGCCCCAGACGCCAATTTGCCATTTTAGATTGTCACGCTATATCTCCCGATAGAAAGCACGCAGGCAAAATTCAAGAGTGTCAGTAGTTGCAGTACGTCAAGTGCTATCCCACGAATTTTAGTATTGCGTCCCACGACGAAAGTCTTGGCCATGGATGCCGATTTGCCATTTGAGTTTGTCACGCTATATCTCCCGGCAGAAAGCACGCAGACAAATTTCAATAGTGTCAGTATATACAGTACGTAGAGTAATATCCCACGGATTTTAGTATTGCGTTCAATGACGAACGTCTTGGGCCCCAGACGCCAACTTGCCATTTTAGATTGTCACGCTATATCTCCCGATAGAAAGCACGCAGACAAAATTCAAGAGTGTCAGTAGTTGCAGTACGTTAAGTGCTATCCCACGAATTTTAGTATTGCGTCCCACAATGAACGTCTTGGGCCCTAAACGCCGATTTGCCATTTCAGTTTGTCACGCTATATCTTCCGACAGAAAGCACGCAGGCAAAGTTCAATAGTGTCAGTAGATGCAGTACGTAGAGTACTATCCTAGGAATTTTAGTATTGCGTCCCACGGCGAACGTCATGTGCCCCAGACGCCGATTTGCCATTTTAGATTGTCACGCTATATCTCTTGACAGAATGCACGCAGATAAAATTCAATAGTATCAGTAGATGCAGTACGTAGAGTACTACCACAGAATTTTTAGTATTGCGTCCCACGACGAACGTCTTGGGCCCCAGACGCCAATTTGCCATTTTTGATTGTCACGCTATATCTCCCGATAGAAAGCACGCAGGCAAAATTCAAGAGTGTCAGTAGTTGCAGTACGTCAAGTGCTATCTCACGAATTTTAGTATTGCGTCCCACAATGAACGTCTTGGGCCCTAAACGCCGATTTGCCATTTCAGTTTGTCACGCTATATCTCCCGGAAGAAAGCACGCAGACAAATTTGAATAGTGTCAGTATATACAGTACGTAGAGTAATATCCCACGAGTTTTAGTATTGCGTAACAGGACGAACGTCTTGGGCCCCAGACGCCAATTTGCCATTTTTGATTTTCACGCTATATCTCCCTAAAGAAAGCACGCAGACAAACTTCAAGAGTGTCAGTACTTAAAGTACTATCCCATAATTTTTAGTATTGCGTCCCACAATGAACGTCTTGGGCCCTAGACGCCGATTTGCCATTTCAGTTTGTCACGCTATATCTCCCGATAGAAAGCACGCACGCAAAATTCAAGAGTCTCAGTAGTTGCAGTACGTCAAGTGCTATCCCACGAATTTTAGTATTGCGTCCCACAATGAACGTCTTGGGCCCTAGACGCCGATTTGCCATTTCAGTTTGTCACGCTATATCTTCCGACAGAAAGCACGCAGGCAAAGTTCAATAGTGTCAGTAGATGCAGTACGTAGAGTACTATCCTAGGAATTTTAGTATTGCGTCCCACGGCGAACGTCATGTGCCCCAGACGCCGATTTGCCATTTTAGATTGTCACGCTATATCTCTTGACAGAAAGCACGCAGATAAAATTCAATAGTATCAGTAGATGCAGTATGTAGAGTCCTATCACAGAAGTTTTAGTATTGCGTCCCACGACGAAAGTCTTGGGCCCCAGACGCCAATTTGCCATTTTTGATTGTCACGCTATATCTCCCGATAGAAAGCACGCAGGCAAAATTCAAGAGTGTCAGTAGTTGCAGTACGTCAAGTGCTATCCCACGAGTTTTAGTATTGCGTCCCACAATGAACGTCTTATGCCGTAAACGCCGATTTGCCATTTCAGTTTGTCACGCTATATCTCCCGATAGAAAGCACGCACGCAAAATTCAAGAGTGTCAGTCGTTGCAGTACGTCAAGTGCTATCCCACGAATTTTAGTATTGCGTAACAGGACGAACGTCTTGGGCCCCAGACGCCAATTTGCCATTTTTGATTTTCACGCTATATCTCCCTAAAGAAAGCACGCAGACAAACTTCAAGAGTGTCAGTAGAGTCAGTACTTAAAGTACTATCCCATAATTTTTAGTATTGCGTCCCACAATGAACGTCTTGGGCCCTAGACGCCGATTTGCCATTTCAGTTTGTCACGCTATATCTCCCGATAGAAAGCACGCACGCAAAATTCAAGAGTCTCAGTAGTTGCAGTACGTCAAGTGCTATCCCACGAATTTTAGTATTGCGTCCCACAATGAACGTCTTGGGCCCTAGACGCCGATTTGCCATTTCAGTTTGTCACGCTATATCTTCCGACAGAAAGCACGCAGGCAAAGTTCAATAGTGTCAGTAGATGCAGTACGTAGAGTACTATCCTAGGAATTTTAGTATTGCGTCCCACGGCGAACGTCATGTGCCCCAGACGCCGATTTGCCATTTTAGATTGTCACGCTATATCTCTTGACAGAAAGCACGCAGATAAAATTCAATAGTAACAGTAGATGCAGTATGTAGAGTACTATCACAGAATTTTTAGTATTGCGTCCCACGAGGAACGTCTTGGGCCCCAGACGCCAATTTGCCATTTTTGATTGTCACGCTATATCTCCCAATAGAAAGCACGCAGGCAAAATTCAAGAGTGTCAGTAGTTGCAGTACGTCAAGTGCTATCCCACGAGTTTTAGTATTGCGTCCCACAATGAAAGTCTTGGGCCCTAGATGCCAATTTGCTATTCCAGTTTGTCACGCTATATCTCCCGATAGAAAGCACGCAGGCAAACTTCAAGAGTATCATTAGTTGCAGTACGTCAAGTGCTATCCCACGAATTTTAGTATTGCGTCCCACAATGAACGTCTTGGGCCCTAAACGCCGATTTGCCATTTCAGTTTGTCACGCTATATCTCCCGATAGAAAGCACGCACGCAAAATTCAAGAGTGTCAGTAGTTGCAGTACGTCAAGTGCTATTCCACGAATTTTAGTATTGCGTAACAGGACGAACGTCTTGGGCCCGAGACGCCAATTTGCCATTTTTGATTTTTACGCTATATTTCCCGAAAGAAAGCACGCAGACAAACTTCAAGAGTGTCAGTAGAGTCAGTACTTAAAGTACTATCCCATAATTTTTAGTATTGCGTCCCACAATGAACGTCTTGGGCCCTAGACGCCGATTTGCCATTTCAGTTTGTCACGCTATATCTCCCGATAGAAAGCACGCACGCAAAATTCAAGAGTGTCAGTAGATGCAGCCAGTAGAGTACTATCACAGAATTTTTAGTATTGCGTCCCACAATGAAAGTCTTGGGCCCTAGATGCCAATTTGCTATTCCAGTTTGTCACGCTATATCTCCCGATAGAAAGCACGCAGGCAAACTTCAAGAGTATCAGTAGAGTCAGTACGTAAAGTACTATCCCAGAATTTTTAGTATTGCGTCCCACGGAAAACGTGCCTCGCGCCAGACGCCAATTTGCCATTTTAGATTGTCACGCTATATCTCCCGAAAGAAAGCACGCAGACAAACTTCAAGAGTGTCAGTAGATGCAGTACGTCAAGTAATATCCCACGAATTTTAGTATTGCGTAACAGGACGAACGTCTTGGGCCCGAGACGCCAATTTGCCATTTTTGATTTTTACGCTATATCTCCCGAAGAAAGCACGCAGACAAACTTCAAGAGTGTCAGTAGAGTCAGTACTTAAAGTACTATCCCATAATTTTTAGTATTGCGTCCCACAATGAACGTCTTGGGCCCTAGACACCGATTTGCCATTTCAGTTTGTCACGCTATATCTCCCGATAGAAAGCACGCAGGCAAACTTCAAGAGTATCAGTAGAGTCAGTACGTAAAGTACTATCCCAGAGTTTTTAGTATTGCGTCCCACAAAAAACGTGCCTCGCGCCAGACGCCAATTTGCCATTTTAGATTGTCACGCTATATCTCCCGATAGAAAGCACGCAGGCAAAATTCAACAGCGTCAGTAGATGCAATACCTTAAGTAATATCCCACGAATTTTATTATTGCGTCCCACAACGAACGTCTTGGGCCCTAGATGCCAATTTGCCATTTCAGTTTGTCACGCTATTTCTCCCAGCAGAAAGCACGCAGACAAATTTCAGTAGTGTCAGCAGATGCAGTACGTAGAGTACTATCACAGAATTTTTAGTATTGCGTCTCACGACGAACGTCTTGGGCCCCAGACGCCAATTTGCCATTTTAGATTGTCACGCTATATCTCCCGACAAAAAGCACGCAGGCAAACTTCAATAGTGACAGTAGATGCAGCACGTAAAGCACTATCACAGAATTTTTAATATTGCGTCCCACAACGAACGTCTTGGGCCCCAGACGCCAATTTGCCATTTTAGATTGTCACGCTATATCTCCCGATAGAAAGCACGCAGGCAAAATTCAAGAGTGTCAGTAGTTGCAGTACGTCAAGTGCTATCCCACGAATTTTAGTATTGCGTCCCACGACGAAAGTCTTGGCCATGGATGCCGATTTGCCATTTGAGTTTGTCACGCTATATCTCCCGGCAGAAAGCACGCAGACAAATTTCAATAGTGTCAGTATATACAGTACGTAGAGTAATATCCCACGGATTTTAGTATTGCGTTCAATGACGAACGTCTTGGGCCCCAGACGCCAACTTGCCATTTTAGATTGTCACGCTATATCTCCCGATAGAAAGCACGCAGACAAAATTCAAGAGTGTCAGTAGTTGCAGTACGTTAAGTGCTATCCCACGAATTTTAGTATTGCGTCCCACAATGAACGTCTTGGGCCCTAAACGCCGATTTGCCATTTCAGTTTGTCACGCTATATCTTCCGACAGAAAGCACGCAGGCAAAGTTCAATAGTGTCAGTAGATGCAGTACGTAGAGTACTATCCTAGGAATTTTAGTATTGCGTCCCACGGCGAACGTCATGTGCCCCAGACGCCGATTTGCCATTTTAGATTGTCACGCTATATCTCTTGACAGAATGCACGCAGATAAAATTCAATAGTATCAGTAGATGCAGTACGTAGAGTACTACCACAGAATTTTTAGTATTGCGTCCCACGACGAACGTCTTGGGCCCCAGACGCCAATTTGCCATTTTTGATTGTCACGCTATATCTCCCGATAGAAAGCACGCAGGCAAAATTCAAGAGTGTCAGTAGTTGCAGTACGTCAAGTGCTATCTCACGAATTTTAGTATTGCGTCCCACAATGAACGTCTTGGGCCCTAAACGCCGATTTGCCATTTCAGTTTGTCACGCTATATCTCCCGGAAGAAAGCACGCAGACAAATTTGAATAGTGTCAGTATATACAGTACGTAGAGTAATATCCCACGAGTTTTAGTATTGCGTAACAGGACGAACGTCTTGGGCCCCAGACGCCAATTTGCCATTTTTGATTTTCACGCTATATCTCCCTAAAGAAAGCACGCAGACAAACTTCAAGAGTGTCAGTAGAGTCAGTACTTAAAGTACTATCCCATAATTTTTAGTATTGCGTCCCACAATGAACGTCTTGGGCCCTAGACGCCGATTTGCCATTTCAGTTTGTCACGCTATATCTCCCGATAGAAAGCACGCACGCAAAATTCAAGAGTCTCAGTAGTTGCAGTACGTCAAGTGCTATCCCACGAATTTTAGTATTGCGTCCCACAATGAACGTCTTGGGCCCTAGACGCCGATTTGCCATTTCAGTTTGTCACGCTATATCTTCCGACAGAAAGCACGCAGGCAAAGTTCAATAGTGTCAGTAGATGCAGTACGTAGAGTACTATCCTAGGAATTTTAGTATTGCGTCCCACGGCGAACGTCATGTGCCCCAGACGCCGATTTGCCATTTTAGATTGTCACGCTATATCTCTTGACAGAAAGCACGCAGATAAAATTCAATAGTATCAGTAGATGCAGTACGTAGAGTCCTATCACAGAAGTTTTAGTATTGCGTCCCACGACGAACGTCTTGGGCCCCAGACGCCAACTTGCCATTTTAGATTGTCACGCTATATCTCCCGATAGAAAGCACGCAGACAAAATTCAAGAGTGTCAGTAGTTGCAGTACGTTAAGTGCTATCCCACGAATTTTAGTATTGCGTCCCACAATGAACGTCTTGGGCCCTAAACGCCGATTTGCCATTTCAGTTTGTCACGCTATATCTCCCGATAGAAAGCACGCACGCAAAATTCAAGAGTGTCAGTCGTTGCAGTACGTCAAGTGCTATCCCACGAATTTTAGTATTGCGTAACAGGACGAACGTCTTGGGCCCCAGACGCCAATTTGCCATTTTTGATTTTCACGCTATATCTCCCTAAAGAAAGCACGCAGACAAACTTCAAGAGTGTCAGTAGAGTCAGTACTTAAAGTACTATCCCATAATTTTTAGTATTGCGTCCCACAATGAACGTCTTAAACCTAGACGCCGATTTGCCATTTCAGTTTGTCACGCTATATCTCCCGATAGAAAGCACGCACGCAAAATTCAAGAGTCTCAGTAGTTGCAGTACGTCAAGTGCTATCCCACGAATTTTAGTATTGCGTCCCACAATGAACGTCTTGGGCCCTAGACGCCGATTTGCCATTTCAGTTTGTCACGCTATATCTTCCGACAGAAAGCACGCAGGCAAAGTTCAATAGTGTCAGTAGATGCAGTACGTAGAGTACTATCCTAGGAATTTTAGTATTGCGTCCCACGGCGAACGTCATGTGCCCCAGACGCCGATTTGCCATTTTAGATTGTCACGCTATATCTCTTGACAGAAAGCACGCAGATAAAATTCAATAGTAACAGTAGATGCAGTATGTAGAGTACTATCACAGAATTTTTAGTATTGCGTCCCACGAGGAACGTCTTGGGCCCCAGACGCCAATTTGCCATTTTTGATTGTCACGCTATATCTCCCGATAGAAAGCACGCAGGCAAAATTCAAGAGTGTCAGTAGTTGCAGTACGTCAAGTGCTATCCCACGAGTTTTAGTATTGCGTTTCACAATGAAAGTCTTGGGCCCTAGATGCCAATTTGCTATTCCAGTTTGTCACGCTATATCTCCCGATAGAAAGCACGCAGGCAAACTTCAAGAGTATCATTAGTTGCAGTACGTCAAGTGCTATCCCACGAATTTTAGTATTGCGTCCCACAATGAATGTCTTGGGCCCTAAACGCCGATTTGCCATTTCAGTTTGTCACGCTATATCTCCCGATAGAAAGCACGCACGCAAAATTCAAGAGTGTCAGTAGTTGCAGTACGTCAAGTGCTATTCCACGAATTTTGGTATTGCGTAACAGGACGAACGTCTTGGGCCCGAGACGCCAATTTGCCATTTTTGATTTTCACGCTATATCTCCCTAAAGAAAGCACGCAGACAAACTTCAAGAGTGTCAGTAGAGTCAGTACTTAAAGTACTATCCCATAATTTTTAGTATTGCGTCCCACAATGAACGTCTTAAACCTAGACGCCGATTTGCCATTTCAGTTTGTCACGCTATATCTCCCGATAGAAAGCACGCACGCAAAATTCAAGAGTCTCAGTAGTTGCAGTACGTCAAGTGCTATCCCACGAATTTTAGTATTGCGTCCCACAATGAACGTCTTGGGCCCTAGACGCCGATTTGCCATTTCAGTTTGTCACGCTATATCTTCCGACAGAAAGCACGCAGGCAAAGTTCAATAGTGTCAGTAGATGCAGTACGTAGAGTACTATCCTAGGAATTTTAGTATTGCGTCCCACGGCGAACGTCATGTGCCCCAGACGCCGATTTGCCATTTTAGATTGTCACGCTATATCTCTTGACAGAAAGCACGCAGATAAAATTCAATAGTAACAGTAGATGCAGTATGTAGAGTACTATCACAGAATTTTTAGTATTGCGTCCCACGAGGAACGTCTTGGGCCCCAGACGCCAATTTGCCATTTTTGATTGTCACGCTATATCTCCCGATAGAAAGCACGCAGGCAAAATTCAAGAGTGTCAGTAGTTGCAGTACGTCAAGTGCTATCCCACGAGTTTTAGTATTGCGTTTCACAATGAAAGTCTTGGGCCCTAGATGCCAATTTGCTATTCCAGTTTGTCACGCTATATCTCCCGATAGAAAGCACGCAGGCAAACTTCAAGAGTATCATTAGTTGCAGTACGTCAAGTGCTATCCCACGAATTTTAGTATTGCGTCCCACAATGAATGTCTTGGGCCCTAAACGCCGATTTGCCATTTCAGTTTGTCACGCTATATCTCCCGATAGAAAGCACGCACGCAAAATTCAAGAGTGTCAGTAGTTGCAGTACGTCAAGTGCTATTCCACGAATTTTGGTATTGCGTAACAGGACGAACGTCTTGGGCCCGAGACGCCAATTTGCCATTTTTGATTTTTACGCTATATTTCCCGAAAGAAAGCACGCAGACAAACTTCAAGAGTGTCAGTAGAGTCAGTACTTAAAGTACTATCCCATAATTTTTAGTATTGCGTCCCACAATGAACGTCTTGGGCCCTAGACGCCGATTTGCCATTTCAGTTTGTCACGCTATATCTCCCGATAGAAAGCACGCACGCAAAATTCAAGAGTGTCAGTAGATGCAGCCAGTAGAGTACTATCACAGAATTTTTAGTATTGCGTCCCACAATGAAAGTCTTGGGCCCTAGATGCCAATTTGCCATTCCAGTTTGTCACGCTATATCTCCCGATAGAAAGCACGCAGGCAAACTTCAAGAGTATCAGTAGAGTCAGTACGTAAAGTACTATCCCAGAATTTTTAGTATTGCGTCCCACGAAAAACGTGCCTCGCGCCAGACGCCAATTTGCCATTTTAGATTGTCACGCTATATCTCCCGAAAGAAAGCACGCAGACAAACTTCAAGAGTGTCAGTAGATGCAGTACGTCAAGTAATATCCCACGAATTTTAGTATTGCGTAACAGGACGAACGTCTTGGGCCCGAGACGCCAATTTGCCATTTTTGATTTTTACGCTATATCTCCCGAAGAAAGCACGCAGACAAACTTCAAGAGTGTCAGTAGAGTCAGTACTTAAAGTACTATCCCATAATTTTTAGTATTGCGTCCCACAATGAACGTCTTGGGCCCTAGACACCGATTTGCCATTTCAGTTTGTCACGCTATATCTCCCGATAGAAAGCACGCAGGCAAACTTCAAGAGTATCAGTAGAGTCAGTACGTAAAGTACTATCCCAGAATTTTTAGTATTGCGTCCCACAAAAAACGTGCCTCGCGCCAGACGCCAATTTGCCATTTTAGATTGTCACGCTATATCTCCCGAAAAAAAGCACGCAGACAAACTTCAACAGTGTCAGTAGATGCAGTACGTCAAGTAATATCCCACGAATTTTAGTATTGCGTCCCACGACGAACGTCTTAGGCCCTAGATGCCGATTTGCCATTTCAGTTTGTCATGCTATTTCTCCCGGCAGAAAGCACGCAGACAAATTTCAATAGTGTCAGTAGATGCAGTACTTGAAGTACTATCACAAAATTTTTAGTATTGCGTCCCACGACGAACGTCTTGGGCCCCAGACGCCAATTTGCCATTTTAGATTGTCACGCTATATCTCCCGATAGAAAGCACGCAGGCAAAATTCAACAGCGTCAGTAGATGCAATACCTTAAGTAATATCCCACGAATTTTATTATTGCGTCCCACAACGAACGTCTTGGGCCCTAGATGCCAATTTGCCATTTCAGTTTGTCACGCTATTTCTCCCAGCAGAAAGCACGCAGACAAATTTCAGTAGTGTCAGCAGATGCAGTACGTAGAGTACTATCACAGAATTTTTAGTATTGCGTCTCACGACGAACGTCTTGGGCCCCAGACGCCAATTTGCCATTTTAGATTGTCACGCTATATCTCCCGACAAAAAGCACGCAGGCAAACTTCAATAGTGACAGTAGATGCAGCACGTAAAGCACTATCACAGAATTTTTAATATTGCGTCCCACAACGAACGTCTTGGGCCCCAGACGCCAATTTGCCATTTTAGATTGTCACGCTATATCTCCCGATAGAAAGCACGCAGGCAAAATTCAAGAGTGTCAGTAGTTGCAGTACGTCAAGTGCTATCCCACGAATTTTAGTATTGCGTCCCACGACGAAAGTCTTGGCCATGGATGCCGATTTGCCATTTGAGTTTGTCACGCTATATCTCCCGGCAGAAAGCACGCAGACAAATTTCAATAGTGTCAGTATATACAGTACGTAGAGTAATATCCCACGGATTTTAGTATTGCGTTCAATGACGAACGTCTTGGGCCCCAGACGCCAACTTGCCATTTTAGATTGTCACGCTATATCTCCCGATAGAAAGCACGCAGACAAAATTCAAGAGTGTCAGTAGTTGCAGTACGTTAAGTGCTATCCCACGAATTTTAGTATTGCGTCCCACAATGAACGTCTTGGGCCCTAAACGCCGATTTGCCATTTCAGTTTGTCACGCTATATCTTCCGACAGAAAGCACGCAGGCAAAGTTCAATAGTGTCAGTAGATGCAGTACGTAGAGTACTATCCTAGGAATTTTAGTATTGCGTCCCACGGCGAACGTCATGTGCCCCAGACGCCGATTTGCCATTTTAGATTGTCACGCTATATCTCTTGACAGAATGCACGCAGATAAAATTCAATAGTATCAGTAGATGCAGTACGTAGAGTACTACCACAGAATTTTTAGTATTGCGTCCCACGACGAACGTCTTGGGCCCCAGACGCCAATTTGCCATTTTTGATTGTCACGCTATATCTCCCGATAGAAAGCACGCAGGCAAAATTCAAGAGTGTCAGTAGTTGCAGTACGTCAAGTGCTATCTCACGAATTTTAGCATTGCGTCCCACAATGAACGTCTTGGGCCCTAAACGCCGATTTGCCATTTCAGTTTGTCACGCTATATCTCCCGGAAGAAAGCACGCAGACAAATTTGAATAGTGTCAGTATATACAGTACGTAGAGTAATATCCCACGAGTTTTAGTATTGCGTAACAGGACGAACGTCTTGGGCCCCAGACGCCAATTTGCCATTTTTGATTTTCACGCTATATCTCCCTAAAGAAAGCACGCAGACAAACTTCAAGAGTGTCAGTAGAGTCAGTACTTAAAGTACTATCCCATAATTTTTAGTATTGCGTCCCACAATGAACGTCTTGGGCCCTAGACGCCGATTTGCCATTTCAGTTTGTCACGCTATATCTCCCGATAGAAAGCACGCACGCAAAATTCAAGAGTCTCAGTAGTTGCAGTACGTCAAGTGCTATCCCACGAATTTTAGTATTGCGTCCCACAATGAACGTCTTGGGCCCTAGACGCCGATTTGCCATTTCAGTTTGTCACGCTATATCTTCCGACAGAAAGCACGCAGGCAAAGTTCAATAGTGTCAGTAGATGCAGTACGTAGAGTACTATCCTAGGAATTTTAGTATTGCGTCCCACGGCGAACGTCATGTGCCCCAGACGCCGATTTGCCATTTTAGATTGTCACGCTATATCTCTTGACAGAAAGCACGCAGATAAAATTCAATAGTATCAGTAGATGCAGTATGTAGAGTCCTATCACAGAAGTTTTAGTATTGCGTCCCACGACGAAAGTCTTGGGCCCCAGACGCCAATTTGCCATTTTTGATTGTCACGCTATATCTCCCGATAGAAAGCACGCAGGCAAAATTCAAGAGTGTCAGTAGTTGCAGTACGTCAAGTGCTATCCCACGAGTTTTAGTATTGCGTCCCACAATGAACGTCTTATGCCCTAAACGCCGATTTGCCATTTCAGTTTGTCACGCTATATCTCCCGATAGAAAGCACGCACGCAAAATTCAAGAGTGTCAGTCGTTGCAGTACGTCAAGTGCTATCCCACGAATTTTAGTATTGCGTAACAGGACGAACGTCTTGGGCCCCAGACGCCAATTTGCCATTTTTGATTTTCACGCTATATCTCCCTAAAGAAAGCACGCAGACAAACTTCAAGAGTGTCAGTAGAGTCAGTACTTAAAGTACTATCCCATAATTTTTAGTATTGCGTCCCACAATGAACGTCTTGGGCCCTAGACGCCGATTTGCCATTTCAGTTTGTCACGCTATATCTCCCGATAGAAAGCACGCACGCAAAATTCAAGAGTCTCAGTAGTTGCAGTACGTCAAGTGCTATCCCACGAATTTTAGTATTGCGTCCCACAATGAACGTCTTGGGCCCTAGACGCCGATTTGCCATTTCAGTTTGTCACGCTATATCTTCCGACAGAAAGCACGCAGGCAAAGTTCAATAGTGTCAGTAGATGCAGTACGTAGAGTACTATCCTAGGAATTTTAGTATTGCGTCCCACGGCGAACGTCATGTGCCCCAGACGCCGATTTGCCATTTTAGATTGTCACGCTATATCTCTTGACAGAAAGCACGCAGATAAAATTCAATAGTAACAGTAGATGCAGTATGTAGAGTACTATCACAGAATTTTTAGTATTGCGTCCCACGAGGAACGTCTTGGGCCCCAGACGCCAATTTGCCATTTTTGATTGTCACGCTATATCTCCCAATAGAAAGCACGCAGGCAAAATTCAAGAGTGTCAGTAGTTGCAGTACGTCAAGTGCTATCCCACGAGTTTTAGTATTGCGTCCCACAATGAAAGTCTTGGGCCCTAGATGCCAATTTGCTATTCCAGTTTGTCACGCTATATCTCCCGATAGAAAGCACGCAGGCAAACTTCAAGAGTATCATTAGTTGCAGTACGTCAAGTGCTATCCCACGAATTTTAGTATTGCGTCCCACAATGAACGTCTTGGGCCCTAAACGCCGATTTGCCATTTCAGTTTGTCACGCTATATCTCCCGATAGAAAGCACGCACGCAAAATTCAAGAGTGTCAGTAGTTGCAGTACGTCAAGTGCTATTCCACGAATTTTAGTATTGCGTAACAGGACGAACGTCTTGGGCCCGAGACGCCAATTTGCCATTTTTGATTTTTACGCTATATTTCCCGAAAGAAAGCACGCAGACAAACTTCAAGAGTGTCAGTAGAGTCAGTACTTAAAGTACTATCCCATAATTTTTAGTATTGCGTCCCACAATGAACGTCTTGGGCCCTAGATGCCAATTTGCTATTCCAGTTTGTCACGCTATATCTCCCGATAGAAAGCACGCAGGCAAACTTCAAGAGTATCATTAGTTGCAGTACGTCAAGTGCTATCCCACGAATTTTAGTATTGCGTCCCACAATGAATGTCTTGGGCCCTAAACGCCGATTTGCCATTTCAGTTTGTCACGCTATATCTCCCGATAGAAAGCACGCACGCAAAATTCAAGAGTGTCAGTAGTTGCAGTACGTCAAGTGCTATTCCACGAATTTTGGTATTGCGTAACAGGACGAACGTCTTGG
Source organism: Pholcus phalangioides (assembly GCF_987345545.1). Classification (NCBI taxonomy): domain Eukaryota; kingdom Metazoa; phylum Arthropoda; class Arachnida; order Araneae; family Pholcidae; genus Pholcus; species Pholcus phalangioides. Next base: position 22,166,787 of record NW_028301610.1, on the reverse strand, counting down.
GCCCGAGACGCCAATTTGCCATTTTTGATTTTTACGCTATATTTCCCGAAAGAAAGCACGCAGACAAACTTCAAGAGTGTCAGTAGAGTCAGTACTTAAAGTACTATCCCATAATTTTTAGTATTGCGTCCCACAATGAACGTCTTGGGCCCTAGACGCCGATTTGCCATTTCAGTTTGTCACGCTATATCTCCCGATAGAAAGCACGCAGGCAAACTTCAAGAGTATCAGTAGAGTCAGTACGTAAAGTACTATCCCAGAATTTTTAGTATTGCGTCCCACAAAAAACGTGCCTCGCGCCAGACGCCAATTTGCCATTTTAGATTGTCACGCTATATCTCCCGAAAAAAAGCACGCAGACAAACTTCAACAGTGTCAGTAGATGCAGTACGTCAAGTAATATCCCACGAATTTTAGTATTGCGTCCCACGACGAACGTCTTAGGCCCTAGATGCCGATTTGCCATTTCAGTTTGTCATGCTATTTCTCCCGGCAGAAAGCACGCAGACAAATTTCAATAGTGTCAGTAGATGCAGTACTTGAAGTACTATCACAAAATTTTTAGTATTGCGTCCCACGACGAACGTCTTGGGCCCCAGACGCCAATTTGCCATTTTAGATTGTCACGCTATATCTCCCGATAGAAAGCACGCAGGCAAAATTCAACAGCGTCAGTAGATGCAATACCTTAAGTAATATCCCACGAATTTTATTATTGCGTCCCACAACGAACGTCTTGGGCCCTAGATGCCAATTTGCCATTTCAGTTTGTCACGCTATTTCTCCCAGCAGAAAGCACGCAGACAAATTTCAGTAGTGTCAGCAGATGCAGTACGTAGAGTACTATCACAGAATTTTTAGTATTGCGTCTCACGACGAACGTCTTGGGCCCCAGACGCCAATTTGCCATTTTAGATTGTCACGCTATATCTCCCGACAAAAAGCACGCAGGCAAACTTCAATAGTGACAGTAGATGCAGCACGTAAAGCACTATCACAGAATTTTTAATATTGCGTCCCACAACGAACGTCTTGGGCCCCAGACGCCAATTTGCCATTTTAGATTGTCACGCTATATCTCCCGATAGAAAGCACGCAGGCAAAATTCAAGAGTGTCAGTAGTTGCAGTACGTCAAGTGCTATCCCACGAATTTTAGTATTGCGTCCCACGACGAAAGTCTTGGCCATGGATGCCGATTTGCCATTTGAGTTTGTCACGCTATATCTCCCGGCAGAAAGCACGCAGACAAATTTCAATAGTGTCAGTATATACAGTACGTAGAGTAATATCCCACGGATTTTAGTATTGCGTTCAATGACGAACGTCTTGGGCCCCAGACGCCAACTTGCCATTTTAGATTGTCACGCTATATCTCCCGATAGAAAGCACGCAGACAAAATTCAAGAGTGTCAGTAGTTGCAGTACGTTAAGTGCTATCCCACGAATTTTAGTATTGCGTCCCACAATGAACGTCTTGGGCCCTAGACGCCGATTTGCCATTTCAGTTTGTCACGCTATATCTCCCGATAGAAAGCACGCACGCAAAATTCAAGAGTCTCAGTAGTTGCAGTACGTCAAGTGCTATCCCACGAATTTTAGTATTGCGTCCCACAATGAACGTCTTGGGCCCTAGACGCCGATTTGCCATTTCAGTTTGTCACGCTATATCTTCCGACAGAAAGCACGCAGGCAAAGTTCAATAGTGTCAGTAGATGCAGTACGTAGAGTACTATCCTAGGAATTTTAGTATTGCGTCCCACGGCGAACGTCATGTGCCCCAGACGCCGATTTGCCATTTTAGATTGTCACGCTATATCTCTTGACAGAAAGCACGCAGATAAAATTCAATAGTAACAGTAGATGCAGTATGTAGAGTACTATCACAGAATTTTTAGTATTGCGTCCCACGAGGAACGTCTTGGGCCCCAGACGCCAATTTGCCATTTTTGATTGTCACGCTATATCTCCCAATAGAAAGCACGCAGGCAAAATTCAAGAGTGTCAGTAGTTGCAGTACGTCAAGTGCTATCCCACGAGTTTTAGTATTGCGTCCCACAATGAAAGTCTTGGGCCCTAGATGCCAATTTGCTATTCCAGTTTGTCACGCTATATCTCCCGATAGAAAGCACGCAGGCAAACTTCAAGAGTATCATTAGTTGCAGTACGTCAAGTGCTATCCCACGAATTTTAGTATTGCGTCCCACAATGAACGTCTTGGGCCCTAAACGCCGATTTGCCATTTCAGTTTGTCACGCTATATCTCCCGATAGAAAGCACGCACGCAAAATTCAAGAGTGTCAGTAGTTGCAGTACGTCAAGTGCTATTCCACGAATTTTAGTATTGCGTAACAGGACGAACGTCTTGGGCCCGAGACGCCAATTTGCCATTTTTGATTTTTACGCTATATTTCCCGAAAGAAAGCACGCAGACAAACTTCAAGAGTGTCAGTAGAGTCAGTACTTAAAGTACTATCCCATAATTTTTAGTATTGCGTCCCACAATGAACGTCTTGGGCCCTAGATGCCAATTTGCTATTCCAGTTTGTCACGCTATATCTCCCGATAGAAAGCACGCAGGCAAACTTCAAGAGTATCATTAGTTGCAGTACGTCAAGTGCTATCCCACGAATTTTAGTATTGCGTCCCACAATGAATGTCTTGGGCCCTAAACGCCGATTTGCCATTTCAGTTTGTCACGCTATATCTCCCGATAGAAAGCACGCACGCAAAATTCAAGAGTGTCAGTAGTTGCAGTACGTCAAGTGCTATTCCACGAATTTTGGTATTGCGTAACAGGACGAACGTCTTGGGCCCGAGACGCCAATTTGCCATTTTTGATTTTTACGCTATATTTCCCGAAAGAAAGCACGCAGACAAACTTCAAGAGTGTCAGTAGAGTCAGTACTTAAAGTACTATCCCATAATTTTTAGTATTGCGTCCCACAATGAACGTCTTGGGCCCTAGACGCCGATTTGCCATTTCAGTTTGTCACGCTATATCTCCCGATAGAAAGCACGCAGGCAAACTTCAAGAGTATCAGTAGAGTCAGTACGTAAAGTACTATCCCAGAATTTTTAGTATTGCGTCCCACAAAAAACGTGCCTCGCGCCAGACGCCAATTTGCCATTTTAGATTGTCACGCTATATCTCCCGAAAAAAAGCACGCAGACAAACTTCAACAGTGTCAGTAGATGCAGTACGTCAAGTAATATCCCACGAATTTTAGTATTGCGTCCCACGACGAACGTCTTAGGCCCTAGATGCCGATTTGCCATTTCAGTTTGTCATGCTATTTCTCCCGGCAGAAAGCACGCAGACAAATTTCAATAGTGTCAGTAGATGCAGTACTTGAAGTACTATCACAAAATTTTTAGTATTGCGTCCCACGACGAACGTCTTGGGCCCCAGACGCCAATTTGCCATTTTAGATTGTCACGCTATATCTCCCGATAGAAAGCACGCAGGCAAAATTCAACAGCGTCAGTAGATGCAATACCTTAAGTAATATCCCACGAATTTTATTATTGCGTCCCACAACGAACGTCTTGGGCCCTAGATGCCAATTTGCCATTTCAGTTTGTCACGCTATTTCTCCCAGCAGAAAGCACGCAGACAAATTTCAGTAGTGTCAGCAGATGCAGTACGTAGAGTACTATCACAGAATTTTTAGTATTGCGTCTCACGACGAACGTCTTGGGCCCCAGACGCCAATTTGCCATTTTAGATTGTCACGCTATATCTCCCGACAAAAAGCACGCAGGCAAACTTCAATAGTGACAGTAGATGCAGCACGTAAAGCACTATCACAGAATTTTTAATATTGCGTCCCACAACGAACGTCTTGGGCCCCAGACGCCAATTTGCCATTTTAGATTGTCACGCTATATCTCCCGATAGAAAGCACGCAGGCAAAATTCAAGAGTGTCAGTAGTTGCAGTACGTCAAGTGCTATCCCACGAATTTTAGTATTGCGTCCCACGACGAAAGTCTTGGCCATGGATGCCGATTTGCCATTTGAGTTTGTCACGCTATATCTCCCGGCAGAAAGCACGCAGACAAATTTCAATAGTGTCAGTATATACAGTACGTAGAGTAATATCCCACGGATTTTAGTATTGCGTTCAATGACGAACGTCTTGGGCCCCAGACGCCAACTTGCCATTTTAGATTGTCACGCTATATCTCCCGATAGAAAGCACGCAGACAAAATTCAAGAGTGTCAGTAGTTGCAGTACGTTAAGTGCTATCCCACGAATTTTAGTATTGCGTCCCACAATGAACGTCTTGGGCCCTAGACGCCGATTTGCCATTTCAGTTTGTCACGCTATATCTCCCGATAGAAAGCACGCACGCAAAATTCAAGAGTCTCAGTAGTTGCAGTACGTCAAGTGCTATCCCACGAATTTTAGTATTGCGTCCCACAATGAACGTCTTGGGCCCTAGACGCCGATTTGCCATTTCAGTTTGTCACGCTATATCTTCCGACAGAAAGCACGCAGGCAAAGTTCAATAGTGTCAGTAGATGCAGTACGTAGAGTACTATCCTAGGAATTTTAGTATTGCGTCCCACGGCGAACGTCATGTGCCCCAGACGCCGATTTGCCATTTTAGATTGTCACGCTATATCTCTTGACAGAAAGCACGCAGATAAAATTCAATAGTATCAGTAGATGCAGTATGTAGAGTCCTATCACAGAAGTTTTAGTATTGCGTCCCACGACGAACGTCTTGGGCCCCAGACGCCAATTTGCCATTTTTGATTGTCACGCTATATCTCCCGATAGAAAGCACGCAGGCAAAATTCAAGAGTGTCAGTAGTTGCAGTACGTCAAGTGCTATCCCACGAGTTTTAGTATTGCGTCCCACAATGAACGTCTTGGGCCCTAAACGCCGATTTGCCATTTCAGTTTGTCACGCTATATCTCCCGATAGAAAGCACGCACGCAAAATTCAAGAGTGTCAGTCGTTGCAGTACGTCAAGTGCTATCCCACGAATTTTAGTATTGCGTAACAGGACGAACGTCTTGGGCCCCAGACGCCAATTTGCCATTTTTGATTTTCACGCTATATCTCCCTAAAGAAAGCACGCAGACAAACTTCAAGAGTGTCAGTAGAGTCAGTACTTAAAGTACTATCCCATAATTTTTAGTATTGCGTCCCACAATGAACGTCTTAAACCTAGACGCCGATTTGCCATTTCAGTTTGTCACGCTATATCTCCCGATAGAAAGCACGCACGCAAAATTCAAGAGTCTCAGTAGTTGCAGTACGTCAAGTGCTATCCCACGAATTTTAGTATTGCGTCCCACAATGAACGTCTTGGGCCCTAGACGCCGATTTGCCATTTCAGTTTGTCACGCTATATCTTCCGACAGAAAGCACGCAGGCAAAGTTCAATAGTGTCAGTAGATGCAGTACGTAGAGTACTATCCTAGGAATTTTAATATTGCGTCCCACGGCGAACGTCATGTGCCCCAGACGCCGATTTGCCATTTTAGATTGTCACGCTATATCTCTTAACAGAAAGCACGCAGATAAAATTCAATAGTAACAGTAGATGCAGTATGTAGAGTACTATCACAGAATTTTTAGTATTGCGTCCCACGAGGAACGTCTTGGGCCCCAGACGCCAATTTGCCATTTTTGATTGTCACGCTATATCTCCCGATAGAAAGCACGCAGGCAAAATTCAAGAGTGTCAGTAGTTGCAGTACGTCAAGTGCTATCCCACGAGTTTTAGTATTGCGTCCCACAATGAAAGTCTTGGGCCCTAGATGCCAATTTGCTATTCCAGTTTGTCACGCTATATCTCCCGATAGAAAGCACGCAGGCAAACTTCAAGAGTATCATTAGTTGCAGTACGTCAAGTGCTATCCCACGAATTTTAGTATTGCGTCCCACAATGAACGTCTTGGGCCCTAAACGCCGATTTGCCATTTCAGTTTGTCACGCTATATCTCCCGATAGAAAGCACGCACGCAAAATTCAAGAGTGTCAGTCGTTGCAGTACGTCAAGTGCTATCCCACGAATTTTAGTATTGCGTAACAGGACGAACGTCTTGGGCCCCAGACGCCAATTTGCCATTTTTGATTTTCACGCTATATTTCCCGAAAGAAAGCACGCAGACAAACTTCAAGAGTGTCAGTAGAGTCAGTACTTAAAGTACTATCCCATAATTTTTAGTATTGCGTCCCACAATGAACGTCTTAAACCTAGACGCCGATTTGCCATTTCAGTTTGTCACGCTATATCTCCCGATAGAAAGCACGCACGCAAAATTCAAGAGTCTCAGTAGTTGCAGTACGTCAAGTGCTATCCCACGAATTTTAGTATTGCGTCCCACAATGAACGTCTTGGGCCCTAGACGCCGATTTGCCATTTCAGTTTGTCACGCTATATCTCCCGATAGAAAGCACGCACGCAAAATTCAAGAGTGTCAGTAGATGCAGCCAGTAGAGTACTATCACAGAATTTTTAGTATTGCGTCCCACAATGAAAGTCTTGGGCCCTAGATGCCAATTTGCCATTCCAGTTTGTCACGCTATATCTCCCGATAGAAAGCACGCAGGCAAACTTCAAGAGTATCAGTAGAGTCAGTACGTAAAGTACTATCCCAGAATTTTTAGTATTGCGTCCCACGAAAAACGTGCCTCGCGCCAGACGCCAATTTGCCATTTTAGATTGTCACGCTATATCTCCCGAAAGAAAGCACGCAGACAAACTTCAAGAGTGTCAGTAGATGCAGTACGTCAAGTAATATCCCACGAATTTTAGTATTGCGTAACAGGACGAACGTCTTGGGCCCGAGACGCCAATTTGCCATTTTTGATTTTTACGCTATATTTCCCGAAAGAAAGCACGCAGACAAACTTCAAGAGTGTCAGTAGAGTCAGTACTTAAAGTACTATCCCATAATTTTTAGTATTGCGTCCCACAATGAACGTCTTGGGCCCTAGACGCCGATTTGCCATTTCAGTTTGTCACGCTATATCTTCCGACAGAAAGCACGCAGGCAAAGTTCAATAGTGTCAGTAGATGCAGTACGTAGAGTACTATCCTAGGAATTTTAGTATTGCGTCCCACGGCGAACGTCATGTGCCCCAGACGCCGATTTGCCATTTTAGATTGTCACGCTATATCTCTTGACAGAAAGCACGCAGATAAAATTCAATAGTATCAGTAGATGCAGTATGTAGAGTCCTATCACAGAAGTTTTAGTATTGCGTCCCACGACGAACGTCTTGGGCCCCAGACGCCAATTTGCCATTTTTGATTGTCACGCTATATCTCCCGATAGAAAGCACGCAGGCAAAATTCAAGAGTGTCAGTAGTTGCAGTACGTCAAGTGCTATCCCACGAGTTTTAGTATTGCGTCCCACAATGAACGTCTTGGGCCCTAAACGCCGATTTGCCATTTCAGTTTGTCACGCTATATCTCCCGATAGAAAGCACGCACGCAAAATTCAAGAGTGTCAGTCGTTGCAGTACGTCAAGTGCTATCCCACGAATTTTAGTATTGCGTAACAGGACGAACGTCTTGGGCCCCAGACGCCAATTTGCCATTTTTGATTTTCACGCTATATCTCCCTAAAGAAAGCACGCAGACAAACTTCAAGAGTGTCAGTAGAGTCAGTACTTAAAGTACTATCCCATAATTTTTAGTATTGCGTCCCACAATGAACGTCTTAAACCTAGACGCCGATTTGCCATTTCAGTTTGTCACGCTATATCTCCCGATAGAAAGCACGCACGCAAAATTCAAGAGTCTCAGTAGTTGCAGTACGTCAAGTGCTATCCCACGAATTTTAGTATTGCGTCCCACAATGAACGTCTTGGGCCCTAGACGCCGATTTGCCATTTCAGTTTGTCACGCTATATCTTCCGACAGAAAGCACGCAGGCAAAGTTCAATAGTGTCAGTAGATGCAGTACGTAGAGTACTATCCTAGGAATTTTAATATTGCGTCCCACGGCGAACGTCATGTGCCCCAGACGCCGATTTGCCATTTTAGATTGTCACGCTATATCTCTTAACAGAAAGCACGCAGATAAAATTCAATAGTAACAGTAGATGCAGTATGTAGAGTACTATCACAGAATTTTTAGTATTGCGTCCCACGAGGAACGTCTTGGGCCCCAGACGCCAATTTGCCATTTTTGATTGTCACGCTATATCTCCCGATAGAAAGCACGCAGGCAAAATTCAAGAGTGTCAGTAGTTGCAGTACGTCAAGTGCTATCCCACGAGTTTTAGTATTGCGTCCCACAATGAAAGTCTTGGGCCCTAGATGCCAATTTGCTATTCCAGTTTGTCACGCTATATCTCCCGATAGAAAGCACGCAGGCAAACTTCAAGAGTATCATTAGTTGCAGTACGTCAAGTGCTATCCCACGAATTTTAGTATTGCGTCCCACAATGAACGTCTTGGGCCCTAAACGCCGATTTGCCATTTCAGTTTGTCACGCTATATCTCCCGATAGAAAGCACGCACGCAAAATTCAAGAGTGTCAGTAGTTGCAGTACGTCAAGTGCTATTCCACGAATTTTAGTATTGCGTAACAGGACGAACGTCTTGGGCCCGAGACGCCAATTTGCCATTTTTGATTTTTACGCTATATTTCCCGAAAGAAAGCACGCAGACAAACTTCAAGAGTGTCAGTAGAGTCAGTACTTAAAGTACTATCCCATAATTTTTAGTATTGCGTCCCACAATGAACGTCTTGGGCCCTAGACGCCGATTTGCCATTTCAGTTTGTCACGCTATATCTCCCGATAGAAAGCACGCACGCAAAATTCAAGAGTGTCAGTAGATGCAGCCAGTAGAGTACTATCACAGAATTTTTAGTATTGCGTCCCACAATGAAAGTCTTGGGCCCTAGATGCCAATTTGCCATTCCAGTTTGTCACGCTATATCTCCCGATAGAAAGCACGCAGGCAAACTTCAAGAGTATCAGTAGAGTCAGTACGTAAAGTACTATCCCAGAATTTTTAGTATTGCGTCCCACGAAAAACGTGCCTCGCGCCAGACGCCAATTTGCCATTTTAGATTGTCACGCTATATCTCCCGAAAGAAAGCACGCAGACAAACTTCAAGAGTGTCAGTAGATGCAGTACGTCAAGTAATATCCCACGAATTTTAGTATTGCTTAACAGGACGAACGTCTTGGGCCCGAGACGCCAATTTGCCATTTTTGATTTTTACGCTATATCTCCCGAAGAAAGCACGCAGACAAACTTCAAGAGTGTCAGTAGAGTCAGTACTTAAAGTACTATCCCATAATTTTTAGTATTGCGTCCCACAATGAACGTCTTGGGCCCTAGACACCGATTTGCCATTTCAGTTTGTCACGCTATATCTCCCGATAGAAAGCACGCAGGCAAACTTCAAGAGTATCAGTAGAGTCAGTACGTAAAGTACTATCCCAGAATTTTTAGTATTGCGTCCCACAAAAAACGTGCCTCGCGCCAGACGCCAATTTGCCATTTTAGATTGTCACGCTATATCTCCCGAAAGAAAGCACGCAGACAAACTTCAACAGTGTCAGTAGATGCAGTACGTCAAGTAATATCCCACGAATTTTAGTATTGCGTCCCACGACGAACGTCTTAGGCCCTAGATGCCGATTTGCCATTTCAGTTTGTCATGCTATTTCTCCCGGCAGAAAGCACGCAGACAAATTTCAATAGTGTCAGTAGATGCAGTACTTGAAGTACTATCACAAAATTTTTAGTATTGCGTCCCACGACGAACGTCTTGGGCCCCAGACGCCAATTTGCCATTTTAGATTGTCACGCTATATCTCCCGATAGAAAGCACGCAGGCAAAATTCAACAGCGTCAGTAGATGCAATACCTTAAGTAATATCCCACGAATTTTATTATTGCGTCCCACAACGAACGTCTTGGGCCCTAGATGCCAATTTGCCATTTCAGTTTGTCACGCTATTTCTCCCAGCAGAAAGCACGCAGACAAATTTCAGTAGTGTCAGCAGATGCAGTACGTAGAGTACTATCACAGAATTTTTAGTATTGCGTCTCACGACGAACGTCTTGGGCCCTAAACGCCGATTTGCCATTTCAGTTTGTCACGCTATATCTCCCGATAGAAAGCACGCACGCAAAATTCAAGAGTCTCAGTAGTTGCAGTACGTCAAGTGCTATCCCACGAATTTTAGTATTGCGTCCCACAATGAACGTCTTGGGCCCTAGACGCCGATTTGCCATTTCAGTTTGTCACGCTATATCTTCCGACAGAAAGCACGCAGGCAAAGTTCAATAGTGTCAGTAGATGCAGTACGTAGAGTACTATCCTAGGAAATTTAGTATTGCGTCCCACGGCGAACGTCATGTGCCCCAGACGCCGATTTGCCATTTTAGATTGTCACGCTATATCTCTTGACAGAAAGCACGCAGATAAAATTCAATAGTATCAGTAGATGCAGTACGTAGAGTACTACCACAGAATTTTTAGTATTGCGTCCCACGACGAACGTCTTGGGCCCCAGACGCCAATTTGCCATTTTTATTGTCACGCTATATCTCCCGATAGAAAGCACGCAGGCAAAATTCAAGAGTGTCAGTAGTTGCAGTACGTCAAGTGCTATCCCACGAATTTTAGTATTGCGTCCCACAATGAACGTCTTGGGCCCTAAACGCCGATTTGCCATTTCAGTTTGTCACGCTATATCTCCCGATAGAAAGCACGCACGCAAAATTCAAGAGTGTCAGTAGTTGCAATACGTCAAGTGCTATCCCACGAATTTTAGTATTGCGTAACAGGACGAACGTCTTGGGCCCCAGACGCCAATTTGCCATTTTTGATTTTCACGCTATATCTCCCGAAAGAAAGCACGCAGACAAACTTCAAGAGTGTCAGTAGAGTCAGTACTTAAAGTACTATCCCATAATTTTTAGTATTGCGTCCCACAATGAACGTCTTGGGCCCTAAACGCCGATTTGCCATTTCAGTTTGTCACGCTATATCTCCCGATAGAAAGCACGCACGCAAAATTCAAGAGTCTCAGTAGTTGCAGTACGTCAAGTGCTATCCCACGAATTTTAGTATTGCGTCCCACAATGAACGTCTTGGGCCCTAGACGCCGATTTGCCATTTTTGATTTTCACGCTATATCTCCCTAAAGAAAGCACGCAGACAAACTTCAAGAGTGTCAGTAGAGTCAGTACTTAAAGTACTATCCCATAATTTTTAGTATTGCGTCCCACAATGAACGTCTTAAACCTAGACGCCGATTTGCCATTTCAGTTTGTCACGCTATATCTCCCGATAGAAAGCACGCACGCAAAATTCAAGAGTCTCAGTAGTTGCAGTACGTCAAGTGCTATCCCACGAATTTTAGTATTGCGTCCCACAATGAACGTCTTGGGCCCTAGACGCCGATTTGCCATTTCAGTTTGTCACGCTATATCTTCCGACAGAAAGCACGCAGGCAAAGTTCAATAGTGTCAGTAGATGCAGTACGTAGAGTACTATCCTAGGAATTTTAGTATTGCGTCCCACGGCGAACGTCATGTGCCCCAGACGCCGATTTGCCATTTTAGATTGTCACGCTATATCTCTTGACAGAAAGCACGCAGATAAAATTCAATAGTATCAGTAGATGCAGTACGTAGAGTACTACCACAGAATTTTTAGTATTGCGTCCCACGACGAACGTCTTGGGCCCCAGACGCCAATTTGCCATTTTTATTGTCACGCTATATCTCCCGATAGAAAGCACGCAGGCAAAATTCAAGAGTGTCAGTAGTTGCAGTACGTCAAGTGCTATCCCACGAATTTTAGTATTGCGTCCCACAATGAACGTCTTGGGCCCTAAACGCCGATTTGCCATTTCAGTTTGTCACGCTATATCTCCCGATAGAAAGCACGCACGCAAAATTCAAGAGTGTCAGTAGTTGCAATACGTCAAGTGCTATCCCACGAATTTTAGTATTGCGTAACAGGACGAACGTCTTGGGCCCCAGACGCCAATTTGCCATTTTTGATTTTCACGCTATATCTCCCGAAAGAAAGCACGCAGACAAACTTCAAGAGTGTCAGTAGAGTCAGTACTTAAAGTACTATCCCATAATTTTTAGTATTGCGTCCCACAATGAACGTCTTGGGCCCTAAACGCCGATTTGCCATTTCAGTTTGTCACGCTATATCTCCCGATAGAAAGCACGCACGCAAAATTCAAGAGTCTCAGTAGTTGCAGTACGTCAAGTGCTATCCCACGAATTTTAGTATTGCGTCCCACAATGAACGTCTTGGGCCCTAGACGCCGATTTGCCATTTTTGATTTTCACGCTATATCTCCCTAAAGAAAGCACGCAGACAAACTTCAAGAGTGTCAGTAGAGTCAGTACTTAAAGTACTATCCCATAATTTTTAGTATTGCGTCCCACAATGAACGTCTTAAACCTAGACGCCGATTTGCCATTTCAGTTTGTCACGCTATATCTCCCGATAGAAAGCACGCACGCAAAATTCAAGAGTCTCAGTAGTTGCAGTACGTCAAGTGCTATCCCACGAATTTTAGTATTGCGTCCCACAATGAACGTCTTGGGCCCTAGACGCCGATTTGCCATTTCAGTTTGTCACGCTATATCTTCCGACAGAAAGCACGCAGGCAAAGTTCAATAGTGTCAGTAGATGCAGTACGTAGAGTACTATCCTAGGAATTTTAGTATTGCGTCCCACGGCGAACGTCATGTGCCCCAGACGCCGATTTGCCATTTTAGATTGTCACGCTATATCTCTTGACAGAAAGCACGCAGATAAAATTCAATAGTATCAGTAGATGCAGTATGTAGAGTCCTATCACAGAAGTTTTAGTATTGCGTCCCACGACGAACGTCTTGGGCCCCAGACGCCAATTTGCCATTTTTGATTGTCACGCTATATCTCCCGATAGAAAGCACGCAGGCAAAATTCAAGAGTGTCAGTAGTTGCAGTACGTCAAGTGCTATCCCACGAGTTTTAGTATTGCGTCCCACAATGAACGTCTTGGGCCCTAAACGCCGATTTGCCATTTCAGTTTGTCACGCTATATCTCCCGATAGAAAGCACGCACGCAAAATTCAAGAGTGTCAGTCGTTGCAGTACGTCAAGTGCTATCCCACGAATTTTAGTATTGCGTAACAGGACGAACGTCTTGGGCCCCAGACGCCAATTTGCCATTTTTGATTTTCACGCTATATCTCCCTAAAGAAAGCACGCAGACAAACTTCAAGAGTGTCAGTAGAGTCAGTACTTAAAGTACTATCCCATAATTTTTAGTATTGCGTCCCACAATGAACGTCTTAAACCTAGACGCCGATTTGCCATTTCAGTTTGTCACGCTATATCTCCCGATAGAAAGCACGCACGCAAAATTCAAGAGTCTCAGTAGTTGCAGTACGTCAAGTGCTATCCCACGAATTTTAGTATTGCGTCCCACAATGAACGTCTTGGGCCCTAGACGCCGATTTGCCATTTCAGTTTGTCACGCTATATCTTCCGACAGAAAGCACGCAGGCAAAGTTCAATAGTGTCAGTAGATGCAGTACGTAGAGTACTATCCTAGGAATTTTAATATTGCGTCCCACGGCGAACGTCATGTGCCCCAGACGCCGATTTGCCATTTTAGATTGTCACGCTATATCTCTTAACAGAAAGCACGCAGATAAAATTCAATAGTAACAGTAGATGCAGTATGTAGAGTACTATCACAGAATTTTTAGTATTGCGTCCCACGAGGAACGTCTTGGGCCCCAGACGCCAATTTGCCATTTTTGATTGTCACGCTATATCTCCCGATAGAAAGCACGCAGGCAAAATTCAAGAGTGTCAGTAGTTGCAGTACGTCAAGTGCTATCCCACGAGTTTTAGTATTGCGTCCCACAATGAAAGTCTTGGGCCCTAGATGCCAATTTGCTATTCCAGTTTGTCACGCTATATCTCCCGATAGAAAGCACGCAGGCAAACTTCAAGAGTATCATTAGTTGCAGTACGTCAAGTGCTATCCCACGAATTTTAGTATTGCGTCCCACAATGAACGTCTTGGGCCCTAAACGCCGATTTGCCATTTCAGTTTGTCACGCTATATCTCCCGATAGAAAGCACGCACGCAAAATTCAAGAGTGTCAGTAGTTGCAGTACGTCAAGTGCTATTCCACGAATTTTAGTATTGCGTAACAGGACGAACGTCTTGGGCCCGAGACGCCAATTTGCCATTTTTGATTTTTACGCTATATTTCCCGAAAGAAAGCACGCAGACAAACTTCAAGAGTGTCAGTAGAGTCAGTACTTAAAGTACTATCCCATAATTTTTAGTATTGCGTCCCACAATGAACGTCTTGGGCCCTAGACGCCGATTTGCCATTTCAGTTTGTCACGCTATATCTTCCGACAGAAAGCACGCAGGCAAAGTTCAATAGTGTCAGTAGATGCAGTACGTAGAGTACTATCCTAGGAATTTTAGTATTGCGTCCCACGGCGAACGTCATGTGCCCCAGACGCCGATTTGCCATTTTAGATTGTCACGCTATATCTCTTGACAGAAAGCACGCAGATAAAATTCAATAGTATCAGTAGATGCAGTATGTAGAGTCCTATCACAGAAGTTTTAGTATTGCGTCCCACGACGAACGTCTTGGGCCCCAGACGCCAATTTGCCATTTTTGATTGTCACGCTATATCTCCCGATAGAAAGCACGCAGGCAAAATTCAAGAGTGTCAGTAGTTGCAGTACGTCAAGTGCTATCCCACGAGTTTTAGTATTGCGTCCCACAATGAACGTCTTGGGCCCTAAACGCCGATTTGCCATTTCAGTTTGTCACGCTATATCTCCCGATAGAAAGCACGCACGCAAAATTCAAGAGTGTCAGTCGTTGCAGTACGTCAAGTGCTATCCCACGAATTTTAGTATTGCGTAACAGGACGAACGTCTTGGGCCCCAGACGCCAATTTGCCATTTTTGATTTTCACGCTATATCTCCCTAAAGAAAGCACGCAGACAAACTTCAAGAGTGTCAGTAGAGTCAGTACTTAAAGTACTATCCCATAATTTTTAGTATTGCGTCCCACAATGAACGTCTTAAACCTAGACGCCGATTTGCCATTTCAGTTTGTCACGCTATATCTCCCGATAGAAAGCACGCACGCAAAATTCAAGAGTCTCAGTAGTTGCAGTACGTCAAGTGCTATCCCACGAATTTTAGTATTGCGTCCCACAATGAACGTCTTGGGCCCTAGACGCCGATTTGCCATTTCAGTTTGTCACGCTATATCTTCCGACAGAAAGCACGCAGGCAAAGTTCAATAGTGTCAGTAGATGCAGTACGTAGAGTACTATCCTAGGAATTTTAATATTGCGTCCCACGGCGAACGTCATGTGCCCCAGACGCCGATTTGCCATTTTAGATTGTCACGCTATATCTCTTAACAGAAAGCACGCAGATAAAATTCAATAGTAACAGTAGATGCAGTATGTAGAGTACTATCACAGAATTTTTAGTATTGCGTCCCACGAGGAACGTCTTGGGCCCCAGACGCCAATTTGCCATTTTTGATTGTCACGCTATATCTCCCGATAGAAAGCACGCAGGCAAAATTCAAGAGTGTCAGTAGTTGCAGTACGTCAAGTGCTATCCCACGAGTTTTAGTATTGCGTCCCACAATGAAAGTCTTGGGCCCTAGATGCCAATTTGCTATTCCAGTTTGTCACGCTATATCTCCCGATAGAAAGCACGCAGGCAAACTTCAAGAGTATCATTAGTTGCAGTACGTCAAGTGCTATCCCACGAATTTTAGTATTGCGTCCCACAATGAACGTCTTGGGCCCTAAACGCCGATTTGCCATTTCAGTTTGTCACGCTATATCTCCCGATAGAAAGCACGCACGCAAAATTCAAGAGTGTCAGTAGTTGCAGTACGTCAAGTGCTATTCCACGAATTTTAGTATTGCGTAACAGGACGAACGTCTTGGGCCCGAGACGCCAATTTGCCATTTTTGATTTTTACGCTATATTTCCCGAAAGAAAGCACGCAGACAAACTTCAAGAGTGTCAGTAGAGTCAGTACTTAAAGTACTATCCCATAATTTTTAGTATTGCGTCCCACAATGAACGTCTTGGGCCCTAGACGCCGATTTGCCATTTCAGTTTGTCACGCTATATCTCCCGATAGAAAGCACGCACGCAAAATTCAAGAGTGTCAGTAGATGCAGCCAGTAGAGTACTATCACAGAATTTTTAGTATTGCGTCCCACAATGAAAGTCTTGGGCCCTAGATGCCAATTTGCCATTCCAGTTTGTCACGCTATATCTCCCGATAGAAAGCACGCAGGCAAACTTCAAGAGTATCAGTAGAGTCAGTACGTAAAGTACTATCCCAGAATTTTTAGTATTGCGTCCCACGAAAAACGTGCCTCGCGCCAGACGCCAATTTGCCATTTTAGATTGTCACGCTATATCTCCCGAAAGAAAGCACGCAGACAAACTTCAAGAGTGTCAGTAGATGCAGTACGTCAAGTAATATCCCACGAATTTTAGTATTGCGTAACAGGACGAACGTCTTGGGCCCGAGACGCCAATTTGCCATTTTTGATTTTTACGCTATATCTCCCGAAGAAAGCACGCAGACAAACTTCAAGAGTGTCAGTAGAGTCAGTACTTAAAGTACTATCCCATAATTTTTAGTATTGCGTCCCACAATGAACGTCTTGGGCCCTAGACACCGATTTGCCATTTCAGTTTGTCACGCTATATCTCCCGATAGAAAGCACGCAGGCAAACTTCAAGAGTATCAGTAGAGTCAGTACGTAAAGTACTATCCCAGAATTTTTAGTATTGCGTCCCACAAAAAACGTGCCTCGCGCCAGACGCCAATTTGCCATTTTAGATTGTCACGCTATATCTCCCGAAAGAAAGCACGCAGACAAACTTCAACAGTGTCAGTAGATGCAGTACGTCAAGTAATATCCCACGAATTTTAGTATTGCGTCCCACGACGAACGTCTTAGGCCCTAGATGCCGATTTGCCATTTCAGTTTGTCATGCTATTTCTCCCGGCAGAAAGCACGCAGACAAATTTCAATAGTGTCAGTAGATGCAGTACTTGAAGTACTATCACAAAATTTTTAGTATTGCGTCCCACGACGAACGTCTTGGGCCCCAGACGCCAATTTGCCATTTTAGATTGTCACGCTATATCTCCCGATAGAAAGCACGCAGGCAAAATTCAACAGCGTCAGTAGATGCAATACCTTAAGTAATATCCCACGAATTTTATTATTGCGTCCCACAACGAACGTCTTGGGCCCTAGATGCCAATTTGCCATTTCAGTTTGTCACGCTATTTCTCCCAGCAGAAAGCACGCAGACAAATTTCAGTAGTGTCAGCAGATGCAGTACGTAGAGTACTATCACAGAATTTTTAGTATTGCGTCTCACGACGAACGTCTTGGGCCCTAAACGCCGATTTGCCATTTCAGTTTGTCACGCTATATCTCCCGATAGAAAGCACGCACGCAAAATTCAAGAGTCTCAGTAGTTGCAGTACGTCAAGTGCTATCCCACGAATTTTAGTATTGCGTCCCACAATGAACGTCTTGGGCCCTAGACGCCGATTTGCCATTTCAGTTTGTCACGCTATATCTTCCGACAGAAAGCACGCAGGCAAAGTTCAATAGTGTCAGTAGATGCAGTACGTAGAGTACTATCCTAGGAAATTTAGTATTGCGTCCCACGGCGAACGTCATGTGCCCCAGACGCCGATTTGCCATTTTAGATTGTCACGCTATATCTCTTGACAGAAAGCACGCAGATAAAATTCAATAGTATCAGTAGATGCAGTACGTAGAGTACTACCACAGAATTTTTAGTATTGCGTCCCACGACGAACGTCTTGGGCCCCAGACGCCAATTTGCCATTTTTATTGTCACGCTATATCTCCCGATAGAAAGCACGCAGGCAAAATTCAAGAGTGTCAGTAGTTGCAGTACGTCAAGTGCTATCCCACGAATTTTAGTATTGCGTCCCACAATGAACGTCTTGGGCCCTAAACGCCGATTTGCCATTTCAGTTTGTCACGCTATATCTCCCGATAGAAAGCACGCACGCAAAATTCAAGAGTGTCAGTAGTTGCAATACGTCAAGTGCTATCCCACGAATTTTAGTATTGCGTAACAGGACGAACGTCTTGGGCCCCAGACGCCAATTTGCCATTTTTGATTTTCACGCTATATCTCCCGAAAGAAAGCACGCAGACAAACTTCAAGAGTGTCAGTAGAGTCAGTACTTAAAGTACTATCCCATAATTTTTAGTATTGCGTCCCACAATGAACGTCTTGGGCCCTAAATGCCGATTTGCCATTTCAGTTTGTCACGCTATATCTCCCGATAGAAAGCACGCACGCAAAATTCAAGAGTCTCAGTAGTTGCAGTACGTCAAGTGCTATCCCACGAATTTTAGTATTGCGTCCCACAATGAACGTCTTGGGCCCTAGACGCCGATTTGCCATTTCAGTTTGTCACGCTATATCTTCCGACAGAAAGCACGCAGGCAAAGTTCAATAGTGTCAGTAGATGCAGTACGTAGAGTACTATCCTAGGAATTTTAGTATTGCGTCCCACGGCGAACGTCATGTGCCCCAGACGCCGATTTGCCATTTTAGATTGTCACGCTATATCTCTTGACAGAAAGCACGCAGATAAAATTCAATAGTATCAGTAGATGCAGTATGTAGAGTCCTATCACAGAAGTTTTAGTATTGCGTCCCACGACGAACGTCTTGGGCCCCAGACGCCAATTTGCCATTTTTGATTGTCACGCTATATCTCCCGATAGAAAGCACGCAGGCAAAATTCAAGAGTGTCAGTAGTTGCAGTACGTCAAGTGCTATCCCACGAGTTTTAGTATTGCGTCCCACAATGAACGTCTTGGGCCCTAAACGCCGATTTGCCATTTCAGTTTGTCACGCTATATCTCCCGATAGAAAGCACGCACGCAAAATTCAAGAGTGTCAGTCGTTGCAGTACGTCAAGTGCTATCCCACGAATTTTAGTATTGCGTAACAGGACGAACGTCTTGGGCCCCAGACGCCAATTTGCCATTTTTGATTTTCACGCTATATCTCCCTAAAGAAAGCACGCAGACAAACTTCAAGAGTGTCAGTAGAGTCAGTACTTAAAGTACTATCCCATAATTTTTAGTATTGCGTCCCACAATGAACGTCTTGGGCCCTAGACGCCGATTTGCCATTTCAGTTTGTCACGCTATATCTCCCGATAGAAAGCACGCACGCAAAATTCAAGAGTCTCAGTAGTTGCAGTACGTCAAGTGCTATCCCACGAATTTTAGTATTGCGTCCCACAATGAACGTCTTGGGCCCTAGACGCCGATTTGCCATTTCAGTTTGTCACGCTATATCTTCCGACAGAAAGCACGCAGGCAAAGTTCAATAGTGTCAGTAGATGCAGTACGTAGAGTACTATCCTAGGAATTTTAGTATTGCGTCCCACGGCGAACGTCATGTGCCCCAGACGCCGATTTGCCATTTTAGATTGTCACGCTATATCTCTTGACAGAAAGCACGCAGATAAAATTCAATAGTAACAGTAGATGCAGTATGTAGAGTACTATCACAGAATTTTTAGTATTGCGTCCCACGAGGAACGTCTTGGGCCCCAGACGCCAATTTGCCATTTTTGATTGTCACGCTATATCTCCCGATAGAAAGCACGCAGGCAAAATTCAAGAGTGTCAGTAGTTGCAGTACGTCAAGTGCTATCCCACGAGTTTTAGTATTGCGTTTCACAATGAAAGTCTTGGGCCCTAGATGCCAATTTGCTATTCCAGTTTGTCACGCTATATCTCCCGATAGAAAGCACGCAGGCAAACTTCAAGAGTATCATTAGTTGCAGTACGTCAAGTGCTATCCCACGAATTTTAGTATTGCGTCCCACAATGAATGTCTTGGGCCCTAAACGCCGATTTGCCATTTCAGTTTGTCACGCTATATCTCCCGATAGAAAGCACGCACGCAAAATTCAAGAGTGTCAGTAGTTGCAGTACGTCAAGTGCTATTCCACGAATTTTGGTATTGCGTAACAGGACGAACGTCTTGGGCCCGAGACGCCAATTTGCCATTTTTGATTTTTACGCTATATTTCCCGAAAGAAAGCACGCAGACAAACTTCAAGAGTGTCAGTAGAGTCAGTACTTAAAGTACTATCCCATAATTTTTAGTATTGCGTCCCACAATGAACGTCTTGGGCCCTAGACGCCGATTTGCCATTTCAGTTTGTCACGCTATATCTCCCGATAGAAAGCACGCACGCAAAATTCAAGAGTGTCAGTAGATGCAGCCAGTAGAGTACTATCACAGAATTTTTAGTATTGCGTCCCACAATGAAAGTCTTGGGCCCTAGATGCCAATTTGCCATTCCAGTTTGTCACGCTATATCTCCCGATAGAAAGCACGCAGGCAAACTTCAAGAGTATCAGTAGAGTCAGTACGTAAAGTACTATCCCAGAATTTTTAGTATTGCGTCCCACGAAAAACGTGCCTCGCGCCAGACGCCAATTTGCCATTTTAGATTGTCACGCTATATCTCCCGAAAGAAAGCACGCAGACAAACTTCAAGAGTGTCAGTAGATGCAGTACGTCAAGTAATATCCCACGAATTTTAGTATTGCGTAACAGGACGAACGTCTTGGGCCCGAGACGCCAATTTGCCATTTTTGATTTTTACGCTATATCTCCCGAAGAAAGCACGCAGACAAACTTCAAGAGTGTCAGTAGAGTCAGTACTTAAAGTACTATCCCATAATTTTTAGTATTGCGTCCCACAATGAACGTCTTGGGCCCTAGACACCGATTTGCCATTTCAGTTTGTCACGCTATATCTCCCGATAGAAAGCACGCAGGCAAACTTCAAGAGTATCAGTAGAGTCAGTACGTAAAGTACTATCCCAGAATTTTTAGTATTGCGTCCCACAAAAAACGTGCCTCGCGCCAGACGCCAATTTGCCATTTTAGATTGTCACGCTATATCTCCCGAAAAAAAGCACGCAGACAAACTTCAACAGTGTCAGTAGATGCAGTACGTCAAGTAATATCCCACGAATTTTAGTATTGCGTCCCACGACGAACGTCTTAGGCCCTAGATGCCGATTTGCCATTTCAGTTTGTCATGCTATTTCTCCCGGCAGAAAGCACGCAGACAAATTTCAATAGTGTCAGTAGATGCAGTACTTGAAGTACTATCACAAAATTTTTAGTATTGCGTCCCACGACGAACGTCTTGGGCCCCAGACGCCAATTTGCCATTTTAGATTGTCACGCTATATCTCCCGATAGAAAGCACGCAGGCAAAATTCAACAGCGTCAGTAGATGCAATACCTTAAGTAATATCCCACGAATTTTATTATTGCGTCCCACAACGAACGTCTTGGGCCCTAGATGCCAATTTGCCATTTCAGTTTGTCACGCTATTTCTCCCAGCAGAAAGCACGCAGACAAATTTCAGTAGTGTCAGCAGATGCAGTACGTAGAGTACTATCACAGAATTTTTAGTATTGCGTCTCACGACGAACGTCTTGGGCCCCAGACGCCAATTTGCCATTTTTGATTGTCACGCTATATCTCCCGATAGAAAGCACGCAGGCAAAATTCAAGAGTGTCAGTAGTTGCAGTACGTCAAGTGCTATCCCACGAGTTTTAGTATTGCGTCCCACAATGAACGTCTTGGGCCCTAAACGCCGATTTGCCATTTCAGTTTGTCACGCTATATCTCCCGATAGAAAGCACGCACGCAAAATTCAAGAGTGTCAGTCGTTGCAGTACGTCAAGTGCTATCCCACGAATTTTAGTATTGCGTAACAGGACGAACGTCTTGGGCCCCAGACGCCAATTTGCCATTTTTGATTTTCACGCTATATCTCCCTAAAGAAAGCACGCAGACAAACTTCAAGAGTGTCAGTAGAGTCAGTACTTAAAGTACTATCCCATAATTTTTAGTATTGCGTCCCACAATGAACGTCTTAAACCTAGACGCCGATTTGCCATTTCAGTTTGTCACGCTATATCTCCCGATAGAAAGCACGCACGCAAAATTCAAGAGTCTCAGTAGTTGCAGTACGTCAAGTGCTATCCCACGAATTTTAGTATTGCGTCCCACAATGAACGTCTTGGGCCCTAGACGCCGATTTGCCATTTCAGTTTGTCACGCTATATCTTCCGACAGAAAGCACGCAGGCAAAGTTCAATAGTGTCAGTAGATGCAGTACGTAGAGTACTATCCTAGGAATTTTAATATTGCGTCCCACGGCGAACGTCATGTGCCCCAGACGCCGATTTGCCATTTTAGATTGTCACGCTATATCTCTTAACAGAAAGCACGCAGATAAAATTCAATAGTAACAGTAGATGCAGTATGTAGAGTACTATCACAGAATTTTTAGTATTGCGTCCCACGAGGAACGTCTTGGGCCCCAGACGCCAATTTGCCATTTTTGATTGTCACGCTATATCTCCCGATAGAAAGCACGCAGGCAAAATTCAAGAGTGTCAGTAGTTGCAGTACGTCAAGTGCTATCCCACGAGTTTTAGTATTGCGTCCCACAATGAAAGTCTTGGGCCCTAGATGCCAATTTGCTATTCCAGTTTGTCACGCTATATCTCCCGATAGAAAGCACGCAGGCAAACTTCAAGAGTATCATTAGTTGCAGTACGTCAAGTGCTATCCCACGAATTTTAGTATTGCGTCCCACAATGAACGTCTTGGGCCCTAAACGCCGATTTGCCATTTCAGTTTGTCACGCTATATCTCCCGATAGAAAGCACGCACGCAAAATTCAAGAGTGTCAGTAGTTGCAGTACGTCAAGTGCTATTCCACGAATTTTAGTATTGCGTAACAGGACGAACGTCTTGGGCCCGAGACGCCAATTTGCCATTTTTGATTTTTACGCTATATTTCCCGAAAGAAAGCACGCAGACAAACTTCAAGAGTGTCAGTAGAGTCAGTACTTAAAGTACTATCCCATAATTTTTAGTATTGCGTCCCACAATGAACGTCTTGGGCCCTAGACGCCGATTTGCCATTTCAGTTTGTCACGCTATATCTCCC
Source organism: Pholcus phalangioides (assembly GCF_987345545.1). Lineage (NCBI taxonomy): Eukaryota > Metazoa > Arthropoda > Arachnida > Araneae > Pholcidae > Pholcus > Pholcus phalangioides. Next base: position 22,143,668 of record NW_028301610.1, on the reverse strand, counting down.
GATAGAAAGCACGCACGCAAAATTCAAGAGTGTCAGTAGATGCAGCCAGTAGAGTACTATCACAGAATTTTTAGTATTGCGTCCCACAATGAAAGTCTTGGGCCCTAGATGCCAATTTGCCATTCCAGTTTGTCACGCTATATCTCCCGATAGAAAGCACGCAGGCAAACTTCAAGAGTATCAGTAGAGTCAGTACGTAAAGTACTATCCCAGAATTTTTAGTATTGCGTCCCACGAAAAACGTGCCTCGCGCCAGACGCCAATTTGCCATTTTAGATTGTCACGCTATATCTCCCGAAAGAAAGCACGCAGACAAACTTCAAGAGTGTCAGTAGATGCAGTACGTCAAGTAATATCCCACGAATTTTAGTATTGCGTAACAGGACGAACGTCTTGGGCCCGAGACGCCAATTTGCCATTTTTGATTTTTACGCTATATCTCCCGAAGAAAGCACGCAGACAAACTTCAAGAGTGTCAGTAGAGTCAGTACTTAAAGTACTATCCCATAATTTTTAGTATTGCGTCCCACAATGAACGTCTTGGGCCCTAGACACCGATTTGCCATTTCAGTTTGTCACGCTATATCTCCCGATAGAAAGCACGCAGGCAAACTTCAAGAGTATCAGTAGAGTCAGTACGTAAAGTACTATCCCAGAATTTTTAGTATTGCGTCCCACAAAAAACGTGCCTCGCGCCAGACGCCAATTTGCCATTTTAGATTGTCACGCTATATCTCCCGAAAGAAAGCACGCAGACAAACTTCAACAGTGTCAGTAGATGCAGTACGTCAAGTAATATCCCACGAATTTTAGTATTGCGTCCCACGACGAACGTCTTAGGCCCTAGATGCCGATTTGCCATTTCAGTTTGTCATGCTATTTCTCCCGGCAGAAAGCACGCAGACAAATTTCAATAGTGTCAGTAGATGCAGTACTTGAAGTACTATCACAAAATTTTTAGTATTGCGTCCCACGACGAACGTCTTGGGCCCCAGACGCCAATTTGCCATTTTAGATTGTCACGCTATATCTCCCGATAGAAAGCACGCAGGCAAAATTCAACAGCGTCAGTAGATGCAATACCTTAAGTAATATCCCACGAATTTTATTATTGCGTCCCACAACGAACGTCTTGGGCCCTAGATGCCAATTTGCCATTTCAGTTTGTCACGCTATTTCTCCCAGCAGAAAGCACGCAGACAAATTTCAGTAGTGTCAGCAGATGCAGTACGTAGAGTACTATCACAGAATTTTTAGTATTGCGTCTCACGACGAACGTCTTGGGCCCTAAACGCCGATTTGCCATTTCAGTTTGTCACGCTATATCTCCCGATAGAAAGCACGCACGCAAAATTCAAGAGTCTCAGTAGTTGCAGTACGTCAAGTGCTATCCCACGAATTTTAGTATTGCGTCCCACAATGAACGTCTTGGGCCCTAGACGCCGATTTGCCATTTCAGTTTGTCACGCTATATCTTCCGACAGAAAGCACGCAGGCAAAGTTCAATAGTGTCAGTAGATGCAGTACGTAGAGTACTATCCTAGGAAATTTAGTATTGCGTCCCACGGCGAACGTCATGTGCCCCAGACGCCGATTTGCCATTTTAGATTGTCACGCTATATCTCTTGACAGAAAGCACGCAGATAAAATTCAATAGTATCAGTAGATGCAGTACGTAGAGTACTACCACAGAATTTTTAGTATTGCGTCCCACGACGAACGTCTTGGGCCCCAGACGCCAATTTGCCATTTTTATTGTCACGCTATATCTCCCGATAGAAAGCACGCAGGCAAAATTCAAGAGTGTCAGTAGTTGCAGTACGTCAAGTGCTATCCCACGAATTTTAGTATTGCGTCCCACAATGAACGTCTTGGGCCCTAAACGCCGATTTGCCATTTCAGTTTGTCACGCTATATCTCCCGATAGAAAGCACGCACGCAAAATTCAAGAGTGTCAGTAGTTGCAATACGTCAAGTGCTATCCCACGAATTTTAGTATTGCGTAACAGGACGAACGTCTTGGGCCCCAGACGCCAATTTGCCATTTTTGATTTTCACGCTATATCTCCCGAAAGAAAGCACGCAGACAAACTTCAAGAGTGTCAGTAGAGTCAGTACTTAAAGTACTATCCCATAATTTTTAGTATTGCGTCCCACAATGAACGTCTTGGGCCCTAAATGCCGATTTGCCATTTCAGTTTGTCACGCTATATCTCCCGATAGAAAGCACGCACGCAAAATTCAAGAGTCTCAGTAGTTGCAGTACGTCAAGTGCTATCCCACGAATTTTAGTATTGCGTCCCACAATGAACGTCTTGGGCCCTAGACGCCGATTTGCCATTTCAGTTTGTCACGCTATATCTTCCGACAGAAAGCACGCAGGCAAAGTTCAATAGTGTCAGTAGATGCAGTACGTAGAGTACTATCCTAGGAATTTTAGTATTGCGTCCCACGGCGAACGTCATGTGCCCCAGACGCCGATTTGCCATTTTAGATTGTCACGCTATATCTCTTGACAGAAAGCACGCAGATAAAATTCAATAGTATCAGTAGATGCAGTATGTAGAGTCCTATCACAGAAGTTTTAGTATTGCGTCCCACGACGAACGTCTTGGGCCCCAGACGCCAATTTGCCATTTTTGATTGTCACGCTATATCTCCCGATAGAAAGCACGCAGGCAAAATTCAAGAGTGTCAGTAGTTGCAGTACGTCAAGTGCTATCCCACGAGTTTTAGTATTGCGTCCCACAATGAACGTCTTGGGCCCTAAACGCCGATTTGCCATTTCAGTTTGTCACGCTATATCTCCCGATAGAAAGCACGCACGCAAAATTCAAGAGTGTCAGTCGTTGCAGTACGTCAAGTGCTATCCCACGAATTTTAGTATTGCGTAACAGGACGAACGTCTTGGGCCCCAGACGCCAATTTGCCATTTTTGATTTTCACGCTATATCTCCCTAAAGAAAGCACGCAGACAAACTTCAAGAGTGTCAGTAGAGTCAGTACTTAAAGTACTATCCCATAATTTTTAGTATTGCGTCCCACAATGAACGTCTTGGGCCCTAGACGCCGATTTGCCATTTCAGTTTGTCACGCTATATCTCCCGATAGAAAGCACGCACGCAAAATTCAAGAGTCTCAGTAGTTGCAGTACGTCAAGTGCTATCCCACGAATTTTAGTATTGCGTCCCACAATGAACGTCTTGGGCCCTAGACGCCGATTTGCCATTTCAGTTTGTCACGCTATATCTTCCGACAGAAAGCACGCAGGCAAAGTTCAATAGTGTCAGTAGATGCAGTACGTAGAGTACTATCCTAGGAATTTTAGTATTGCGTCCCACGGCGAACGTCATGTGCCCCAGACGCCGATTTGCCATTTTAGATTGTCACGCTATATCTCTTGACAGAAAGCACGCAGATAAAATTCAATAGTAACAGTAGATGCAGTATGTAGAGTACTATCACAGAATTTTTAGTATTGCGTCCCACGAGGAACGTCTTGGGCCCCAGACGCCAATTTGCCATTTTTGATTGTCACGCTATATCTCCCGATAGAAAGCACGCAGGCAAAATTCAAGAGTGTCAGTAGTTGCAGTACGTCAAGTGCTATCCCACGAGTTTTAGTATTGCGTTTCACAATGAAAGTCTTGGGCCCTAGATGCCAATTTGCTATTCCAGTTTGTCACGCTATATCTCCCGATAGAAAGCACGCAGGCAAACTTCAAGAGTATCATTAGTTGCAGTACGTCAAGTGCTATCCCACGAATTTTAGTATTGCGTCCCACAATGAATGTCTTGGGCCCTAAACGCCGATTTGCCATTTCAGTTTGTCACGCTATATCTCCCGATAGAAAGCACGCACGCAAAATTCAAGAGTGTCAGTAGTTGCAGTACGTCAAGTGCTATTCCACGAATTTTGGTATTGCGTAACAGGACGAACGTCTTGGGCCCGAGACGCCAATTTGCCATTTTTGATTTTTACGCTATATTTCCCGAAAGAAAGCACGCAGACAAACTTCAAGAGTGTCAGTAGAGTCAGTACTTAAAGTACTATCCCATAATTTTTAGTATTGCGTCCCACAATGAACGTCTTGGGCCCTAGACGCCGATTTGCCATTTCAGTTTGTCACGCTATATCTCCCGATAGAAAGCACGCACGCAAAATTCAAGAGTGTCAGTAGATGCAGCCAGTAGAGTACTATCACAGAATTTTTAGTATTGCGTCCCACAATGAAAGTCTTGGGCCCTAGATGCCAATTTGCCATTCCAGTTTGTCACGCTATATCTCCCGATAGAAAGCACGCAGGCAAACTTCAAGAGTATCAGTAGAGTCAGTACGTAAAGTACTATCCCAGAATTTTTAGTATTGCGTCCCACGAAAAACGTGCCTCGCGCCAGACGCCAATTTGCCATTTTAGATTGTCACGCTATATCTCCCGAAAGAAAGCACGCAGACAAACTTCAAGAGTGTCAGTAGATGCAGTACGTCAAGTAATATCCCACGAATTTTAGTATTGCGTAACAGGACGAACGTCTTGGGCCCGAGACGCCAATTTGCCATTTTTGATTTTTACGCTATATCTCCCGAAGAAAGCACGCAGACAAACTTCAAGAGTGTCAGTAGAGTCAGTACTTAAAGTACTATCCCATAATTTTTAGTATTGCGTCCCACAATGAACGTCTTGGGCCCTAGACACCGATTTGCCATTTCAGTTTGTCACGCTATATCTCCCGATAGAAAGCACGCAGGCAAACTTCAAGAGTATCAGTAGAGTCAGTACGTAAAGTACTATCCCAGAATTTTTAGTATTGCGTCCCACAAAAAACGTGCCTCGCGCCAGACGCCAATTTGCCATTTTAGATTGTCACGCTATATCTCCCGAAAAAAAGCACGCAGACAAACTTCAACAGTGTCAGTAGATGCAGTACGTCAAGTAATATCCCACGAATTTTAGTATTGCGTCCCACGACGAACGTCTTAGGCCCTAGATGCCGATTTGCCATTTCAGTTTGTCATGCTATTTCTCCCGGCAGAAAGCACGCAGACAAATTTCAATAGTGTCAGTAGATGCAGTACTTGAAGTACTATCACAAAATTTTTAGTATTGCGTCCCACGACGAACGTCTTGGGCCCCAGACGCCAATTTGCCATTTTAGATTGTCACGCTATATCTCCCGATAGAAAGCACGCAGGCAAAATTCAACAGCGTCAGTAGATGCAATACCTTAAGTAATATCCCACGAATTTTATTATTGCGTCCCACAACGAACGTCTTGGGCCCTAGATGCCAATTTGCCATTTCAGTTTGTCACGCTATTTCTCCCAGCAGAAAGCACGCAGACAAATTTCAGTAGTGTCAGCAGATGCAGTACGTAGAGTACTATCACAGAATTTTTAGTATTGCGTCTCACGACGAACGTCTTGGGCCCCAGACGCCAATTTGCCATTTTAGATTGTCACGCTATATCTCCCGACAAAAAGCACGCAGGCAAACTTCAATAGTGACAGTAGATGCAGCACGTAAAGCACTATCACAGAATTTTTAATATTGCGTCCCACAACGAACGTCTTGGGCCCCAGACGCCAATTTGCCATTTTAGATTGTCACGCTATATCTCCCGATAGAAAGCACGCAGGCAAAATTCAAGAGTGTCAGTAGTTGCAGTACGTCAAGTGCTATCCCACGAATTTTAGTATTGCGTCCCACGACGAAAGTCTTGGCCATGGATGCCGATTTGCCATTTGAGTTTGTCACGCTATATCTCCCGGCAGAAAGCACGCAGACAAATTTCAATAGTGTCAGTATATACAGTACGTAGAGTAATATCCCACGGATTTTAGTATTGCGTTCAATGACGAACGTCTTGGGCCCCAGACGCCAACTTGCCATTTTAGATTGTCACGCTATATCTCCCGATAGAAAGCACGCAGACAAAATTCAAGAGTGTCAGTAGTTGCAGTACGTTAAGTGCTATCCCACGAATTTTAGTATTGCGTCCCACAATGAACGTCTTGGGCCCTAAACGCCGATTTGCCATTTCAGTTTGTCACGCTATATCTTCCGACAGAAAGCACGCAGGCAAAGTTCAATAGTGTCAGTATATACAGTACGTAGAGTAATATCCCACGGATTTTAGTATTGCGTTCAATGACGAACGTCTTGGGCCCCAGACGCCAACTTGCCATTTTAGATTGTCACGCTATATCTCCCGATAGAAAGCACGCAGACAAAATTCAAGAGTGTCAGTAGTTGCAGTACGTTAAGTGCTATCCCACGAATTTTAGTATTGCGTCCCACAATGAACGTCTTGGGCCCTAAACGCCGATTTGCCATTTCAGTTTGTCACGCTATATCTTCCGACAGAAAGCACGCAGGCAAAGTTCAATAGTGTCAGTAGATGCAGTACGTAGAGTACTATCCTAGGAATTTTAGTATTGCGTCCCACGGCGAACGTCATGTGCCCCAGACGCCGATTTGCCATTTTAGATTGTCACGCTATATCTCTTGACAGAATGCACGCAGATAAAATTCAATAGTATCAGTAGATGCAGTACGTAGAGTACTACCACAGAATTTTTAGTATTGCGTCCCACGACGAACGTCTTGGGCCCCAGACGCCAATTTGCCATTTTTGATTGTCACGCTATATCTCCCGATAGAAAGCACGCAGGCAAAATTCAAGAGTGTCAGTAGTTGCAGTACGTCAAGTGCTATCTCACGAATTTTAGTATTGCGTCCCACAATGAACGTCTTGGGCCCTAAACGCCGATTTGCCATTTCAGTTTGTCACGCTATATCTCCCGGAAGAAAGCACGCAGACAAATTTGAATAGTGTCAGTATATACAGTACGTAGAGTAATATCCCACGAGTTTTAGTATTGCGTAACAGGACGAACGTCTTGGGCCCCAGACGCCAATTTGCCATTTTTGATTTTCACGCTATATCTCCCTAAAGAAAGCACGCAGACAAACTTCAAGAGTGTCAGTACTTAAAGTACTATCCCATAATTTTTAGTATTGCGTCCCACAATGAACGTCTTGGGCCCTAGACGCCGATTTGCCATTTCAGTTTGTCACGCTATATCTCCCGATAGAAAGCACGCACGCAAAATTCAAGAGTCTCAGTAGTTGCAGTACGTCAAGTGCTATCCCACGAATTTTAGTATTGCGTCCCACAATGAACGTCTTGGGCCCTAGACGCCGATTTGCCATTTCAGTTTGTCACGCTATATCTTCCGACAGAAAGCACGCAGGCAAAGTTCAATAGTGTCAGTAGATGCAGTACGTAGAGTACTATCCTAGGAATTTTAGTATTGCGTCCCACGGCGAACGTCATGTGCCCCAGACGCCGATTTGCCATTTTAGATTGTCACGCTATATCTCTTGACAGAAAGCACGCAGATAAAATTCAATAGTATCAGTAGATGCAGTATGTAGAGTCCTATCACAGAAGTTTTAGTATTGCGTCCCACGACGAAAGTCTTGGGCCCCAGACGCCAATTTGCCATTTTTGATTGTCACGCTATATCTCCCGATAGAAAGCACGCAGGCAAAATTCAAGAGTGTCAGTAGTTGCAGTACGTCAAGTGCTATCCCACGAGTTTTAGTATTGCGTCCCACAATGAACGTCTTATGCCCTAAACGCCGATTTGCCATTTCAGTTTGTCACGCTATATCTCCCGATAGAAAGCACGCACGCAAAATTCAAGAGTGTCAGTCGTTGCAGTACGTCAAGTGCTATCCCACGAATTTTAGTATTGCGTAACAGGACGAACGTCTTGGGCCCCAGACGCCAATTTGCCATTTTTGATTTTCACGCTATATCTCCCTAAAGAAAGCACGCAGACAAACTTCAAGAGTGTCAGTAGAGTCAGTACTTAAAGTACTATCCCATAATTTTTAGTATTGCGTCCCACAATGAACGTCTTGGGCCCTAGACGCCGATTTGCCATTTCAGTTTGTCACGCTATATCTCCCGATAGAAAGCACGCACGCAAAATTCAAGAGTCTCAGTAGTTGCAGTACGTCAATTGCTATCCCACGAATTTTAGTATTGCGTCCCACAATGAACGTCTTGGGCCCTAGACGCCGATTTGCCATTTCAGTTTGTCACGCTATATCTTCCGACAGAAAGCACGCAGGCAAAGTTCAATAGTGTCAGTAGATGCAGTACGTCAAGTGCTATCTCACGAATTTTAGTATTGCGTCCCACAATGAACGTCTTGGGCCCTAAACGCCGATTTGCCATTTCAGTTTGTCACGCTATATCTCCCGGAAGAAAGCACGCAGACAAATTTGAATAGTGTCAGTATATACAGTACGTAGAGTAATATCCCACGAGTTTTAGTATTGCGTAACAGGACGAACGTCTTGGGCCCCAGACGCCAATTTGCCATTTTTGATTTTCACGCTATATCTCCCTAAAGAAAGCACGCAGACAAACTTCAAGAGTGTCAGTACTTAAAGTACTATCCCATAATTTTTAGTATTGCGTCCCACAATGAACGTCTTGGGCCCTAGACGCCGATTTGCCATTTCAGTTTGTCACGCTATATCTCCCGATAGAAAGCACGCACGCAAAATTCAAGAGTCTCAGTAGTTGCAGTACGTCAAGTGCTATCCCACGAATTTTAGTATTGCGTCCCACAATGAACGTCTTGGGCCCTAGACGCCGATTTGCCATTTCAGTTTGTCACGCTATATCTTCCGACAGAAAGCACGCAGGCAAAGTTCAATAGTGTCAGTAGATGCAGTACGTAGAGTACTATCCTAGGAATTTTAGTATTGCGTCCCACGGCGAACGTCATGTGCCCCAGACGCCGATTTGCCATTTTAGATTGTCACGCTATATCTCTTGACAGAAAGCACGCAGATAAAATTCAATAGTATCAGTAGATGCAGTATGTAGAGTCCTATCACAGAAGTTTTAGTATTGCGTCCCACGACGAAAGTCTTGGGCCCCAGACGCCAATTTGCCATTTTTGATTGTCACGCTATATCTCCCGATAGAAAGCACGCAGGCAAAATTCAAGAGTGTCAGTAGTTGCAGTACGTCAAGTGCTATCCCACGAGTTTTAGTATTGCGTCCCACAATGAACGTCTTATGCCCTAAACGCCGATTTGCCATTTCAGTTTGTCACGCTATATCTCCCGATAGAAAGCACGCACGCAAAATTCAAGAGTGTCAGTCGTTGCAGTACGTCAAGTGCTATCCCACGAATTTTAGTATTGCGTAACAGGACGAACGTCTTGGGCCCCAGACGCCAATTTGCCATTTTTGATTTTCACGCTATATCTCCCTAAAGAAAGCACGCAGACAAACTTCAAGAGTGTCAGTAGAGTCAGTACTTAAAGTACTATCCCATAATTTTTAGTATTGCGTCCCACAATGAACGTCTTGGGCCCTAGACGCCGATTTGCCATTTCAGTTTGTCACGCTATATCTCCCGATAGAAAGCACGCACGCAAAATTCAAGAGTCTCAGTAGTTGCAGTACGTCAAGTGCTATCCCACGAATTTTAGTATTGCGTCCCACAATGAACGTCTTGGGCCCTAGACGCCGATTTGCCATTTCAGTTTGTCACGCTATATCTTCCGACAGAAAGCACGCAGGCAAAGTTCAATAGTGTCAGTAGATGCAGTACGTAGAGTACTATCCTAGGAATTTTAGTATTGCGTCCCACGGCGAACGTCATGTGCCCCAGACGCCGATTTGCCATTTTAGATTGTCACGCTATATCTCTTGACAGAAAGCACGCAGATAAAATTCAATAGTAACAGTAGATGCAGTATGTAGAGTACTATCACAGAATTTTTAGTATTGCGTCCCACGAGGAACGTCTTGGGCCCCAGACGCCAATTTGCCATTTTTGATTGTCACGCTATATCTCCCAATAGAAAGCACGCAGGCAAAATTCAAGAGTGTCAGTAGTTGCAGTACGTCAAGTGCTATCCCACGAGTTTTAGTATTGCGTCCCACAATGAAAGTCTTGGGCCCTAGATGCCAATTTGCTATTCCAGTTTGTCACGCTATATCTCCCGATAGAAAGCACGCAGGCAAACTTCAAGAGTATCATTAGTTGCAGTACGTCAAGTGCTATCCCACGAATTTTAGTATTGCGTCCCACAATGAACGTCTTGGGCCCTAAACGCCGATTTGCCATTTCAGTTTGTCACGCTATATCTCCCGATAGAAAGCACGCACGCAAAATTCAAGAGTGTCAGTAGTTGCAGTACGTCAAGTGCTATTCCACGAATTTTAGTATTGCGTAACAGGACGAACGTCTTGGGCCCGAGACGCCAATTTGCCATTTTTGATTTTTACGCTATATTTCCCGAAAGAAAGCACGCAGACAAACTTCAAGAGTGTCAGTAGAGTCAGTACTTAAAGTACTATCCCATAATTTTTAGTATTGCGTCCCACAATGAACGTCTTGGGCCCTAGACGCCGATTTGCCATTTCAGTTTGTCACGCTATATCTCCCGATAGAAAGCACGCACGCAAAATTCAAGAGTGTCAGTAGATGCAGCCAGTAGAGTACTATCACAGAATTTTTAGTATTGCGTCCCACAATGAAAGTCTTGGGCCCTAGATGCCAATTTGCCATTCCAGTTTGTCACGCTATATCTCCCGATAGAAAGCACGCAGGCAAACTTCAAGAGTATCAGTAGAGTCAGTACGTAAAGTACTATCCCAGAATTTTTAGTATTGCGTCCCACGGAAAACGTGCCTCGCGCCAGACGCCAATTTGCCATTTTAGATTGTCACGCTATATCTCCCGAAAGAAAGCACGCAGACAAACTTCAAGAGTGTCAGTAGATGCAGTACGTCAAGTAATATCCCACGAATTTTAGTATTGCGTAACAGGACGAACGTCTTGGGCCCGAGACGCCAATTTGCCATTTTTGATTTTTACGCTATATCTCCCGAAGAAAGCACGCAGACAAACTTCAAGAGTGTCAGTAGAGTCAGTACTTAAAGTACTATCCCATAATTTTTAGTATTGCGTCCCACAATGAACGTCTTGGGCCCTAGACACCGATTTGCCATTTCAGTTTGTCACGCTATATCTCCCGATAGAAAGCACGCAGGCAAACTTCAAGAGTATCAGTAGAGTCAGTACGTAAAGTACTATCCCAGAGTTTTTAGTATTGCGTCCCACAAAAAACGTGCCTCGCGCCAGACGCCAATTTGCCATTTTAGATTGTCACGCTATATCTCCCGATAGAAAGCACGCAGGCAAAATTCAACAGCGTCAGTAGATGCAATACCTTAAGTAATATCCCACGAATTTTATTATTGCGTCCCACAACGAACGTCTTGGGCCCTAGATGCCAATTTGCCATTTCAGTTTGTCACGCTATTTCTCCCAGCAGAAAGCACGCAGACAAATTTCAGTAGTGTCAGCAGATGCAGTACGTAGAGTACTATCACAGAATTTTTAGTATTGCGTCTCACGACGAACGTCTTGGGCCCCAGACGCCAATTTGCCATTTTAGATTGTCACGCTATATCTCCCGACAAAAAGCACGCAGGCAAACTTCAATAGTGACAGTAGATGCAGCACGTAAAGCACTATCACAGAATTTTTAATATTGCGTCCCACAACGAACGTCTTGGGCCCCAGACGCCAATTTGCCATTTTAGATTGTCACGCTATATCTCCCGATAGAAAGCACGCAGGCAAAATTCAAGAGTGTCAGTAGTTGCAGTACGTCAAGTGCTATCCCACGAATTTTAGTATTGCGTCCCACGACGAAAGTCTTGGCCATGGATGCCGATTTGCCATTTGAGTTTGTCACGCTATATCTCCCGGCAGAAAGCACGCAGACAAATTTCAATAGTGTCAGTATATACAGTACGTAGAGTAATATCCCACGGATTTTAGTATTGCGTTCAATGACGAACGTCTTGGGCCCCAGACGCCAACTTGCCATTTTAGATTGTCACGCTATATCTCCCGATAGAAAGCACGCAGACAAAATTCAAGAGTGTCAGTAGTTGCAGTACGTTAAGTGCTATCCCACGAATTTTAGTATTGCGTCCCACAATGAACGTCTTGGGCCCTAAACGCCGATTTGCCATTTCAGTTTGTCACGCTATATCTTCCGACAGAAAGCACGCAGGCAAAGTTCAATAGTGTCAGTAGATGCAGTACGTAGAGTACTATCCTAGGAATTTTAGTATTGCGTCCCACGGCGAACGTCATGTGCCCCAGACGCCGATTTGCCATTTTAGATTGTCACGCTATATCTCTTGACAGAATGCACGCAGATAAAATTCAATAGTATCAGTAGATGCAGTACGTAGAGTACTACCACAGAATTTTTAGTATTGCGTCCCACGACGAACGTCTTGGGCCCCAGACGCCAATTTGCCATTTTTGATTGTCACGCTATATCTCCCGATAGAAAGCACGCAGGCAAAATTCAAGAGTGTCAGTAGTTGCAGTACGTCAAGTGCTATCTCACGAATTTTAGTATTGCGTCCCACAATGAACGTCTTGGGCCCTAAACGCCGATTTGCCATTTCAGTTTGTCACGCTATATCTCCCGGAAGAAAGCACGCAGACAAATTTGAATAGTGTCAGTATATACAGTACGTAGAGTAATATCCCACGAGTTTTAGTATTGCGTAACAGGACGAACGTCTTGGGCCCCAGACGCCAATTTGCCATTTTTGATTTTCACGCTATATCTCCCTAAAGAAAGCACGCAGACAAACTTCAAGAGTGTCAGTAGAGTCAGTACTTAAAGTACTATCCCATAATTTTTAGTATTGCGTCCCACAATGAACGTCTTGGGCCCTAGACGCCGATTTGCCATTTCAGTTTGTCACGCTATATCTCCCGATAGAAAGCACGCACGCAAAATTCAAGAGTCTCAGTAGTTGCAGTACGTCAAGTGCTATCCCACGAATTTTAGTATTGCGTCCCACAATGAACGTCTTGGGCCCTAGACGCCGATTTGCCATTTCAGTTTGTCACGCTATATCTTCCGACAGAAAGCACGCAGGCAAAGTTCAATAGTGTCAGTAGATGCAGTACGTAGAGTACTATCCTAGGAATTTTAGTATTGCGTCCCACGGCGAACGTCATGTGCCCCAGACGCCGATTTGCCATTTTAGATTGTCACGCTATATATCTCTCCGGCAGAAAGCACGCAGATAAAATTCAATAGTATCAGTAGATGCAGTACGTAGAGTCCTATCACAGAAGTTTTAGTATTGCGTCCCACGACGAACGTCTTGGGCCCCAGACGCCAATTTGCCATTTTTATTGTCACGCTATATCTCCCGATAGAAAGCACGCAGGCAAAATTCAAGAGTGTCAGTAGTTGCAGTACGTCAAGTGCTATCCCACGAGTTTTAGTATTGCGTCCCACAATGAACGTCTTGGGCCCTAAACGCCGATTTGCCATTTCAGTTTGTCACGCTATATCTCCCGATAGAAAGCACGCACGCAAAATTCAAGAGTGTCAGTCGTTGCAGTACGTCAAGTGCTATCCCACGAATTTTAGTATTGCGTAACAGGACGAACGTCTTGGGCCCCAGACGCCAATTTGCCATTTTTGATTTTCACGCTATATCTCCCTAAAGAAAGCACGCAGACAAACTTCAAGAGTGTCAGTAGAGTCAGTACTTAAAGTACTATCCCATAATTTTTAGTATTGCGTCCCACAATGAACGTCTTGGGCCCTAGACGCCGATTTGCCATTTCAGTTTGTCACGCTATATCTCCCGATAGAAAGCACGCACGCAAAATTCAAGAGTCTCAGTAGTTGCAGTACGTCAAGTGCTATCCCACGAATTTTAGTATTGCGTCCCACAATGAACGTCTTGGGCCCTAGACGCCGATTTGCCATTTCAGTTTGTCACGCTATATCTTCCGACAGAAAGCACGCAGGCAAAGTTCAATAGTGTCAGTAGATGCAGTACGTAGAGTACTATCCTAGGAATTTTAGTATTGCGTCCCACGGCGAACGTCATGTGCCCCAGACGCCGATTTGCCATTTTAGATTGTCACGCTATATCTCTTGACAGAAAGCACGCAGATAAAATTCAATAGTAACAGCAGATGCAGTATGTAGAGTACTATCACAGAATTTTTAGTATTGCGTCCCACGAGGAACGTCTTGGGCCCCAGACGCCAATTTGCCATTTTTGATTGTCACGCTATATCTCCCGATAGAAAGCACGCACGCAAAATTCAAGAGTGTCAGTAGTTGCAGTACGTCAAGTGCTATTCCACGAATTTTAGTATTGCGTAACAGGACGAACGTCTTGGGCCCGAGACGCCAATTTGCCATTTTTGATTTTTACGCTATATTTCCCGAAAGAAAGCACGCAGACAAACTTCAAGAGTGTCAGTAGAGTCAGTACTTAAAGTACTATCCCATAATTTTTAGTATTGCGTCCCACAATGAACGTCTTGGGCCCTAGACGCCGATTTGCCATTTCAGTTTGTCACGCTATATCTCCCGATAGAAAGCACGCACGCAAAATTCAAGAGTGTCAGTAGATGCAGCCAGTAGAGTACTATCACAGAATTTTTAGTATTGCGTCCCACAATGAAAGTCTTGGGCCCTAGATGCCAATTTGCCATTCCAGTTTGTCACGCTATATCTCCCGATAGAAAGCACGCAGGCAAACTTCAAGAGTATCAGTAGAGTCAGTACGTAAAGTACTATCCCAGAATTTTTAGTATTGCGTCCCACGAAAAACGTGCCTCGCGCCAGACGCCAATTTGCCATTTTAGATTGTCACGCTATATCTCCCGAAAGAAAGCACGCAGACAAACTTCAAGAGTGTCAGTAGATGCAGTACGTCAAGTAATATCCCACGAATTTTAGTATTGCGTAACAGGACGAACGTCTTGGGCCCGAGACGCCAATTTGCCATTTTTGATTTTTACGCTATATCTCCCGAAGAAAGCACGCAGACAAACTTCAAGAGTGTCAGTAGAGTCAGTACTTAAAGTACTATCCCATAATTTTTAGTATTGCGTCCCACAATGAACGTCTTGGGCCCTAGACACCGATTTGCCATTTCAGTTTGTCACGCTATATCTCCCGATAGAAAGCACGCAGGCAAACTTCAAGAGTATCAGTAGAGTCAGTACGTAAAGTACTATCCCAGAGTTTTTAGTATTGCGTCCCACAAAAAACGTGCCTCGCGCCAGACGCCAATTTGCCATTTTAGATTGTCACGCTATATCTCCCGATAGAAAGCACGCAGGCAAAATTCAACAGCGTCAGTAGATGCAATACCTTAAGTAATATCCCACGAATTTTATTATTGCGTCCCACAACGAACGTCTTGGGCCCTAGATGCCAATTTGCCATTTCAGTTTGTCACGCTATTTCTCCCAGCAGAAAGCACGCAGACAAATTTCAGTAGTGTCAGCAGATGCAGTACGTAGAGTACTATCACAGAATTTTTAGTATTGCGTCTCACGACGAACGTCTTGGGCCCCAGACGCCAATTTGCCATTTTAGATTGTCACGCTATATCTCCCGACAAAAAGCACGCAGGCAAACTTCAATAGTGACAGTAGATGCAGCACGTAAAGCACTATCACAGAATTTTTAATATTGCGTCCCACAACGAACGTCTTGGGCCCCAGACGCCAATTTGCCATTTTAGATTGTCACGCTATATCTCCCGATAGAAAGCACGCAGGCAAAATTCAAGAGAGTCAGTAGTTGCAGTACGTCAAGTGCTATCCCACGAATTTTAGTATTGCGTCCCACGACGAAAGTCTTGGCCATGGATGCCGATTTGCCATTTGAGTTTGTCACGCTATATCTCCCGGCAGAAAGCACGCAGACAAATTTCAATAGTGTCAGTATATACAGTACGTAGAGTAATATCCCACGGATTTTAGTATTGCGTTCAATGACGAACGTCTTGGGCCCCAGACGCCAACTTGCCATTTTAGATTGTCACGCTATATCTCCCGATAGAAAGCACGCAGACAAAATTCAAGAGTGTCAGTAGTTGCAGTACGTTAAGTGCTATCCCACGAATTTTAGTATTGCGTCCCACAATGAACGTCTTGGGCCCTAAACGCCGATTTGCCATTTCAGTTTGTCACGCTATATCTCCCGATAGAAAGCACGCACGCAAAATTCAAGAGTGTCAGTAGTTGCAGTACGTCAAGTGCTATTCCACGAATTTTAGTATTGCGTAACAGGACGAACGTCTTGGGCCCGAGACGCCAATTTGCCATTTTTGATTTTTACGCTATATTTCCCGAAAGAAAGCACGCAGACAAACTTCAAGAGTGTCAGTAGAGTCAGTACTTAAAGTACTATCCCATAATTTTTAGTATTGCGTCCCACAATGAACGTCTTGGGCCCTAGACGCCGATTTGCCATTTCAGTTTGTCACGCTATATCTCCCGATAGAAAGCACGCACGCAAAATTCAAGAGTGTCAGTAGATGCAGCCAGTAGAGTACTATCACAGAATTTTTAGTATTGCGTCCCACAATGAAAGTCTTGGGCCCTAGATGCCAATTTGCCATTCCAGTTTGTCACGCTATATCTCCCGATAGAAAGCACGCAGGCAAACTTCAAGAGTATCAGTAGAGTCAGTACGTAAAGTACTATCCCAGAATTTTTAGTATTGCGTCCCACAAAAAACGTGCCTCGCGCCAGACGCCAATTTGCCATTTTAGATTGTCACGCTATATCTCCCGAAAAAAAGCACGCAGACAAACTTCAAGAGTGTCAGTAGATGCAGTACGTCAAGTAATATCCCACGAATTTTAGTATTGCGTAACAGGACGAACGTCTTGGGCCCGAGACGCCAATTTGCCATTTTTGATTTTTACGCTATATCTCCCGAAGAAAGCACGCAGACAAACTTCAAGAGTGTCAGTAGAGTCAGTACTTAAAGTACTATCCCATAATTTTTAGTATTGCGTCCCACAATGAACGTCTTGGGCCCTAGACACCGATTTGCCATTTCAGTTTGTCACGCTATATCTCCCGATAGAAAGCACGCAGGCAAACTTCAAGAGTATCAGTAGAGTCAGTACGTAAAGTACTATCCCAGAATTTTTAGTATTGCGTCCCACAAAAAACGTGCCTCGCGCCAGACGCCAATTTGCCATTTTAGATTGTCACGCTATATCTCCCGAAAGAAAGCACGCAGACAAACTTCGACAGTGTCAGTAGATGCAGTACGTCAAGTAATATCCCACGAATTTTAGTATTGCGTCCCACGACGAACGTCTTGGGCCCTAGATGCCAATTTGTCATTTCAGTTTGTCATGCTATTTCTCCCGGCAGAAAGCACGCAGACAAATTTCAATAGTGTCAGTAGATGCAGTACTTGAAGTACTATCACAAAATTTTTAGTATTGCGTCCCACGACGAACGTCTTGGGCCCCAGACGCCAATTTGCCATTTTAGATTGTCACGCTATATCTCCCGATAGAAAGCACGCAGGCAAAATTCAACAGCGTCAGTAGATGCAATACCTTAAGTAATATCCCACGAATTTTATTATTGCGTCCCACAACGAACGTCTTGGGCCCTAGATGCCAATTTGCCATTTCAGTTTGTCACGCTATTTCTCCCAGCAGAAAACACGCAGACAAATTTCAGTAGTGTCAGCAGATGCAGTACGTAGAGTACTATCACAGAATTTTTAGTATTGCGTCTCACGACGAACGTCTTGGGCCCCAGACGCCAATTTGCCATTTTAGATTGTCACGCTATATCTCCCGACAAAAAGCACGCAGGCAAACTTCAATAGTGACAGTAGATGCAGCACGTAAAGCACTATCACAGAATTTTTAATATTGCGTCCCACAACGAACGTCTTGGGCCCCAGACGCCAATTTGCCATTTTAGATTGTCACGCTATATCTCCCGATAGAAAGCACGCAGGCAAAATTCAAGAGTGTCAGTAGTTGCAGTACGTCAAGTGCTATCCCACGAATTTTAGTATTGCGTCCCACGACGAAAGTCTTGGCCATGGATGCCGATTTGCCATTTGAGTTTGTCACGCTATATCTCCCGGCAGAAAGCACGCAGACAAATTTCAATAGTGTCAGTATATACAGTACGTAGAGTAATATCCCACGGATTTTAGTATTGCGTTCAATGACGAACGTCTTGGGCCCCAGACGCCAACTTGCCATTTTAGATTGTCACGCTATATCTCCCGATAGAAAGCACGCAGACAAAATTCAAGAGTGTCAGTAGTTGCAGTACGTTAAGTGCTATCCCACGAATTTTAGTATTGCGTCCCACAATGAACGTCTTGGGCCCTAAACGCCGATTTGCCATTTCAGTTTGTCACGCTATATCTCCCGGAAGAAAGCACGCAGACAAATTTGAATAGTGTCAGTATATACAGTACGTAGAGTAATATCCCACGAGTTTTAGTATTGCGTAACAGGACGAACGTCTTGGGCCCCAGACGCCAATTTGCCATTTTTGATTTTCACGCTATATCTCCCGAAAGAAAGCACGCAGACAAACTTCAAGAGTGTCAGTAGAGTCAGTACTTAAAGTACTATCCCATAATTTTTAGTATTGCGTCCCACAATGAAAGTCTTGGGCCCTAGACGCCGATTTGCCATTTCAGTTTGTCACGCTATATCTCCCGATAGAAAGCACGCACGCAAAATTCAAGAGTCTCAGTAGTTGCAGTACGTCAAGTGCTATCCCACGAATTTTAGTATTGCGTCCCACAATGAACGTCTTGGGCCCTAGACGCCGATTTGCTATTTCAGTTTGTCACGCTATATCTTCCGATAGAAAGCACGCAGGCAAACTTCAATAGTGTCAGTAGATGCAGTACGTAGAGTACTATCCTAGGAATTTTAGTATTGCGTCCCACGGCGAACGTCATGTGCCCCAGACGCCGATTTGCCATTTTAGATTGTCACGCTATATCTCTTGACAGAAAGCACGCAGATAAAATTCAATAGTATCAGTAGATGCAGTACGTAGAGTACTACCACAAAATTTTTAGTATTGCGTCCCACGACGAACGTCTTGGGCCCCAGACGCCAATTTGCCATTTTTGATTTTTACGCTATATCTCCCGAAAGAAAGCACGCAGGCAAACTTCAAGAGTGTCAGTAGAGTCAGTACTTAAAGTACTATCCCATAATTTTTAGTATTGCGTCCCACAATGAACGTCTTGGGCCCTA
The DNA here is from genome assembly GCF_987345545.1 of Pholcus phalangioides. Lineage (NCBI taxonomy): Eukaryota > Metazoa > Arthropoda > Arachnida > Araneae > Pholcidae > Pholcus > Pholcus phalangioides. The sequence goes on along the minus strand of NW_028301610.1, from coordinate 22,124,495 downwards.
AACGCCGATTTGCCATTTAAGTTTGTCACGCTATATCTCCCGATAGAAAGCACGCATGCAAAATTCAAGAGTGTCAGTAGTTGCAGTACGTCAAGTGCTATCCCACGAATTTTAGTATTGCGTAACAGGACGAACGTCTTGGGCCCCAGACGCCAATTTGCCATTTTTGATTTTCACGCTATATCTCCCGAAAGAAAGCACGCAGACAAACTTCAAGAGTGTCAGTAGAGTCAGTACTTGAAGTACTATCCCATAATTTTTAGTATTGCGTCCCACAATGAACGTCTTGGGCCCTAGACGCCGATTTGCCATTTTAGATTGTCACGCTATATCTCTTGACAGAAAGCACGCAGATAAAATTCAATAGTATCAGTAGATGCAGTATGTAGAGTACTATCACAGAAGTTTTAGTATTGCGTCCTACGACGAACGTCTTGGGCCCCAGACGCCAATTTGCCATTTTTGATTGTCACGCTATATCTCCCGATAGAAAGCACGCAGGCAAAATTCAAGAGTGTCAGTAGTTGCAGTACGTCAAGTGCTATCCCACGAATTTTAGTATTGCGTAACAGGACGAACGTCTTGGGCCCCAGACGCCAATTTGCCATTTTTGATTTTCACGCTATATCTCCCTAAAGAAAGCACGCAGACAAACTTCAAGAGTGTCAGTAGAGTCAGTACTTAAAGTACTATCCCATAATTTTTAGTATTGCGTCCCACAATGAACGTCTTGGGCCCTAGACGCCGATTTGCCATTTCAGTTTGTCACGCTATATCTCCCGATAGAAAGCACGCACGCAAAATTCAAGAGTCTCAGTAGTTGCAGTACGTCAAGTGCTATCCCACGAATTTTAGTATTGCGTCCCACAATGAACGTCTTGGGCCCTAGACGCCGATTTGCCATTTCAGTTTGTCACGCTATATCTTCCGACAGAAAGCACGCAGGCAAAGTTCAATAGTGTCAGTAGATGCAGTACGTAGAGTACTATCCTAGGAATTTTAGTATTGCGTCCCACGGCGAACGTCATGTGCCCCAGACGCCGATTTGCCATTTTAGATTGTCACGCTATATCTCTTGACAGAAAGCACGCAGATAAAATTCAATAGTAACAGTAGATGCAGTATGTAGAGTACTATCACAGAATTTTTAGTATTGCGTCCCACGAGGAACGTCTTGGGCCCCAGACGCCAATTTGCCATTTTTGATTGTCACGCTATATCTCCCAATAGAAAGCACGCAGGCAAAATTCAAGAGTGTCAGTAGTTGCAGTACGTCAAGTGCTATCCCACGAGTTTTAGTATTGCGTCCCACAATGAAAGTCTTGGGCCCTAGATGCCAATTTGCTATTCCAGTTTGTCACGCTATATCTCCCGATAGAAAGCACGCAGGCAAACTTCAAGAGTATCATTAGTTGCAGTACGTCAAGTGCTATCCCACGAATTTTAGTATTGCGTCCCACAATGAACGTCTTGGGCCCTAAACGCCGATTTGCCATTTCAGTTTGTCACGCTATATCTCCCGATAGAAAGCACGCACGCAAAATTCAAGAGTGTCAGTAGTTGCAGTACGTCAAGTGCTATTCCACGAATTTTAGTATTGCGTAACAGGACGAACGTCTTGGGCCCGAGACGCCAATTTGCCATTTTTGATTTTTACGCTATATTTCCCGAAAGAAAGCACGCAGACAAACTTCAAGAGTGTCAGTAGAGTCAGTACTTAAAGTACTATCCCATAATTTTTAGTATTGCGTCCCACAATGAACGTCTTGGGCCCTAGACGCCGATTTGCCATTTCAGTTTGTCACGCTATATCTCCCGATAGAAAGCACGCACGCAAAATTCAAGAGTGTCAGTAGATGCAGCCAGTAGAGTACTATCACAGAATTTTTAGTATTGCGTCCCACAATGAAAGTCTTGGGCCCTAGATGCCAATTTGCCATTCCAGTTTGTCACGCTATATCTCCCGATAGAAAGCACGCAGGCAAACTTCAAGAGTATCAGTAGAGTCAGTACGTAAAGTACTATCCCAGAATTTTTAGTATTGCGTCCCACGAAAAACGTGCCTCGCGCCAGACGCCAATTTGCCATTTTAGATTGTCACGCTATATCTCCCGAAAGAAAGCACGCAGACAAACTTCAAGAGTGTCAGTAGATGCAGTACGTCAAGTAATATCCCACGAATTTTAGTATTGCGTAACAGGACGAACGTCTTGGGCCCGAGACGCCAATTTGCCATTTTTGATTTTTACGCTATATCTCCCGAAGAAAGCACGCAGACAAACTTCAAGAGTGTCAGTAGAGTCAGTACTTAAAGTACTATCCCATAATTTTTAGTATTGCGTCTCACAATGAACGTCTTGGGCCCTAGACACCGATTTGCCATTTCAGTTTGTCACGCTATATCTCCCGATAGAAAGCACGCAGGCAAACTTCAAGAGTATCAGTAGAGTCAGTACGTAAAGTACTATCCCAGAGTTTTTAGTATTGCGTCCCACAAAAAACGTGCCTCGCGCCAGACGCCAATTTGCCATTTTAGATTGTCACGCTATATCTCCCGATAGAAAGCACGCAGGCAAAATTCAACAGCGTCAGTAGATGCAATACCTTAAGTAATATCCCACGAATTTTATTATTGCGTCCCACAACGAACGTCTTGGGCCCTAGATGCCAATTTGCCATTTCAGTTTGTCACGCTATTTCTCCCAGCAGAAAGCACGCAGACAAATTTCAGTAGTGTCAGCAGATGCAGTACGTAGAGTACTATCACAGAATTTTTAGTATTGCGTCTCACGACGAACGTCTTGGGCCCCAGACGCCAATTTGCCATTTTAGATTGTCACGCTATATCTCCCGACAAAAAGCACGCAGGCAAACTTCAATAGTGACAGTAGATGCAGCACGTAAAGCACTATCACAGAATTTTTAATATTGCGTCCCACAACGAACGTCTTGGGCCCCAGACGCCAATTTGCCATTTTAGATTGTCACGCTATATCTCCCGATAGAAAGCACGCAGGCAAAATTCAAGAGTGTCAGTAGTTGCAGTACGTCAAGTGCTATCCCACGAATTTTAGTATTGCGTCCCACGACGAAAGTCTTGGCCATGGATGCCGATTTGCCATTTGAGTTTGTCACGCTATATCTCCCGGCAGAAAGCACGCAGACAAATTTCAATAGTGTCAGTATATACAGTACGTAGAGTAATATCCCACGGATTTTAGTATTGCGTTCAATGACGAACGTCTTGGGCCCCAGACGCCAACTTGCCATTTTAGATTGTCACGCTATATCTCCCGATAGAAAGCACGCAGACAAAATTCAAGAGTGTCAGTAGTTGCAGTACGTTAAGTGCTATCCCACGAATTTTAGTATTGCGTCCCACAATGAACGTCTTGGGCCCTAAACGCCGATTTGCCATTTCAGTTTGTCACGCTATATCTCCCGATAGAAAGCACGCACGCAAAATTCAAGAGTGTCAGTAGTTGCAGTACGTCAAGTGCTATTCCACGAATTTTAGTATTGCGTAACAGGACGAACGTCTTGGGCCCGAGACGCCAATTTGCCATTTTTGATTTTTACGCTATATTTCCCGAAAGAAAGCACGCAGACAAACTTCAAGAGTGTCAGTAGAGTCAGTACTTAAAGTACTATCCCATAATTTTTAGTATTGCGTCCCACAATGAACGTCTTGGGCCCTAAACGCCGATTTGCCATTTCAGTTTGTCACGCTATATCTCCCGGAAGAAAGCACGCAGACAAATTTGAATAGTGTCAGTATATACAGTACGTAGAGTAATATCCCACGAGTTTTAGTATTGCGTAACAGGACGAACGTCTTGGGCCCCAGACGCCAATTTGCCATTTTTGATTTTCACGCTATATCTCCCGAAAGAAAGCACGCAGACAAACTTCAAGAGTGTCAGTAGAGTCAGTACTTAAAGTACTATCCCATAATTTTTAGTATTGCGTCCCACAATGAAAGTCTTGGGCCCTAGACGCCGATTTGCCATTTCAGTTTGTCACGCTATATCTCCCGATAGAAAGCACGCACGCAAAATTCAAGAGTCTCAGTAGTTGCAGTACGTCAAGTGCTATCCCACGAATTTTAGTATTGCGTCCCACAATGAACGTCTTGGGCCCTAGACGCCGATTTGCCATTTCAGTTTGTCACGCTATATCTTCCGACAGAAAGCACGCAGGCAAAGTTCAATAGTGTCAGTAGATGCAGTACGTAGAGTACTATCCTAGGAATTTTAGTATTGCGTCCCACGGCGAACGTCATGTGCCCCAGACGCCGATTTGCCATTTTAGATTGTCACGCTATATCTCTTGACAGAAAGCACGCAGATAAAATTCAATAGTAACAGCAGATGCAGTATGTAGAGTACTATCACAGAATTTTTAGTATTGCGTCCCACGAGGAACGTCTTGGGCCCCAGACGCCAATTTGCCATTTTTGATTGTCACGCTATATCTCCCGATAGAAAGCACGCAGGCAAAATTCAAGAGTGTCAGTAGTTGCAGTACGTCAAGTGCTATCCCACGAGTTTTAGTATTGCGTTTCACAATGAAAGTCTTGGGCCCTAGATGCCAATTTGCTATTCCAGTTTGTCACGCTATATCTCCCGATAGAAAGCACGCAGGCAAACTTCAAGAGTATCATTAGTTGCAGTACGTCAAGTGCTATCCCACGAATTTTAGTATTGCGTCCCACAATGAATGTCTTGGGCCCTAAACGCCGATTTGCCATTTCAGTTTGTCACGCTATATCTCCCGATAGAAAGCACGCACGCAAAATTCAAGAGTGTCAGTAGTTGCAGTACGTCAAGTGCTATTCCACGAATTTTGGTATTGCGTAACAGGACGAACGTCTTGGGCCCGAGACGCCAATTTGCCATTTTTGATTTTTACGCTATATTTCCCGAAAGAAAGCACGCAGACAAACTTCAAGAGTGTCAGTAGAGTCAGTACTTAAAGTACTATCCCATAATTTTTAGTATTGCGTCCCACAATGAACGTCTTGGGCCCTAGACGCCGATTTGCCATTTCAGTTTGTCACGCTATATCTCCCGATAGAAAGCACGCACGCAAAATTCAAGAGTGTCAGTAGATGCAGCCAGTAGAGTACTATCACAGAATTTTTAGTATTGCGTCCCACGAGGAACGTCTTGGGCCCCAGACGCCAATTTGCCATTTTTGATTGTCACGCTATATCTCCCGATAGAAAGCACGCAGGCAAAATTCAAGAGTGTCAGTAGTTGCAGTACGTCAAGTGCTATCCCACGAGTTTTAGTATTGCGTTTCACAATGAAAGTCTTGGGCCCTAGATGCCAATTTGCTATTCCAGTTTGTCACGCTATATCTTCCGACAGAAAGCACGCAGGCAAAGTTCAATAGTGTCAGTAGATGCAGTACGTAGAGTACTATCCTAGGAATTTTAGTATTGCGTCCCACGGCGAACGTCATGTGCCCCAGACGCCGATTTGCCATTTTAGATTGTCACGCTATATCTCCCGATAGAAAGCACGCAGGCAAAATTCAAGAGTGTCAGTAGTTGCAGTACGTCAAGTGCTATCTCACGAATTTTAGTATTGCGTCCCACAATGAACGTCTTGGGCCCTAAACGCCGATTTGCCATTTCAGTTTGTCACGCTATATCTCCCGGAAGAAAGCACGCAGACAAATTTGAATAGTGTCAGTATATACAGTACGTAGAGTAATATCCCACGAGTTTTAGTATTGCGTAACAGGACGAACGTCTTGGGCCCCAGACGCCAATTTGCCATTTTTGATTTTCACGCTATATCTCCCTAAAGAAAGCACGCAGACAAACTTCAAGAGTGTCAGTAGAGTCAGTACTTAAAGTACTATCCCATAATTTTTAGTATTGCGTCCCACAATGAACGTCTTGGGCCCTAGACGCCGATTTGCCATTTCAGTTTGTCACGCTATATCTCCCGATAGAAAGCACGCACGCAAAATTCAAGAGTCTCAGTAGTTGCAGTACGTCAAGTGCTATCCCACGAATTTTAGTATTGCGTCCCACAATGAACGTCTTGGGCCCTAGACGCCGATTTGCCATTTCAGTTTGTCACGCTATATCTTCCGACAGAAAGCACGCAGGCAAAGTTCAATAGTGTCAGTAGATGCAGTACGTAGAGTACTATCCTAGGAATTTTAGTATTGCGTCCCACGGCGAACGTCATGTGCCCCAGACGCCGATTTGCCATTTTAGATTGTCACGCTATATCTCTTGACAGAAAGCACGCAGATAAAATTCAATAGTATCAGTAGATGCAGTATGTAGAGTCCTATCACAGAAGTTTTAGTATTGCGTCCCACGACGAAAGTCTTGGGCCCCAGACGCCAATTTGCCATTTTTGATTGTCACGCTATATCTCCCGATAGAAAGCACGCAGGCAAAATTCAAGAGTGTCAGTAGTTGCAGTACGTCAAGTGCTATCCCACGAGTTTTAGTATTGCGTCCCACAATGAACGTCTTATGCCCTAAACGCCGATTTGCCATTTCAGTTTGTCACGCTATATCTCCCGATAGAAAGCACGCACGCAAAATTCAAGAGTGTCAGTCGTTGCAGTACGTCAAGTGCTATCCCACGAATTTTAGTATTGCGTAACAGGACGAACGTCTTGGGCCCCAGACGCCAATTTGCCATTTTTGATTTTCACGCTATATCTCCCTAAAGAAAGCACGCAGACAAACTTCAAGAGTGTCAGTAGAGTCAGTACTTAAAGTACTATCCCATAATTTTTAGTATTGCGTCCCACAATGAACGTCTTGGGCCCTAGACGCCGATTTGCCATTTCAGTTTGTCACGCTATATCTCCCGATAGAAAGCACGCACGCAAAATTCAAGAGTCTCAGTAGTTGCAGTACGTCAAGTGCTATCCCACGAATTTTAGTATTGCGTCCCACAATGAACGTCTTGGGCCCTAGACGCCGATTTGCCATTTCAGTTTGTCACGCTATATCTTCCGACAGAAAGCACGCAGGCAAAGTTCAATAGTGTCAGTAGATGCAGTACGTAGAGTACTATCCTAGGAATTTTAGTATTGCGTCCCACGGCGAACGTCATGTGCCCCAGACGCCGATTTGCCATTTTAGATTGTCACGCTATATCTCTTGACAGAAAGCACGCAGATAAAATTCAATAGTAACAGTAGATGCAGTATGTAGAGTACTATCACAGAATTTTTAGTATTGCGTCCCACGAGGAACGTCTTGGGCCCCAGACGCCAATTTGCCATTTTTGATTGTCACGCTATATCTCCCAATAGAAAGCACGCAGGCAAAATTCAAGAGTGTCAGTAGTTGCAGTACGTCAAGTGCTATCCCACGAGTTTTAGTATTGCGTCCCACAATGAAAGTCTTGGGCCCTAGATGCCAATTTGCTATTCCAGTTTGTCACGCTATATCTCCCGATAGAAAGCACGCAGGCAAACTTCAAGAGTATCATTAGTTGCAGTACGTCAAGTGCTATCCCACGAATTTTAGTATTGCGTCCCACAATGAACGTCTTGGGCCCTAAACGCCGATTTGCCATTTCAGTTTGTCACGCTATATCTCCCGATAGAAAGCACGCACGCAAAATTCAAGAGTGTCAGTAGTTGCAGTACGTCAAGTGCTATTCCACGAATTTTAGTATTGCGTAACAGGACGAACGTCTTGGGCCCGAGACGCCAATTTGCCATTTTTGATTTTTACGCTATATTTCCCGAAAGAAAGCACGCAGACAAACTTCAAGAGTGTCAGTAGAGTCAGTACTTAAAGTACTATCCCATAATTTTTAGTATTGCGTCCCACAATGAACGTCTTGGGCCCTAGACGCCGATTTGCCATTTCAGTTTGTCACGCTATATCTCCCGATAGAAAGCACGCACGCAAAATTCAAGAGTGTCAGTAGATGCAGCCAGTAGAGTACTATCACAGAATTTTTAGTATTGCGTCCCACAATGAAAGTCTTGGGCCCTAGATGCCAATTTGCCATTCCAGTTTGTCACGCTATATCTCCCGATAGAAAGCACGCAGGCAAACTTCAAGAGTATCAGTAGAGTCAGTACGTAAAGTACTATCCCAGAATTTTTAGTATTGCGTCCCACGAAAAACGTGCCTCGCGCCAGACGCCAATTTGCCATTTTAGATTGTCACGCTATATCTCCCGAAAGAAAGCACGCAGACAAACTTCAAGAGTGTCAGTAGATGCAGTACGTCAAGTAATATCCCACGAATTTTAGTATTGCGTAACAGGACGAACGTCTTGGGCCCGAGACGCCAATTTGCCATTTTTGATTTTTACGCTATATCTCCCGAAGAAAGCACGCAGACAAACTTCAAGAGTGTCAGTAGAGTCAGTACTTAAAGTACTATCCCATAATTTTTAGTATTGCGTCCCACAATGAACGTCTTGGGCCCTAGACACCGATTTGCCATTTCAGTTTGTCACGCTATATCTCCCGATAGAAAGCACGCAGGCAAACTTCAAGAGTATCAGTAGAGTCAGTACGTAAAGTACTATCCCAGAGTTTTTAGTATTGCGTCCCACAAAAAACGTGCCTCGCGCCAGACGCCAATTTGCCATTTTAGATTGTCACGCTATATCTCCCGATAGAAAGCACGCAGGCAAAATTCAACAGCGTCAGTAGATGCAATACCTTAAGTAATATCCCACGAATTTTATTATTGCGTCCCACAACGAACGTCTTGGGCCCTAGATGCCAATTTGCCATTTCAGTTTGTCACGCTATTTCTCCCAGCAGAAAGCACGCAGACAAATTTCAGTAGTGTCAGCAGATGCAGTACGTAGAGTACTATCACAGAATTTTTAGTATTGCGTCTCACGACGAACGTCTTGGGCCCCAGACGCCAATTTGCCATTTTAGATTGTCACGCTATATCTCCCGACAAAAAGCACGCAGGCAAACTTCAATAGTGACAGTAGATGCAGCACGTAAAGCACTATCACAGAATTTTTAATATTGCGTCCCACAACGAACGTCTTGGGCCCCAGACGCCAATTTGCCATTTTAGATTGTCACGCTATATCTCCCGATAGAAAGCACGCAGGCAAAATTCAAGAGAGTCAGTAGTTGCAGTACGTCAAGTGCTATCCCACGAATTTTAGTATTGCGTCCCACGACGAAAGTCTTGGCCATGGATGCCGATTTGCCATTTGAGTTTGTCACGCTATATCTCCCGGCAGAAAGCACGCAGACAAATTTCAATAGTGTCAGTATATACAGTACGTAGAGTAATATCCCACGGATTTTAGTATTGCGTTCAATGACGAACGTCTTGGGCCCCAGACGCCAACTTGCCATTTTAGATTGTCACGCTATATCTCCCGATAGAAAGCACGCAGACAAAATTCAAGAGTGTCAGTAGTTGCAGTACGTTAAGTGCTATCCCACGAATTTTAGTATTGCGTCCCACAATGAACGTCTTGGGCCCTAAACGCCGATTTGCCATTTCAGTTTGTCACGCTATATCTCCCGATAGAAAGCACGCACGCAAAATTCAAGAGTGTCAGTAGTTGCAGTACGTCAAGTGCTATTCCACGAATTTTAGTATTGCGTAACAGGACGAACGTCTTGGGCCCGAGACGCCAATTTGCCATTTTTGATTTTTACGCTATATTTCCCGAAAGAAAGCACGCAGACAAACTTCAAGAGTGTCAGTAGAGTCAGTACTTAAAGTACTATCCCATAATTTTTAGTATTGCGTCCCACAATGAACGTCTTGGGCCCTAGACGCCGATTTGCCATTTCAGTTTGTCACGCTATATCTCCCGATAGAAAGCACGCACGCAAAATTCAAGAGTGTCAGTAGATGCAGCCAGTAGAGTACTATCACAGAATTTTTAGTATTGCGTCCCACAATGAAAGTCTTGGGCCCTAGATGCCAATTTGCCATTCCAGTTTGTCACGCTATATCTCCCGATAGAAAGCACGCAGGCAAACTTCAAGAGTATCAGTAGAGTCAGTACGTAAAGTACTATCCCAGAATTTTTAGTATTGCGTCCCACAAAAAACGTGCCTCGCGCCAGACGCCAATTTGCCATTTTAGATTGTCACGCTATATCTCCCGAAAAAAAGCACGCAGACAAACTTCAAGAGTGTCAGTAGATGCAGTACGTCAAGTAATATCCCACGAATTTTAGTATTGCGTAACAGGACGAACGTCTTGGGCCCGAGACGCCAATTTGCCATTTTTGATTTTTACGCTATATCTCCCGAAGAAAGCACGCAGACAAACTTCAAGAGTGTCAGTAGAGTCAGTACTTAAAGTACTATCCCATAATTTTTAGTATTGCGTCCCACAATGAACGTCTTGGGCCCTAGACACCGATTTGCCATTTCAGTTTGTCACGCTATATCTCCCGATAGAAAGCACGCAGGCAAACTTCAAGAGTATCAGTAGAGTCAGTACGTAAAGTACTATCCCAGAATTTTTAGTATTGCGTCCCACAAAAAACGTGCCTCGCGCCAGACGCCAATTTGCCATTTTAGATTGTCACGCTATATCTCCCGAAAGAAAGCACGCAGACAAACTTCGACAGTGTCAGTAGATGCAGTACGTCAAGTAATATCCCACGAATTTTAGTATTGCGTCCCACGACGAACGTCTTGGGCCCTAGATGCCAATTTGTCATTTCAGTTTGTCATGCTATTTCTCCCGGCAGAAAGCACGCAGACAAATTTCAATAGTGTCAGTAGATGCAGTACTTGAAGTACTATCACAAAATTTTTAGTATTGCGTCCCACGACGAACGTCTTGGGCCCCAGACGCCAATTTGCCATTTTAGATTGTCACGCTATATCTCCCGATAGAAAGCACGCAGGCAAAATTCAACAGCGTCAGTAGATGCAATACCTTAAGTAATATCCCACGAATTTTATTATTGCGTCCCACAACGAACGTCTTGGGCCCTAGATGCCAATTTGCCATTTCAGTTTGTCACGCTATTTCTCCCAGCAGAAAACACGCAGACAAATTTCAGTAGTGTCAGCAGATGCAGTACGTAGAGTACTATCACAGAATTTTTAGTATTGCGTCTCACGACGAACGTCTTGGGCCCCAGACGCCAATTTGCCATTTTAGATTGTCACGCTATATCTCCCGACAAAAAGCACGCAGGCAAACTTCAATAGTGACAGTAGATGCAGCACGTAAAGCACTATCACAGAATTTTTAATATTGCGTCCCACAACGAACGTCTTGGGCCCCAGACGCCAATTTGCCATTTTAGATTGTCACGCTATATCTCCCGATAGAAAGCACGCAGGCAAAATTCAAGAGTGTCAGTAGTTGCAGTACGTCAAGTGCTATCCCACGAATTTTAGTATTGCGTCCCACGACGAAAGTCTTGGCCATGGATGCCGATTTGCCATTTGAGTTTGTCACGCTATATCTCCCGGCAGAAAGCACGCAGACAAATTTCAATAGTGTCAGTATATACAGTACGTAGAGTAATATCCCACGGATTTTAGTATTGCGTTCAATGACGAACGTCTTGGGCCCCAGACGCCAACTTGCCATTTTAGATTGTCACGCTATATCTCCCGATAGAAAGCACGCAGACAAAATTCAAGAGTGTCAGTAGTTGCAGTACGTTAAGTGCTATCCCACGAATTTTAGTATTGCGTCCCACAATGAACGTCTTGGGCCCTAAACGCCGATTTGCCATTTCAGTTTGTCACGCTATATCTCCCGGAAGAAAGCACGCAGACAAATTTGAATAGTGTCAGTATATACAGTACGTAGAGTAATATCCCACGAGTTTTAGTATTGCGTAACAGGACGAACGTCTTGGGCCCCAGACGCCAATTTGCCATTTTTGATTTTCACGCTATATCTCCCGAAAGAAAGCACGCAGACAAACTTCAAGAGTGTCAGTAGAGTCAGTACTTAAAGTACTATCCCATAATTTTTAGTATTGCGTCCCACAATGAAAGTCTTGGGCCCTAGACGCCGATTTGCCATTTCAGTTTGTCACGCTATATCTCCCGATAGAAAGCACGCACGCAAAATTCAAGAGTCTCAGTAGTTGCAGTACGTCAAGTGCTATCCCACGAATTTTAGTATTGCGTCCCACAATGAACGTCTTGGGCCCTAGACGCCGATTTGCTATTTCAGTTTGTCACGCTATATCTTCCGATAGAAAGCACGCAGGCAAACTTCAATAGTGTCAGTAGATGCAGTACGTAGAGTACTATCCTAGGAATTTTAGTATTGCGTCCCACGGCGAACGTCATGTGCCCCAGACGCCGATTTGCCATTTTAGATTGTCACGCTATATCTCTTGACAGAAAGCACGCAGATAAAATTCAATAGTATCAGTAGATGCAGTACGTAGAGTACTACCACAAAATTTTTAGTATTGCGTCCCACGACGAACGTCTTGGGCCCCAGACGCCAATTTGCCATTTTTGATTTTTACGCTATATCTCCCGAAAGAAAGCACGCAGGCAAACTTCAAGAGTGTCAGTAGAGTCAGTACTTAAAGTACTATCCCATAATTTTTAGTATTGCGTCCCACAATGAACGTCTTGGGCCCTAAACGCCGATTTGCCATTTAAGTTTGTCACGCTATATCTCCCGATAGAAAGCACGCATGCAAAATTCAAGAGTGTCAGTAGTTGCAGTACGTCAAGTGCTATCCCACGAATTTTAGTATTGCGTAACAGGACGAACGTCTTGGGCCCCAGACGCCAATTTGCCATTTTTGATTTTCACGCTATATCTCCCGAAAGAAAGCACGCAGACAAACTTCAAGAGTGTCAGTAGAGTCAGTACTTGAAGTACTATCCCATAATTTTTAGTATTGCGTCCCACAATGAACGTCTTGGGCCCTAGACGCCGATTTGCCATTTTAGATTGTCACGCTATATCTCTTGACAGAAAGCACGCAGATAAAATTCAATAGTATCAGTAGATGCAGTATGTAGAGTACTATCACAGAAGTTTTAGTATTGCGTCCTACGACGAACGTCTTGGGCCCCAGACGCCAATTTGCCATTTTTGATTGTCACGCTATATCTCCCGATAGAAAGCACGCAGGCAAAATTCAAGAGTGTCAGTAGTTGCAGTACGTCAAGTGCTATCCCACGAGTTTTAGTATTGCGTCCCACAATGAACGTCTTATGCCCTAAACGCCGATTTGCCATTTCAGTTTGTCACGCTATATCTCCCGATAGAAAGCACGCACGCAAAATTCAAGAGTGTCAGTCGTTGCAGTACGTCAAGTGCTATCCCACGAATTTTAGTATTGCGTAACAGGACGAACGTCTTGGGCCCCAGACGCCAATTTGCCATTTTTGATTTTCACGCTATATCTCCCTAAAGAAAGCACGCAGACAAACTTCAAGAGTGTCAGTAGAGTCAGTACTTAAAGTACTATCCCATAATTTTTAGTATTGCGTCCCACAATGAACGTCTTGGGCCCTAGACGCCGATTTGCCATTTCAGTTTGTCACGCTATATCTCCCGATAGAAAGCACGCACGCAAAATTCAAGAGTCTCAGTAGTTGCAGTACGTCAAGTGCTATCCCACGAATTTTAGTATTGCGTCCCACAATGAACGTCTTGGGCCCTAGACGCCGATTTGCCATTTCAGTTTGTCACGCTATATCTTCCGACAGAAAGCACGCAGGCAAAGTTCAATAGTGTCAGTAGATGCAGTACGTAGAGTACTATCCTAGGAATTTTAGTATTGCGTCCCACGGCGAACGTCATGTGCCCCAGACGCCGATTTGCCATTTTAGATTGTCACGCTATATCTCTTGACAGAAAGCACGCAGATAAAATTCAATAGTAACAGTAGATGCAGTATGTAGAGTACTATCACAGAATTTTTAGTATTGCGTCCCACGAGGAACGTCTTGGGCCCCAGACGCCAATTTGCCATTTTTGATTGTCACGCTATATCTCCCAATAGAAAGCACGCAGGCAAAATTCAAGAGTGTCAGTAGTTGCAGTACGTCAAGTGCTATCCCACGAGTTTTAGTATTGCGTCCCACAATGAAAGTCTTGGGCCCTAGATGCCAATTTGCTATTCCAGTTTGTCACGCTATATCTCCCGATAGAAAGCACGCAGGCAAACTTCAAGAGTATCATTAGTTGCAGTACGTCAAGTGCTATCCCACGAATTTTAGTATTGCGTCCCACAATGAACGTCTTGGGCCCTAAACGCCGATTTGCCATTTCAGTTTGTCACGCTATATCTCCCGATAGAAAGCACGCACGCAAAATTCAAGAGTGTCAGTAGTTGCAGTACGTCAAGTGCTATTCCACGAATTTTAGTATTGCGTAACAGGACGAACGTCTTGGGCCCGAGACGCCAATTTGCCATTTTTGATTTTTACGCTATATTTCCCGAAAGAAAGCACGCAGACAAACTTCAAGAGTGTCAGTAGAGTCAGTACTTAAAGTACTATCCCATAATTTTTAGTATTGCGTCCCACAATGAACGTCTTGGGCCCTAGACGCCGATTTGCCATTTCAGTTTGTCACGCTATATCTCCCGATAGAAAGCACGCACGCAAAATTCAAGAGTGTCAGTAGATGCAGCCAGTAGAGTACTATCACAGAATTTTTAGTATTGCGTCCCACAATGAAAGTCTTGGGCCCTAGATGCCAATTTGCCATTCCAGTTTGTCACGCTATATCTCCCGATAGAAAGCACGCAGGCAAACTTCAAGAGTATCAGTAGAGTCAGTACGTAAAGTACTATCCCAGAATTTTTAGTATTGCGTCCCACGAAAAACGTGCCTCGCGCCAGACGCCAATTTGCCATTTTAGATTGTCACGCTATATCTCCCGAAAGAAAGCACGCAGACAAACTTCAAGAGTGTCAGTAGATGCAGTACGTCAAGTAATATCCCACGAATTTTAGTATTGCGTAACAGGACGAACGTCTTGGGCCCGAGACGCCAATTTGCCATTTTTGATTTTTACGCTATATCTCCCGAAGAAAGCACGCAGACAAACTTCAAGAGTGTCAGTAGAGTCAGTACTTAAAGTACTATCCCATAATTTTTAGTATTGCGTCTCACAATGAACGTCTTGGGCCCTAGACACCGATTTGCCATTTCAGTTTGTCACGCTATATCTCCCGATAGAAAGCACGCAGGCAAACTTCAAGAGTATCAGTAGAGTCAGTACGTAAAGTACTATCCCAGAGTTTTTAGTATTGCGTCCCACAAAAAACGTGCCTCGCGCCAGACGCCAATTTGCCATTTTAGATTGTCACGCTATATCTCCCGATAGAAAGCACGCAGGCAAAATTCAACAGCGTCAGTAGATGCAATACCTTAAGTAATATCCCACGAATTTTATTATTGCGTCCCACAACGAACGTCTTGGGCCCTAGATGCCAATTTGCCATTTCAGTTTGTCACGCTATTTCTCCCAGCAGAAAGCACGCAGACAAATTTCAGTAGTGTCAGCAGATGCAGTACGTAGAGTACTATCACAGAATTTTTAGTATTGCGTCTCACGACGAACGTCTTGGGCCCCAGACGCCAATTTGCCATTTTAGATTGTCACGCTATATCTCCCGACAAAAAGCACGCAGGCAAACTTCAATAGTGACAGTAGATGCAGCACGTAAAGCACTATCACAGAATTTTTAATATTGCGTCCCACAACGAACGTCTTGGGCCCCAGACGCCAATTTGCCATTTTAGATTGTCACGCTATATCTCCCGATAGAAAGCACGCAGGCAAAATTCAAGAGTGTCAGTAGTTGCAGTACGTCAAGTGCTATCCCACGAATTTTAGTATTGCGTCCCACGACGAAAGTCTTGGCCATGGATGCCGATTTGCCATTTGAGTTTGTCACGCTATATCTCCCGGCAGAAAGCACGCAGACAAATTTCAATAGTGTCAGTATATACAGTACGTAGAGTAATATCCCACGGATTTTAGTATTGCGTTCAATGACGAACGTCTTGGGCCCCAGACGCCAACTTGCCATTTTAGATTGTCACGCTATATCTCCCGATAGAAAGCACGCAGACAAAATTCAAGAGTGTCAGTAGTTGCAGTACGTTAAGTGCTATCCCACGAATTTTAGTATTGCGTCCCACAATGAACGTCTTGGGCCCTAAACGCCGATTTGCCATTTCAGTTTGTCACGCTATATCTCCCGATAGAAAGCACGCACGCAAAATTCAAGAGTGTCAGTAGTTGCAGTACGTCAAGTGCTATTCCACGAATTTTAGTATTGCGTAACAGGACGAACGTCTTGGGCCCGAGACGCCAATTTGCCATTTTTGATTTTTACGCTATATTTCCCGAAAGAAAGCACGCAGACAAACTTCAAGAGTGTCAGTAGAGTCAGTACTTAAAGTACTATCCCATAATTTTTAGTATTGCGTCCCACAATGAACGTCTTGGGCCCTAGACGCCGATTTGCCATTTCAGTTTGTCACGCTATATCTCCCGATAGAAAGCACGCACGCAAAATTCAAGAGTGTCAGTAGATGCAGCCAGTAGAGTACTATCACAGAATTTTTAGTATTGCGTCCCACAATGAAAGTCTTGGGCCCTAGATGCCAATTTGCCATTCCAGTTTGTCACGCTATATCTCCCGATAGAAAGCACGCAGGCAAACTTCAAGAGTATCAGTAGAGTCAGTACGTAAAGTACTATCCCAGAATTTTTAGTATTGCGTCCCACGAAAAACGTGCCTCGCGCCAGACGCCAATTTGCCATTTTAGATTGTCACGCTATATCTCCCGAAAGAAAGCACGCAGACAAACTTCAAGAGTGTCAGTAGATGCAGTACGTCAAGTAATATCCCACGAATTTTAGTATTGCGTAACAGGACGAACGTCTTGGGCCCGAGACGCCAATTTGCCATTTTTGATTTTTACGCTATATCTCCCGAAGAAAGCACGCAGACAAACTTCAAGAGTGTCAGTAGAGTCAGTACTTAAAGTACTATCCCATAATTTTTAGTATTGCGTCCCACAATGAACGTCTTGGGCCCTAGACACCGATTTGCCATTTCAGTTTGTCACGCTATATCTCCCGATAGAAAGCACGCAGGCAAACTTCAAGAGTATCAGTAGAGTCAGTACGTAAAGTACTATCCCAGAGTTTTTAGTATTGCGTCCCACAAAAAACGTGCCTCGCGCCAGACGCCAATTTGCCATTTTAGATTGTCACGCTATATCTCCCGATAGAAAGCACGCAGGCAAAATTCAACAGCGTCAGTAGATGCAATACCTTAAGTAATATCCCACGAATTTTATTATTGCGTCCCACAACGAACGTCTTGGGCCCTAGATGCCAATTTGCCATTTCAGTTTGTCACGCTATTTCTCCCAGCAGAAAGCACGCAGACAAATTTCAGTAGTGTCAGCAGATGCAGTACGTAGAGTACTATCACAGAATTTTTAGTATTGCGTCTCACGACGAACGTCTTGGGCCCCAGACGCCAATTTGCCATTTTAGATTGTCACGCTATATCTCCCGACAAAAAGCACGCAGGCAAACTTCAATAGTGACAGTAGATGCAGCACGTAAAGCACTATCACAGAATTTTTAATATTGCGTCCCACAACGAACGTCTTGGGCCCCAGACGCCAATTTGCCATTTTAGATTGTCACGCTATATCTCCCGATAGAAAGCACGCAGGCAAAATTCAAGAGAGTCAGTAGTTGCAGTACGTCAAGTGCTATCCCACGAATTTTAGTATTGCGTCCCACGACGAAAGTCTTGGCCATGGATGCCGATTTGCCATTTGAGTTTGTCACGCTATATCTCCCGGCAGAAAGCACGCAGACAAATTTCAATAGTGTCAGTATATACAGTACGTAGAGTAATATCCCACGGATTTTAGTATTGCGTTCAATGACGAACGTCTTGGGCCCCAGACGCCAACTTGCCATTTTAGATTGTCACGCTATATCTCCCGATAGAAAGCACGCAGACAAAATTCAAGAGTGTCAGTAGTTGCAGTACGTTAAGTGCTATCCCACGAATTTTAGTATTGCGTCCCACAATGAACGTCTTGGGCCCTAAACGCCGATTTGCCATTTCAGTTTGTCACGCTATATCTCCCGATAGAAAGCACGCACGCAAAATTCAAGAGTGTCAGTAGTTGCAGTACGTCAAGTGCTATTCCACGAATTTTAGTATTGCGTAACAGGACGAACGTCTTGGGCCCGAGACGCCAATTTGCCATTTTTGATTTTTACGCTATATTTCCCGAAAGAAAGCACGCAGACAAACTTCAAGAGTGTCAGTAGAGTCAGTACTTAAAGTACTATCCCATAATTTTTAGTATTGCGTCCCACAATGAACGTCTTGGGCCCTAGACGCCGATTTGCCATTTCAGTTTGTCACGCTATATCTCCCGATAGAAAGCACGCACGCAAAATTCAAGAGTGTCAGTAGATGCAGCCAGTAGAGTACTATCACAGAATTTTTAGTATTGCGTCCCACAATGAAAGTCTTGGGCCCTAGATGCCAATTTGCCATTCCAGTTTGTCACGCTATATCTCCCGATAGAAAGCACGCAGGCAAACTTCAAGAGTATCAGTAGAGTCAGTACGTAAAGTACTATCCCAGAATTTTTAGTATTGCGTCCCACAAAAAACGTGCCTCGCGCCAGACGCCAATTTGCCATTTTAGATTGTCACGCTATATCTCCCGAAAAAAAGCACGCAGACAAACTTCAAGAGTGTCAGTAGATGCAGTACGTCAAGTAATATCCCACGAATTTTAGTATTGCGTAACAGGACGAACGTCTTGGGCCCGAGACGCCAATTTGCCATTTTTGATTTTTACGCTATATCTCCCGAAGAAAGCACGCAGACAAACTTCAAGAGTGTCAGTAGAGTCAGTACTTAAAGTACTATCCCATAATTTTTAGTATTGCGTCCCACAATGAACGTCTTGGGCCCTAGACACCGATTTGCCATTTCAGTTTGTCACGCTATATCTCCCGATAGAAAGCACGCAGGCAAACTTCAAGAGTATCAGTAGAGTCAGTACGTAAAGTACTATCCCAGAATTTTTAGTATTGCGTCCCACAAAAAACGTGCCTCGCGCCAGACGCCAATTTGCCATTTTAGATTGTCACGCTATATCTCCCGAAAGAAAGCACGCAGACAAACTTCGACAGTGTCAGTAGATGCAGTACGTCAAGTAATATCCCACGAATTTTAGTATTGCGTCCCACGACGAACGTCTTGGGCCCTAGATGCCAATTTGTCATTTCAGTTTGTCATGCTATTTCTCCCGGCAGAAAGCACGCAGACAAATTTCAATAGTGTCAGTAGATGCAGTACTTGAAGTACTATCACAAAATTTTTAGTATTGCGTCCCACGACGAACGTCTTGGGCCCCAGACGCCAATTTGCCATTTTAGATTGTCACGCTATATCTCCCGATAGAAAGCACGCAGGCAAAATTCAACAGCGTCAGTAGATGCAATACCTTAAGTAATATCCCACGAATTTTATTATTGCGTCCCACAACGAACGTCTTGGGCCCTAGATGCCAATTTGCCATTTCAGTTTGTCACGCTATTTCTCCCAGCAGAAAACACGCAGACAAATTTCAGTAGTGTCAGCAGATGCAGTACGTAGAGTACTATCACAGAATTTTTAGTATTGCGTCTCACGACGAACGTCTTGGGCCCCAGACGCCAATTTGCCATTTTAGATTGTCACGCTATATCTCCCGACAAAAAGCACGCAGGCAAACTTCAATAGTGACAGTAGATGCAGCACGTAAAGCACTATCACAGAATTTTTAATATTGCGTCCCACAACGAACGTCTTGGGCCCCAGACGCCAATTTGCCATTTTAGATTGTCACGCTATATCTCCCGATAGAAAGCACGCAGGCAAAATTCAAGAGTGTCAGTAGTTGCAGTACGTCAAGTGCTATCCCACGAATTTTAGTATTGCGTCCCACGACGAAAGTCTTGGCCATGGATGCCGATTTGCCATTTGAGTTTGTCACGCTATATCTCCCGGCAGAAAGCACGCAGACAAATTTCAATAGTGTCAGTATATACAGTACGTAGAGTAATATCCCACGGATTTTAGTATTGCGTTCAATGACGAACGTCTTGGGCCCCAGACGCCAACTTGCCATTTTAGATTGTCACGCTATATCTCCCGATAGAAAGCACGCAGACAAAATTCAAGAGTGTCAGTAGTTGCAGTACGTTAAGTGCTATCCCACGAATTTTAGTATTGCGTCCCACAATGAACGTCTTGGGCCCTAAACGCCGATTTGCCATTTCAGTTTGTCACGCTATATCTCCCGGAAGAAAGCACGCAGACAAATTTGAATAGTGTCAGTATATACAGTACGTAGAGTAATATCCCACGAGTTTTAGTATTGCGTAACAGGACGAACGTCTTGGGCCCCAGACGCCAATTTGCCATTTTTGATTTTCACGCTATATCTCCCGAAAGAAAGCACGCAGACAAACTTCAAGAGTGTCAGTAGAGTCAGTACTTAAAGTACTATCCCATAATTTTTAGTATTGCGTCCCACAATGAAAGTCTTGGGCCCTAGACGCCGATTTGCCATTTCAGTTTGTCACGCTATATCTCCCGATAGAAAGCACGCACGCAAAATTCAAGAGTCTCAGTAGTTGCAGTACGTCAAGTGCTATCCCACGAATTTTAGTATTGCGTCCCACAATGAACGTCTTGGGCCCTAGACGCCGATTTGCTATTTCAGTTTGTCACGCTATATCTTCCGATAGAAAGCACGCAGGCAAACTTCAATAGTGTCAGTAGATGCAGTACGTAGAGTACTATCCTAGGAATTTTAGTATTGCGTCCCACGGCGAACGTCATGTGCCCCAGACGCCGATTTGCCATTTTAGATTGTCACGCTATATCTCTTGACAGAAAGCACGCAGATAAAATTCAATAGTATCAGTAGATGCAGTACGTAGAGTACTACCACAAAATTTTTAGTATTGCGTCCCACGACGAACGTCTTGGGCCCCAGACGCCAATTTGCCATTTTTGATTTTTACGCTATATCTCCCGAAAGAAAGCACGCAGGCAAACTTCAAGAGTGTCAGTAGAGTCAGTACTTAAAGTACTATCCCATAATTTTTAGTATTGCGTCCCACAATGAACGTCTTGGGCCCTAAACGCCGATTTGCCATTTAAGTTTGTCACGCTATATCTCCCGATAGAAAGCACGCATGCAAAATTCAAGAGTGTCAGTAGTTGCAGTACGTCAAGTGCTATCCCACGAATTTTAGTATTGCGTAACAGGACGAACGTCTTGGGCCCCAGACGCCAATTTGCCATTTTTGATTTTCACGCTATATCTCCCGAAAGAAAGCACGCAGACAAACTTCAAGAGTGTCAGTAGAGTCAGTACTTGAAGTACTATCCCATAATTTTTAGTATTGCGTCCCACAATGAACGTCTTGGGCCCTAGACGCCGATTTGCCATTTTAGATTGTCACGCTATATCTCTTGACAGAAAGCACGCAGATAAAATTCAATAGTATCAGTAGATGCAGTATGTAGAGTACTATCACAGAAGTTTTAGTATTGCGTCCTACGACGAACGTCTTGGGCCCCAGACGCCAATTTGCCATTTTTGATTGTCACGCTATATCTCCCGATAGAAAGCACGCAGGCAAAATTCAAGAGTGTCAGTAGTTGCAGTACGTCAAGTGCTATCCCACGAGTTTTAGTATTGCGTCCCACAATGAACGTCTTATGCCCTAAACGCCGATTTGCCATTTCAGTTTGTCACGCTATATCTCCCGATAGAAAGCACGCACGCAAAATTCAAGAGTGTCAGTCGTTGCAGTACGTCAAGTGCTATCCCACGAATTTTAGTATTGCGTAACAGGACGAACGTCTTGGGCCCCAGACGCCAATTTGCCATTTTTGATTTTCACGCTATATCTCCCTAAAGAAAGCACGCAGACAAACTTCAAGAGTGTCAGTAGAGTCAGTACTTAAAGTACTATCCCATAATTTTTAGTATTGCGTCCCACAATGAACGTCTTGGGCCCTAGACGCCGATTTGCCATTTCAGTTTGTCACGCTATATCTCCCGATAGAAAGCACGCACGCAAAATTCAAGAGTCTCAGTAGTTGCAGTACGTCAAGTGCTATCCCACGAATTTTAGTATTGCGTCCCACAATGAACGTCTTGGGCCCTAGACGCCGATTTGCCATTTCAGTTTGTCACGCTATATCTTCCGACAGAAAGCACGCAGGCAAAGTTCAATAGTGTCAGTAGATGCAGTACGTAGAGTACTATCCTAGGAATTTTAGTATTGCGTCCCACGGCGAACGTCATGTGCCCCAGACGCCGATTTGCCATTTTAGATTGTCACGCTATATCTCTTGACAGAAAGCACGCAGATAAAATTCAATAGTAACAGTAGATGCAGTATGTAGAGTACTATCACAGAATTTTTAGTATTGCGTCCCACGACGAAAGTCTTGGCCATGGATGCCGATTTGCCATTTGAGTTTGTCACGCTATATCTCCCGGCAGAAAGCACGCAGACAAATTTCAATAGTGTCAGTATATACAGTACGTAGAGTAATATCCCACGGATTTTAGTATTGCGTTCAATGACGAACGTCTTGGGCCCCAGACGCCAACTTGCCATTTTAGATTGTCACGCTATATCTCCCGATAGAAAGCACGCAGACAAAATTCAAGAGTGTCAGTAGTTGCAGTACGTTAAGTGCTATCCCACGAATTTTAGTATTGCGTCCCACAATGAACGTCTTGGGCCCTAAACGCCGATTTGCCATTTCAGTTTGTCACGCTATATCTCCCGATAGAAAGCACGCACGCAAAATTCAAGAGTGTCAGTAGTTGCAGTACGTCAAGTGCTATTCCACGAATTTTAGTATTGCGTAACAGGACGAACGTCTTGGGCCCGAGACGCCAATTTGCCATTTTTGATTTTTACGCTATATTTCCCGAAAGAAAGCACGCAGACAAACTTCAAGAGTGTCAGTAGAGTCAGTACTTAAAGTACTATCCCATAATTTTTAGTATTGCGTCCCACAATGAACGTCTTGGGCCCTAGACGCCGATTTGCCATTTCAGTTTGTCACGCTATATCTCCCGATAGAAAGCACGCACGCAAAATTCAAGAGTGTCAGTAGATGCAGCCAGTAGAGTACTATCACAGAATTTTTAGTATTGCGTCCCACAATGAAAGTCTTGGGCCCTAGATGCCAATTTGCCATTCCAGTTTGTCACGCTATATCTCCCGATAGAAAGCACGCAGGCAAACTTCAAGAGTATCAGTAGAGTCAGTACGTAAAGTACTATCCCAGAATTTTTAGTATTGCGTCCCACGAAAAACGTGCCTCGCGCCAGACGCCAATTTGCCATTTTAGATTGTCACGCTATATCTCCCGAAAGAAAGCACGCAGACAAACTTCAAGAGTGTCAGTAGATGCAGTACGTCAAGTAATATCCCACGAATTTTAGTATTGCGTAACAGGACGAACGTCTTGGGCCCGAGACGCCAATTTGCCATTTTTGATTTTTACGCTATATCTCCCGAAGAAAGCACGCAGACAAACTTCAAGAGTGTCAGTAGAGTCAGTACTTAAAGTACTATCCCATAATTTTTAGTATTGCGTCCCACAATGAACGTCTTGGGCCCTAGACACCGATTTGCCATTTCAGTTTGTCACGCTATATCTCCCGATAGAAAGCACGCAGGCAAACTTCAAGAGTATCAGTAGAGTCAGTACGTAAAGTACTATCCCAGAGTTTTTAGTATTGCGTCCCACAAAAAACGTGCCTCGCGCCAGACGCCAATTTGCCATTTTAGATTGTCACGCTATATCTCCCGATAGAAAGCACGCAGGCAAAATTCAACAGCGTCAGTAGATGCAATACCTTAAGTAATATCCCACGAATTTTATTATTGCGTCCCACAACGAACGTCTTGGGCCCTAGATGCCAATTTGCCATTTCAGTTTGTCACGCTATTTCTCCCAGCAGAAAGCACGCAGACAAATTTCAGTAGTGTCAGCAGATGCAGTACGTAGAGTACTATCACAGAATTTTTAGTATTGCGTCTCACGACGAACGTCTTGGGCCCCAGACGCCAATTTGCCATTTTAGATTGTCACGCTATATCTCCCGACAAAAAGCACGCAGGCAAACTTCAATAGTGACAGTAGATGCAGCACGTAAAGCACTATCACAGAATTTTTAATATTGCGTCCCACAACGAACGTCTTGGGCCCCAGACGCCAATTTGCCATTTTAGATTGTCACGCTATATCTCCCGATAGAAAGCACGCAGGCAAAATTCAAGAGAGTCAGTAGTTGCAGTACGTCAAGTGCTATCCCACGAATTTTAGTATTGCGTCCCACGACGAAAGTCTTGGCCATGGATGCCGATTTGCCATTTGAGTTTGTCACGCTATATCTCCCGGCAGAAAGCACGCAGACAAATTTCAATAGTGTCAGTATATACAGTACGTAGAGTAATATCCCACGGATTTTAGTATTGCGTTCAATGACGAACGTCTTGGGCCCCAGACGCCAACTTGCCATTTTAGATTGTCACGCTATATCTCCCGATAGAAAGCACGCAGACAAAATTCAAGAGTGTCAGTAGTTGCAGTACGTTAAGTGCTATCCCACGAATTTTAGTATTGCGTCCCACAATGAACGTCTTGGGCCCTAAACGCCGATTTGCCATTTCAGTTTGTCACGCTATATCTCCCGATAGAAAGCACGCACGCAAAATTCAAGAGTGTCAGTAGTTGCAGTACGTCAAGTGCTATTCCACGAATTTTAGTATTGCGTAACAGGACGAACGTCTTGGGCCCGAGACGCCAATTTGCCATTTTTGATTTTTACGCTATATTTCCCGAAAGAAAGCACGCAGACAAACTTCAAGAGTGTCAGTAGAGTCAGTACTTAAAGTACTATCCCATAATTTTTAGTATTGCGTCCCACAATGAACGTCTTGGGCCCTAGACGCCGATTTGCCATTTCAGTTTGTCACGCTATATCTCCCGATAGAAAGCACGCACGCAAAATTCAAGAGTGTCAGTAGATGCAGCCAGTAGAGTACTATCACAGAATTTTTAGTATTGCGTCCCACAATGAAAGTCTTGGGCCCTAGATGCCAATTTGCCATTCCAGTTTGTCACGCTATATCTCCCGATAGAAAGCACGCAGGCAAACTTCAAGAGTATCAGTAGAGTCAGTACGTAAAGTACTATCCCAGAATTTTTAGTATTGCGTCCCACAAAAAACGTGCCTCGCGCCAGACGCCAATTTGCCATTTTAGATTGTCACGCTATATCTCCCGAAAAAAAGCACGCAGACAAACTTCAAGAGTGTCAGTAGATGCAGTACGTCAAGTAATATCCCACGAATTTTAGTATTGCGTAACAGGACGAACGTCTTGGGCCCGAGACGCCAATTTGCCATTTTTGATTTTTACGCTATATCTCCCGAAGAAAGCACGCAGACAAACTTCAAGAGTGTCAGTAGAGTCAGTACTTAAAGTACTATCCCATAATTTTTAGTATTGCGTCCCACAATGAACGTCTTGGGCCCTAGACACCGATTTGCCATTTCAGTTTGTCACGCTATATCTCCCGATAGAAAGCACGCAGGCAAACTTCAAGAGTATCAGTAGAGTCAGTACGTAAAGTACTATCCCAGAATTTTTAGTATTGCGTCCCACAAAAAACGTGCCTCGCGCCAGACGCCAATTTGCCATTTTAGATTGTCACGCTATATCTCCCGAAAGAAAGCACGCAGACAAACTTCGACAGTGTCAGTAGATGCAGTACGTCAAGTAATATCCCACGAATTTTAGTATTGCGTCCCACGACGAACGTCTTGGGCCCTAGATGCCAATTTGTCATTTCAGTTTGTCATGCTATTTCTCCCGGCAGAAAGCACGCAGACAAATTTCAATAGTGTCAGTAGATGCAGTACTTGAAGTACTATCACAAAATTTTTAGTATTGCGTCCCACGACGAACGTCTTGGGCCCCAGACGCCAATTTGCCATTTTAGATTGTCACGCTATATCTCCCGATAGAAAGCACGCAGGCAAAATTCAACAGCGTCAGTAGATGCAATACCTTAAGTAATATCCCACGAATTTTATTATTGCGTCCCACAACGAACGTCTTGGGCCCTAGATGCCAATTTGCCATTTCAGTTTGTCACGCTATTTCTCCCAGCAGAAAACACGCAGACAAATTTCAGTAGTGTCAGCAGATGCAGTACGTAGAGTACTATCACAGAATTTTTAGTATTGCGTCTCACGACGAACGTCTTGGGCCCCAGACGCCAATTTGCCATTTTAGATTGTCACGCTATATCTCCCGACAAAAAGCACGCAGGCAAACTTCAATAGTGACAGTAGATGCAGCACGTAAAGCACTATCACAGAATTTTTAATATTGCGTCCCACAACGAACGTCTTGGGCCCCAGACGCCAATTTGCCATTTTAGATTGTCACGCTATATCTCCCGATAGAAAGCACGCAGGCAAAATTCAAGAGTGTCAGTAGTTGCAGTACGTCAAGTGCTATCCCACGAATTTTAGTATTGCGTCCCACGACGAAAGTCTTGGCCATGGATGCCGATTTGCCATTTGAGTTTGTCACGCTATATCTCCCGGCAGAAAGCACGCAGACAAATTTCAATAGTGTCAGTATATACAGTACGTAGAGTAATATCCCACGGATTTTAGTATTGCGTTCAATGACGAACGTCTTGGGCCCCAGACGCCAACTTGCCATTTTAGATTGTCACGCTATATCTCCCGATAGAAAGCACGCAGACAAAATTCAAGAGTGTCAGTAGTTGCAGTACGTTAAGTGCTATCCCACGAATTTTAGTATTGCGTCCCACAATGAACGTCTTGGGCCCTAAACGCCGATTTGCCATTTCAGTTTGTCACGCTATATCTCCCGGAAGAAAGCACGCAGACAAATTTGAATAGTGTCAGTATATACAGTACGTAGAGTAATATCCCACGAGTTTTAGTATTGCGTAACAGGACGAACGTCTTGGGCCCCAGACGCCAATTTGCCATTTTTGATTTTCACGCTATATCTCCCGAAAGAAAGCACGCAGACAAACTTCAAGAGTGTCAGTAGAGTCAGTACTTAAAGTACTATCCCATAATTTTTAGTATTGCGTCCCACAATGAAAGTCTTGGGCCCTAGACGCCGATTTGCCATTTCAGTTTGTCACGCTATATCTCCCGATAGAAAGCACGCACGCAAAATTCAAGAGTCTCAGTAGTTGCAGTACGTCAAGTGCTATCCCACGAATTTTAGTATTGCGTCCCACAATGAACGTCTTGGGCCCTAGACGCCGATTTGCTATTTCAGTTTGTCACGCTATATCTTCCGATAGAAAGCACGCAGGCAAACTTCAATAGTGTCAGTAGATGCAGTACGTAGAGTACTATCCTAGGAATTTTAGTATTGCGTCCCACGGCGAACGTCATGTGCCCCAGACGCCGATTTGCCATTTTAGATTGTCACGCTATATCTCTTGACAGAAAGCACGCAGATAAAATTCAATAGTATCAGTAGATGCAGTACGTAGAGTACTACCACAAAATTTTTAGTATTGCGTCCCACGACGAACGTCTTGGGCCCCAGACGCCAATTTGCCATTTTTGATTTTTACGCTATATCTCCCGAAAGAAAGCACGCAGGCAAACTTCAAGAGTGTCAGTAGAGTCAGTACTTAAAGTACTATCCCATAATTTTTAGTATTGCGTCCCACAATGAACGTCTTGGGCCCTAAACGCCGATTTGCCATTTAAGTTTGTCACGCTATATCTCCCGATAGAAAGCACGCATGCAAAATTCAAGAGTGTCAGTAGTTGCAGTACGTCAAGTGCTATCCCACGAATTTTAGTATTGCGTAACAGGACGAACGTCTTGGGCCCCAGACGCCAATTTGCCATTTTTGATTTTCACGCTATATCTCCCGAAAGAAAGCACGCAGACAAACTTCAAGAGTGTCAGTAGAGTCAGTACTTGAAGTACTATCCCATAATTTTTAGTATTGCGTCCCACAATGAACGTCTTGGGCCCTAGACGCCGATTTGCCATTTTAGATTGTCACGCTATATCTCTTGACAGAAAGCACGCAGATAAAATTCAATAGTATCAGTAGATGCAGTATGTAGAGTACTATCACAGAAGTTTTAGTATTGCGTCCTACGACGAACGTCTTGGGCCCCAGACGCCAATTTGCCATTTTTGATTGTCACGCTATATCTCCCGATAGAAAGCACGCAGGCAAAATTCAAGAGTGTCAGTAGTTGCAGTACGTCAAGTGCTATCCCACGAGTTTTAGTATTGCGTCCCACAATGAACGTCTTATGCCCTAAACGCCGATTTGCCATTTCAGTTTGTCACGCTATATCTCCCGATAGAAAGCACGCACGCAAAATTCAAGAGTGTCAGTCGTTGCAGTACGTCAAGTGCTATCCCACGAATTTTAGTATTGCGTAACAGGACGAACGTCTTGGGCCCCAGACGCCAATTTGCCATTTTTGATTTTCACGCTATATCTCCCTAAAGAAAGCACGCAGACAAACTTCAAGAGTGTCAGTAGAGTCAGTACTTAAAGTACTATCCCATAATTTTTAGTATTGCGTCCCACAATGAACGTCTTGGGCCCTAGACGCCGATTTGCCATTTCAGTTTGTCACGCTATATCTCCCGATAGAAAGCACGCACGCAAAATTCAAGAGTCTCAGTAGTTGCAGTACGTCAAGTGCTATCCCACGAATTTTAGTATTGCGTCCCACAATGAACGTCTTGGGCCCTAGACGCCGATTTGCCATTTCAGTTTGTCACGCTATATCTTCCGACAGAAAGCACGCAGGCAAAGTTCAATAGTGTCAGTAGATGCAGTACGTAGAGTACTATCCTAGGAATTTTAGTATTGCGTCCCACGGCGAACGTCATGTGCCCCAGACGCCGATTTGCCATTTTAGATTGTCACGCTATATCTCTTGACAGAAAGCACGCAGATAAAATTCAATAGTAACAGTAGATGCAGTATGTAGAGTACTATCACAGAATTTTTAGTATTGCGTCCCACGAGGAACGTCTTGGGCCCCAGACGCCAATTTGCCATTTTTGATTGTCACGCTATATCTCCCAATAGAAAGCACGCAGGCAAAATTCAAGAGTGTCAGTAGTTGCAGTACGTCAAGTGCTATCCCACGAGTTTTAGTATTGCGTCCCACAATGAAAGTCTTGGGCCCTAGATGCCAATTTGCTATTCCAGTTTGTCACGCTATATCTCCCGATAGAAAGCACGCAGGCAAACTTCAAGAGTATCATTAGTTGCAGTACGTCAAGTGCTATCCCACGAATTTTAGTATTGCGTCCCACAATGAACGTCTTGGGCCCTAAACGCCGATTTGCCATTTCAGTTTGTCACGCTATATCTCCCGATAGAAAGCACGCACGCAAAATTCAAGAGTGTCAGTAGTTGCAGTACGTCAAGTGCTATTCCACGAATTTTAGTATTGCGTAACAGGACGAACGTCTTGGGCCCGAGACGCCAATTTGCCATTTTTGATTTTTACGCTATATTTCCCGAAAGAAAGCACGCAGACAAACTTCAAGAGTGTCAGTAGAGTCAGTACTTAAAGTACTATCCCATAATTTTTAGTATTGCGTCCCACAATGAACGTCTTGGGCCCTAGACGCCGATTTGCCATTTCAGTTTGTCACGCTATATCTCCCGATAGAAAGCACGCACGCAAAATTCAAGAGTGTCAGTAGATGCAGCCAGTAGAGTACTATCACAGAATTTTTAGTATTGCGTCCCACAATGAAAGTCTTGGGCCCTAGATGCCAATTTGCCATTCCAGTTTGTCACGCTATATCTCCCGATAGAAAGCACGCAGGCAAACTTCAAGAGTATCAGTAGAGTCAGTACGTAAAGTACTATCCCAGAATTTTTAGTATTGCGTCCCACGAAAAACGTGCCTCGCGCCAGACGCCAATTTGCCATTTTAGATTGTCACGCTATATCTCCCGAAAGAAAGCACGCAGACAAACTTCAAGAGTGTCAGTAGATGCAGTACGTCAAGTAATATCCCACGAATTTTAGTATTGCGTAACAGGACGAACGTCTTGGGCCCGAGACGCCAATTTGCCATTTTTGATTTTTACGCTATATCTCCCGAAGAAAGCACGCAGACAAACTTCAAGAGTGTCAGTAGAGTCAGTACTTAAAGTACTATCCCATAATTTTTAGTATTGCGTCTCACAATGAACGTCTTGGGCCCTAGACACCGATTTGCCATTTCAGTTTGTCACGCTATATCTCCCGATAGAAAGCACGCAGGCAAACTTCAAGAGTATCAGTAGAGTCAGTACGTAAAGTACTATCCCAGAGTTTTTAGTATTGCGTCCCACAAAAAACGTGCCTCGCGCCAGACGCCAATTTGCCATTTTAGATTGTCACGCTATATCTCCCGATAGAAAGCACGCAGGCAAAATTCAACAGCGTCAGTAGATGCAATACCTTAAGTAATATCCCACGAATTTTATTATTGCGTCCCACAACGAACGTCTTGGGCCCTAGATGCCAATTTGCCATTTCAGTTTGTCACGCTATTTCTCCCAGCAGAAAGCACGCAGACAAATTTCAGTAGTGTCAGCAGATGCAGTACGTAGAGTACTATCACAGAATTTTTAGTATTGCGTCTCACGACGAACGTCTTGGGCCCCAGACGCCAATTTGCCATTTTAGATTGTCACGCTATATCTCCCGACAAAAAGCACGCAGGCAAACTTCAATAGTGACAGTAGATGCAGCACGTAAAGCACTATCACAGAATTTTTAATATTGCGTCCCACAACGAACGTCTTGGGCCCCAGACGCCAATTTGCCATTTTAGATTGTCACGCTATATCTCCCGATAGAAAGCACGCAGGCAAAATTCAAGAGTGTCAGTAGTTGCAGTACGTCAAGTGCTATCCCACGAATTTTAGTATTGCGTCCCACGACGAAAGTCTTGGCCATGGATGCCGATTTGCCATTTGAGTTTGTCACGCTATATCTCCCGGCAGAAAGCACGCAGACAAATTTCAATAGTGTCAGTATATACAGTACGTAGAGTAATATCCCACGGATTTTAGTATTGCGTTCAATGACGAACGTCTTGGGCCCCAGACGCCAACTTGCCATTTTAGATTGTCACGCTATATCTCCCGATAGAAAGCACGCAGACAAAATTCAAGAGTGTCAGTAGTTGCAGTACGTTAAGTGCTATCCCACGAATTTTAGTATTGCGTCCCACAATGAACGTCTTGGGCCCTAAACGCCGATTTGCCATTTCAGTTTGTCACGCTATATCTCCCGATAGAAAGCACGCACGCAAAATTCAAGAGTGTCAGTAGTTGCAGTACGTCAAGTGCTATTCCACGAATTTTAGTATTGCGTAACAGGACGAACGTCTTGGGCCCGAGACGCCAATTTGCCATTTTTGATTTTTACGCTATATTTCCCGAAAGAAAGCACGCAGACAAACTTCAAGAGTGTCAGTAGAGTCAGTACTTAAAGTACTATCCCATAATTTTTAGTATTGCGTCCCACAATGAACGTCTTGGGCCCTAGACGCCGATTTGCCATTTCAGTTTGTCACGCTATATCTCCCGATAGAAAGCACGCACGCAAAATTCAAGAGTGTCAGTAGATGCAGCCAGTAGAGTACTATCACAGAATTTTTAGTATTGCGTCCCACAATGAAAGTCTTGGGCCCTAGATGCCAATTTGCCATTCCAGTTTGTCACGCTATATCTCCCGATAGAAAGCACGCAGGCAAACTTCAAGAGTATCAGTAGAGTCAGTACGTAAAGTACTATCCCAGAATTTTTAGTATTGCGTCCCACAAAAAACGTGCCTCGCGCCAGACGCCAATTTGCCATTTTAGATTGTCACGCTATATCTCCCGAAAAAAAGCACGCAGACAAACTTCAAGAGTGTCAGTAGATGCAGTACGTCAAGTAATATCCCACGAATTTTAGTATTGCGTAACAGGACGAACGTCTTGGGCCCGAGACGCCAATTTGCCATTTTTGATTTTTACGCTATATCTCCCGAAGAAAGCACGCAGACAAACTTCAAGAGTGTCAGTAGAGTCAGTACTTAAAGTACTATCCCATAATTTTTAGTATTGCGTCCCACAATGAACGTCTTGGGCCCTAGACACCGATTTGCCATTTCAGTTTGTCACGCTATATCTCCCGATAGAAAGCACGCAGGCAAACTTCAAGAGTATCAGTAGAGTCAGTACGTAAAGTACTATCCCAGAATTTTTAGTATTGCGTCCCACAAAAAACGTGCCTCGCGCCAGACGCCAATTTGCCATTTTAGATTGTCACGCTATATCTCCCGAAAGAAAGCACGCAGACAAACTTCGACAGTGTCAGTAGATGCAGTACGTCAAGTAATATCCCACGAATTTTAGTATTGCGTCCCACGACGAACGTCTTGGGCCCTAGATGCCAATTTGTCATTTCAGTTTGTCATGCTATTTCTCCCGGCAGAAAGCACGCAGACAAATTTCAATAGTGTCAGTAGATGCAGTACTTGAAGTACTATCACAAAATTTTTAGTATTGCGTCCCACGACGAACGTCTTGGGCCCCAGACGCCAATTTGCCATTTTAGATTGTCACGCTATATCTCCCGATAGAAAGCACGCAGGCAAAATTCAACAGCGTCAGTAGATGCAATACCTTAAGTAATATCCCACGAATTTTATTATTGCGTCCCACAACGAACGTCTTGGGCCCTAGATGCCAATTTGCCATTTCAGTTTGTCACGCTATTTCTCCCAGCAGAAAACACGCAGACAAATTTCAGTAGTGTCAGCAGATGCAGTACGTAGAGTACTATCACAGAATTTTTAGTATTGCGTCTCACGACGAACGTCTTGGGCCCCAGACGCCAATTTGCCATTTTAGATTGTCACGCTATATCTCCCGACAAAAAGCACGCAGGCAAACTTCAATAGTGACAGTAGATGCAGCACGTAAAGCACTATCACAGAATTTTTAATATTGCGTCCCACAACGAACGTCTTGGGCCCCAGACGCCAATTTGCCATTTTAGATTGTCACGCTATATCTCCCGATAGAAAGCACGCAGGCAAAATTCAAGAGTGTCAGTAGTTGCAGTACGTCAAGTGCTATCCCACGAATTTTAGTATTGCGTCCCACGACGAAAGTCTTGGCCATGGATGCCGATTTGCCATTTGAGTTTGTCACGCTATATCTCCCGGCAGAAAGCACGCAGACAAATTTCAATAGTGTCAGTATATACAGTACGTAGAGTAATATCCCACGGATTTTAGTATTGCGTTCAATGACGAACGTCTTGGGCCCCAGACGCCAACTTGCCATTTTAGATTGTCACGCTATATCTCCCGATAGAAAGCACGCAGACAAAATTCAAGAGTGTCAGTAGTTGCAGTACGTTAAGTGCTATCCCACGAATTTTAGTATTGCGTCCCACAATGAACGTCTTGGGCCCTAAACGCCGATTTGCCATTTCAGTTTGTCACGCTATATCTCCCGGAAGAAAGCACGCAGACAAATTTGAATAGTGTCAGTATATACAGTACGTAGAGTAATATCCCACGAGTTTTAGTATTGCGTAACAGGACGAACGTCTTGGGCCCCAGACGCCAATTTGCCATTTTTGATTTTCACGCTATATCTCCCGAAAGAAAGCACGCAGACAAACTTCAAGAGTGTCAGTAGAGTCAGTACTTAAAGTACTATCCCATAATTTTTAGTATTGCGTCCCACAATGAAAGTCTTGGGCCCTAGACGCCGATTTGCCATTTCAGTTTGTCACGCTATATCTCCCGATAGAAAGCACGCACGCAAAATTCAAGAGTCTCAGTAGTTGCAGTACGTCAAGTGCTATCCCACGAATTTTAGTATTGCGTCCCACAATGAACGTCTTGGGCCCTAGACGCCGATTTGCTATTTCAGTTTGTCACGCTATATCTTCCGATAGAAAGCACGCAGGCAAACTTCAATAGTGTCAGTAGATGCAGTACGTAGAGTACTATCCTAGGAATTTTAGTATTGCGTCCCACGGCGAACGTCATGTGCCCCAGACGCCGATTTGCCATTTTAGATTGTCACGCTATATCTCTTGACAGAAAGCACGCAGATAAAATTCAATAGTATCAGTAGATGCAGTACGTAGAGTACTACCACAAAATTTTTAGTATTGCGTCCCACGACGAACGTCTTGGGCCCCAGACGCCAATTTGCCATTTTTGATTTTTACGCTATATCTCCCGGAAGAAAGCACGCAGGCAAACTTCAAGAGTGTCAGTAGAGTCAGTACTTAAAGTACTATCCCATAATTTTTAGTATTGCGTCCCACAATGAACGTCTTGGGCCCTAAACGCCGATTTGCCATTTAAGTTTGTCACGCTATATCTCCCGATAGAAAGCACGCATGCAAAATTCAAGAGTGTCAGTAGTTGCAGTACGTCAAGTGCTATCCCACGAATTTTAGTATTGCGTAACAGGACGAACGTCTTGGGCCCCAGACGCCAATTTGCCATTTTTGATTTTCACGCTATATCTCCCGAAAGAAAGCACGCAGACAAACTTCAAGAGTGTCAGTAGAGTCAGTACTTGAAGTACTATCCCATAATTTTTAGTATTGCGTCCCACAATGAACGTCTTGGGCCCTAGACGCCGATTTGCCATTTTAGATTGTCACGCTATATCTCTTGACAGAAAGCACGCAGATAAAATTCAATAGTATCAGTAGATGCAGTATGTAGAGTACTATCACAGAAGTTTTAGTATTGCGTCCCACGACGAACGTCTTGGGCCCCAGACGCCAATTTGCCATTTTTGATTGTCACGCTATATCTCCCGATAGAAAGCACGCAGGCAAAATTCAAGAGTATCAGTAGATGCAGTACGTAGAGTACTATCCTAGGAATTTTAGTATTGCGTCCCACGGCGAACGTCATGTGCCCCAGACGCCGATTTGCCATTTTAGATTGTCACGCTATATCTCTTGACAGAAAGCACGCAGATAAAATTCAATAGTATCAGTAGATGCAGTATGTAGAGTCCTATCACAGAAGTTTTAGTATTGCGTCCCACGACGAACGTCTTGGGCCCCAGACGCCAATTTGCCATTTTTGATTGTCACGCTATATCTCCCGATAGAAAGCACGCAGGCAAAATTCAAGAGTGTCAGTAGTTGCAGTACGTCAAGTGCTATCCCACGAGTTTTAGTATTGCGTCCCACAATGAACGTCTTGGGCCCTAAACGCCGATTTGCTATTTCAGTTTGTCACGCTATATCTCCCGATAGAAAGCACGCACGCAAAATTCAAGAGTGTCAGTCGTTGCAGTACGTCAAGTGCTATCCCACGAATTTTAGTATTGCGTAACAGGACGAACGTCTTGGGCCCCAGACGCCAATTTGCCATTTTTGATTTTCACGCTATATCTCCCTAAAGAAAGCACGCAGGCAAAATTCAAGAGTGTCAGTAGTTGCAGTACGTCAAGTGCTATCCCACGAGTTTTAGTATTGCGTTTCACAATGAAAGTCTTGGGCCCTAGATGCCAATTTGCTATTCCAGTTTGTCACGCTATATCTCCCGATAGAAAGCACGCAGGCAAACTTCAAGAGTATCATTAGTTGCAGTACGTCAAGTGCTATCCCACGAATTTTAGTATTGCGTCCCACAATGAATGTCTTGGGCCCTAAACGCCGATTTGCCATTTCAGTTTGTCACGCTATATCTCCCGATAGAAAGCACGCACGCAAAATTCAAGAGTGTCAGTAGTTGCAGTACGTCAAGTGCTATTCCACGAATTTTGGTATTGCGTAACAGGACGAACGTCTTGGGCCCGAGACGCCAATTTGCCATTTTTGATTTTTACGCTATATTTCCCGAAAGAAAGCACGCAGACAAACTTCAAGAGTGTCAGTAGAGTCAGTACTTAAAGTACTATCCCATAATTTTTAGTATTGCGTCCCACAATGAACGTCTTGGGCCCTAGACGCCGATTTGCCATTTCAGTTTGTCACGCTATATCTCCCGATAGAAAGCACGCACGCAAAATTCAAGAGTGTCAGTAGATGCAGCCAGTAGAGTACTATCACAGAATTTTTAGTATTGCGTCCCACAATGAAAGTCTTGGGCCCTAGATGCCAATTTGCCATTCCAGTTTGTCACGCTATATCTCCCGATAGAAAGCACGCAGGCAAACTTCAAGAGTATCAGTAGAGTCAGTACGTAAAGTACTATCCCAGAATTTTTAGTATTGCGTCCCACGAAAAACGTGCCTCGCGCCAGACGCCAATTTGCCATTTTAGATTGTCACGCTATATCTCCCGAAAGAAAGCACGCAGACAAACTTCAAGAGTGTCAGTAGATGCAGTACGTCAAGTAATATCCCACGAATTTTAGTATTGCGTAACAGGACGAACGTCTTGGGCCCGAGACGCCAATTTGCCATTTTTGATTTTTACGCTATATCTCCCGAAGAAAGCACGCAGACAAACTTCAAGAGTGTCAGTAGAGTCAGTACTTAAAGTACTATCCCATAATTTTTAGTATTGCGTCCCACAATGAACGTCTTGGGCCCTAGACACCGATTTGCCATTTCAGTTTGTCACGCTATATCTCCCGATAGAAAGCACGCAGGCAAACTTCAAGAGTATCAGTAGAGTCAGTACGTAAAGTACTATCCCAGAATTTTTAGTATTGCGTCCCACAAAAAACGTGCCTCGCGCCAGACGCCAATTTGCCATTTTAGATTGTCACGCTATATCTCCCGAAAAAAAGCACGCAGACAAACTTCAACAGTGTCAGTAGATGCAGTACGTCAAGTAATATCCCACGAATTTTAGTATTGCGTCCCACGACGAACGTCTTGGGCCCCAGACGCCAATTTGCCATTTTACATTGTCACGCTATATCTCCCGATAGAAAGCACGCAGGCAAAATTCAACAGCGTCAGTAGATGCAATACCTTAAGTAATATCCCACGAATTTTATTATTGCGTCCCACAACGAACGTCTTGGGCCCTAGATGCCAATTTGCCATTTCAGTTTGTCACGCTATTTCTCCCAGCAGAAAGCACGCAGACAAATTTCAGTAGTGTCAGCAGATGCAGTACGTAGAGTACTATCACAGAATTTTTAGTATTGCGTCTCACGACGAACGTCTTGGGCCCCAGACGCCAATTTGTCATTTTAGATTGTCACGCTATATCTCCCGACAAAAAGCACGCAGGCAAACTTCAATAGTGACAGTAGATGCAGCACGTAAAGCACTATCCCATAATTTTTAATATTGCGTCCCACAACGAACGTCTTGGGCCCTAGACGCCGATTTGCCATTTCAGTTTGTCACGCTATATCTCCCGATAGAAAGCACGCACGCAAAATTCAAGAGTCTCAGTAGTTGCAGTACGTCAAGTGCTATCCCACGAATTTTAGTATTGCGTCCCACAATGAACGTCTTGGGCCCTAGATGCCGATTTGCCATTTCAGTTTGTCACGCTATATCTTCCGACAGAAAGCACGCAGGCAAAGTTCAATAGTGTCAGTAGATGCAGTACGTAGAGTACTATCCTAGGAATTTTAGTATTGCGTCCCACGGCGAACGTCATGTGCCCCAGACGCCGATTTGCCATTTTAGATTGTCACGCTATATCTCTTGACAGAAAGCACGCAGATAAAATTCAATAGTATCAGTAGATGCAGTATGTAGAGTACTATCACAGAAGTTTTAGTATTGCGTCCCACGACGAACGTCTTGGGCCCCAGACGCCAATTTGCCATTTTTGATTGTCACGCTATATCTCCCGATAGAAAGCACGCAGGCAAAATTCAAGAGTGTCAGTAGTTGCAGTACGTCAAGTGCTATCCCACGAGTTTTAGTATTGCGTCCCAAAATGAACGTCTTGGGCCCTAAACGCCGATTTGCCATTTCAGTTTGTCACGCTATATCTCCCGGAAGAAAGCACGCAGACAAATTTGAATAGTGTCAGTATATACAGTACGTAGAGTAATATCCCACGAGTTTTAGTATTGCGTAACAGGACGAACGTCTTGGGCATCAGACGCCAATTTGCAATTTTTGATTTTCACGCTATATCTCCCGAAAGAAAGCACGCAGACAAACTTCAAGAGTGTCAGTAGAGTCAGTACTTAAAGTACTATCCCATAATTTTTAGTATTGCGTCCCACAATGAACGTCTTGGGCCCTAGACGCCGATTTGCCATTTCAGTTTGTCACGCTATATCTCCCGATAGAAAGCACGCACGCAAAATTCAAGAGTCTCAGTAGTTGCAGTACGTCAAGTGCTATCCCACGAATTTTAGTATTGCGTCCCACAATGAACGTCTTGGGCCCTAGACGCCGATTTGCCATTTCAGTTTGTCACGCTATATCTTCCGATAGAAAGCACGCAGGCAAACTTCAATAGTGTCAGTAGTTGCAGTACGTAGAGTACTATCCTAGGAATTTTAGTATTGCGTCCCACGGCGAACGTCATGTGCCCCAGACGCCGATTTGCCATTTTAGATTGTCACGCTATATCTCTTGACAGAAAGCACGCAGATAAAATTCAATAGTATCAGTAGATGCAGTACGTAGAGTACTACCACAAAATTTTTAGTATTGCGTCCCACGACGAACGTCTTGGGCCCCAGACGCCAA
Organism: Pholcus phalangioides; assembly: GCF_987345545.1. Lineage (NCBI taxonomy): Eukaryota > Metazoa > Arthropoda > Arachnida > Araneae > Pholcidae > Pholcus > Pholcus phalangioides. The sequence continues at coordinate 22,085,733 of NW_028301610.1, read as the reverse complement.
TTTGCCATTTTTGATTGTCACGCTATATCTCCCGATAGAAAGCACGCAGGCAAAATTCAAGAGTGTCAGTAGTTGCAGTACGTCAAGTGCTATCCCACGAATTTTAGTATTGCGTCCCACAATGAACGTCTTGGGCCCTAAACGCCGATTTGCCATTTCAGTTTGTCACGCTATATCTCCCGATAGAAAGCACGCACGCAAAATTCAAGAGTGTCAGTAGTTGCAGTACGTCAAGTGCTATCCCACGAATTTTAGTATTGCGTAACAGGACGAACGTCTTAGGCCCCAGACGCCAATTTGCCATTTTTGATTTTCACGCTATATCTCCCTAAAGAAAGCACGCAGACAAACTTCAAGAGTGTCAGTAGAGTCAGTACTTAAAGTACTATCCCATAATTTTTAGTATTGCGTCCCACAATGAACGTCTTGGGCCCCAGACGCCGATTTGCCATTTCAGTTTGTCACGCTATATCTCCCGATAGAAAGCACGCACGCAAAATTCAAGAGTCTCAGTAGTTGCAGTATGTCAAGTGCTATCCCACGAATTTTAGTATTGCGTCCCACAATGAACGTCTTGGGCCCTAGACGCCGATTTGCCATTTCAATTTGTCACGCTATATCTTCCGACAGAAAGCACGCAGGCAAAGTTCAATAGTGTCAGTAGATGCAGTACGTAGAGTACTATCCTAGGAATTTTAGTATTGCGTCCCACGGCGAACGTCATGTGCCCCAGACGCCGATTTGCTATTTTAGATTGTCACGCTATATCTCTTGACAGAAAGCACGCAGATAAAATTCAATAGTATCAGTAGATGCAGTATGTAGAGTACTATCACAGAAGTTTTAGTATTGCGTCCCACGACGAACGTCTTGGGCCCCAGACGCCAATTTGCCATTTTTGATTGTCACGCTATATCTCCCGATAGAAAGCACGCAGGCAAAATTCAAGAGTGTCAGTAGATGCAGTACGTAGAGTACTATCCTAAGAATTTTAGTATTGCGTCCCACGGCGAACGTCATGTGCCCCAGACGCCGATTTGCCATTTTAGATTGTCACGCTATATCTCTTGACAGAAAGCACGCAGATAAAATTCAATAGTATCAGTAGATGCAGTATGTAGAGTCCTATCACAGAAGTTTTAGTATTGCGTCCCACGACGAACGTCTTGGGCCCCAGACGCCAATTTGCCATTTTTGATTGTCACGCTATATCTCCCGATAGAAAGCACGCAGGCAAAATTCAAGAGTGTCAGTAGTTGCAGTACGTCAAGTGCTATCCCACGAGTTTTAGTATTGCGTCCCACAATGAACGTCTTGGGCCCTAAACGCCGATTTGCCATTTCAGTTTGTCACGCTATATCTCCCGATAGAAAGCACGCACGCAAAATTCAAGAGTGTCAGTCGTTGCAGTACGTCAAGTGCTATCCCACGAATTTTAGTATTGCGTAACAGGACGAACGTCTTGGGCCCCAGACGCCAATTTGCCATTTTTGATTTTCACGCTATATCTCCCTAAAGAAAGCACGCAGACAAACTTCAAGAGTGTCAGTAGAGTCAGTACTTAAAGTACTATCCCATAATTTTTAGTATTGCGTCCCACAATGAACGTCTTGGGCCCTAGACGCCGATTTGCCATTTCAGTTTGTCACGCTATATCTCCCGATAGAAAGCACGCACGCAAAATTCAAGAGTCTCAGTAGTTGCAGTACGTCAAGTGCTATCCCACGAATTTTAGTATTGCGTCCCACAATGAACGTCTTGGGCCCTAGACGCCGATTTGCCATTTCAGTTTGTCACGCTATATCTTCCGACAGAAAGCACGCAGGCAAAGTTCAATAGTGTCAGTAGATGCAGTACGTAGAGTACTATCCTAGGAATTTTAGTATTGCGTCCCACGGCGAACGTCATGTGCCCCAGACGCCGATTTGCCATTTTAGATTGTCACGCTATATCTCTTGACAGAAAGCACGCAGATAAAATTCAATAGTAACAGTAGATGCAGTATGTAGAGTACTATCACAGAATTTTTAGTATTGCGTCCCACGAGGAACGTCTTGGGCCCCAGACGCCAATTTGCCATTTTTGATTGTCACGCTATATCTCCCGATAGAAAGCACGCAGGCAAAATTCAAGAGTGTCAGTAGTTGCAGTACGTCAAGTGCTATCCCACGAGTTTTAGTATTGCGTTTCACAATGAAAGTCTTGGGCCCTAGATGCCAATTTGCTATTCCAGTTTGTCACGCTATATCTCCCGATAGAAAGCACGCAGGCAAACTTCAAGAGTATCATTAGTTGCAGTACGTCAAGTGCTATCCCACGAATTTTAGTATTGCGTCCCACAATGAATGTCTTGGGCCCTAAACGCCGATTTGCCATTTCAGTTTGTCACGCTATATCTCCCGATAGAAAGCACGCACGCAAAATTCAAGAGTGTCAGTAGTTGCAGTACGTCAAGTGCTATTCCACGAATTTTGGTATTGCGTAACAGGACGAACGTCTTGGGCCCGAGACGCCAATTTGCCATTTTTGATTTTTACGCTATATTTCCCGAAAGAAAGCACGCAGACAAACTTCAAGAGTGTCAGTAGAGTCAGTACTTAAAGTACTATCCCATAATTTTTAGTATTGCGTCCCACAATGAACGTCTTGGGCCCTAGACGCCGATTTGCCATTTCAGTTTGTCACGCTATATCTCCCGATAGAAAGCACGCACGCAAAATTCAAGAGTCTCAGTAGTTGCAGTACGTCAAGTGCTATCCCACGAATTTTAGTATTGCGTCCCACAATGAACGTCTTGGGCCCTAGACGCCGATTTGCCATTTCAGTTTGTCACGCTATATCTTCCGATAGAAAGCACGCAGGCAAACTTCAATAGTGTCAGTAGTTGCAGTACGTAGAGTACTATCCTAGGAATTTTAGTATTGCGTCCCACGGCGAACGTCATGTGCCCCAGACGCCGATTTGCCATTTTAGATTGTCACGCTATATCTCTTGACAGAAAGCACGCAGATAAAATTCAATAGTATCAGTAGATGCAGTACGTAGAGTACTACCACAAAATTTTTAGTATTGCGTCCCACGACGAACGTCTTGGGCCCCAGACGCCAATTTGCCATTTTTGATTGTCACGCTATATCTCCCGATAGAAAGCACGCAGGCAAAATTCAAGAGTGTCAGTAGTTGCAGTACGTCAAGTGCTATCCCACGAATTTTAGTATTGCGTCCCACAATGAACGTCTTGGGCCCTAAACGCCGATTTGCCATTTCAGTTTGTCACGCTATATCTCCCGATTGAAAGCACGCACGCAAAATTCAAGAGTGTCAGTAGTTGCAGTACGTCAAGTGCTATCCCACGAATTTTAGTATTGCGTAACAGGACGAACGTCTTAGGCCCCAGACGCCAATTTGCCATTTTTGATTTTCACGCTATATCTCCCTAAAGAAAGCACGCAGACAAACTTCAAGAGTGTCAGTAGAGTCAGTACTTAAAGTACTATCCCATAATTTTTAGTATTGCGTCCCACAATGAACGTCTTGGGCCCCAGACGCCGATTTGCCATTTCAGTTTGTCACGCTATATCTCCCGATAGAAAGCACGCACGCAAAATTCAAGAGTCTCAGTAGTTGCAGTATGTCAAGTGCTATCCCACGAATTTTAGTATTGCGTCCCACAATGAACGTCTTGGGCCCTAGACGCCGATTTGCCATTTCAATTTGTCACGCTATATCTTCCGACAGAAAGCACGCAGGCAAAGTTCAATAGTGTCAGTAGATGCAGTACGTAGAGTACTATCCTAGGAATTTTAGTATTGCGTCCCACGGCGAACGTCATGTGCCCCAGACGCCGATTTGCTATTTTAGATTGTCACGCTATATCTCTTGACAGAAAGCACGCAGATAAAATTCAATAGTATCAGTAGATGCAGTATGTAGAGTACTATCACAGAAGTTTTAGTATTGCGTCCCACGACGAACGTCTTGGGCCCCAGACGCCAATTTGCCATTTTTGATTGTCACGCTATATCTCCCGATAGAAAGCACGCAGGCAAAATTCAAGAGTGTCAGTAGATGCAGTACGTAGAGTACTATCCTAAGAATTTTAGTATTGCGTCCCACGGCGAACGTCATGTGCCCCAGACGCCGATTTGCCATTTTAGATTGTCACGCTATATCTCTTGACAGAAAGCACGCAGATAAAATTCAATAGTATCAGTAGATGCAGTATGTAGAGTCCTATCACAGAAGTTTTAGTATTGCGTCCCACGACGAACGTCTTGGGCCCCAGACGCCAATTTGCCATTTTTGATTGTCACGCTATATCTCCCGATAGAAAGCACGCAGGCAAAATTCAAGAGTGTCAGTAGTTGCAGTACGTCAAGTGCTATCCCACGAGTTTTAGTATTGCGTCCCACAATGAACGTCTTGGGCCCTAAACGCCGATTTGCCATTTCAGTTTGTCACGCTATATCTCCCGATAGAAAGCACGCACGCAAAATTCAAGAGTGTCAGTCGTTGCAGTACGTCAAGTGCTATCCCACGAATTTTAGTATTGCGTAACAGGACGAACGTCTTGGGCCCCAGACGCCAATTTGCCATTTTTGATTTTCACGCTATATCTCCCTAAAGAAAGCACGCAGACAAACTTCAAGAGTGTCAGTAGAGTCAGTACTTAAAGTACTATCCCATAATTTTTAGTATTGCGTCCCACAATGAACGTCTTGGGCCCTAGACGCCGATTTGCCATTTCAGTTTGTCACGCTATATCTCCCGATAGAAAGCACGCACGCAAAATTCAAGAGTCTCAGTAGTTGCAGTACGTCAAGTGCTATCCCACGAATTTTAGTATTGCGTCCCACAATGAACGTCTTGGGCCCTAGACGCCGATTTGCCATTTCAGTTTGTCACGCTATATCTTCCGACAGAAAGCACGCAGGCAAAGTTCAATAGTGTCAGTAGATGCAGTACGTAGAGTACTATCCTAGGAATTTTAGTATTGCGTCCCACGGCGAACGTCATGTGCCCCAGACGCCGATTTGCCATTTTAGATTGTCACGCTATATCTCTTGACAGAAAGCACGCAGATAAAATTCAATAGTAACAGTAGATGCAGTATGTAGAGTACTATCACAGAATTTTTAGTATTGCGTCCCACGAGGAACGTCTTGGGCCCCAGACGCCAATTTGCCATTTTTGATTGTCACGCTATATCTCCCGATAGAAAGCACGCAGGCAAAATTCAAGAGTGTCAGTAGTTGCAGTACGTCAAGTGCTATCCCACGAGTTTTAGTATTGCGTTTCACAATGAAAGTCTTGGGCCCTAGATGCCAATTTGCTATTCCAGTTTGTCACGCTATATCTCCCGATAGAAAGCACGCAGGCAAACTTCAAGAGTATCATTAGTTGCAGTACGTCAAGTGCTATCCCACGAATTTTAGTATTGCGTCCCACAATGAATGTCTTGGGCCCTAAACGCCGATTTGCCATTTCAGTTTGTCACGCTATATCTCCCGATAGAAAGCACGCACGCAAAATTCAAGAGTGTCAGTAGTTGCAGTACGTCAAGTGCTATTCCACGAATTTTGGTATTGCGTAACAGGACGAACGTCTTGGGCCCGAGACGCCAATTTGCCATTTTTGATTTTTACGCTATATTTCCCGAAAGAAAGCACGCAGACAAACTTCAAGAGTGTCAGTAGAGTCAGTACTTAAAGTACTATCCCATAATTTTTAGTATTGCGTCCCACAATGAACGTCTTGGGCCCTAGACGCCGATTTGCCATTTCAGTTTGTCACGCTATATCTCCCGATAGAAAGCACGCACGCAAAATTCAAGAGTGTCAGTAGATGCAGCCAGTAGAGTACTATCACAGAATTTTTAGTATTGCGTCCCACAATGAAAGTCTTGGGCCCTAGATGCCAATTTGCCATTCCAGTTTGTCACGCTATATCTCCCGATAGAAAGCACGCAGGCAAACTTCAAGAGTATCAGTAGAGTCAGTACGTAAAGTACTATCCCAGAATTTTTAGTATTGCGTCCCACGAAAAACGTGCCTCGCGCCAGACGCCAATTTGCCATTTTAGATTGTCACGCTATATCTCCCGAAAGAAAGCACGCAGACAAACTTCAATAGTATCAGTAGATGCAGTATGTAGAGTCCTATCACAGAAGTTTTAGTATTGCGTCCCACGACGAACGTCTTGGGCCCCAGACGCCAATTTGCCATTTTTGATTGTCACGCTATATCTCCCGATAGAAAGCACGCAGGCAAAATTCAAGAGTGTCAGTAGTTGCAGTACGTCAAGTGCTATCCCACGAGTTTTAGTATTGCGTCCCACAATGAACGTCTTGGGCCCTAAACGCCGATTTGCCATTTCAGTTTGTCACGCTATATCTCCCGATAGAAAGCACGCACGCAAAATTCAAGAGTGTCAGTCGTTGCAGTACGTCAAGTGCTATCCCACGAATTTTAGTATTGCGTAACAGGACGAACGTCTTGGGCCCCAGACGCCAATTTGCCATTTTTGATTTTCACGCTATATCTCCCTAAAGAAAGCACGCAGACAAACTTCAAGAGTGTCAGTAGAGTCAGTACTTAAAGTACTATCCCATAATTTTTAGTATTGCGTCCCACAATGAACGTCTTGGGCCCTAGACGCCGATTTGCCATTTCAGTTTGTCACGCTATATCTCCCGATAGAAAGCACGCACGCAAAATTCAAGAGTCTCAGTAGTTGCAGTACGTCAAGTGCTATCCCACGAATTTTAGTATTGCGTCCCACAATGAACGTCTTGGGCCCTAGACGCCGATTTGCCATTTCAGTTTGTCACGCTATATCTTCCGATAGAAAGCACGCAGGCAAACTTCAATAGTGTCAGTAGTTGCAGTACGTAGAGTACTATCCTAGGAATTTTAGTATTGCGTCCCACGGCGAACGTCATGTGCCCCAGACGCCGATTTGCCATTTTAGATTGTCACGCTATATCTCTTGACAGAATGCACGCAGATAAAATTCAATAGTATCAGTAGATGCAGTACGTAGAGTACTACCACAGAATTTTTAGTATTGCGTCCCACGACGAACGTCTTGGGCCCCAGACGCCAATTTGCCATTTTTGATTGTCACGCTATATCTCCCGATAGAAAGCACGCAGGCAAAATTCAAGAGTGTCAGTAGTTGCAGTACGTCAAGTGCTATCTCACGAATTTTAGTATTGCGTCCCACAATGAACGTCTTGGGCCCTAAACGCCGATTTGCCATTTCAGTTTGTCACGCTATATCTCCCGGAAGAAAGCACGCAGACAAATTTGAATAGTGTCAGTATATACAGTACGTAGAGTAATATCCCACGAGTTTTAGTATTGCGTAACAGGACGAACGTCTTGGGCCCCAGACGCCAATTTGCCATTTTTGATTTTCACGCTATATCTCCCTAAAGAAAGCACGCAGACAAACTTCAAGAGTGTCAGTAGAGTCAGTACTTAAAGTACTATCCCATAATTTTTAGTATTGCGTCCCACAATGAACGTCTTGGGCCCTAGACGCCGATTTGCCATTTCAGTTTGTCACGCTATATCTTCCGACAGAAAGCACGCAGGCAAAGTTCAATAGTGTCAGTAGATGCAGTACGTAGAGTACTATCCTAGGAATTTTAGTATTGCGTCCCACGGCGAACGTCATGTGCCCCAGACGCCGATTTGCCATTTTAGATTGTCACGCTATATCTCTTGACAGAAAGCACGCAGATAAAATTCAATAGTATCAGTAGATGCAGTATGTAGAGTACTATCACAGAAGTTTTAGTATTGCGTCCCACGACGAACGTCTTGGGCCCCAGACGCCAATTTGCCATTTTTGATTGTCACGCTATATCTCCCGATAGAAAGCACGCAGGCAAAATTCAAGAGTGTCAGTAGTTGCAGTACGTCAAGTGCTATCCCACGAGTTTTAGTATTGCGTCCCACAATGAACGTCTTATGCCCTAAACGCCGATTTGCCATTTCAGTTTGTCACGCTATATCTCCCGATAGAAAGCACGCACGCAAAATTCAAGAGTGTCAGTCGTTGCAGTACGTCAAGTGCTATCCCACGAATTTTAGTATTGCGTAACAGGACGAACGTCTTGGGCCCCAGACGCCAATTTGCCATTTTTGATTTTCACGCTATATCTCCCTAAAGAAAGCACGCAGACAAACTTCAAGAGTGTCAGTAGAGTCAGTACTTAAAGTACTATCCCATAATTTTTAGTATTGCGTCCCACAATGAACGTCTTGGGCCCTAGACGCCGATTTGCCATTTCAGTTTGTCACGCTATATCTCCCGATAGAAAGCACGCACGCAAAATTCAAGAGTCTCAGTAGTTGCAGTACGTCAAGTGCTATCCCACGAATTTTAGTATTGCGTCCCACAATGAACGTCTTGGGCCCTAGACGCCGATTTGCCATTTCAGTTTGTCACGCTATATCTTCCGACAGAAAGCACGCAGGCAAAGTTCAATAGTGTCAGTAGATGCAGTACGTAGAGTACTATCCTAGGAATTTTAGTATTGCGTCCCACGGCGAACGTCATGTGCCCCAGACGCCGATTTGCCATTTTAGATTGTCACGCTATATCTCTTGACAGAAAGCACGCAGATAAAATTCAATAGTAACAGTAGATGCAGTATGTAGAGTACTATCACAGAATTTTTAGTATTGCGTCCCACGAGGAACGTCTTGGGCCCCAGACGCCAATTTGCCATTTTTGATTGTCACGCTATATCTCCCAATAGAAAGCACGCAGGCAAAATTCAAGAGTGTCCGTAGTTGCAGTACGTCAAGTGCTATCCCACGAGTTTTAGTATTGCGTCCCACAATGAAAGTCTTGGGCCCTAGATGCCAATTTGCTATTCCAGTTTGTCACGCTATATCTCCCGATAGAAAGCACGCAGGCAAACTTCAAGAGTATCATTAGTTGCAGTACGTCAAGTGCTATCCCACGAATTTTAGTATTGCGTCCCACAATGAACGTCTTGGGCCCTAAACGCCGATTTGCCATTTCAGTTTGTCACGCTATATCTCCCGATAGAAAGCACGCACGCAAAATTCAAGAGTGTCAGTAGTTGCAGTACGTCAAGTGCTATTCCACGAATTTTAGTATTGCGTAACAGGACGAACGTCTTGGGCCCGAGACGCCAATTTGCCATTTTTGATTTTTACGCTATATTTCCCGAAAGAAAGCACGCAGACAAACTTCAAGAGTGTCAGTAGAGTCAGTACTTAAAGTACTATCCCATAATTTTTAGTATTGCGTCCCACAATGAACGTCTTGGGCCCTAGACGCCGATTTGCCATTTCAGTTTGTCACGCTATATCTCCCGATAGAAAGCACGCACGCAAAATTCAAGAGTGTCAGTAGATGCAGCCAGTAGAGTACTATCACAGAATTTTTAGTATTGCGTCCCACAATGAAAGTCTTGGGCCCTAGATGCCAATTTGCCATTCCAGTTTGTCACGCTATATCTCCCGATAGAAAGCACGCAGGCAAACTTCAAGAGTATCAGTAGAGTCAGTACGTAAAGTACTATCCCAGAATTTTTAGTATTGCGTCCCACGAAAAACGTGCCTCGCGCCAGACGCCAATTTGCCATTTTAGATTGTCACGCTATATCTCCCGAAAGAAAGCACGCAGACAAACTTCAAGAGTGTCAGTAGATGCAGTACGTCAAGTAATATCCCACGAATTTTAGTATTGCGTAACAGGACGAACGTCTTGGGCCCGAGACGCCAATTTGCCATTTTTGATTTTTACGCTATATCTCCCGAAGAAAGCACGCAGACAAACTTCAAGAGTGTCAGTAGAGTCAGTACTTAAAGTACTATCCCATAATTTTTAGTATTGCGTCCCACAATGAACGTCTTGGGCCCTAGACACCGATTTGCCATTTCAGTTTGTCACGCTATATCTCCCGATAGAAAGCACGCAGGCAAACTTCAAGAGTATCAGTAGAGTCAGTACGTAAAGTACTATCCCAGAGTTTTTAGTATTGCGTCCCACAAAAAACGTGCCTCGCGCCAGACGCCAATTTGCCATTTTAGATTGTCACGCTATATCTCCCGATAGAAAGCACGCAGGCAAAATTCAACAGCGTCAGTAGATGCAATACCTTAAGTAATATCCCACGAATTTTATTATTGCGTCCCACAACGAACGTCTTGGGCCCTAGATGCCAATTTGCCATTTCAGTTTGTCACGCTATTTCTCCCAGCAGAAAGCACGCAGACAAATTTCAGTAGTGTCAGCAGATGCAGTACGTAGAGTACTATCACAGAATTTTTAGTATTGCGTCTCACGACGAACGTCTTGGGCCCCAGACGCCAATTTGCCATTTTAGATTGTCACGCTATATCTCCCGACAAAAAGCACGCAGGCAAACTTCAATAGTGGCAGTAGATGCAGCACGTAAAGCACTATCACAGAATTTTTAATATTGCGTCCCACAACGAACGTCTTGGGCCCCAGACGCCAATTTGCCATTTTAGATTGTCACGCTATATCTCCCGATAGAAAGCACGCAGGCAAAATTCAAGAGTGTCAGTAGTTGCAGTACGTCAAGTGCTATCCCACGAATTTTAGTATTGCGTCCCACGACGAAAGTCTTGGCCATGGATGCCGATTTGCCATTTGAGTTTGTCACGCTATATCTCCCGGCAGAAAGCACGCAGACAAATTTCAATAGTGTCAGTATATACAGTACGTAGAGTAATATCCCACGGATTTTAGTATTGCGTTCAATGACGAACGTCTTGGGCCCCAGACGCCAACTTGCCATTTTAGATTGTCACGCTATATCTCCCGATAGAAAGCACGCAGACAAAATTCAAGAGTGTCAGTAGTTGCAGTACGTCAAGTGCTATCCCACGAATTTTAGTATTGCGTCCCACAATGAACGTCTTGGGCCCTAAACGCCGATTTGCCATTTCAGTTTGTCACGCTATATCTCCCGATAGAAAGCACGCACGCAAAATTCAAGAGTGTCAGTAGTTGCAGTACGTCAAGTGCTATTCCACGAATTTTAGTATTGCGTAACAGGACGAACGTCTTGGGCCCGAGACGCCAATTTGCCATTTTTGATTTTTACGCTATATTTCCCGAAAGAAAGCACGCAGACAAACTTCAAGAGTGTCAGTAGAGTCAGTACTTAAAGTACTATCCCATAATTTTTAGTATTGCGTCCCACAATGAACGTCTTGGGCCCTAGACGCCGATTTGCCATTTCAGTTTGTCACGCTATATCTCCCGATAGAAAGCACGCACGCAAAATTCAAGAGTCTCAGTAGTTGCAGTACGTCAAGTGCTATCCCACGAATTTTAGTATTGCGTCCCACAATGAACGTCTTGGGCCCTAGACGCCGATTTGCCATTTCAGTTTGTCACGCTATATCTTCCGACAGAAAGCACGCAGGCAAAGTTCAATAGTGTCAGTAGATGCAGTACGTAGAGTACTATCCTAGGAATTTTAGTATTGCGTCCCACGGCGAACGTCATGTGCCCCAGACGCCGATTTGCCATTTTAGATTGTCACGCTATATCTCTTGACAGAAAGCACGCAGATAAAATTCAATAGTAACAGTAGATGCAGTATGTAGAGTACTATCACAGAATTTTTAGTATTGCGTCCCACGAGGAACGTCTTGGGCCCCAGACGCCAATTTGCCATTTTTGATTGTCACGCTATATCTCCCAATAGAAAGCACGCAGGCAAAATTCAAGAGTGTCAGTAGTTGCAGTACGTCAAGTGCTATCCCACGAGTTTTAGTATTGCGTCCCACAATGAAAGTCTTGGGCCCTAGATGCCAATTTGCTATTCCAGTTTGTCACGCTATATCTCCCGATAGAAAGCACGCAGGCAAACTTCAAGAGTATCATTAGTTGCAGTACGTCAAGTGCTATCCCACGAATTTTAGTATTGCGTCCCACAATGAACGTCTTGGGCCCTAAACGCCGATTTGCCATTTCAGTTTGTCACGCTATATCTCCCGATAGAAAGCACGCACGCAAAATTCAAGAGTGTCAGTAGTTGCAGTACGTCAAGTGCTATTCCACGAATTTTAGTATTGCGTAACAGGACGAACGTCTTGGGCCCGAGACGCCAATTTGCCATTTTTGATTTTTACGCTATATTTCCCGAAAGAAAGCACGCAGACAAACTTCAAGAGTGTCAGTAGAGTCAGTACTTAAAGTACTATCCCATAATTTTTAGTATTGCGTCCCACAATGAACGTCTTGGGCCCTAGACGCCGATTTGCCATTTCAGTTTGTCACGCTATATCTCCCGATAGAAAGCACGCACGCAAAATTCAAGAGTGTCAGTAGATGCAGCCAGTAGAGTACTATCACAGAATTTTTAGTATTGCGTCCCACAATGAAAGTCTTGGGCCCTAGATGCCAATTTGCCATTCCAGTTTGTCACGCTATATCTCCCGATAGAAAGCACGCAGGCAAACTTCAAGAGTATCAGTAGAGTCAGTACGTAAAGTACTATCCCAGAATTTTTAGTATTGCGTCCCACGAAAAACGTGCCTCGCGCCAGACGCCAATTTGCCATTTTAGATTGTCACGCTATATCTCCCGAAAGAAAGCACGCAGACAAACTTCAAGAGTGTCAGTAGATGCAGTACGTCAAGTAATATCCCACGAATTTTAGTATTGCGTAACAGGACGAACGTCTTGGGCCCGAGACGCCAATTTGCCATTTTTGATTTTTACGCTATATCTCCCGAAGAAAGCACGCAGACAAACTTCAAGAGTGTCAGTAGAGTCAGTACTTAAAGTACTATCCCATAATTTTTAGTATTGCGTCCCACAATGAACGTCTTGGGCCCTAGACACCGATTTGCCATTTCAGTTTGTCACGCTATATCTCCCGATAGAAAGCACGCAGGCAAACTTCAAGAGTATCAGTAGAGTCAGTACGTAAAGTACTATCCCAGAGTTTTTAGTATTGCGTCCCACAAAAAACGTGCCTCGCGCCAGACGCCAATTTGCCATTTTAGATTGTCACGCTATATCTCCCGATAGAAAGCACGCAGGCAAAATTCAACAGCGTCAGTAGATGCAATACCTTAAGTAATATCCCACGAATTTTATTATTGCGTCCCACAACGAACGTCTTGGGCCCTAGATGCCAATTTGCCATTTCAGTTTGTCACGCTATTTCTCCCAGCAGAAAGCACGCAGACAAATTTCAGTAGTGTCAGCAGATGCAGTACGTAGAGTACTATCACAGAATTTTTAGTATTGCGTCTCACGACGAACGTCTTGGGCCCCAGACGCCAATTTGCCATTTTAGATTGTCACGCTATATCTCCCGACAAAAAGCACGCAGGCAAACTTCAATAGTGACAGTAGATGCAGCACGTAAAGCACTATCACAGAATTTTTAATATTGCGTCCCACAACGAACGTCTTGGGCCCCAGACGCCAATTTGCCATTTTAGATTGTCACGCTATATCTCCCGATAGAAAGCACGCAGGCAAAATTCAAGAGTGTCAGTAGTTGCAGTACGTCAAGTGCTATCCCACGAATTTTAGTATTGCGTCCCACGACGAAAGTCTTGGCCATGGATGCCGATTTGCCATTTGAGTTTGTCACGCTATATCTCCCGGCAGAAAGCACGCAGACAAATTTCAATAGTGTCAGTATATACAGTACGTAGAGTAATATCCCACGGATTTTAGTATTGCGTTCAATGACGAACGTCTTGGGCCCCAGACGCCAACTTGCCATTTCAGTTTGTCACGCTATATCTCCCGATAGAAAGCACGCACGCAAAATTCAAGAGTGTCAGTAGTTGCAGTACGTCAAGTGCTATTCCACGAATTTTAGTATTGCGTAACAGGACGAACGTCTTGGGCCCCAGACGCCAATTTGCCATTTTTGATTTTTACGCTATATTTCCCGAAAGAAAGCACGCAGACAAACTTCAAGAGTGTCAGTAGAGTCAGTACTTAAAGTACTATCCCATAATTTTTAGTATTGCGTCCCACAATGAACGTCTTGGGCCCTAGACGCCGATTTGCCATTTCAGTTTGTCACGCTATATCTCCCGATAGAAAGCACGCACGCAAAATTCAAGAGTGTCAGTAGATGCAGCCAGTAGAGTACTATCACAGAATTTTTAGTATTGCGTCCCACAATGAAAGTCTTGGGCCCTAGATGCCAATTTGCCATTCCAGTTTGTCACGCTATATCTCCCGATAGAAAGCACGCAGGCAAACTTCAAGAGTATCAGTAGAGTCAGTACGTAAAGTACTATCCCAGAATTTTTAGTATTGCGTCCCACGAAAAACGTGCCTCGCGCCAGACGCCAATTTGCCATTTTAGATTGTCACGCTATATCTCCCGAAAAAAAGCACGCAGACAAACTTCAAGAGTGTCAGTAGATGCAGTACGTCAAGTAATATCCCACGAATTTTAGTATTGCGTAACAGGACGAACGTCTTGGGCCCGAGACGCCAATTTGCCATTTTTGATTTTTACGCTATATCTCCCGAAGAAAGCACGCAGACAAACTTCAAGAGTGTCAGTAGAGTCAGTACTTAAAGTACTATCCCATAATTTTTAGTATTGCGTCCCACAATGAACGTCTTGGGCCCTAGACACCGATTTGCCATTTCAGTTTGTCACGCTATATCTCCCGATAGAAAGCACGCAGGCAAACTTCAAGAGTATCAGTAGAGTCAGTACGTAAAGTACTATCCCAGAATTTTTAGTATTGCGTCCCACAAAAAACGTGCCTCGCGCCAGACGCCAATTTGCCATTTTAGATTGTCACGCTATATCTCCCGAAAGAAAGCACGCAGACAAACTTCGACAGTGTCAGTAGATGCAGTACTTGAAGTACTATCACAAAATTTTTAGTATTGCGTCCCACGACGAACGTCTTGGGCCCCAGACGCCAATTTGCCATTTTAGATTGTCACGCTATATCTCCCGATAGAAAGCACGCAGGCAAAATTCAACAGCGTCAGTAGATGCAATACCTTAAGTAATATCCCACGAATTTTATTATTGCGTCCCACAACGAACGTCTTGGGCCCTAGATGCCAATTTGCCATTTCATTTTGTCACGCTATTTCTCCCAGCAGAAAACACGCAGACAAATTTCAGTAGTGTCAGCAGATGCAGTACGTAGAGTACTATCACAGAATTTTTAGTATTGCGTCTCACGACGAACGTCTTAGGCCCTAGATGCCGATTTGCCATTTCAGTTTGTCATGCTATTTCTCCCGGCAGAAAGCACGCAGACAAATTTCAATAGTGTCAGTAGATGCAGTACTTGAAGTACTATCACAAAATTTTTAGTATTGCGTCCCACGACGAACGTCTTGGGCCCCAGACGCCAATTTGCCATTTTAGATTGTCACGCTATATCTCCCGATAGAAAGCACGCAGGCAAAATTCAACAGCGTCAGTAGATGCAATACCTTAAGTAATATCCCACGAATTTTATTATTGCGTCCCACAACGAACGTCTTGGGCCCTAGATGCCAATTTGCCATTTCATTTTGTCACGCTATTTCTCCCAGCAGAAAACACGCAGACAAATTTCAGTAGTGTCAGCAGATGCAGTACGTAGAGTACTATCACAGAATTTTTAGTATTGCGTCTCACGACGAACGTCTTGGGCCCCAGACGCCAATTTGCCATTTTAGATTGTCACGCTATATCTCCCGACAAAAAGCACGCAGGCAAACTTCAATAGTGACAGTAGATGCAGCACGTAAAGCACTATCACAGAATTTTTAATATTGCGTCCCACAACGAACGTCTTGGGCCCCAGACGCCAATTTGCCATTTTAGATTGTCACGCTATATCTCCCGATAGAAAGCACGCAGGCAAAATTCAAGAGTGTCAGTAGTTGCAGTACGTCAAGTGCTATCCCACGAATTTTAGTATTGCGTCCCACGACGAAAGTCTTGGCCATGGATGCCGATTTGCCATTTGAGTTTGTCACGCTATATCTCCCGGCAGAAAGCACGCAGACAAATTTCAATAGTGTCAGTATATACAGTACGTAGAGTAATATCCCACGGATTTTAGTATTGCGTTCAATGACGAACGTCTTGGGCCCCAGACGCCAACTTGCCATTTTAGATTGTCACGCTATATCTCCCGATAGAAAGCACGCAGACAAAATTCAAGAGTGTCAGTAGTTGCAGTACGTTAAGTGCTATCCCACGAATTTTAGTATTGCGTCCCACAATGAACGTCTTGGGCCCTAAACGCCGATTTGCCATTTCAGTTTGTCACGCTATATCTCCCGGAAGAAAGCACGCAGACAAATTTGAATAGTGTCAGTATATACAGTACGTAGAGTAATATCCCACGAGTTTTAGTATTGCGTAACAGGACGAACGTCTTGGGCCCCAGACGCCAATTTGCCATTTTTGATTTTCACGCTATATCTCCCGAAAGAAAGCACGCAGGCAAACTTCAATAGTGTCAGTAGATGCAGTACGTAGAGTACTATCCTAGGAATTTTAGTATTGCGTCCCACGGCGAACGTCTTGGGCCCTAGACGCCGATTTGCCATTTCAGTTTGTCACGCTATATCTCCCGATAGAAAGCACGCACGCAAAATTCAAGAGTCTCAGTAGTTGCAGTACGTCAAGTGCTATCCCACGAATTTTAGTATTGCGTCCCACAATGAACGTCTTGGGCCCTAGACGCCGATTTGCCATTTCAGTTTGTCACGCTATATCTCCCGATAGAAAGCACGCACGCAAAATTCAAGAGTCTCAGTAGTTGCAGTACGTCAAGTGCTATCCCACGAATTTTAGTATTGCGTCCCACAATGAACGTCTTGGGCCCTAGACGCCGATTTGCTATTTCAGTTTGTCACGCTATATCTTCCGATAGAAAGCACGCAGGCAAACTTCAATAGTGTCAGTAGATGCAGTACGTAGAGTACTATCCTAGGAATTTTAGTATTGCGTCCCACGGCGAACGTCATGTGCCCCAGACGCCGATTTGCCATTTTAGATTGTCACGCTATATCTCTTGACAGAAAGCACGCAGATAAAATTCAATAGTATCAGTAGATGCAGTACGTAGAGTACTACCACAAAATTTTTAGTATTGCGTCCCACGACGAACGTCTTGGGCCCCAGACGCCAATTTGCTATTTTTGATTGTCACGCTATATCTCCCGATAGAAAGCACGCAGGCAAAATTCAAGAGTGTCAGTAGTTGCAGTACGTCAAGTACTATCCCACGAATTTTAGTATTGCGTCCCACAATGAACGTCTTGGGCCCTAAACGCCGATTTGCCATTTCAGTTTGTCACGCTATATCTCCCGATAGAAAGCACGCACGCAAAATTCAAGAGTGTCAGTAGTTGCAGTACGTCAAGTGCTATCCCACGAATTTTAGTATTGCGTAACAGGACGAACGTCTTAGGCCCCAGACGCCAATTTGCCATTTTTGATTTTCACGCTATATCTCCCTAAAGAAAGCACGCAGACAAACTTCAAGAGTGTCAGTAGAGTCAGTACTTAAAGTACTATCCCATAATTTTTAGTATTGCGTCCCACAATGAACGTCTTGGGCCCTAGACGCCGATTTGCCATTTCAGTTTGTCACGCTATATCTCCCGATAGAAAGCACGCACGCAAAATTCAAGAGTCTCAGTAGTTGCAGTACGTCAAGTGCTATCCCACGAATTTTAGTATTGCGTCCCACAATGAACGTCTTGGGCCCTAGATGCCGATTTGCCATTTCAGTTTGTCACGCTATATCTTCCGACAGAAAGCACGCAGGCAAAGTTCAATAGTGTCAGTAGATGCAGTACGTAGAGTACTATCCTAGGAATTTTAGTATTGCGTCCCACGGCGAACGTCATGTGCCCCAGACGCCGATTTGCCATTTTAGATTGTCACGCTATATCTCTTGACAGAAAGCACGCAGATAAAATTCAATAGTATCAGTAGATGCAGTATGTAGAGTACTATCACAGAAGTTTTAGTATTGCGTCCCACGACGAACGTCTTGGGCCCCAGACGCCAATTTGCCATTTTTGATTGTCACGCTATATCTTCCGATAGAAAGCACGCAGGCAAAATTCAAGAGTGTCAGTAGTTGCAGTACGTCAAGTGCTATCCCACGAGTTTTAGTATTGCGTCCCAAAATGAACGTCTTGGGCCCTAAACGCCGATTTGCCATTTCAGTTTGTCACGCTATATCTCCCGGAAGAAAGCACGCAGACAAATTTGAATAGTGTCAGTATATACAGTACGTAGAGTAATATCCCACGAGTTTTAGTATTGCGTAACAGGACGAACGTCTTGGGCATCAGACGCCAATTTGCAATTTTTGATTTTCACGCTATATCTCCCGAAAGAAAGCACGCAGACAAACTTCAAGAGTGTCAGTAGAGTCAGTACTTAAAGTACTATCCCATAATTTTTAGTATTGCGTCCCACAATGAACGTCTTGGGCCCTAGACGCCGATTTGCCATTTCAGTTTGTCACGCTATATCTCCCGATAGAAAGCACGCACGCAAAATTCAAGAGTCTCAGTAGTTGCAGTACGTCAAGTGCTATCCCACGAATTTTAGTATTGCGTCCCACAATGAACGTCTTGGGCCCTAGACGCCGATTTGCCATTTCAGTTTGTCACGCTATATCTTCCGATAGAAAGCACGCAGGCAAACTTCAATAGTGTCAGTAGTTGCAGTACGTAGAGTACTATCCTAGGAATTTTAGTATTGCGTCCCACGGCGAACGTCATGTGCCCCAGACGCCGATTTGCCATTTTAGATTGTCACGCTATATCTCTTGACAGAAAGCACGCAGATAAAATTCAATAGTATCAGTAGATGCAGTACGTAGAGTACTACCACAAAATTTTTAGTATTGCGTCCCACGACGAACGTCTTGGGCCCCAGACGCCAATTTGCCATTTTTGATTGTCACGCTATATCTCCCGATAGAAAGCACGCAGGCAAAATTCAAGAGTGTCAGTAGTTGCAGTACGTCAAGTGCTATCCCACGAATTTTAGTATTGCGTCCCACAATGAACGTCTTGGGCCCTAAACGCCGATTTGCCATTTCAGTTTGTCACGCTATATCTCCCGATAGAAAGCACGCACGCAAAATTCAAGAGTGTCAGTAGTTGCAGTACGTCAAGTGCTATCCCACGAATTTTAGTATTGCGTAACAGGACGAACGTCTTAGGCCCCAGACGCCAATTTGCCATTTTTGATTTTCACGCTATATCTCCCTAAAGAAAGCACGCAGACAAACTTCAAGAGTGTCAGTAGAGTCAGTACTTAAAGTACTATCCCATAATTTTTAGTATTGCGTCCCACAATGAACGTCTTGGGCCCCAGACGCCGATTTGCCATTTCAGTTTGTCACGCTATATCTCCCGATAGAAAGCACGCACGCAAAATTCAAGAGTCTCAGTAGTTGCAGTACGTCAAGTGCTATCCCACGAATTTTAGTATTGCGTCCCACAATGAACGTCTTGGGCCCTAGACGCCGATTTGCCATTTCAGTTTGTCACGCTATATCTTCCGACAGAAAGCACGCAGGCAAAGTTCAATAGTGTCAGTAGATGCAGTACGTAGAGTACTATCCTAGGAATTTTAGTATTGCGTCCCACGGCGAACGTCATGTGCCCCAGACGCCGATTTGCTATTTTAGATTGTCACGCTATATCTCTTGACAGAAAGCACGCAGATAAAATTCAATAGTATCAGTAGATGCAGTATGTAGAGTACTATCACAGAAGTTTTAGTATTGCGTCCCACGACGAACGTCTTGGGCCCCAGACGCCAATTTGCCATTTTTGATTGTCACGCTATATCTCCCGATAGAAAGCACGCAGGCAAAATTCAAGAGTGTCAGTAGTTGCAGTACGTCAAGTGCTATCCCACGAGTTTTAGTATTGCGTCCCACAATGAACGTCTTGGGCCCTAAACGCCGATTTGCCATTTCAGTTTGTCACGCTATATCTCCCGATAGAAAGCACGCACGCAAAATTCAAGAGTGTCAGTAGTTGCAGTACGTCAAGTGCTATTCCACGATATTTAGTATTGCGTAACAGGACGAACGTCTTGGGCCCGAAACGCCAATTTGCCATTTTTGATTTTTACGCTATATTTCCCGAAAGAAAGCACGCAGACAAACTTCAAGAGTGTCAGTAGAGTCAGTACTTAAAGTACTATCCCATAATTTTTAGTATTGCGTCCCACAATGAACGTCTTGGGCCCTAGACGCCGATTTGCCATTTCAGTTTGTCACGCTATATCTCCCGATAGAAAGCACGCACGCAAAATTCAAGAGTGTCAGTAGATGCAGCCAGTAGAGTACTATCACAGAATTTTTAGTATTGCGTCCCACAATGAAAGTCTTGGGCCCTAGATGCCAATTTGCCATTCCAGTTTGTCACGCTATATCTCCCGATAGAAAGCACGCAGGCAAACTTCAAGAGTATCAGTAGAGTCAGTACGTAAAGTACTATCCCAGAATTTTTAGTATTGCGTCCCACGAAAAACGTGCCTCGCGCCAGACACCAATTTGCCATTTTAGATTGTCACGCTATATCTCCCGAAAGAAAGCACGCAGACAAACTTCAAGAGTGTCAGTAGATGCAGTACGTCAAGTAATATCCCACGAATTTTAGTATTGCGTAACAGGACGAACGTCTTGGGCCCGAGACGCCAATTTGCCATTTTTGATTTTTACGCTATATCTCCCGAAGAAAGCACGCAGACAAACTTCAAGAGTGTCAGTAGAGTCAGTACTTAAAGTACTATCCCATAATTTTTAGTATTGCGTCCCACAATGAACGTCTTGGGCCCTAGACACCGATTTGCCATTTCAGTTTGTCACGCTATATCTCCCGATAGAAAGCACGCAGGCAAACTTCAAGAGTATCAGTAGAGTCAGTACATAAAGTACTATCCCAGAATTTTTAGTATTGCGTCCCACAAAAAACGTGCCTCGCGCCAGACGCCAATTTGCCATTTTAGATTGTCACGCTATATCTCCCGAAAGAAAGCACGCAGACAAACTTCAACAGTGTCAGTAGATGCAGTACGTCAAGTAATATCCCACGAATTTTAGTATTGCGTCCCACGACGAACGTCTTAGGCCCTAGATGCCGATTTGCCATTTCAGTTTGTCATGCTATTTCTCCCGGCAGAAAGCACGCAGACAAATTTCAATAGTGTCAGTAGATGCAGTACTTGAAGTACTATCACAAAATTTTTAGTATTGCGTCCCACGATGAACGTCTTGGGCCCCAGACGCCAATTTGCCATTTTAGATTGTCACGCTATATCTCCCGATAGAAAGCACGCAGGCAAAATTCAACAGCGTCAGTAGATGCAATACCTTAAGTAATATCCCACGAATTTTATTATTGCGTCCCACAACGAACGTCTTGGGCCCTAGATGCCAATTTGCCATTTCAGTTTGTCACGCTATTTCTCCCAGCAGAAAGCACGCAGACAAATTTCAGTAGTGTCAGCAGATGCAGTACGTAGAGTACTATCACAGAATTTTTAGTATTGCGTCTCACGACGAACGTCTTGGGCCCCAGACGCCAATTTGCCATTTTAGATTGTCACGCTATATCTCCCGACAAAAAGCACGCAGGCAAACTTCAATAGTGACAGTAGATGCAGCACGTAAAGCACTATCACAGAATTTTTAATATTGCGTCCCACAACGAACGTCTTGGGCCCCAGACGCCAATTTGCCATTTTAGATTGTCACGCTATATCTCCCGATAGAAAGCACGCAGGCAAAATTCAAGAGTGTCAGTAGTTGCAGTACGTCCAGTGCTATCCCACGAATTTTAGTATTGCGTCCCACGACGAAAGTCTTGGCCATGGATGCCGATTTGCCATTTGAGTTTGTCACGCTATATCTCCCGGCAGAAAGCACGCAGACAAATTTCAATAGTGTCAGTATATACAGTACGTAGAGTAATATCCCACGGATTTTAGTATTGCGTTCAATGACGAACGTCTTGGGCCCCAGACGCCAACTTGCCATTTTAGATTGTCACGCTATATCTCCCGATAGAAAGCACGCAGACAAAATTCAAGAGTGTCAGTAGTTGCAGTACGTTAAGTGCTATCCCACGAATTTTAGTATTGCGTCCCACAATGAACGTCTTGGGCCCTAAACGCCGATTTGCCATTTCAGTTTGTCACGCTATATCTCCCGGAAGAAAGCACGCAGACAAATTTGAATAGTGTCAGTATATACAGTACGTAGAGTAATATCCCACGAGTTTTAGTATTGCGTAACAGGACGAACGTCTTGGGCCCCAGACGCCAATTTGCCATTTTTGATTTTCACGCTATATCTCCCGAAAGAAAGCACGCAGACAAACTTCAAGAGTGTCAGTAGAGTCAGTACTTAAAGTACTATCCCATAATTTTTAGTATTGCGTCCCACAATGAACGTCTTGGGCCCTACACGCCGATTTGCCATTTCAGTTTGTCACGCTATATCTCCCGATAGAAAGCACGCACGCAAAATTCAAGAGTCTCAGTAGTTGCAGTACGTCAAGTGCTATCCCACGAATTTTAGTATTGCGTCCCACAATGAACGTCTTGGGCCCTAGACGCCGATTTGCCATTTCAGTTTGTCACGCTATATCTTCCGACAGAAAGCACGCAGGCAAAGTTCAATAGTGTCAGTAGATGCAGTACGTAAAGTACTATCCTAGGAATTTTAGTATTGCGTCCCACGGCGAACGTCATGTGCCCCAGACGCCGATTTGCTATTTTAGATTGTCACGCTATATCTCTTGACAGAAAGAACGCAGATAAAATTCAATAGTATCAGTAGATGCAGTATGTAGAGTACTATCACAGAAGTTTTAGTATTGCGTCCCACGACGAACGTCTTGGGCCCCAGACGCCAATTTGCCATTTTTGATTGTCACGCTATATCTCCCGATAGAAAGCACGCAGGCAAAATTCAAGAGTGTCAGTAGTTGCAGTACGTCAAGTGCTATCCCACGAGTTTTAGTATTGCGTCCCACAATGAACGTCTTGGGCCCTAAACGCCGATTTGCCATTTCAGTTTGTCACGCTATATCTCCCGATAGAAAGCACGCACGCAAAATTCAAGAGTGTCAGTAGTTGCAGTACGTCAAGTGCTATTCCACGATATTTAGTATTGCGTAACAGGACGAACGTCTTGGGCCCGAAACGCCAATTTGCCATTTTTGATTTTTACGCTATATTTCCCGAAAGAAAGCACGCAGACAAACTTCAAGAGTGTCAGTAGAGTCAGTACTTAAAGTACTATCCCATAATTTTTAGTATTGCGTCCCACAATGAACGTCTTGGGCCCTAGACGCCGATTTGCCATTTCAGTTTGTCACGCTATATCTCCCGATAGAAAGCACGCACGCAAAATTCAAGAGTGTCAGTAGATGCAGCCAGTAGAGTACTATCACAGAATTTTTAGTATTGCGTCCCACAATGAAAGTCTTGGGCCCTAGATGCCAATTTGCCATTCCAGTTTGTCACGCTATATCTCCCGATAGAAAGCACGCAGGCAAACTTCAAGAGTATCAGTAGAGTCAGTACGTAAAGTACTATCCCAGAATTTTTAGTATTGCGTCCCACGAAAAACGTGCCTCGCGCAAGACGCCAATTTGCCATTTTAGATTGTCACGCTATATCTCCCGAAAGAAAGCACGCAGACAAACTTCAAGAGTGTCAGTAGATGCAGTACGTCAAGTAATATCCCACGAATTTTAGTATTGCGTAACAGGACGAACGTCTTGGGCCCGAGACGCCAATTTGCCATTTTTGATTTTTACGCTATATCTCCCGAAGAAAGCACGCAGACAAACTTCAAGAGTGTCAGTAGAGTCAGTACTTAAAGTACTATCCCATAATTTTTAGTATTGCGTCCCACGACGAACGTCTTAGGCCCTAGATGCCGATTTGCCATTTCAGTTTGTCATGCTATTTCTCCCGGCAGAAAGCACGCAGACAAATTTCAATAGTGTCAGTAGATGCAGTACTTGAAGTACTATCACAAAATTTTTAGTATTGCGTCCCACGATGAACGTCTTGGGCCCCAGACGCCAATTTGCCATTTTAGATTGTCACGCTATATCTCCCGATAGAAAGCACGCAGGCAAAATTCAACAGCGTCAGTAGATGCAATACCTTAAGTAATATCCCACGAATTTTATTATTGCGTCCCACAACGAACGTCTTGGGCCCTAGATGCCAATTTGCCATTTCAGTTTGTCACGCTATTTCTCCCAGCAGAAAGCACGCAGACAAATTTCAGTAGTGTCAGCAGATGCAGTACGTAGAGTACTATCACAGAATTTTTAGTATTGCGTCTCACGACGAACGTCTTGGGCCCCAGACGCCAATTTGCCATTTTAGATTGTCACGCTATATCTCCCGACAAAAAGCACGCAGGCAAACTTCAATAGTGACAGTAGATGCAGCACGTAAAGCACTATCACAGAATTTTTAATATTGCGTCCCACAACGAACGTCTTGGGCCCCAGACGCCAATTTGCCATTTTAGATTGTCACGCTATATCTCCCGATAGAAAGCACGCAGGCAAAATTCAAGAGTGTCAGTAGTTGCAGTACGTCCAGTGCTATCCCACGAATTTTAGTATTGCGTCCCACGACGAAAGTCTTGGCCATGGATGCCGATTTGCCATTTGAGTTTGTCACGCTATATCTCCCGGCAGAAAGCACGCAGACAAATTTCAATAGTGTCAGTATATACAGTACGTAGAGTAATATCCCACGGATTTTAGTATTGCGTTCAATGACGAACGTCTTGGGCCCCAGACGCCAACTTGCCATTTTAGATTGTCACGCTATATCTCCCGATAGAAAGCACGCAGACAAAATTCAAGAGTGTCAGTAGTTGCAGTACGTTAAGTGCTATCCCACGAATTTTAGTATTGCGTCCCACAATGAACGTCTTGGGCCCTAAACGCCGATTTGCCATTTCAGTTTGTCACGCTATATCTCCCGGAAGAAAGCACGCAGACAAATTTGAATAGTGTCAGTATATACAGTACGTAGAGTAATATCTCACGAGTTTTAGTATTGCGTAACAGGACGAACGTCTTGGGCCCCAGACGCCAATTTGCCATTTTTGATTTTCACGCTATATCTCCCGAAAGAAAGCACGCAGACAAACTTCAAGAGTGTCAGTAGATGCAGTACGTAGAGTACTATCCTAGGAATTTTAGTATTGCGTCCCACGGCGAACGTCATGTGCCCCAGACGCCGATTTGCCATTTTAGATTGTCACGCTATATCTCTTGACAGAAAGCACGCAGATAAAATTCAATAGTATCAGTAGATGCAGTACGTAGAGTACTACCACAAAATTTTTAGTATTGCGTCCCACGACGAACGTCTTGGGCCCCAGACGCCAATTTGCCATTTTTGATTGTCACGCTATATCTCCCGATAGAAAGCACGCAGGCAAAATTCAAGAGTGTCAGTAGTTGCAGTACGTCAAGTGCTATCCCACGAATTTTAGTATTGCGTCCCACAATGAACGTCTTGGGCCCTAAACGCCGATTTGCCATTTCAGTTTGTCACGCTATATCTCCCGATAGAAAGCACGCACGCAAAATTCAAGAGTGTCAGTAGTTGCAGTACGTCAAGTGCTATCCCACGAATTTTAGTATTGCGTAACAGGACGAACGTCTTAGGCCCCAGACGCCAATTTGCCATTTTTGATTTTCACGCTATATCTCCCTAAAGAAAGCACGCAGACAAACTTCAAGAGTGTCAGTAGAGTCAGTACTTAAAGTACTATCCCATAATTTTTAGTATTGCGTCCCACAATGAACGTCTTGGGCCCTAGACGCCGATTTGCCATTTCAGTTTGTCACGCTATATCTCCCGATAGAAAGCACGCACGCAAAATTCAATAGTATCAGTAGATGCAGTATGTAGAGTACTATCACAGAAGTTTTAGTATTGCGTCCCACGATGAACGTCTTGGGCCCCAGACGCCAATTTGCCATTTTTGATTGTCACGCTATATCTCCCGATAGAAAGCACGCAGGCAAAATTCAAGAGTGTCAGTAGTTGCAGTACGTCAAGTGCTATCCCACGAGTTTTAGTATTGCGTCCCACAATGAACGTCTTGGGCCCTAAACGCCGATTTGCCATTTCAGTTTGTCACGCTATATCTCCCGATAGAAAGCACGCACGCAAAATTCAAGAGTGTCAGCAGTTGCAGTACGTCAAGTGCTATTCCACGATATTTAGTATTGCGTAACAGGACGAACGTTTTGGGTCCGAAACGCCAATTTGCCATTTTTGATTTTTACGCTATATTTCCCGAAAGAAAGCACGCAGACAAACTTCAAGAGTGTCAGTAGAGTCAGTACTTAAAGTACTATCCCATAATTTTTAGTATTGCGTCCCACAATGAACGTCTTGGGCCCTAGACGCCGATTTGCCATTTCAGTTTGTCACGCTATATCTCCCGATAGAAAGCACGCACGCAAAATTCAAGAGTGTCAGTAGATGCAGCCAGTAGAGTACTATCACAGAATTTTTAGTATTGCGTCCCACAATGAAAGTCTTGGGCCCTAGATGCCAATTTGCCATTCCAGTTTGTCACGCTATATCTCCCGATAGAAAGCACGCAGGCAAACTTCAAGAGTATCAGTAGAGTCAGTACGTAAAGTACTATCCCAGAATTTTTAGTATTGCGTCCCACGAAAAACGTGCCTCGCGCCAGACGCCAATTTGCCATTTTAGAGTGTCACGCTATATCTCCCGAAAGAAAGCACGCAGACAAACTTCAAGAGTGTCAGTAGATGCAGTACGTCAAGTAATATCCCACGAATTTTAGTATTGCGTAACAGGACGAACGTCTTGGGCCCGAGACGCCAATTTGCCATTTTTGATTTTTACGCTATATCTCCCGAAGAAAGCACGCAGACAAACTTCAAGAGTGTCAGTAGAGTCAGTACTTAAAGTACTATCCCATAATTTTTAGTATTGCGTCCCACAATGAACGTCTTGGGCCCCAGACGCCGATTTGCCATTTCAGTTTGTCACGCTATATCTCCCGATAGAAAGCACACACGCAAAATTCAAGAGTCTCAGTAGTTGCAGTACGTCAAGTGCTATCCCACGAATTTTAGTATTGCGTCCCACAATGAACGTCTTGGGCCCTAGACGCCGATTTGCCATTTCAGTTTGTCACGCTATATCTTCCGACAGAAAGCACGCAGGCAAAGTTCAATAGTGTCAGTAGATGCAGTACGTAGAGTACTATCCTAGGAATTTTAGTATTGCGTCCCACGGCGAACGTCATGTGCCCCAGACGCCGATTTGCTATTTTAGATTGTCACGCTATATCTCTTGACAGAAAGAACGCAGATAAAATTCAATAGTATCAGTAGATGCAGTATGTAGAGTACTATCACAGAAGTTTTAGTATTGCGTCCCACGACGAACGTCTTGGGCCCCAGACGCCAATTTGCCATTTTTGATTGTCACGCTATATCTCCCGATAGAAAGCACGCAGGCAAAATTCAAGAGTGTCAGTAGTTGCAGTACGTCAAGTGCTATCCCACGAGTTTTAGTATTGCGTCCCACAATGAACGTCTTGGGCCCTAAACGCCGATTTGCTATTTTAGATTGTCACGCTATATCTCTTGACAGAAAGAACGCAGATAAAATTCAATAGTATCAGTAGATGCAGTATGTAGAGTACTATCACAGAAGTTTTAGTATTGCGTCCCACGACGAACGTCTTGGGCCCCAGACGCCAATTTGCCATTTTAGATTGTCACGCTATATCTCCCGATAGAAAGCACGCAGGCAAAATTCAACAGCGTCAGTAGATGCAATACCTTAAGTAATATCCCACGAATTTTATTATTGCGTCCCACAACGAACGTCTTGGGCCCTAGATGCCAATTTGCCATTTCATTTTGTCACGCTATTTCTCCCAGCAGAAAACACGCAGACAAATTTCAGTAGTGTCAGCAGATGCAGTACGTAGAGTACTATCACAGAATTTTTAGTATTGCGTCTCACGACGAACGTCTTGGGCCCCAGACGCCAATTTGCCATTTTAGATTGTCACGCTATATCTCCCGACAAAAAGCACGCAGGCAAACTTCAATAGTGACAGTAGATGCAGCACGTAAAGCACTATCACAGAATTTTTAATATTGCGTCCCACAACGAACGTCTTGGGCCCCAGACGCCAATTTGCCATTTTAGATTGTCACGCTATATCTCCCGATAGAAAGCACGCAGGCAAAATTCAAGAGTGTCAGTAGTTGCAGTACGTCAAGTGCTATCCCACGAATTTTAGTATTGCGTCCCACGACGAAAGTCTTGGCCATGGATGCCGATTTGCCATTTGAGTTTGTCACGCTATATCTCCCGGCAGAAAGCACGCAGACAAATTTCAATAGTGTCAGTATATACAGTACGTAGAGTAATATCCCACGGATTTTAGTATTGCGTTCAATGACGAACGTCTTGGGCCCCAGACGCCAACTTGCCATTTTAGATTGTCACGCTATATCTCCCGATAGAAAGCACGCAGACAAAATTCAAGAGTGTCAGTAGTTGCAGTACGTTAAGTGCTATCCCACGAATTTTAGTATTGCGTCCCACAATGAACGTCTTGGGCCCTAAACGCCGATTTGCCATTTCAGTTTGTCACGCTATATCTCCCGGAAGAAAGCACGCAGACAAATTTGAATAGTGTCAGTATATACAGTACGTAGAGTAATATCCCACGAGTTTTAGTATTGCGTAACAGGACGAACGTCTTGGGCCCCAGACGCCAATTTGCCATTTTTGATTTTCACGCTATATCTCCCGAAAGAAAGCACGCAGACAAACTTCAAGAGTGTCAGTAGAGTCAGTACTTAAAGTACTATCCCATAATTTTTAGTATTGCGTCCCACAATGAACGTCTTGGGCCCTAGACGCCGATTTGCCATTTCAGTTTGTCACGCTATATCTCCCGATAGAAAGCACGCACGCAAAATTCAAGAGTCTCAGTAGTTGCAGTACGTCAAGTGCTATCCCACGAATTTTAGTATTGCGTCCCACAATGAACGTCTTGGGCCCTAGACGCCGATTTGCTATTTCAGTTTGTCACGCTATATCTTCCGATAGAAAGCACGCAGGCAAACTTCAATAGTGTCAGTAGATGCAGTACGTAGAGTACTATCCTAGGAATTTTAGTATTGCGTCCCACGGCGAACGTCATGTGCCCCAGACGCCGATTTGCCATTTTAGATTGTCACGCTATATCTCTTGACAGAAAGCACGCAGATAAAATTCAATAGTATCAGTAGATGCAGTACGTAGAGTACTACCACAAAATTTTTAGTATTGCGTCCCACGACGGACGTCTTGGGCCCCAGACGCCAATTTGCCATTTTTGATTGTCACGCTATATCTCCCGATAGAAAGCACGCAGGCAAAATTCAAGAGTGTCAGTAGTTGCAGTACGTCAAGTGCTATCCCACGAATTTTAGTATTGCGTCCCACAATGAACGTCTTGGGCCCTAAACGCCGATTTGCCATTTCAGTTTGTCACGCTATATCTCCCGATAGAAAGCACGCACGCAAAATTCAAGAGTGTCAGTAGTTGCAGTACGTCAAGTGCTATCCCACGAATTTTAGTATTGCGTAACAGGACGAACGTCTTAGGCCCCAGACGCCAATTTGCCATTTTTGATTTTCACGCTATATCTCCCTAAAGAAAGCACGCAGACAAACTTCAAGAGTGTCAGTAGAGTCAGTACTTAAAGTACTATCCCATAATTTTTAGTATTGCGTCCCACAATGAACGTCTTGGGCCCTAGACGCCGATTTGCCATTTCAGTTTGTCACGCTATATCTCCCGATAGAAAGCACGCACGCAAAATTCAAGAGTCTCAGTAGTTGCAGTACGTCAAGTGCTATCCCACGAATTTTAGTATTGCGTCCCACAATGAACGTCTTGGGCCCTAGATGCCGATTTGCCATTTCAGTTTGTCACGCTATATCTTCCGACAGAAAGCACGCAGGCAAAGTTCAATAGTGTCAGTAGATGCAGTACGTAGAGTACTATCCTAGGAATTTTAGTATTGCGTCCCACGGCGAACGTCATGTGCCCCAGACGCCGATTTGCCATTTTAGATTGTCACGCTATATCTCTTGACAGAAAGCACGCAGATAAAATTCAATAGTATCAGTAGATGCAGTATGTAGAGTACTATCACAGAAGTTTTAGTATTGCGTCCCACGACGAACGTCTTGGGCCCCAGACGCCAATTTGCCATTTTTGATTGTCACGCTATATCTTCCGATAGAAAGCACGCAGGCAAAATTCAAGAGTGTCAGTAGTTGCAGTACGTCAAGTGCTATCCCACGAGTTTTAGTATTGCGTCCCAAAATGAACGTCTTGGGCCCTAAACGCCGATTTGCCATTTCAGTTTGTCACGCTATATCTCCCGGAAGAAAGCACGCAGACAAATTTGAATAGTGTCAGTATATACAGTACGTAGAGTAATATCCCACGAGTTTTAGTATTGCGTAACAGGACGAACGTCTTGGGCATCAGACGCCAATTTGCAATTTTTGATTTTCACGCTATATCTCCCGAAAGAAAGCACGCAGACAAACTTCAAGAGTGTCAGTAGAGTCAGTACTTAAAGTACTATCCCATAATTTTTAGTATTGCGTCCCACAATGAACGTCTTGGGCCCTAGACGCCGATTTGCCATTTCAGTTTGTCACGCTATATCTCCCGATAGAAAGCACGCACGCAAAATTCAAGAGTCTCAGTAGTTGCAGTACGTCAAGTGCTATCCCACGAATTTTAGTATTGCGTCCCACAATGAACGTCTTGGGCCCTAGACGCCGATTTGCCATTTCAGTTTGTCACGCTATATCTTCCGATAGAAAGCACGCAGGCAAACTTCAATAGTGTCAGTAGTTGCAGTACGTAGAGTACTATCCTAGGAATTTTAGTATTGCGTCCCACGGCGAACGTCATGTGCCCCAGACGCCGATTTGCCATTTTAGATTGTCACGCTATATCTCTTGACAGAAAGCACGCAGATAAAATTCAATAGTATCAGTAGATGCAGTACGTAGAGTACTACCACAAAATTTTTAGTATTGCGTCCCACGACGAACGTCTTGGGCCCCAGACGCCAATTTGCCATTTTTGATTGTCACGCTATATCTCCCGATAGAAAGCACGCAGGCAAAATTCAAGAGTGTCAGTAGTTGCAGTACGTCAAGTGCTATCCCACGAATTTTAGTATTGCGTCCCACAATGAACGTCTTGGGCCCTAAACGCCGATTTGCCATTTCAGTTTGTCACGCTATATCTCCCGATAGAAAGCACGCACGCAAAATTCAAGAGTGTCAGTAGTTGCAGTACGTCAAGTGCTATCCCACGAATTTTAGTATTGCGTAACAGGACGAACGTCTTAGGCCCCAGACGCCAATTTGCCATTTTTGATTTTCACGCTATATCTCCCTAAAGAAAGCACGCAGACAAACTTCAAGAGTGTCAGTAGAGTCAGTACTTAAAGTACTATCCCATAATTTTTAGTATTGCGTCCCACAATGAACGTCTTGGGCCCCAGACGCCGATTTGCCATTTCAGTTTGTCACGCTATATCTCCCGATAGAAAGCACGCACGCAAAATTCAAGAGTCTCAGTAGTTGCAGTACGTCAAGTGCTATCCCACGAATTTTAGTATTGCGTCCCACAATGAACGTCTTGGGCCCTAGACGCCGATTTGCCATTTCAGTTTGTCACGCTATATCTTCCGACAGAAAGCACGCAGGCAAAGTTCAATAGTGTCAGTAGATGCAGTACGTAGAGTACTATCCTAGGAATTTTAGTATTGCGTCCCACGGCGAACGTCATGTGCCCCAGACGCCGATTTGCTATTTTAGATTGTCACGCTATATCTCTTGACAGAAAGCACGCAGATAAAATTCAATAGTATCAGTAGATGCAGTATGTAGAGTACTATCACAGAAGTTTTAGTATTGCGTCCCACGACGAACGTCTTGGGCCCCAGACGCCAATTTGCCATTTTTGATTGTCACGCTATATCTCCCGATAGAAAGCACGCAGGCAAAATTCAA
The DNA here is from genome assembly GCF_987345545.1 of Pholcus phalangioides. Lineage (NCBI taxonomy): Eukaryota > Metazoa > Arthropoda > Arachnida > Araneae > Pholcidae > Pholcus > Pholcus phalangioides. Next base: position 22,053,569 of record NW_028301610.1, on the reverse strand, counting down.
GAGTGTCAGTAGTTGCAGTACGTCAAGTGCTATCCCACGAGTTTTAGTATTGCGTCCCACAATGAACGTCTTGGGCCCTAAACGCCGATTTGCCATTTCAGTTTGTCACGCTATATCTCCCGATAGAAAGCACGCACGCAAAATTCAAGAGTGTCAGTAGTTGCAGTACGTCAAGTGCTATTCCACGATATTTAGTATTGCGTAACAGGACGAACGTCTTGGGCCCGAAACGCCAATTTGCCATTTTTGATTTTTACGCTATATTTCCCGAAAGAAAGCACGCAGACAAACTTCAAGAGTGTCAGTAGAGTCAGTACTTAAAGTACTATCCCATAATTTTTAGTATTGCGTCCCACAATGAACGTCTTGGGCCCTAGACGCCGATTTGCCATTTCAGTTTGTCACGCTATATCTCCCGATAGAAAGCACGCACGCAAAATTCAAGAGTGTCAGTAGATGCAGCCAGTAGAGTACTATCACAGAATTTTTAGTATTGCGTCCCACAATGAAAGTCTTGGGCCCTAGATGCCAATTTGCCATTCCAGTTTGTCACGCTATATCTCCCGATAGAAAGCACGCAGGCAAACTTCAAGAGTATCAGTAGAGTCAGTACGTAAAGTACTATCCCAGAATTTTTAGTATTGCGTCCCACGAAAAACGTGCCTCGCGCCAGACACCAATTTGCCATTTTAGATTGTCACGCTATATCTCCCGAAAGAAAGCACGCAGACAAACTTCAAGAGTGTCAGTAGATGCAGTACGTCAAGTAATATCCCACGAATTTTAGTATTGCGTAACAGGACGAACGTCTTGGGCCCGAGACGCCAATTTGCCATTTTTGATTTTTACGCTATATCTCCCGAAGAAAGCACGCAGACAAACTTCAAGAGTGTCAGTAGAGTCAGTACTTAAAGTACTATCCCATAATTTTTAGTATTGCGTCCCACAATGAACGTCTTGGGCCCCAGACGCCGATTTGCCATTTCAGTTTGTCACGCTATATCTCCCGATAGAAAGCACGCACGCAAAATTCAAGAGTCTCAGTAGTTGCAGTACGTCAAGTGCTATCCCACGAATTTTAGTATTGCGTCCCACAATGAACGTCTTGGGCCCTAGACGCCGATTTGCCATTTCAGTTTGTCACGCTATATCTTCCGACAGAAAGCACGCAGGCAAAGTTCAATAGTGTCAGTAGATGCAGTACGTAGAGTACTATCCTAGGAATTTTAGTATTGCGTCCCACGGCGAACGTCATGTGCCCCAGACGCCGATTTGCTATTTTAGATTGTCACGCTATATCTCTTGACAGAAAGAACGCAGATAAAATTCAATAGTATCAGTAGATGCAGTATGTAGAGTACTATCACAGAAGTTTTAGTATTGCGTCCCACGACGAACGTCTTGGGCCCCAGACGCCAATTTGCCATTTTTGATTGTCACGCTATATCTCCCGATAGAAAGCACGCAGGCAAAATTCAAGAGTGTCAGTAGTTGCAGTACGTCAAGTGCTATCCCACGAGTTTTAGTATTGCGTCCCACAATGAACGTCTTGGGCCCTAAACGCCGATTTGCCATTTCAGTTTGTCACGCTATATCTCCCGATAGAAAGCACGCACGCAAAATTCAAGAGTGTCAGTAGTTGCAGTACGTCAAGTGCTATTCCACGATATTTAGTATTGCGTAACAGGACGAACGTCTTGGGCCCGAAACGAAAATTTGCCATTTTTGATTTTTACGCTATATTTCCCGAAAGAAAGCACGCAGACAAACTTCAAGAGTGTCAGTAGAGTCAGTACTTAAAGTACTATCCCATAATTTTTAGTATTGCGTCCCACAATGAACGTCTTGGGCCCTAGACGCCGATTTGCCATTTCAGTTTGTCACGCTATATCTCCCGATAGAAAGCACGCACGCAAAATTCAAGAGTGTCAGTAGATGCAGCCAGTAGAGTACTATCACAGAATTTTTAGTATTGCGTCCCACAATGAAAGTCTTGGGCCCTAGATGCCAATTTGCCATTCCAGTTTGTCACGCTATATCTCCCGATAGAAAGCACGCAGGCAAACTTCAAGAGTATCAGTAGAGTCAGTACGTAAAGTACTATCCCAGAATTTTTAGTATTGCGTCCCACGAAAAACGTGCCTCGCGCAAGACGCCAATTTGCCATTTTAGATTGTCACGCTATATCTCCCGAAAGAAAGCACGCAGACAAACTTCAAGAGTGTCAGTAGATGCAGTACGTCAAGTAATATCCCACGAATTTTAGTATTGCGTAACAGGACGAACGTCTTGGGCCCGAGACGCCAATTTGCCATTTTTGATTTTTACGCTATATCTCCCGAAGAAAGCACGCAGACAAACTTCAAGAGTGTCAGTAGAGTCAGTACTTAAAGTACTATCCCATAATTTTTAGTATTGCGTCCCACGACGAACGTCTTAGGCCCTAGATACCGATTTGCCATTTCAGTTTGTCATGCTATTTCTCCCGGCAGAAAGCACGCAGACAAATTTCAATAGTGTCAGTAGATGCAGTACTTGAAGTACTATCACAAAATTTTTAGTATTGCGTCCCACGATGAACGTCTTGGGCCCCAGACGCCAATTTGCCATTTTAGATTGTCACGCTATATCTCCCGATAGAAAGCACGCAGGCAAAATTCAACAGCGTCAGTAGATGCAATACCTTAAGTAATATCCCACGAATTTTATTATTGCGTCCCACAACGAACGTCTTGGGCCCTAGATGCCAATTTGCCATTTCAGTTTGTCACGCTATTTCTCCCAGCAGAAAGCACGCAGACAAATTTCAGTAGTGTCAGCAGATGCAGTACGTAGAGTACTATCACAGAATTTTTAGTATTGCGTCTCACGACGAACGTCTTGGGCCCCAGACGCCAATTTGCCATTTTAGATTGTCACGCTATATCTCCCGACAAAAAGCACGCAGGCAAACTTCAATAGTGACAGTAGATGCAGCACGTAAAGCACTATCACAGAATTTTTAATATTGCGTCCCACAACGAACGTCTTGGGCCCCAGACGCCAATTTGCCATTTTAGATTGTCACGCTATATCTCCCGATAGAAAGCACGCAGGCAAAATTCAAGAGTGTCAGTAGTTGCAGTACGTCCAGTGGTATCCCACGAATTTTAGTATTGCGTCCCACGACGAAAGTCTTGGCCATGGATGCCGATTTGCCATTTGAGTTTGTCACGCTATATCTCCCGGCAGAAAGCACGCAGACAAATTTCAATAGTGTCAGTATATACAGTACGTAGAGTAATATCCCACGGATTTTAGTATTGCGTTCAATGACGAACGTCTTGGGCCCCAGACGCCAACTTGCCATTTTAGATTGTCACGCTATATCTCCCGATAGAAAGCACGCAGACAAAATTCAAGAGTGTCAGTAGTTGCAGTACGTTAAGTGCTATCCCACGAATTTTAGTATTGCGTCCCACAATGAACGTCTTGGGCCCTAAACGCCGATTTGCCATTTCAGTTTGTCACGCTATATCTCCCGGAAGAAAGCACGCAGACAAATTTGAATAGTGTCAGTATATACAGTACGTAGAGTAATATCCCACGAGTTTTAGTATTGCGTAACAGGACGAACGTCTTGGGCCCCAGACGCCAATTTGCCATTTTTGATTTTCACGCTATATCTCCCGAAAGAAAGCACGCAGACAAACTTCAAGAGTGTCAGTAGAGTCAGTACTTAAAGTACTATCCCATAATTTTTAGTATTGCGTCCCACAATGAACGTCTTGGGCCCTAGACGCCGATTTGCCATTTCAGTTTGTCACGCTATATCTCCCGATAGAAAGCACGCACGCAAAATTCAAGAGTCTCAGTAGTTGCAGTACGTCAAGTGCTATCCCACGAATTTTAGTATTGCGTCCCACAATGAACGTCTTGGGCCCTAGACGCCGATTTGCCATTTCAGTTTGTCACGCTATATCTTCCGACAGAAAGCACGCAGGCAAAGTTCAATAGTGTCAGTAGATGCAGTACGTAAAGTACTATCCTAGGAATTTTAGTATTGCGTCCCACGGCGAACGTCATGTGCCCCAGACGCCGATTTGCCATTTTAGATTGTCACGCTATATCTCTTGACAGAAAGCACGCAGATAAAATTCAATAGTATCAGTAGATGCAGTATGTAGAGTACTATCACAGAAGTTTTAGTATTGCGTCCCACGACGAACGTCTTGGGCCCCAGACGCCAATTTGCCATTTTTGATTGTCACGCTATATCTCCCGATAGAAAGCACGCAGGCAAAATTCAAGAGTGTCAGTAGTTGCAGTACGTCAAGTGCTATCCCACGAGTTTTAGTATTGCGTCCCACAATGAACGTCTTGGGCCCTAAACGCCGATTTGCCATTTCAGTTTGTCACGCTATATCTCCCGATAGAAAGCACGCACGCAAAATTCAAGAGTGTCAGCAGTTGCAGTACGTCAAGTGCTATTCCACGATATTTAGTATTGCGTAACAGGACGAACGTCTTGGGCCCGAAACGCCAATTTGCCATTTTTGATTTTTACGCTATATTTCCCGAAAGAAAGCACGCAGACAAACTTCAAGAGTATCAGTAGAGTCAGTACTTAAAGTACTATCCCATAATTTTTAGTATTGCGTCCCACAATGAACGTCTTGGGCCCTAGACGCCGATTTGCCATTTCAGTTTGTCACGCTATATCTCCCGATAGAAAGCACGCACGCAAAATTCAAGAGTGTCAGTAGATGCAGCCAGTAGAGTACTATCACAGAATTTTTAGTATTGCGTCCCACAATGAAAGTCTTGGGCCCTAGATGCCAATTTGCCATTCCAGTTTGTCACGCTATATCTCCCGATAGAAAGCACGCAGGCAAACTTCAAGAGTATCAGTAGAGTCAGTACGTAAAGTACTATCCCAGAATTTTTAGTATTGCGTCCCACGAAAAACGTGCCTCGCGCCAGACGCCAATTTGCCATTTTAGATTGTCACGCTATATCTCCCGAAAGAAAGCACGCAGACAAACTTCAAGAGTGTCAGTAGATGCAGTACGTCAAGTAATATCCCACGAATTTTAGTATTGCGTAACAGGACGAACGTCTTGGGCCCGAGACGCCAATTTGCCATTTTTGATTTTTACGCTATATCTCCCGAAGAAAGCACGCAGACAAACTTCAAGAGTGTCAGTAGAGTCAGTACTTAAAGTACTATCCCATAATTTTTAGTATTGCGTCCCACAATGAACGTCTTGGGCCCCAGACGCCGATTTGCCATTTCAGTTTGTCACGCTATATCTCCCGATAGAAAGCACGCACGCAAAATTCAAGAGTCTCAGTAGTTGCAGTACGTCAAGTGCTATCCCACGAATTTTAGTATTGCGTCCCACAATGAACGTCTTGGGCCCTAGACGCCGATTTGCCATTTCAGTTTGTCACGCTATATCTTCCGACAGAAAGCACGCAGGCAAAGTTCAATAGTGTCAGTAGATGCAGTACGTAGAGTACTATCCTAGGAATTTTAGTATTGCGTCCCACGGCGAACGTCATGTGCCCCAGACGCCGATTTGCTATTTTAGATTGTCACGCTATATCTCTTGACAGAAAGAACGCAGATAAAATTCAATAGTATCAGTAGATGCAGTATGTAGAGTACTATCACAGAAGTTTTAGTATTGCGTCCCACGACGAACGTCTTGGGCCCCAGACGCCAATTTGCCATTTTTGATTGTCACGCTATATCTCCCGATAGAAAGCACGCAGGCAAAATTCAAGAGTGTCAGTAGTTGCAGTACGTCAAGTGCTATCCCACGAGTTTTAGTATTGCGTCCCACAATGAACGTCTTGGGCCCTAAACGCCGATTTGCCATTTCAGTTTGTCACGCTATATCTCCCGATAGAAAGCACGCACGCAAAATTCAAGAGTGTCAGTAGTTGCAGTACGTCAAGTGCTATTCCACGATATTTAGTATTGCGTAACAGGACGAACGTCTTGGGCCCGAAACGCCAATTTGCCATTTTTGATTTTTACGCTATATTTCCCGAAAGAAAGCACGCAGACAAACTTCAAGAGTGTCAGTAGAGTCAGTACTTAAAGTACTATCCCATAATTTTTAGTATTGCGTCCCACAATGAACGTCTTGGGCCCTAGACGCCGATTTGCCATTTCAGTTTGTCACGCTATATCTCCCGATAGAAAGCACGCACGCAAAATTCAAGAGTGTCAGTAGATGCAGCCAGTAGAGTACTATCACAGAATTTTTAGTATTGCGTCCCACAATGAAAGTCTTGGGCCCTAGATGCCAATTTGCCATTCCAGTTTGTCACGCTATATCTCCCGATAGAAAGCACGCAGGCAAACTTCAAGAGTATCAGTAGAGTCAGTACGTAAAGTACTATCCCAGAATTTTTAGTATTGCGTCCCACGAAAAACGTGCCTCGCGCAAGACGCCAATTTGCCATTTTAGATTGTCACGCTATATCTCCCGAAAGAAAGCACGCAGACAAACTTCAAGAGTGTCAGTAGATGCAGTACGTCAAGTAATATCCCACGAATTTTAGTATTGCGTAACAGGACGAACGTCTTGGGCCCGAGACGCCAATTTGCCATTTTTGATTTTTACGCTATATCTCCCGAAGAAAGCACGCAGACAAACTTCAAGAGTGTCAGTAGAGTCAGTACTTAAAGTACTATCCCATAATTTTTAGTATTGCGTCCCACGACGAACGTCTTAGGCCCTAGATGCCGATTTGCCATTTCAGTTTGTCATGCTATTTCTCCCGGCAGAAAGCACGCAGACAAATTTCAATAGTGTCAGTAGATGCAGTACTTGAAGTACTATCACAAAATTTTTAGTATTGCGTCCCACGATGAACGTCTTGGGCCCCAGACGCCAATTTGCCATTTTAGATTGTCACGCTATATCTCCCGATAGAAAGCACGCAGGCAAAATTCAACAGCGTCAGTAGATGCAATACCTTAAGTAATATCCCACGAATTTTATTATTGCGTCCCACAACGAACGTCTTGGGCCCTAGATGCCAATTTGCCATTTCAGTTTGTCACGCTATTTCTCCCAGCAGAAAGCACGCAGACAAATTTCAGTAGTGTCAGCAGATGCAGTACGTAGAGTACTATCACAGAATTTTTAGTATTGCGTCTCACGACGAACGTCTTGGGCCCCAGACGCCAATTTGCCATTTTAGATTGTCACGCTATATCTCCCGACAAAAAGCACGCAGGCAAACTTCAATAGTGACAGTAGATGCAGCACGTAAAGCACTATCACAGAATTTTTAATATTGCGTCCCACAACGAACGTCTTGGGCCCCAGACGCCAATTTGCCATTTTAGATTGTCACGCTATATCTCCCGATAGAAAGCACGCAGGCAAAATTCAAGAGTGTCAGTAGTTGCAGTACGTCTAGTGCTATCCCACGAATTTTAGTATTGCGTCCCACGACGAAAGTCTTGGCCATGGATGCCGATTTGCCATTTGAGTTTGTCACGCTATATCTCCCGGCAGAAAGCACGCAGACAAATTTCAATAGTGTCAGTATATACAGTACGTAGAGTAATATCCCACGGATTTTAGTATTGCGTTCAATGACGAACGTCTTGGGCCCCAGACGCCAACTTGCCATTTTAGATTGTCACGCTATATCTCCCGATAGAAAGCACGCAGACAAAATTCAAGAGTGTCAGTAGTTGCAGTACGTTAAGTGCTATCCCACGAATTTTAGTATTGCGTCCCACAATGAACGTCTTGGGCCCTAAACGCCGATTTGCCATTTCAGTTTGTCACGCTATATCTCCCGGAAGAAAGCACGCAGACAAATTTGAATAGTGTCAGTATATACAGTACGTAGAGTAATATCCCACGAGTTTTAGTATTGCGTAACAGGACGAACGTCTTGGGCCCCAGACGCCAATTTGCCATTTTTGATTTTCACGCTATATCTCCCGAAAGAAAGCACGCAGACAAACTTCAAGAGTGTCAGTAGATGCAGTACGTAGAGTACTATCCTAGGAATTTTAGTATTGCGTCCCACGGCGAACGTCATGTGCCCCAGACGCCGATTTGCCATTTTAGATTGTCACGCTATATCTCTTGACAGAAAGCACGCAGATAAAATTCAATAGTATCAGTAGATGCAGTACGTAGAGTACTACCACAAAATTTTTAGTATTGCGTCCCACGACGAACGTCTTGGGCCCCAGACGCCAATTTGCCATTTTTGATTGTCACGCTATATCTCCCGATAGAAAGCACGCAGGCAAAATTCAAGAGTGTCAGTAGTTGCAGTACGTCAAGTGCTATCCCACGAATTTTAGTATTGCGTCCCACAATGAACGTCTTGGGCCCTAAACGCCGATTTGCCATTTCAGTTTGTCACGCTATATCTCCCGATAGAAAGCACGCACGCAAAATTCAAGAGTGTCAGTAGTTGCAGTACGTCAAGTGCTATCCCACGAATTTTAGTATTGCGTAACAGGACGAACGTCTTAGGCCCCAGACGCCAATTTGCCATTTTTGATTTTCACGCTATATCTCCCTAAAGAAAGCACGCAGACAAACTTCAAGAGTGTCAGTAGAGTCAGTACTTAAAGTACTATCCCATAATTTTTAGTATTGCGTCCCACAATGAACGTCTTGGGCCCTAGACGCCGATTTGCCATTTCAGTTTGTCACGCTATATCTCCCGATAGAAAGCACGCACGCAAAATTCAAGAGTCTCAGTAGTTGCAGTACGTCAAGTGCTATCCCACGAATTTTAGTATTGCGTCCCACAATGAACGTCTTGGGCCCTAGACGCCGATTTGCCATTTCAGTTTGTCACGCTATATCTTCCGACAGAAAGCACGCAGGCAAAGTTCAATAGTGTCAGTAGATGCAGTACGTAGAGTACTATCCTAGGAATTTTAGTATTGCGTCCCACAGCGAACGTCATGTGCCCCAGACGCCGATTTGCCATTTTAGATTGTCACGCTATATCTCTTGACAGAAAGCACGCAGATAAAATTCAATAGTATCAGTAGATGCAGTATGTAGAGTACTATCACAGAAGTTTTAGTATTGCGTCCCACGATGAACGTCTTGGGCCCCAGACGCCAATTTGCCATTTTTGATTGTCACGCTATATCTCCCGATAGAAAGCACGCAGGCAAAATTCAAGAGTGTCAGTAGTTGCAGTACGTCAAGTGCTATCCCACGAGTTTTAGTATTGCGTCCCACAATGAACGTCTTGGGCCCTAAACGCCGATTTGCCATTTCAGTTTGTCACGCTATATCTCCCGATAGAAAGCACGCACGCAAAATTCAAGAGTGTCAGCAGTTGCAGTACGTCAAGTGCTATTCCACGATATTTAGTATTGCGTAACAGGACGAACGTTTTGGGTCCGAAACGCCAATTTGCCATTTTTGATTTTTACGCTATATTTCCCGAAAGAAAGCACGCAGACAAACTTCAAGAGTGTCAGTAGAGTCAGTACTTAAAGTACTATCCCATAATTTTTAGTATTGCGTCCCACAATGAACGTCTTGGGCCCTAGACGCCGATTTGCCATTTCAGTTTGTCACGCTATATCTCCCGATAGAAAGCACGCACGCAAAATTCAAGAGTGTCAGTAGATGCAGCCAGTAGAGTACTATCACAGAATTTTTAGTATTGCGTCCCACAATGAAAGTCTTGGGCCCTAGATGCCAATTTGCCATTCCAGTTTGTCACGCTATATCTCCCGATAGAAAGCACGCAGGCAAACTTCAAGAGTATCAGTAGAGTCAGTACGTAAAGTACTATCCCAGAATTTTTAGTATTGCGTCCCACGAAAAACGTGCCTCGCGCCAGACGCCAATTTGCCATTTTAGATTGTCACGCTATATCTCCCGAAAGAAAGCACGCAGACAAACTTCAAGAGTGTCAGTAGATGCAGTACGTCAAGTAATATCCCACGAATTTTAGTATTGCGTAACAGGACGAACGTCTTGGGCCCGAGACGCCAATTTGCCATTTTTGATTTTTACGCTATATCTCCCGAAGAAAGCACGCAGACAAACTTCAAGAGTGTCAGTAGAGTCAGTACTTAAAGTACTATCCCATAATTTTTAGTATTGCGTCCCACAATGAACGTCTTGGGCCCCAGACGCCGATTTGCCATTTCAGTTTGTCACGCTATATCTCCCGATAGAAAGCACACACGCAAAATTCAAGAGTCTCAGTAGTTGCAGTACGTCAAGTGCTATCCCACGAATTTTAGTATTGCGTCCCACAATGAACGTCTTGGGCCCTAGACGCCGATTTGCCATTTCAGTTTGTCACGCTATATCTTCCGACAGAAAGCACGCAGGCAAAGTTCAATAGTGTCAGTAGATGCAGTACGTAGAGTACTATCCTAGGAATTTTAGTATTGCGTCCCACGGCGAACGTCATGTGCCCCAGACGCCGATTTGCTATTTTAGATTGTCACGCTATATCTCTTGACAGAAAGAACGCAGATAAAATTCAATAGTATCAGTAGATGCAGTATGTAGAGTACTATCACAGAAGTTTTAGTATTGCGTCCCACGACGAACGTCTTGGGCCCCAGACGCCAATTTGCCATTTTAGATTGTCACGCTATATCTCCCGATAGAAAGCACGCAGGCAAAATTCAACAGCGTCAGTAGATGCAATACCTTAAGTAATATCCCACGAATTTTATTATTGCGTCCCACAACGAACGTCTTGGGCCCTAGATGCCAATTTGCCATTTCATTTTGTCACGCTATTTCTCCCAGCAGAAAACACGCAGACAAATTTCAGTAGTGTCAGCAGATGCAGTACGTAGAGTACTATCACAGAATTTTTAGTATTGCGTCTCACGACGAACGTCTTGGGCCCCAGACGCCAATTTGCCATTTTAGATTGTCACGCTATATCTCCCGACAAAAAGCACGCAGGCAAACTTCAATAGTGACAGTAGATGCAGCACGTAAAGCACTATCACAGAATTTTTAATATTGCGTCCCACAACGAACGTCTTGGGCCCCAGACGCCAATTTGCCATTTTAGATTGTCACGCTATATCTCCCGATAGAAAGCACGCAGGCAAAATTCAAGAGTGTCAGTAGTTGCAGTACGTCAAGTGCTATCCCACGAATTTTAGTATTGCGTCCCACGACGAAAGTCTTGGCCATGGATGCCGATTTGCCATTTGAGTTTGTCACGCTATATCTCCCGGCAGAAAGCACGCAGACAAATTTCAATAGTGTCAGTATATACAGTACGTAGAGTAATATCCCACGGATTTTAGTATTGCGTTCAATGACGAACGTCTTGGGCCCCAGACGCCAACTTGCCATTTTAGATTGTCACGCTATATCTCCCGATAGAAAGCACGCAGACAAAATTCAAGAGTGTCAGTAGTTGCAGTACGTTAAGTGCTATCCCACGAATTTTAGTATTGCGTCCCACAATGAACGTCTTGGGCCCTAAACGCCGATTTGCCATTTCAGTTTGTCACGCTATATCTCCCGGAAGAAAGCACGCAGACAAATTTGAATAGTGTCAGTATATACAGTACGTAGAGTAATATCCCACGAGTTTTAGTATTGCGTAACAGGACGAACGTCTTGGGCCCCAGACGCCAATTTGCCATTTTTGATTTTCACGCTATATCTCCCGAAAGAAAGCACGCAGACAAACTTCAAGAGTGTCAGTAGAGTCAGTACTTAAAGTACTATCCCATAATTTTTAGTATTGCGTCCCACAATGAACGTCTTGGGCCCTAGACGCCGATTTGCCATTTCAGTTTGTCACGCTATATCTCCCGATAGAAAGCACGCACGCAAAATTCAAGAGTCTCAGTAGTTGCAGTACGTCAAGTGCTATCCCACGAATTTTAGTATTGCGTCCCACAATGAACGTCTTGGGCCCTAGACGCCGATTTGCTATTTCAGTTTGTCACGCTATATCTTCCGATAGAAAGCACGCAGGCAAACTTCAATAGTGTCAGTAGATGCAGTACGTAGAGTACTATCCTAGGAATTTTAGTACTGCGTCCCACGGCGAACGTCATGTGCCCCAGACGCCGATTTGCCATTTTAGATTGTCACGCTATATCTCTTGACAGAAAGCACGCAGATAAAATTCAATAGTATCAGTAGATGCAGTACGTAGAGTACTACCACAAAATTTTTAGTATTGCGTCCCACGACGAACGTCTTGGGCCCCAGACGCCAATTTGCCATTTTTGATTGTCACGCTATATCTCCCGATAGAAAGCACGCAGGCAAAATTCAAGAGTGTCAGTAGTTGCAGTACGTCAAGTGCTATCCCACGAATTTTAGTATTGCGTCCCACAATGAACGTCTTGGGCCCTAAACGCCGATTTGCCATTTCAGTTTGTCACGCTATATCTCCCGATAGAAAGCACGCACGCAAAATTCAAGAGTGTCAGTAGTTGCAGTACGTCAAGTGCTATCCCACGAATTTTAGTATTGCGTAACAGGACGAACGTCTTAGGCCCCAGACGCCAATTTGCCATTTTTGATTTTCACGCTATATCTCCCTAAAGAAAGCACGCAGACAAACTTCAAGAGTGTCAGTAGAGTCAGTACTTAAAGTACTATCCCATAATTTTTAGTATTGCGTCCCACAATGAACGTCTTGGGCCCTAGACGCCGATTTGCCATTTCAGTTTGTCACGCTATATCTCCCGATAGAAAGCACGCACGCAAAATTCAAGAGTCTCAGTAGTTGCAGTACGTCAAGTGCTATCCCACGAATTTTAGTATTGCGTCCCACAATGAACGTCTTGGGCCCTAGATGCCGATTTGCCATTTCAGTTTGTCACGCTATATCTTCCGACAGAAAGCACGCAGGCAAAGTTCAATAGTGTCAGTAGATGCAGTATGTAGAGTACTATCACAGAAGTTTTAGTATTGCGTCCCACGATGAACGTCTTGGGCCCCAGACGCCAATTTGCCATTTTTGATTGTCACGCTATATCTCCCGATAGAAAGCACGCAGGCAAAATTCAAGAGTGTCAGTAGTTGCAGTACGTCAAGTGCTATCCCACGAGTTTTAGTATTGCGTCCCACAATGAACGTCTTGGGCCCTAAACGCCGATTTGCCATTTCAGTTTGTCACGCTATATCTCCCGATAGAAAGCACGCACGCAAAATTCAAGAGTGTCAGCAGTTGCAGTACGTCAAGTGCTATTCCACGATATTTAGTATTGCGTAACAGGACGAACGTTTTGGGTCCGAAACGCCAATTTGCCATTTTTGATTTTTACGCTATATTTCCCGAAAGAAAGCACGCAGACAAACTTCAAGAGTGTCAGTAGAGTCAGTACTTAAAGTACTATCCCATAATTTTTAGTATTGCGTCCCACAATGAACGTCTTGGGCCCTAGACGCCGATTTGCCATTTCAGTTTGTCACGCTATATCTCCCGATAGAAAGCACGCACGCAAAATTCAAGAGTGTCAGTAGATGCAGCCAGTAGAGTACTATCACAGAATTTTTAGTATTGCGTCCCACAATGAAAGTCTTGGGCCCTAGATGCCAATTTGCCATTCCAGTTTGTCACGCTATATCTCCCGATAGAAAGCACGCAGGCAAACTTCAAGAGTATCAGTAGAGTCAGTACGTAAAGTACTATCCCAGAATTTTTAGTATTGCGTCCCACGAAAAACGTGCCTCGCGCCAGACGCCAATTTGCCATTTTAGATTGTCACGCTATATCTCCCGAAAGAAAGCACGCAGACAAACTTCAAGAGTGTCAGTAGATGCAGTACGTCAAGTAATATCCCACGAATTTTAGTATTGCGTAACAGGACGAACGTCTTGGGCCCGAGACGCCAATTTGCCATTTTTGATTTTTACGCTATATCTCCCGAAGAAAGCACGCAGACAAACTTCAAGAGTGTCAGTAGAGTCAGTACTTAAAGTACTATCCCATAATTTTTAGTATTGCGTCCCACAATGAACGTCTTGGGCCCCAGACGCCGATTTGCCATTTCAGTTTGTCACGCTATATCTCCCGATAGAAAGCACACACGCAAAATTCAAGAGTCTCAGTAGTTGCAGTACGTCAAGTGCTATCCCACGAATTTTAGTATTGCGTCCCACAATGAACGTCTTGGGCCCTAGACGCCGATTTGCCATTTCAGTTTGTCACGCTATATCTTCCGACAGAAAGCACGCAGGCAAAGTTCAATAGTGTCAGTAGATGCAGTATGTAGAGTACTATCACAGAAGTTTTAGTATTGCGTCCCACGACGAACGTCTTGGGCCCCAGACGCCAATTTGCCATTTTAGATTGTCACGCTATATCTCCCGATAGAAAGCACGCAGGCAAAATTCAACAGCGTCAGTAGATGCAATACCTTAAGTAATATCCCACGAATTTTATTATTGCGTCCCACAACGAACGTCTTGGGCCCTAGATGCCAATTTGCCATTTCATTTTGTCACGCTATTTCTCCCAGCAGAAAACACGCAGACAAATTTCAGTAGTGTCAGCAGATGCAGTACGTAGAGTACTATCACAGAATTTTTAGTATTGCGTCTCACGACGAACGTCTTGGGCCCCAGACGCCAATTTGCCATTTTAGATTGTCACGCTATATCTCCCGACAAAAAGCACGCAGGCAAACTTCAATAGTGACAGTAGATGCAGCACGTAAAGCACTATCACAGAATTTTTAATATTGCGTCCCACAACGAACGTCTTGGGCCCCAGACGCCAATTTGCCATTTTAGATTGTCACGCTATATCTCCCGATAGAAAGCACGCAGGCAAAATTCAAGAGTGTCAGTAGTTGCAGTACGTCAAGTGCTATCCCACGAATTTTAGTATTGCGTCCCACGACGAAAGTCTTGGCCATGGATGCCGATTTGCCATTTGAGTTTGTCACGCTATATCTCCCGGCAGAAAGCACGCAGACAAATTTCAATAGTGTCAGTATATACAGTACGTAGAGTAATATCCCACGGATTTTAGTATTGCGTTCAATGACGAACGTCTTGGGCCCCAGACGCCAACTTGCCATTTTAGATTGTCACGCTATATCTCCCGATAGAAAGCACGCAGACAAAATTCAAGAGTGTCAGTAGTTGCAGTACGTTAAGTGCTATCCCACGAATTTTAGTATTGCGTCCCACAATGAACGTCTTGGGCCCTAAACGCCGATTTGCCATTTCAGTTTGTCACGCTATATCTCCCGGAAGAAAGCACGCAGACAAATTTGAATAGTGTCAGTATATACAGTACGTAGAGTAATATCCCACGAGTTTTAGTATTGCGTAACAGGACGAACGTCTTGGGCCCCAGACGCCAATTTGCCATTTTTGATTTTCACGCTATATCTCCCGAAAGAAAGCACGCAGACAAACTTCAAGAGTGTCAGTAGAGTCAGTACTTAAAGTACTATCCCATAATTTTTAGTATTGCGTCCCACAATGAACGTCTTGGGCCCTAGACGCCGATTTGCCATTTCAGTTTGTCACGCTATATCTCCCGATAGAAAGCACGCACGCAAAATTCAAGAGTCTCAGTAGTTGCAGTACGTCAAGTGCTATCCCACGAATTTTAGTATTGCGTCCCACAATGAACGTCTTGGGCCCTAGACGCCGATTTGCTATTTCAGTTTGTCACGCTATATCTTCCGATAGAAAGCACGCAGGCAAACTTCAATAGTGTCAGTAGATGCAGTACGTAGAGTACTATCCTAGGAATTTTAGTATTGCGTCCCACGGCGAACGTCATGTGCCCCAGACGCCGATTTGCCATTTTAGATTGTCACGCTATATCTCTTGACAGAAAGCACGCAGATAAAATTCAATAGTATCAGTAGATGCAGTACGTAGAGTACTACCACAAAATTTTTAGTATTGCGTCCCACGACGAACGTCTTGGGCCCCAGACGCCAATTTGCCATTTTTGATTGTCACGCTATATCTCCCGATAGAAAGCACGCAGGCAAAATTCAAGAGTGTCAGTAGTTGCAGTACGTCAAGTGCTATCCCACGAATTTTAGTATTGCGTCCCACAATGAACGTCTTGGGCCCTAAACGCCGATTTGCCATTTCAGTTTGTCACGCTATATCTCCCGATAGAAAGCACGCACGCAAAATTCAAGAGTGTCAGTAGTTGCAGTACGTCAAGTGCTATCCCACGAATTTTAGTATTGCGTAACAGGACGAACGTCTTAGGCCCCAGACGCCAATTTGCCATTTTTGATTTTCACGCTATATCTCCCTAAAGAAAGCACGCAGACAAACTTCAAGAGTGTCAGTAGAGTCAGTACTTAAAGTACTATCCCATAATTTTTAGTATTGCGTCCCACAATGAACGTCTTGGGCCCTAGACGCCGATTTGCCATTTCAGTTTGTCACGCTATATCTCCCGATAGAAAGCACGCACGCAAAATTCAAGAGTCTCAGTAGTTGCAGTACGTCAAGTGCTATCCCACGAATTTTAGTATTGCGTCCCACAATGAACGTCTTGGGCCCTAGATGCCGATTTGCCATTTCAGTTTGTCACGCTATATCTTCCGACAGAAAGCACGCAGGCAAAGTTCAATAGTGTCAGTAGATGCAGTACGTAGAGTACTATCCTAGGAATTTTAGTATTGCGTCCCACGGCGAACGTCATGTGCCCCAGACGCCGATTTGCCATTTTAGATTGTCACGCTATATCTCTTGACAGAAAGCACGCAGATAAAATTCAATAGTATCAGTAGATGCAGTATGTAGAGTACTATCACAGAAGTTTTAGTATTGCGTCCCACGACGAACGTCTTGGGCCCCAGACGCCAATTTGCCATTTTTGATTGTCACGCTATATCTTCCGATAGAAAGCACGCAGGCAAAATTCAAGAGTGTCAGTAGTTGCAGTACGTCAAGTGCTATCCCACGAGTTTTAGTATTGCGTCCCAAAATGAACGTCTTGGGCCCTAAACGCCGATTTGCCATTTCAGTTTGTCACGCTATATCTCCCGGAAGAAAGCACGCAGACAAATTTGAATAGTGTCAGTATATACAGTACGTAGAGTAATATCCCACGAGTTTTAGTATTGCGTAACAGGACGAACGTCTTGGGCATCAGACGCCAATTTGCAATTTTTGATTTTCACGCTATATCTCCCGAAAGAAAGCACGCAGACAAACTTCAAGAGTGTCAGTAGAGTCAGTACTTAAAGTACTATCCCATAATTTTTAGTATTGCGTCCCACAATGAACGTCTTGGGCCCTAGACGCCGATTTGCCATTTCAGTTTGTCACGCTATATCTCCCGATAGAAAGCACGCACGCAAAATTCAAGAGTCTCAGTAGTTGCAGTACGTCAAGTGCTATCCCACGAATTTTAGTATTGCGTCCCACAATGAACGTCTTGGGCCCTAGACGCCGATTTGCCATTTCAGTTTGTCACGCTATATCTTCCGATAGAAAGCACGCAGGCAAACTTCAATAGTGTCAGTAGTTGCAGTACGTAGAGTACTATCCTAGGAATTTTAGTATTGCGTCCCACGGCGAACGTCATGTGCCCCAGACGCCGATTTGCCATTTTAGATTGTCACGCTATATCTCTTGACAGAAAGCACGCAGATAAAATTCAATAGTATCAGTAGATGCAGTACGTAGAGTACTACCACAAAATTTTTAGTATTGCGTCCCACGACGAACGTCTTGGGCCCCAGACGCCAATTTGCCATTTTTGATTGTCACGCTATATCTCCCGATAGAAAGCACGCAGGCAAAATTCAAGAGTGTCAGTAGTTGCAGTACGTCAAGTGCTATCCCACGAATTTTAGTATTGCGTCCCACAATGAACGTCTTGGGCCCTAAACGCCGATTTGCCATTTCAGTTTGTCACGCTATATCTCCCGATAGAAAGCACGCACGCAAAATTCAAGAGTGTCAGTAGTTGCAGTACGTCAAGTGCTATCCCACGAATTTTAGTATTGCGTAACAGGACGAACGTCTTAGGCCCCAGACGCCAATTTGCCATTTTTGATTTTCACGCTATATCTCCCTAAAGAAAGCACGCAGACAAACTTCAAGAGTGTCAGTAGAGTCAGTACTTAAAGTACTATCCCATAATTTTTAGTATTGCGTCCCACAATGAACGTCTTGGGCCCCAGACGCCGATTTGCCATTTCAGTTTGTCACGCTATATCTCCCGATAGAAAGCACGCACGCAAAATTCAAGAGTCTCAGTAGTTGCAGTACGTCAAGTGCTATCCCACGAATTTTAGTATTGCGTCCCACAATGAACGTCTTGGGCCCTAGACGCCGATTTGCCATTTCAGTTTGTCACGCTATATCTTCCGACAGAAAGCACGCAGGCAAAGTTCAATAGTGTCAGTAGATGCAGTACGTAGAGTACTATCCTAGGAATTTTAGTATTGCGTCCCACGGCGAACGTCATGTGCCCCAGACGCCGATTTGCTATTTTAGATTGTCACGCTATATCTCTTGACAGAAAGCACGCAGATAAAATTCAATAGTATCAGTAGATGCAGTATGTAGAGTACTATCACAGAAGTTTTAGTATTGCGTCCCACGACGAACGTCTTGGGCCCCAGACGCCAATTTGCCATTTTTGATTGTCACGCTATATCTCCCGATAGAAAGCACGCAGGCAAAATTCAAGAGTGTCAGTAGTTGCAGTACGTCAAGTGCTATCCCACGAGTTTTAGTATTGCGTCCCACAATGAACGTCTTGGGCCCTAAACGCCGATTTGCCATTTCAGTTTGTCACGCTATATCTCCCGATAGAAAGCACGCACGCAAAATTCAAGAGTGTCAGTAGTTGCAGTACGTCAAGTGCTATTCCACGATATTTAGTATTGCGTAACAGGACGAACGTCTTGGGCCCGAAACGCCAATTTGCCATTTTTGATTTTTACGCTATATTTCCCGAAAGAAAGCACGCAGACAAACTTCAAGAGTGTCAGTAGAGTCAGTACTTAAAGTACTATCCCATAATTTTTAGTATTGCGTCCCACAATGAACGTCTTGGGCCCTAGACGCCGATTTGCCATTTCAGTTTGTCACGCTATATCTCCCGATAGAAAGCACGCACGCAAAATTCAAGAGTGTCAGTAGATGCAGCCAGTAGAGTACTATCACAGAATTTTTAGTATTGCGTCCCACAATGAAAGTCTTGGGCCCTAGATGCCAATTTGCCATTCCAGTTTGTCACGCTATATCTCCCGATAGAAAGCACGCAGGCAAACTTCAAGAGTATCAGTAGAGTCAGTACGTAAAGTACTATCCCAGAATTTTTAGTATTGCGTCCCACGAAAAACGTGCCTCGCGCCAGACACCAATTTGCCATTTTAGATTGTCACGCTATATCTCCCGAAAGAAAGCACGCAGACAAACTTCAAGAGTGTCAGTAGATGCAGTACGTCAAGTAATATCCCACGAATTTTAGTATTGCGTAACAGGACGAACGTCTTGGGCCCGAGACGCCAATTTGCCATTTTTGATTTTTACGCTATATCTCCCGAAGAAAGCACGCAGACAAACTTCAAGAGTGTCAGTAGAGTCAGTACTTAAAGTACTATCCCATAATTTTTAGTATTGCGTCCCACAATGAACGTCTTGGGCCCTAGACACCGATTTGCCATTTCAGTTTGTCACGCTATATCTCCCGATAGAAAGCACGCAGGCAAACTTCAAGAGTATCAGTAGAGTCAGTACATAAAGTACTATCCCAGAATTTTTAGTATTGCGTCCCACAAAAAACGTGCCTCGCGCCAGACGCCAATTTGCCATTTTAGATTGTCACGCTATATCTCCCGAAAGAAAGCACGCAGACAAACTTCAACAGTGTCAGTAGATGCAGTACGTCAAGTAATATCCCACGAATTTTAGTATTGCGTCCCACGACGAACGTCTTAGGCCCTAGATGCCGATTTGCCATTTCAGTTTGTCATGCTATTTCTCCCGGCAGAAAGCACGCAGACAAATTTCAATAGTGTCAGTAGATGCAGTACTTGAAGTACTATCACAAAATTTTTAGTATTGCGTCCCACGATGAACGTCTTGGGCCCCAGACGCCAATTTGCCATTTTAGATTGTCACGCTATATCTCCCGATAGAAAGCACGCAGGCAAAATTCAACAGCGTCAGTAGATGCAATACCTTAAGTAATATCCCACGAATTTTATTATTGCGTCCCACAACGAACGTCTTGGGCCCTAGATGCCAATTTGCCATTTCAGTTTGTCACGCTATTTCTCCCAGCAGAAAGCACGCAGACAAATTTCAGTAGTGTCAGCAGATGCAGTACGTAGAGTACTATCACAGAATTTTTAGTATTGCGTCTCACGACGAACGTCTTGGGCCCCAGACGCCAATTTGCCATTTTAGATTGTCACGCTATATCTCCCGACAAAAAGCACGCAGGCAAACTTCAATAGTGACAGTAGATGCAGCACGTAAAGCACTATCACAGAATTTTTAATATTGCGTCCCACAACGAACGTCTTGGGCCCCAGACGCCAATTTGCCATTTTAGATTGTCACGCTATATCTCCCGATAGAAAGCACGCAGGCAAAATTCAAGAGTGTCAGTAGTTGCAGTACGTCCAGTGCTATCCCACGAATTTTAGTATTGCGTCCCACGACGAAAGTCTTGGCCATGGATGCCGATTTGCCATTTGAGTTTGTCACGCTATATCTCCCGGCAGAAAGCACGCAGACAAATTTCAATAGTGTCAGTATATACAGTACGTAGAGTAATATCCCACGGATTTTAGTATTGCGTTCAATGACGAACGTCTTGGGCCCCAGACGCCAACTTGCCATTTTAGATTGTCACGCTATATCTCCCGATAGAAAGCACGCAGACAAAATTCAAGAGTGTCAGTAGTTGCAGTACGTTAAGTGCTATCCCACGAATTTTAGTATTGCGTCCCACAATGAACGTCTTGGGCCCTAAACGCCGATTTGCCATTTCAGTTTGTCACGCTATATCTCCCGATAGAAAGCACGCACGCAAAATTCAAGAGTCTCAGTAGTTGCAGTACGTCAAGTGCTATCCCACGAGTTTTAGTATTGCGTCCCAAAATGAACGTCTTGGGCCCTAAACGCCGATTTGCCATTTCAGTTTGTCACGCTATATCTCCCGGAAGAAAGCACGCAGACAAATTTGAATAGTGTCAGTATATACAGTACGTAGAGTAATATCCCACGAGTTTTAGTATTGCGTAACAGGACGAACGTCTTGGGCCCCAGACGCCAATTTGCCATTTTTGATTTTCACGCTATATCTCCCGAAAGAAAGCACGCAGACAAACTTCAAGAGTGTCAGTAGATGCAGTACGTAGAGTACTATCCTAGGAATTTTAGTATTGCGTCCCACGGCGAACGTCATGTGCCCCAGACGCCGATTTGCCATTTTAGATTGTCACGCTATATCTCTTGACAGAAAGCACGCAGATAAAATTCAATAGTATCAGTAGATGCAGTACGTAGAGTACTACCACAAAATTTTTAGTATTGCGTCCCACGACGAACGTCTTGGGCCCCAGACGCCAATTTGCCATTTTTGATTGTCACGCTATATCTCCCGATAGAAAGCACGCAGGCAAAATTCAAGAGTGTCAGTAGTTGCAGTACGTCAAGTGCTATCCCACGAATTTTAGTATTGCGTCCCACAATGAACGTCTTGGGCCCTAAACGCCGATTTGCCATTTCAGTTTGTCACGCTATATCTCCCGATAGAAAGCACGCACGCAAAATTCAAGAGTGTCAGTAGTTGCAGTACGTCAAGTGCTATCCCACGAATTTTAGTATTGCGTAACAGGACGAACGTCTTAGGCCCCAGACGCCAATTTGCCATTTTTGATTTTCACGCTATATCTCCCTAAAGAAAGCACGCAGACAAACTTCAAGAGTGTCAGTAGAGTCAGTACTTAAAGTACTATCCCATAATTTTTAGTATTGCGTCCCACAATGAACGTCTTGGGCCCTAGACGCCGATTTGCCATTTCAGTTTGTCACGCTATATCTCCCGATAGAAAGCACGCACGCAAAATTCAAGAGTCTCAGTAGTTGCAGTACGTCAAGTGCTATCCCACGAATTTTAGTATTGCGTCCCACAATGAACGTCTTGGGCCCTAGACGCCGATTTGCCATTTCAGTTTGTCACGCTATATCTTCCGACAGAAAGCACGCAGGCAAAGTTCAATAGTGTCAGTAGATGCAGTACGTAGAGTACTATCCTAGGAATTTTAGTATTGCGTCCCACAGCGAACGTCATGTGCCCCAGACGCCGATTTGCCATTTTAGATTGTCACGCTATATCTCTTGACAGAAAGCACGCAGATAAAATTCAATAGTATCAGTAGATGCAGTATGTAGAGTACTATCACAGAAGTTTTAGTATTGCGTCCCACGATGAACGTCTTGGGCCCCAGACGCCAATTTGCCATTTTTGATTGTCACGCTATATCTCCCGATAGAAAGCACGCAGGCAAAATTCAAGAGTGTCAGTAGTTGCAGTACGTCAAGTGCTATCCCACGAGTTTTAGTATTGCGTCCCACAATGAACGTCTTGGGCCCTAAACGCCGATTTGCCATTTCAGTTTGTCACGCTATATCTCCCGATAGAAAGCACGCACGCAAAATTCAAGAGTGTCAGCAGTTGCAGTACGTCAAGTGCTATTCCACGATATTTAGTATTGCGTAACAGGACGAACGTTTTGGGTCCGAAACGCCAATTTGCCATTTTTGATTTTTACGCTATATTTCCCGAAAGAAAGCACGCAGACAAACTTCAAGAGTGTCAGTAGAGTCAGTACTTAAAGTACTATCCCATAATTTTTAGTATTGCGTCCCACAATGAACGTCTTGGGCCCTAGACGCCGATTTGCCATTTCAGTTTGTCACGCTATATCTCCCGATAGAAAGCACGCACGCAAAATTCAAGAGTGTCAGTAGATGCAGCCAGTAGAGTACTATCACAGAATTTTTAGTATTGCGTCCCACAATGAAAGTCTTGGGCCCTAGATGCCAATTTGCCATTCCAGTTTGTCACGCTATATCTCCCGATAGAAAGCACGCAGGCAAACTTCAAGAGTATCAGTAGAGTCAGTACGTAAAGTACTATCCCAGAATTTTTAGTATTGCGTCCCACGAAAAACGTGCCTCGCGCCAGACGCCAATTTGCCATTTTAGATTGTCACGCTATATCTCCCGAAAGAAAGCACGCAGACAAACTTCAAGAGTGTCAGTAGATGCAGTACGTCAAGTAATATCCCACGAATTTTAGTATTGCGTAACAGGACGAACGTCTTGGGCCCGAGACGCCAATTTGCCATTTTTGATTTTTACGCTATATCTCCCGAAGAAAGCACGCAGACAAACTTCAAGAGTGTCAGTAGAGTCAGTACTTAAAGTACTATCCCATAATTTTTAGTATTGCGTCCCACAATGAACGTCTTGGGCCCCAGACGCCGATTTGCCATTTCAGTTTGTCACGCTATATCTCCCGATAGAAAGCACACACGCAAAATTCAAGAGTCTCAGTAGTTGCAGTACGTCAAGTGCTATCCCACGAATTTTAGTATTGCGTCCCACAATGAACGTCTTGGGCCCTAGACGCCGATTTGCCATTTCAGTTTGTCACGCTATATCTTCCGACAGAAAGCACGCAGGCAAAGTTCAATAGTGTCAGTAGATGCAGTACGTAGAGTACTATCCTAGGAATTTTAGTATTGCGTCCCACGGCGAACGTCATGTGCCCCAGACGCCGATTTGCTATTTTAGATTGTCACGCTATATCTCTTGACAGAAAGAACGCAGATAAAATTCAATAGTATCAGTAGATGCAGTATGTAGAGTACTATCACAGAAGTTTTAGTATTGCGTCCCACGACGAACGTCTTGGGCCCCAGACGCCAATTTGCCATTTTTGATTGTCACGCTATATCTCCCGATAGAAAGCACGCAGGCAAAATTCAAGAGTGTCAGTAGTTGCAGTACGTCAAGTGCTATCCCACGAGTTTTAGTATTGCGTCCCACAATGAACGTCTTGGGCCCTAAACGCCGATTTGCCATTTCAGTTTGTCACGCTATATCTCCCGATAGAAAGCACGCACGCAAAATTCAAGAGTGTCAGTAGATGCAGCCAGTAGAGTACTATCACAGAATTTTTAGTATTGCGTCCCACAATGAAAGTCTTGGGCCCTAGATGCCAATTTGCCATTCCAGTTTGTCACGCTATATCTCCCGATAGAAAGCACGCAGGCAAACTTCAAGAGTGTCAGTAGAGTCAGTACGTAAAGTACTATCCCAGAATTTTTAGTATTGCGTCCCACAAAAAACGTGCCTCGCGCCAGACGCCAATTTGCCATTTTAGATTGTCACGCTATATCTCCCGAAAGAAAGCACGCAGACAAACTTCAACAGTGTCAGTAGATGCAGTACGTCAAGTAATATCCCACGAATTTTAGTATTGCGTCCCACGACGAACGTCTTAGGCCCTAGATGCCGATTTGCCATTTCAGTTTGTCATGCTATTTCTCCCGGCAGAAAGCACGCAGACAAATTTCAATAGTGTCAGTAGATGCAGTACTTGAAGTACTATCACAAAATTTTTAGTATTGCGTCCCACGACGAACGTCTTGGGCCCCAGACGCCAATTTGCCATTTTAGATTGTCACGCTATATCTCCCGATAGAAAGCACGCAGGCAAAATTCAACAGCGTCAGTAGATGCAATACCTTAAGTAATATCCCACGAATTTTATTATTGCGTCCCACAACGAACGTCTTGGGCCCTAGATGCCAATTTGCCATTTCAGTTTGTCACGCTATTTCTCCCAGCAGAAAGCACGCAGACAAATTTCAGTAGTGTCAGCAGATGCAGTACGTAGAGTACTATCACAGAATTTTTAGTATTGCGTCTCACGACGAACGTCTTGGGCCCCAGACGCCAATTTGCCATTTTAGATTGTCACGCTATATCTCCCGACAAAAAGCACGCAGGCAAACTTCAATAGTGACAGTAGATGCAGCACGTAAAGCACTATCACAGAATTTTTAATATTGCGTCCCACAACGAATGTCTTGGGCCCCAGACGCCAATTTGCCATTTTAGATTGTCACGCTATATCTCCCGATAGAAAGCACGCAGGCAAAATTCAAGAGTGTCAGTAGTTGCAGTACGTCAAGTGCTATCCCACGAATTTTAGTATTGCGTCCCACGACGAAAGTCTTGGCCATGGATGCCGATTTGCCATTTGAGTTTGTCACGCTATATCTCCCGGCAGAAAGCACGCAGACAAATTTCAATAGTGTCAGTATATACAGAACGTAGAGTAATATCCCACGGATTTTAGTATTGCGTTCAATGACGAACGTCTTGGGCCCCAGACGCCAACTTGCCATTTTAGATTGTCACGCTATATCTCCCGATAGAAAGCACGCAGACAAAATTCAAGAGTGTCAGTAGTTGCAGTACGTTAAGTGCTATCCCACGAATTTTAGTATTGCGTCCCACAATGAACGTCTTGGGCCCTAAACGCCGATTTGCCATTTCAGTTTGTCACGCTATATCTCCCGGAAGAAAGCACGCAGACAAATTTGAATAGTGTCAGTATATACAGTACGTAGAGTAATATCCCACGAGTTTTAGTATTGCGTAACAGGACGAACGTCTTGGGCCCCAGACGCCAATTTGCCATTTTTGATTTTCACGCTATATCTCCCGAAAGAAAGTACGCAGACAAACTTCAAGAGTGTCAGTAGAGTCAGTACTTAAAGTACTATCCCATAATTTTTAGTATTGCGTCCCACAATGAACGTCTTGGGCCCTAGACGCCGATTTGCCATTTCAGTTTGTCACGCTATATCTCCCGATAGAAAGCACGCACGCAAAATTCAAGAGTCTCAGTAGTTGCAGTACGTCAAGTGCTATCCCACGAATTTTAGTATTGCGTCCCACAATGAACGTCTTGGGCCCTAGACGCCGATTTGCCATTTCAGTTTGTCACGCTATATCTTCCGATAGAAAGCACGCAGGCAAACTTCAATAGTGTCAGTAGATGCAGTACGTAGAGTACTATCCTAGGAATTTTAGTATTGCGTCCCACGGCGAACGTCATGTGCCCCAGACGCCGATTTGCCATTTTAGATTGTCACGCTATATCTCTTGACAGAAAGCACGCAGATAAACTTCAATAGTATCAGTAGATGCAGTACGTAGAGTACTACCACAGAATTTTTAGTATTGCGTCCCACGACGAACGTCTTGGGCCCCAGACGCCAATTTGCCATTTTTGATTGTCACGCTATATCTCCCGATAGAAAGCACGCAGGCAAAATTCAAGAGTGTCAGTAGTTGCAGTACGTCAAGTGCTATCCCACGAATTTTAGTATTGCGTCCCACAATGAACGTCTTGGGCCCTAAACGCCGATTTGCCATTTCAGTTTGTCACGCTATATCTCCCGATAGAAAGCACGCACGCAAAATTCAAGAGTGTCAGTAGTTGCAGTACGTCAAGTGCTATCCCACGAATTTTAGTATTGCGTAACAGGACGAACGTCTTGGGCCCCAGACGCCAATTTGCCATTTTTGATTTTCACGCTATATCTCCCTAAAGAAAGCACGCAGACAAACTTCAAGAGTGTCAGTAGAGTCAGTACTTAAAGTACTATCCCATAATTTTTAGTATTGCGTCCCACAATGAACGTCTTGGACCCTAGACGCCGATTTGCCATTTCAGTTTGTCACGCTATATCTCCCGATAGAAAGGACGCACGCAAAATTCAAGAGTCTCAGTAGTTGCAGTACGTCAAGTGCTATCCCACGAATTTTAGTATTGCGTCCCACAATGAACGTCTTGGGCCCTAGACGCCGATTTGCCATTTCAGTTTGTCACGCTATATCTTCCGACAGAAAGCACGCAGGCAAAGTTCAATAGTGTCAGTAGATGCAGTACGTAGAGTACTATCCTAGGAATTTTAGTATTGCGTCCCACGGCGAACGTCATGTGCCCCAGACGCCGATTTGCCATTTTAGATTGTCACGCTATATCTCTTGACAGAAAGCACGCAGATAAAATTCAATAGTATCAGTAGATTCAGTATGTAGAGTACTATCACAGAAGTTTTAGTATTGCGTCCCACGACGAACGTCTTGGGCCCCTGACGCCAATTTGCCATTTTTGATTGTCACGCTATATCTCCCGATAGAAAGCACGCAGGCAAAATTCAAGAGTGTCAGTAGTTGCAGTACGTCAAGTGCTATCCCACGAGTTTTAGTATTGCGTCCCACAATGAAAGTCTTGGGCCCTAGATGCCAATTTGCTATTCCAGTTTGTCACGCTATATCTCCCGATAGAAAGCACGCAGGCAAACTTCAAGAGTATCATTAGTTGCAGTACGTCAAGTGCTATCCCACGAATTTTAGTATTGCGTCCCACAATGAACGTCTTGGGCCCTAAACGCCGATTTGCCATTTCAGTTTGTCACGCTATATCTCCCGATAGAAAGCACGCACGCAAAATTCAAGAGTGTCAGTAGTTGCAGTACGTCAAGTGCTATTCCACGATATTTAGTATTGCGTAACAGGACGAACGTCTTGGGCCCGAGACGCCAATTTGCCATTTTTGATTTTTACGCTATATTTCCCGAAAGAAAGCACGCAGACAAACTTCAAGAGTGTCAGTAGAGTCAGTACTTAAAGTACTATCCCATAATTTTTAGTATTGCGTCCCACAATGAACGTCTTGGGCCCTAGACGCCGATTTGCCATTTCAGTTTGTCACGCTATATCTCCCGATAGAAAGCACGCAGGCAAACTTCAAGAGTATCAGTAGAGTCAGTACGTAAAGTACTATCCCAGAATTTTTAGTATTGCGTCCCACAAAAAACGTGCCTCGCGCCAGACGCCAATTTGCCATTTTAGATTGTCACGCTATATCTCCCGAAAGAAAGCACGCAGACAAACTTCAACAGTGTCAGTAGATGCAGTACGTCAAGTAATATCCCACGAATTTTAGTATTGCGTCCCACGACGAACGTCTTAGGCCCTAGATGCCGATTTGCCATTTCAGTTTGTCATGCTATTTCTCCCGGCAGAAAGCACGCAGACAAATTTCAATAGTGTCAGTAGATGCAGTACTTGAAGTACTATCACAAAATTTTTAGTATTGCGTCCCACGACGGACGTCTTGGGCCCCAGACGCCAATTTGCCATTTTAGATTGTCACGCTATATCTCCCGATAGAAAGCACGCAGGCAAAATTCAACAGCGTCAGTAGATGCAATACCTTAAGTAATATCCCACGAATTTTATTATTGCGTCCCACAACGAACGTCTTGGGCCCTAGATGCCAATTTGCCATTTCAGTTTGTCACGCTATTTCTCCCAGCAGAAAGCACGCAGACAAATTTCAGTAGTGTCAGCAGATGCAGTACGTAGAGTACTATCACAGAATTTTTAGTATTGCGTCTCACGACGAAAGTCTTGGGCCCCAGACGCCAATTTGCCATTTTAGATTGTTACGCTATATCTCCCGACAAAAAGCACGCAGGCAAACTTCAATAGTGACAGTAGATGCAGCACGTAAAGCACTATCACAGAATTTTTAATATTGCGTCCCACAACGAACGTCTTGGGCCCCAGACGCCAATTTGCCATTTTAGATTGTCACGCTATATCTCCCGATAGAAAGCACGCAGGCAAAATTCAAGAGTGTCAGTAGTTGCAGTACGTCAAGTGCTATCCCACGAATTTTAGTATTGCGTCCCACGACGAAAGTCTTGGCCATGGATGCCGATTTGCCATTTGAGTTTGTCACGCTATATCTCCCGGCAGAAAGCACGCAGACAAATTTCAATAGTGTCAGTATATACAGTACGTAGAGTAATATCCCACGGATTTTAGTATTGCGTTCAATGACGAACGTCTTGGGCCCCAGACGCCAACTTGCCATTTTAGATTGTCACGCTATATCTCCCGATAGAAAGCACGCAGACAAAATTCAAGAGTGTCAGTAGTTGCAGTACGTTAAGTGCTATCCCACGAATTTTAGTATTGCGTCCCACAATGAACGTCTTGGGCCCTAGACGCCGATTTGCCATTTCAGTTTGTCACGCTATATCTCCCGATAGAAAGCACGCACGCAAAATTCAAGAGTCTCAGTAGTTGCAGTACGTCAAGTGCTATCCCACGAATTTTAGTATTGCGTCCCACAATGAACGTCTTGGGCCCTAGACGCCGATTTGCCATTTCAGTTTGTCACGCTATATCTTCCGATAGAAAGCACGCAGACAAACTTCAAGAGTGTCAGTAGAGTCAGTACATAAAGTACTATCCCAGAATTTTTAGTATTGCTACCCACGACGAACGTCATGGGCCCATTTTGCCCCGGCAGAAATGTTTTACATGATCAGGCTACGCGTTTGTGTTTTCCTAGCGTGGCGCATAAGATCAGGGCAGCCCTCGGAGCAGAATCTGCCAAAATCTGCGAAGTACGTCGCAGAACAATTAGCGCTACTGCAGAAGAATTCGGAAGAATTTTAAGAAAAAGTGCAAAAAACACTATTACATGTATGGGGATTTTTACTGCAGAACATTTCCAGTCAGCCGAGGGCTCGTCGCAGAACAGTGCTAAACATTCTGCTTTTGGGAGGGCAGCTATATTATAGTCCTCCTACCACGAGATGAGATTTGGCTACGGCACGTCATGTCAAACGATTCTATTTTATCCTAGAAGGACATGCCAATCGTGAAAGCTCAGTCATGTCACGAGTGCGCCTTACACACACTCTCTCGCCTTCTCATAGAGAAACCACACATCATACATACATCAATACATGGGATGCAACACGTGTGCTCTCCTTTCCCTCACCAGGTGTTTCTAAGACGCACTTGAGCACCGAATAAGTACGTATCACATAACACAATCACAACTCTACAGACAGACATTGTGCCTCTGGACCAATGAAAACCCCTTACAGAAATCAGGCGATTGCCTTTGACCAATAGCAGAGGTCTTCACCAACTTGGTTTGGGAACACGCGAGGCTTTTGCCAGAGAGAGTATTGCTGGAGGTTGGACGACCAACATGTCGCGCTTGAAGAGTCGTTTATTTACTCTCTCTCTCTCTCTCTCCTCCTAACCCCGGGTCGAGATCCCTCAATGTAGGGGACGCAAGAAACCTTGCCCAGAGATGACGGTGAGTGATTCAAACTATATATAATTATTGTGTGTTTAATTTGGTGGAGTGAGAGTGTCCATGTTGAATGTAAATTGTATCGAGTTTAGTGTTATTCACGGTGTCGAAGTATTTTCAATTCATATCGTCAGTATTCCGCTACATAGAGTCGACGACGTGATTTCAGTATCGTGAAACGTTATGACGCACCACTATATGTTGTGATATCGATACGCCATTTTCCATATTATTTATTACTGGACAATTATAAACAGGTATTTGCGAGAAAAATAATAATAATTCCAATTAGAGAATTACAATTTAATTTTATTTATTCATTGAAAATTCTTCGACACCGTGAATTACAATAAACTCGATACAATTTACATTCAACACTCTCACTCCACCAAATTAAACACACAATAATTATATATAGTTTGAATCACTCACCGTCATCTCTGGGCAAGGTTTCTTACGTCCCCTACATTGAGGGATCTCGACCCGGGGTTAGGAGGAGAGAGAGAGTAAATAAACGACTCTTCAAGCGCGTCCAACCTCCAGCAATACTCTCTCTGGCAAAAGCCTCGCGTGTTCCCAAACCAAGTTGGTGAAGACCTCTGCTATTGGTCAAAGGCAATCGCCTGATTTCTGTAAGGGGTTTTCATTGGTCCAGAGGCACAATGTCTGTCTGTAGAGTTGTGATTGTGTTATGTAATACGTACTTATTCGGTGCTCAAGTGCGTCTTAGAAACACCTGGTGAGGGAAAGGAGAGCACACGTGTTGCATCCCATGTATTGATGTATGTATGATGTGTGGTTTCTCTATGAGAAGGCGAGAGAGTGTGTGTAAGGTGCACTCGTGACAGTCACTGATGAACTTTTCTCGATGTGCAATCGTTTTACCAAGAAAAAATTGAATAAAATCATTCGACGTGACGCAGCGAAAATTCATCTCGTGGTCGGAGGACTATATAGTATATGGCCATGGCATCAGCTACTCTGTCGTCTGCATGCTCCGGTTTGAAGGGAAGGGAAAGGAAACACACAAGAGTGAAGAGAACATAGGCTAGACGCGCGGCGCACTTGATTCCTCCAGAACATGGGCGGAGATACAGGAGGGGCATTGCCCCCCCCCCCAACGTCAAAGGTGAAGTTGGCTACTGATCATATGCATATATGAACTGACATCATCGTGCCTCCCCCCAGACTTACAAGTCTATCCCCGCCTATGCTCCAGAAGCAGTCGGCCAATCACACCCCACGTGAAGTGCTGTCGTGAGGCATATTGTGCTCTGTAGGAAAACAGTCATACTGATTTTCTCAAGCCTGGTTTTCCTAGGAGCAGGTTTTCACCATGGAGGAAAGAACAACAGGAGGTGACGCGACCAGCGCGTTCATTAAGAAAGCATGGGGAATCTGGGTTGCCAAATGAAGCCAGTGATCGCTCTATTAAAGGGACCAAGTAAGCCCAAACAAATCGTGACTTCCCATGCTTTCCTATGAGAAACATCCCCGTTTTTAAAAATCATTTAAAAATTTACTATTCACTTTAGGAAGTCGATTTTTTCCCCTCAATTTTTTTGGATATATTTATACGATTGAACGAGTGCTTTTACAATTTTAGTTGTTATTTATTTTCGAATATCAACTTCAACAACATAGAACCTTTTGCAAAAATAACCAAAATTTACCCATATCTTGTGCCCCAAAATTCCTTCTCGGCATTTTAATTTTAAAAAAATTATGCCAAAGCATGTAATACCTCAGTGCTGAGAGAGAGACAATGTTTAAAGACACTTGAACAAGCGGTGTTTGAAAAAATCTGACTTTTTTTTTTTGCGAAAAACGTTATATATGCAAAACATTAACATATATAATGCCTTCCAGCTGTTTATATTAAAATATTGTAGAAATACTTCCAGTCCAGGTAGAACAACAAAAACTTCAGCACAGACAATTTTAAATTTCAAATTCAATTCGAAACTGGTTTTTTTTTCAAATTTTCGTACACATACCACTTTAAAAGCAAAATAATAAGTACAAAATGAAGAAAAAAAACAGTCCAATTGATTATTTTCCTAAATACTATAGGCCAGAGAGATGACTTATCGCGGCTCGTAAAAAAAGTTTTTTATTTTTAATATTTTTTTTTTCTCAATACTACATCTACATAGCGGAAGGTTCAGATGGGCGGCATATATTTCAATCGTATGTATTCAAGAATATGCGGAAGAAGGCAGCAAAACCATAAATACACAGTGGCGAAGGACGCTCGAGCACTTCCAGTACTTTGAGGCCCCGGATGGCAAAAATCCTAGCTACGTCCCTGTCAGAAGGTGCTCGAGCACCTCAGAATTGATTCAGAAATCAAAATTCCTCATGTAAAGCTTAGGACGAGCGCCCACGGGCCTCAAACACTTTCGAAATGTCCCGGATCTATGATAATGATGAACGAAACAAAAAGGCAAAATAAACAGTTAAAAGAAAAAATTATGAAAATTGCATTTTATTGGAGCTTTATATTATTTTAATTAATCATATTTCCATAGACATTAATGTGATGCATCGAATTTTTAAAATAAATTGAAGGCACTGAACTAAAAACGTATGACGAGTTGAGTGAAAAATGATCTTCCCCTTTCAAAAATAAATTAAAAATATAAAAACCCCTTATACAAGGATAAAGTTTTATCTTTCCCCATTATTGGATCATGTAGATTACCTGAAGACGAATTGAACAGTCATGGTGCTTAAATTTATTTAGATATTAATATTTTAAGAGAATTCGATCCGGCAAAACACATGTTAAGTATAGGGAAAAGAGCGGTTTGTTTGTGCTTACTCTTCAGCCCATAGGGTTGCCACAACGGCTTCAATTTTCGTGCCTGATGTCACCTCCTGTTATTCTTTCCTCCATGGGTTTTCACGCTGCACACAGCGCAAAAGTTCTACTCCTAGGAAAACTCGGCTTTACTGTTCACGTTGCACAGAAATATGCTCCTAGGAGCAGGTTTCCTGTGCCGCGCGCAACGTGATTCACCCAGCGCGACACGCCGTCCACTCACCAGTAAGAAAAGCAGCATGACTGTTTTCCTACAGAGCGCAATACTGCTCACGACAGCGCTTTACGTAGGGCGTTATTGGCTGATTCCTTCTGGAGGAGTCAAATGCGTCGTGCGCCGCGGTTTTGCCGGTATTCTCTTCACTCTTGTGTTTTCTTCCCTTCAAACCGGAGCATGCAGACGACAGAGTAGCTGATGCCAAAGACATATACTTTATATAGCCGCTCTGATCTTATGCGCCTCGCTAGAAAAACACAAACGCGTAGCGTGATTATGTAACACGTTTCTGTCGGCGCGAAATAGTCTGATTCGGTTCACGCTACGCAACAAACCTATTCCTAGGAAAACCCGGCTTTAAAGACAAAAAAATGAATTAAGTAATGAAATAAAAATCTTTCAAATAAATTAAAACCATCTTTATGCCCACCTCAGTAAATGAAAAACATGACGGCCCAAGTAATAAGAGCTCAAGTAATGGGAGAAGTGAAGGAAGAGTTATTGATTCCCTGAAATAAAGTTCTAAAAAACTCGAAAACGTCCCGTTTTGTATCAAATTTGGCGACTTTTTCTAATGGATGTAGTAATTTGGAGTTTTAGTAATGCAAGATAGATATATAACTCTGAACTTTTCGCCTTTTTGGCACAATATCCCGCTGAAAATCGAGTAAATATGGTATAAAATTTTAAAATGCGCTGCCATCTAGCAGCAGAAGTTTAAAGTACTATCAAGGAGGTAGGTTTATATTCTTCTTTTCTAACTTTTAATTACATTTTTGTTGCAATACAATGTTTTAAAACTTGCAAATTTATTTTTAAATGAAAAATTGTATTGTTTAAAATATAAATGTGCAGCTGACTTACTGTGAATTATTCAATTTATGATGCTTTCTACCAAGGGCGTAGCGAGGGGGGGGGGGAGGACTTAAGGGTCTGGTTCCCCCCCCCCCCGAATGAAATTTCTGGCTACGCCCCTGCTCTTTCTACAGTAGAACTTTTGCGGCCTACCACGTTTATCAAACCAGTTTATAGAATAGAGCATAACTCTAGTTTGTTCCATGAATTTAAAATCACCCTGTATAGTAGAAAGATATATGTAGGGAATGAAAATCCCTAACGGCCGTATTCACCAACACAGTTTCAACTGCAAGCGCATCTTAAACGATCAGCGATCGACACGGATTGGTTAAAATCCTTAATTTAACCAATCCGTTTCGATCTTCAATCCTTTCACCTGCGATTGCAGTTGAAACTGTGTTGGTGAATACGGCCGTTACAGGTGTATCTTTTTCAGATCCAAAGCATTAATTTTTTTTTTATTTTTGAAAATCCAACGCCAGCAAATCTTTATATTTCAAATTCAACTTTTTTTGTGAAGAAATAATTCACTTTGTTCAAATTCTTCCAGCCAAAATGCAGGGTATATTTATATTCATATACAATTTTTCCAGAATTTTATTATTAAATTTTATGTAATAAATCACATTTTTCTCCAAGGCACTTTCTCCTGGAAGCCATCTCAAAAAACCCTCCTGAAAGTTCAACTTTAAGTGCTGCTTTGTGATATAAGCACCCAAAGTTCATATTCATCATATTTCTAACTCAAAGCTTATACAATCCTATAAGTCAGGGCTTAACTCACTGAGATAAAAAAATATTCTACAGTGAGGAAAAGCACCCCACATGTGTGCATGCAGAGTCTGAAACCGGATACCTAATTTTTGAATCCATATTATTGGAAAACATGGAAAGAAAATTATACAAAATACAGATTCAATGGATATTCCAATATCTAAATGAAAATTAAAATTATTTTTCTTTAATTATCATGATTTTTTTTTCTCTGAAAAAGGAGCAAATAACTTTCTTGCTGCTTCTACTGGAGCTAAGAACTCTGAGCTTTCTTGACTTTGTCCTCCAATGTTGATTTTAAGAACATTCTGATACAAATTACAGTCCGCTTATAACGAAGTCACGGAAACAGTGAAACTATTAGTCACAGGCCCATCATTTGGGGTGGCAGGCCCCCCCCCCACCCCCGGCTTTTGAAAATACACTAAAAATGGTCTGTATACATACATTGAGTACATAAGCTTTGC
This sequence comes from Pholcus phalangioides, assembly GCF_987345545.1. Classification (NCBI taxonomy): domain Eukaryota; kingdom Metazoa; phylum Arthropoda; class Arachnida; order Araneae; family Pholcidae; genus Pholcus; species Pholcus phalangioides. The sequence continues at coordinate 22,018,246 of NW_028301610.1, read as the reverse complement.
CCCCCCCCCCCGGAAAAAGTTGAAATGACGGCCCTGAGATTAGTCACATGCAAACTTTGTTATATCTGTACTGACTTGGAAAATCATGCGTTAAAGCAAAATAAATAAGCCATGCTCAGGTGGCAAAGTAAATAGACACTACTAAAAGAAGCACAGCAACCAGGCTGAAAGAGTGCAAAAGACGTTGAAGATTGGGACAAGGAGATAAGTTGGCCATATTAAAAGTTACATAATATGTACAGAACATGGTTCATACCCTTTGAAAGTAAAAACATTCAAAGACTGTTCAAGCACTTTTCCAGGCGAAATTTTAAAATTCAAAGACCTTCATAATGCAGTAGATAAAAATCATGATTAAAAAAAAATTACTTGGATTTTTTTAATTTATACTCAACATTTACTCATTTTTAATTTCAAGTTGAAGAGTTGAGAATGCAAAGTTGAGAAATGCTAATTTATCAACGATATATAATTTTTTAAAACAATTATAATTCTCATTTCAACTTGTAGATAATGTCAAGTTGTAAAGAGGTCTTGCTTTGAAAAAAAGCCATTGTAGCTGAGAATTCAAATGATATTTAAGCAGAAATCATTTTATGTTTGAAAGAGCGTTGAAATTTTGCCTTTGATAAAAAAAATTAGAAAGCATGTAATCATATATCTATGGTCAGCCCACATATATGCAACTGACATTCATTAATTCAGTTTAAAATATTTTGAAGCAATATCTTAAGCACAGTGTTATACTGCCAGATTTTAGGCATCATCTTAAGCATAGAAATACCTCAGATATTACCCATACATACCACCCCATTACACCCATACTCAGGTATGGGTGGCCATATGTCCTGTGTCTGTTTTGAACAGTCTCCCAATCATTGTATCTTTGTTGCTCTATACATTTTTGTCCAAATGGCATATGCTTTAGAGGGAGATTTAGTTGAAGGGGGCAACAAAAATTGATGGAATAAATACACACAAGCAAAAAAAAATTTCAAGCACTTATAAGAACTTGAAAATTATTTTTTTTCAAGGACTTTAAAAGACTTGGAAATGAACTTTTTTCAAGGTTTCAAGGACTGCACGAACCGTGGAGAAACAAATGGTGGTGTTAAATCGGGGTTCCACTATATGTGAAAATATTGGTCACATCTCATATGGCCCTGTAAGCTAAATGGATGTCAATGGCTAGCAGTTTTGGAAAAAATCTGTATAAACAGAGGTTCTCAATCTGTGTGCTGAGGCGATGGCCACTCTAGGGCAGTAAAATTAATCAGTAAATTTGATAGAAATTATATATTGCCATAGAAATTGTGGACCAAAAAAAGTTAGTCAAAAATGGGTGACAACTGCTGGGTTAAATGAGATTAAAATAAGTGTGGAATAGATTTTTTTTGTACTTATTGTGTATTTTATACCTCAGACATTTAATAAAAGAAATGGACACAACATGAATTTTGTTTGCACAAGCCACTCACAGATTGAATGAATTTTAATCAATCCATGCATTGCATGCACCGGAAAATTTAAGGATCAAAGTTCGGCACCTTGTAAATTAGCAAAATGAGGTGAATGAATTCAAAATCACGTCCGGGTCAACATGAATAAGTATGGGATAAGTATGGGAGTGGCAAAGTCATGGCGTTCATTCATTCAAACAAGGAGGTGAATGAGTAGCTGGGTGAATGTGAGAGCAAGCAATTGAGTGGATGAATGAGCAGGTCAGGGTGCAAATAAGCTTGGGTAATGGAGCCGCAAACATATCACTAGGGAGAGTGACTGCTTTACTCAGTACAACTTGTTGTTGGTGGTGGTCGGACTTCCTATGTATATGAAGTACAAATGATTGGATACCAAGCAAAAAAAACTGGAAAGAAAAGTCACATTCCTCTCTGTGGGAGATCGAACCACCAACCTCACACTTTCCAGGCGTGTGTTCTACCATTAAACTACAGAGGATAGACATTTTCTTTCTTAAGAACACTGTGTTTCTTTGGGCTGAACGGGACTGCGCAATAGACAGCTTCCTAACTTAGCAGCAGCTCATAACGAAATCAGCCTTCAGATGGAGACATAGGAATTTCCTATGTCGAAAATGGGGGCTGGTGGTTCGATTCCCCACAGAGGAATGCGACTGTTCTTTCCAATTATCTTCGCTTAGTATTTAGTTTCATTTGTACTATGTACAATTAGAGGAGAGGTTCATCGTTTTGTCCTTATGTATATTCTCAAAGGGCAATCCAATCAGAGGCGTACGCAGGATCAACATTTGGAGAGGGCTAAAGCAGCAAGAAAAGTAGTTCACGGCGGCCATCTTGGAAAAGAGGAAATTTCGTCTCTGGCCGCGAGTTCTCGCTGTGATATTTAGTGATGAAATATGCTGGGTTTTTTTTTTCGAATTAAAAAATTTTTTACGATAATAATGACAGACATAACTTAGATTATATCTTCGATGTCATCAAAGTTGAAGTGATTCATCGTTATATCCTGCAAAACCTGATGTTGACATCGGCGATCGAAGCCACGAGGAAGTGCTAGCATGTTCATTACTGAGGTAAGAATTATTTTATTGCTATCGAACTATATAAGAAGAGTGTTTAGAAATATTCTTAATATTTTTTTGCTCGGTAAATGCGTTATTTAAAAATATAAATGGGCAATGTCACGCAATCAATAGGGCAGTGGATCCCACTTGGTAATGCTGAAAAATATCAAATAGCCCATGTATACTTTGGATTGTATTGAAAATATTTACATGGCAAATGAAACATAAATCTGCAATTACGATAATATGATTGAAATTTTACATTCTATGTTTTTTGCCGTATTAATTTTTTTCAATGAAAAATTATGTCTAAATAAATTGAGCATGTGTGTAAATAAATAATTTGAATATTGTTGGCACAATAAAAATTGTGCTTGGATGACTATGCTATAAATAATCGCCTATAAATAAGGAAATTGAAAATTTGTGTTTTAGATCAACCTCCCTTCAATGCACAAAGTAACTAATAAGCTACAATTCATTGATAATAAATTACAGCACCTAAATGACAAAAAATTTAATTATTTTTTTGTGATGAGTAATGGTGAAATTGAAATAAAGCATGGTAAAAATTGGCAGAAATATTAATTTTTGTAAAACTCGTGCACTAAAGGATTAAAATATAGATTTGATATTTTGAACTGTTCAAATGAACAATATTGTAATACTTAGTGGAAGTTAAATTTTGAGAAAAAAATCATGTGCCACTTCCTGAAAAATTGCACTCTGTAACTCGCTCTGAGATGAGGAATATTTAATAAGGAATCATTATATTGTTTTGTTGATATGAAAAATGAAATTCGTACAATGGAACTAAAAAACAAAGTTGGAATTTCAGGCAGTTTTTATTGAGGTATATACATTATAACTAGAGGAAGCAGATTAGTGTTCGAAACGTATTACTACTTCAGTATTTGGGCCTTGCTGTGTGTGTTCAAATTTAATTTTTTGCCAAAAATTGTTTTTGATTTTGTGTGTATGGGTAAACACAGAAAACAAATTTCCATGTCGAATATTTAAGAACTTTGAAATATAACATTTTGAGATGTTATGGAAGTGAAACTTTTAACAAGCATTTATTTTTTAACAATGTTGTTAGTAAACAGCTGAGAGATTATATATACATTAGTGTATATACATTTGTGAGACTTTTCTAACTCCGAAAAATTTTGTTTCCCAGGAACTTGGCTGTAGGTAGCTACGAAGTTATGTGAAGGTTTTCAAGGTTACCAAACAATTCTACCAGAGCAAACAAAGGTAATTTTAATTCTTTGTATTTGACTTTGAGCAACAGTTTCCATTATTATTTTCATGTAAAATGAAATATTTCCATGCATGATTTAATGACATAAATTTTAACAATCATCATTTTCACTGATTTCATTTGTATCAACAACCCTAGTGGAACGAATACAGTCGAACCCGATTTAACACCACCATCCCACCCACAGAATTTTGACGTTGTATCAGATCATAATCATAATAGCGTTTCGGAGAGGCTGTATTACATAAATTCACATGTTTATTAAGAAATGTTGTATTTCAGTGTCTTATTTATATTGCACCATGAATAAAATAACCTATTTATACACATTCAATTTTAAGTTGAGAAAATTCATAAAAATTGTAAACTGTAAAATCACTTGAATATTTCTCAATATGAAACTTAACAGAAACATACTTCCCTCTGAAATTATTGTAATTTCAGCGACACATTTTATATGTGCAAAAACAAAATAAGCAAGGGGGAAAGGTGGCATTGTTTTTAGTCCATACCATATTGGTTTCTCTCGAGAAATATCTTGCTATAAGTAATTATCTTTATAATAATTTTTTCAGATACTATTGAAAGAACAACTGTTTTTGACATAATTGAATTGAGGAAATTAAGATAGACGATTTCTTAATGGCTACCTATACCACTCAAAATTTGACCAGTGCAAGTAAAAACATGTACTGTTGAAAAACTTGTCTTGGCTATATAAATGAGAGGGAGGGCATTAAAAAATAACTTTTAGAAGCTTTACTAACTGAAAAGCAATATTAATTCTTTGAAAAACGTGTTATATTTACTGATGAGCAAATTTTGTGAATGAAAATATTAAAACAATATACTTGACGACAAATAATATCATACTTTTTAACTAGTGAGACCATACAACACTGCAAAATTTCTATGTTAATTTAAATAGGGGTTCCCCGATCCACAAGAGGTTGGTAAGGATGTGTTTTAGAGCAAAGCTGAAAGAGTAGAGTGAAAATATATGGTAAGCTGCGTGCCAATAGGTTTTTGTACTTCATCTGTCTGACCAAAATTTTAGGGTAGAAACATGGCTCAAAAAATTTAAAAAGGCGCGGGCCAAATTTTTTGGCAGCCAAGCATATTTTTAGAAGAAATAATCCGAAGTAAAAGAAAATTATATTCAACTTTTTCAGCACTTTGAATCTTCCAACATGTGAAGATCACTGACATAAACTCCAAATATTTTATGATCTGCATAGGAAATTTTAGGTGTCAGTATGAATTTTTTTTTTTTGCAATGTTGGCTCTTAAGATTTGCCAAGCCCTAGGTAAATACATCTAGACATGAACATGAGCATCTATGTGGAACGCCAGGCCTCCCTTGCAAAACACAGTTTATACATTTTGGATCCTACTGTGATAAAATGGTGGCGAGTCGACTCAATGTCGACTAAGTGCTATTGTGCACGAATTATCTCTACTTATACAACTAAAGCACACAACTAAAGACTGTGTTATAATTTGAAATAAAATATACAGTACATTTAAATATTGATAAGCATAATAAAAGTGTTTTTTTTCCTTCCTCTTTTTAATTTCAGGTAAATCAACATTTGAAGATGCAGATGAAAATTTATGAATCTTAAAAAATTATATTCTTGAAAGATGCGATTTCTAAGAAAAGTACAACCAATAAATTGTGATTATGATAACTCTCTATGAACATATGTTTGAAATAAAATGTTTTTGTATGACAAATCATATGTGCAAGTTGTTATTTAATTCATGCTTCTATTAATCAATTTCAATCAATCATTCATCTTCTAATCAACTCAAATATATTGTCAAAATGAAAGTTATCAGGTGAAATTATTTGTTGGAAGCTAAATATGAAACAGATAAATTGATGAAAGATCTTTAATATAGACGTATATATATTTTAAATATTGAAGTATTCACTTCCATTAACAGGTAAGTGCTCATTCATAGAAAATCGTGTTCTGATATTTTTTAATACTGAGGAGAAACCTATAGTTTAAAATATAGAACTACAATACGCAGCAAGGCAGTTAATTCTTTTAATTATAAATTATCAATAATTTAATATTTTAGTTGCTCCGAAAATAATTTGCAATTCATTGTTTCAATGAATTTAAAAGGAATAAAAATGGATAATAAAAAATCATTTTTAACAAATTGGTCTTAAAAAAAAGTGGCACTCAATATTAAAAATAGTATTCAGCTGGGGCCCCCGAGGCGAATAGGGGGCCCAAAAATCTACAATTATTTTGCATAATAACCCTTTCAAGAAGAGCCCCCCCCCCCCAAAAAAAAAGGGAAAGGCACACTACGACCATAGGCTCAACTAGTGCCGGTAACCTTAACTTAAAATTTTGCATTTTGTTGTAAAAATTTTCTTTTTTTCAAATTTTGATTTCATCAGTATGTGACCCACTTATATGCAGCTGGGGTCCCAGATACTCGCTTTTTCAAGTATCCAAAAGTGGGATCCATGAGCTCGGACAAGAAAAATACCGAATCTTATTCTAAAAAAAGTCGCAAGATGAAAAATGCAACGTCTCATACGTTTGCAAAATAATTAAACTAGCTGGCGATGTTAGAGTAAAAAAAATTGCAAAGCACGGGTGACAAAAATGTGTGGCGAGTCCCTCGAAAAAAAAGTTTGTTTACAATCAGTTGTAAACATGAAATCGCTGCCACCACCCACTGCCGAAAAACGATTGTTAAATAATTAGTAGTAGTTGTAGGCTTCAAACGGCATCCCGATTGGTTAGCGATCTGTTACTCTCGAAACCAAAAATTTTCTCTCCCTCTAACTACTGTTTCACGTCACCTTAAGGACTGGTAGTTCATAGTACCTCTTAACTACTAGTAGTTGAAGCGGTCCTTAGCTGCAGTCCTCCGACCGGTAGTTCATTAGGACTAGTAGTTACTAAGGACTGCAGAGATAGTTCACCCCCTGAGCTGACAAGGAAAGATCAAAAATGGCTAAAAATCTGCTGACATACTTGAATGGTCTTACTTAAGGTAATACCCTTATAGAAAAATGATTGGCAAAATTTCATTTGGCAAAGTTGAATGGCATGTTTCTTTTTGTTTAATCTATTAAAGCTAAATTTCAATATCTGTTGGTTGGATTGGATTTTAAGTTTATTGGCGCAAGGAGCAGTTTGGTCAAACTGCGCCACAACACATGATTATAAAAAAGATTGTCCTTTTGTCATGTCAAAAAATTAAAAGTGCATGATAAAAAGCAGCATGAAACGTAAAGCAATGACATGAATTGTAAAACTAAAATTTGTTATAAAAACCAATGGTCTTGATGAATTTAAAAATGCGAGATGCATCGCTATTGTCATTTAAAATGTCATGAAGTGAAAGATGACTATGACCAAAAGCGGTCGTAAAATGATGATGGTGATGTGAACAAGTAAAAGAATGAGCAATGGTCAATGGACTTTGACAATGAGGGCACTCTGGTTGACTCTCCCGTAATAATAGATATGATTGCGTGAGGTGACTGTGTCCTATGCGTAACCGGGCAAGCAGAACTTCCTCCTTTCGGTTAGTTCTGCAGCTCGAACGCCAATGGCCAAGTGTGGGCTTGATGCCATGCAATTTATTATTTACTTGAGTGTCCCAATGATCCTGCCAGTGGCGATGCATCACTTCCCAGAGGATTGAGAAGTGGTCACTGGCAGGAACCAAAAGGCTATTGTCAAGGTTAGTTGTTGTTCGAGCTGTTGTGTCTGCTTTTTCGTTGCCCGGTATTCCTACATGACCTGGTACCCAGTAAAATTTTACTGTGGTACCGTGATGGATGAGGTGATGCAGTTCATGAAAAATGGCATGAATGAAAGGATGAGTGTGAAAACTGAAGGAACACAGTGCTTGCAATGCACTGAGAGAGTCGCTATAAATGATGCATCGTCGGTGGCATTTGCGTCTTATATGATGTAGAGCCTGAAGGATTGCGTACAGTTCTGCCGAATAAATAGAGAATTTCTTGGGAAGTTTGAAAGATGTCTCCTCACAGCAGATGTAGGCACAACCGACATGGCCAGGGCTCTTAGAGCCGTCAGTATACATGGGGAAGTACCTATTGTATCTACCCCTGTGCATAAAGAATATCTGTCGATATATCACATCTGCTGTGGTGGTTCTAGGGTATAATGATAATGAAAGAGAGAAATCTGGCAGAGACTGCTCCCATGGTGCCAGTTGCCAAGCAACTGGGGCCACCCGACTGATGTCTAATTCTAGTTCTTCCATAAGTGCCCTTATACGAAGACCGTAAGATGGAACACATGAAGGTCGAGCAGCAAAAAGTCTATGAAATGAAGGATTAAAAATGACACGATGAAGTGGATGATCTGGAAAAGACTTCATTTTGATATAATATTTCAAGGAAAGTTGCTGGCGTCTTGATGTCAGTGATGGCTCGTTGCATTTGACATACAGGCTCTCCATTGTAGACGTCCGGAAAGCTCCAGAGCAAATCCGCAGGGCGAGATGGTGGACTGGGTCGAGCACACTCAGATAGCTCCGAGGTGCCAACCCGTATACAATGGAGCCGTAGTCGAGCTTCGATATTATTAGAGCTTTATATAAGTGGAGGAGCGACTTACGGTCTGCCCCCACGATGTAGAAGAGATGACCTTCAAGAGGTTCATCGTCTTCATGCAACGAGCTCTTAACTGTGCAATATGAGGTTTAAAAGTGAGTTTCTTGTCAAATATGATGCCGAGGAATTTAGTGTTTTCTACAATAGGTATTAGATTGTTATTGAGAAACAACTGTGGGTCATCGTGTAGGTCTCGACACCGACAAAAGTGCATAGCGACAGTCTTGTCAGCGGAGAAAGAGGAAACCGTTGTCATGAGCCCACTTGCTGATTCTGTTAAGAGCGATTTGTAATTGTCTCTCGGCTGACCTCATATTCACTGATTGATACGATATTAACAGATCATCCACATAGAGTGCTCCAGTGACAGACAACGGGAGTTGGTTCAACACCCCGTTGAGTCTTAAAATAAAAAGTGTTACACTTAAAATGCTACCTTGAGGTACACCTTGTTCTTGAATTTGGGGAGCTGATAATGTGCTTCCGATCCGTACCTGGAAGATGCGGCGAGCAAGAAAGTTCTTAATGAAAATGGGCAAGTTGCCCCGCAAGCCGCAATTATAGAGGTCGGAAAGAATTCCGTGCCTCCAAGTACGGTAGGCCTTTTCTATGTCGAAAAATATGGCTAGCATATGCTCCCTCTTCACAAATGCTTGTCTTATTGATGTCTCAAGGCGTAATAGATTGCATGTTGTAGACCTGAACCGTCTAAAGCCGCTTTGATGTTTCGATAAAATATTGTTAACCTCAAGGTAGTGCATACGGCGATAGTTGACCATGCGTTCGATGAGCTTACATAGACAACTGGTCAAAGCAATAGGTCGGTAACTGTTAGGTTGCTGAGGATTTTTGCCAGGCTTTGGGAATGCAAGAACAATGGCTGCTCGCCAGGTGTCAGGAAATGAATGACTGACCCAGATCCGATTAAATAATATGAGTAAATGTGAGAGTGATTCGGGTGAGAGATGCCGAATCATGAAGTAATGAATGGCAGCGGGCCCTACAGCTGAGTCAGGACTTCGCTGCAAGGCCGTCGTCAGTTCATGAAGGGTGAACAATGAATTGTACCCCTCCGGTGTAAAAGGCCGGAAGGTATACGATGTGCGTTCAGCTGATGATTTAATGCGATGAAACGATGGGGGATAGTTTGCATCTCTGGAAACAGCGGCGATGGTGTCCGGAATATCCCTCACATCGCTGATGATAGTGCCATTGGTGTTTAAAATGGTGATGGGATCAGACTGATAATGACCATTGATTTTTCGGATCCGGTCCCAAATGATTTTGGATGAAGTTGATGAATTGATTCCCGTGGTAAACCCTTGCCAGGACTCACGTTGAGCCTGGTTCTTCTTGCTATCGCCTTTGCTTTTAAAAATGCCAACTTATTATCATGGGTAGGGTACCGCCGGAACATACTCCATGCTTTCTTTTGTGCTTTAATCGTGAGACTACATTCGTGGTTCCACCAAGGTTTAGGAAATTTAGGAAGTTTCGAGGAGACTTTGGGTATTGTTTCATCGGCTGCTGAGATTATACAACTGGTCACAAGGTCGACACAATGGTCGACGTCGGGTTGCGAAACCATATCCTCCGTGATTTATGCCTTGACCGTGAAGTCAGCCCATCGGGCAGCCACAAGCTTCCACCGAGGAGGTCCCTGAGGTATGCTATGGCGTCGGTCAAGGCACTTAACCACTAGAGGAAAATGATTGCTCCCGTGGTGGTCTGGATCAACCGACCAGCACCAGTTGGGCAAGAGTGTGGGTGAACATAACGATAGATCTATTGCAGTGAAACTATTGTTTGGGGCATGGAAATGAGTGAAACTGCCATCATTCATGATGGCGAGGTCCATGTCGTCTAACAGCCGTTCAACCATTTCCCCACGGGGGTGTTGCTGTTAGAACCCCAAATCATATTATGTGCATTGAAGTCTCCAAGAAGAAAAAATGGTGGTGGCAATTGATCAATCAGATCTTCTAGATCTCTCTGTAAGATGGTGTCATTTGGTGGCAAATAAATAGAACAGATGGTAACTCTTAGGCCTGTAGAGATTTCCACCACGATGGCCAGCAGGTTCGTGCGCAACGTTAGAACGTGCGACGACACGTGATGTGGAACCAGCCGAGCAACACTGCGACAAGCTCTACTCCCGTCATCGTAATCAATACGGAAAAGGGAGTGTCGCCTGATGTTCCATATCTCCGAGGGCTTCGTGAAAGTTTCCTGGAGTGCCACGCAAACAGGATGATAGCGATTGATCAAATCCTTGAGATCTTTGTAATTGGATCTACAACCACGAATGTTCCATCGAATAATGTTGGCCATAATTTTCAAATAGATGTAGACAGTTCAAGGTCGTTGAACTTATTTCGGTCTAATTTCCGGCGAGTACCACCGGATTCTGATGGATTATCAAGATCCATGTCACCAATTGATTTGTCATCAAGCAGTGACATGTTTTGTAATGTAGGCTTCTTCTTTGCTCTCTGAATGGCTTTTCTTGAATAGTTTTATTTTCGATTTATTTCCACTATTGATTTTTGTCTTAGTACCTGTAGTTACTTTGAATGTGTTCGCAGTTGCTTTCCCCGCTTCTTCGGAAGTGGTGGACTCCTTCGGTAATCCAGCAGAGCAACAGCAGCCACAACTATTACATGGTTGGTTAGATGATGTTTGAGTGGATGTATCAGCTATGGGTTCAGTCTGAGTTGTTACAGATGCTTTGGTGACATTGTTAGTCTTATTAGCTGTTGATGGATTTGTTAGTATATTAGAGTATGATCTACTAGATATTGGAGTTTGGTTAGAGATTATACAACGGTGTGCTTCAATATATGAGATGTTATTAAGGACCTTGATCTTCTGGATCTCTTTTTCTTCATTCCATTTTGGACACTATCTGTCAAATGCGGGGTGGTCGCCACCACAATTGATGCACTTGAATGGTGAATTAGTGCAGTTATCCGAAATTTTGGCAGTTGAAACATCAAACAGGGTCAGGAATGTATGGTCGGATTTTGAGGTTATAATAACCTATTTTGATATCTTTCAGCAACGTTGGTGGTGAGAATTATATTACGTGTTGGAGCTGGGTTGCCATCTTTGCGGCTCATAATATGTTTGGCAGATGTTACGCCTTGAGACGCCAGCTCTTGTATTAGTTCTTCTTCATCCATGTTAATTAAGTTAGTATCTGAAATGACACCATGTGAATAATTCAACGTGGGATGGATTTTGACTGTTATTGGAATGTCTCCGAGAGATGTGAGCTTTTGAATGAGTTCGGCTTGTTTGGATGTGTTAGTTTCAACGAGAAGGTCTCCTGAACGAAGAGCCTTCACTGATTTCAAAGCTCGCACTGCGCCAGAGAGCTTTATCAATCAAGAATGGTGATACTTTTGACAGCTGTTTATCGGTATCAGAGATATGCAAGAAGAATGAGACAGAAGACAGATTTGAAAAAGCTGTTTCTGTGACAATTGTTTCACTTAGAGTAGTTCTTTGATGTTTTGGTGCATTTTTTGTTTTTCCCATATTTAAATGGGTATTGTTCCACTCTCACCTACCATGCCCATCATGGAGCCTGTTGTGAAAACTACAACAACTACGAACTAAAAACTGTGGTCAATGCCATCCTTCTTCTGTTGTTTACCTTTTCTACTTCCCGGGCCACGATGTTTATCCGCTCTGTATAACCACATTTAATTATATTCTGTAATAGTTTTTTTGTCACATTAAAGTATGCTATTTTCCTACAATATGCTGATCAATACAATTCCGTTTTCGGCTCCACCATTTCTTAAAAATACAACACAGCCCTACAAGGGGACGCGCACATGTAACCAATGAAGGTTAGTAGCAATGCCAGGTTAGGTGAGAGCTATACACCACCGAAACAGGAGAGCAGACGCATTCAAGATCCAAGATCGTCGTGAAGCAGCACCAACAAACCTCAACGACGTCCGGCAGGCCCGGTCCCTCTACCTGCCCAGTAGGGTAACCCCTTCAGCCACCGAGGCGACCAGAGCCGATTGACCTGGACGGGGCTAATCCAAGGCTCCCATTTCGGCTTAATCCGAGGCCAAAGCTAGCATATCAGGCTAACCACGATCCCCATCTCCAGCCTTACGGGTCTCCACGCACTGCAAACACGCAGGTAGACAGCGTCCCAGATAGGGCATACGCTATAAGCAATGCCCCGTCTGAGAGGACCCCTTCCCACCTGAGCGGGGCCCACAATGAGGGGTTGGACACAAAAGACAAAAACATGTACAGGACAAAACGAGACGCAAGACATGTACTGCACGATGTGTAGAAATAAACATGTAATCTGGGCTATTGGAGGTGAAGTATATGAGGACAAATAAGCGATGACAATGACGTGTGATAGATTTGGTGTTACCTAGAATGCACCATGAGGAGGCCTATCACATTACACCCCCCAAAATGGGATGAAGCCGGTCAACCCAGAACATCTGTTTGCAGTCACTAATGGGAATATAAAGAAATCACATGGTACGAATGGTAGGCGGGGTCACGCGATTCTGTTTACTGGTCCTATAAGGACAGCTCTCATGTGACGTTTTCCTGAAAAAAAAGGAGGAAACAAATGTGGAGCTTGGCAGAACCCACATTTTTATTAATTGTATACAGTATTACAAAACTACATTAAATTATAAATGCAGGATTACCAACAAAATAGAAAAAAAGCACTTTCATTTTACCCGACGAAAACAAAGTAAGTGAATATCAAATATAGCTACTCATTTCTGGTAAGTTCATACATTTCGTAATCTGTGTGAGTTTTGTTTAATGATAATTTATGTACAATCGTCACAATTCAATCTTATGTAATTTGGAATCCTCTGTAATACTTGTATTCAATAAGCATAAGACATTTTTTTTCATACAATACATCAATAAATTAAAGAGTTTGAGCTACTGCTCATTTAAGAAATTAAAGTAAAAAAGGAATATTGTATTTTAGTTTCATTTTGGTTGCAAACCCACATAAAGTTGATTAGCATCCTGGTCTTAATACAGGGACAAAATTAAATTGTATTTTCTCTGTAATCTTTATATCGTTGTCTTACTTGCTTTTCAGATGGGTAACAAACAAGACAGGTCAACAGTTTACATTTGCAGTTTGAACTATTTCTGTATATCAGAGATAATTGGCACCATGTGCCAAAAGGGAAATTTTACAAGAGTCGTTTATAGTGTTTTTAAAGTGAATACAGTCGCAGCCGCCCCATATTCACAGGGGTTCTGTTCCAGGGGTGACAGCAAATACGAGAAATCAAAATAACCGAAACCATAGGTTTTTTTATATATCTCATTTATTGAGCAGCATGAGCAGAGCAGGGTGATGCAGAGGTAGAAGCGAATGTAAAAGAGGGTGCAACAATTGATGTTATCTGAAAAAACATTGTGATTTCTGTTCGCAGTTTCTTCTTCATATCACCACGTATGTTGGAGTATGTTAACAAGGCGTCTTCTACCAATTTTTCTACATGTGAAGAACGTACCATAGAGGGATCTATGTCCTGAAAACCGTCTATTGCTGATTTGAACTTGTGAAGCCCTTCCACTATGTAATTCCTCCTTAGTCTCAGGGCTGTCATTTCAACTTTTTCCAGGGGGGGGGGGGGGGGCAAACAACATGTACTCAATGTAGGTATATATATATTTATACCATTTTTAGTGTATTTTCAAAAAGCCAGGGAGGCCGTTGCCCCCCGACCCCCCAAATGACGGGCCTGTCCTTGGTCAATGCTAAAGCGCACATTGTGGCCAAATGTCAACTCAACCCGAGGTGACTTTCTCTCTCAGGAGCTGCCCTGTCTCTAGTGATGACAGTAATGTCATTAGCAAGCCATTCTAAACATGCACAACTCAAATTTTGTAAACAAAAAATATGAATGGCGATTTCTGAGTGTTGCAAAAAAAATCTCAATAAAAGAACAAAAACCGTGAATATGAAAACCACGAACATGGGGGCAGACTGTATCTGTTATTTAGTGAAATAGCACTTGATGTTCTATACCTATGTGTATAGTGTAACGAAAATACAGCAAAGTCACAGCGTTATCTCAGAGCCATCCCTAAAAAAATAGCTGAACTATAACAATCTGTTGTGGATACAGCCTGTATACAACTCCTATCCCCATAACGGAGGGAATAAAAAGTAGGTGTAGAAAGAAAAAAAAGAAAATTAAGAAATGGCTTGGTTGTGCGTAAATGTTCCCAAATTATGCTTGTGCAGCCAAAGTGAATGGGTTTTCTCGTGTGAGAGAGAGCACATTTTCTTCTCGTTTAACAGGTAGAAATGAAGCCCAAGTGCAGGATCCCTATTTAAAATGGTCAGCAAATCATAGGTTTTAATTCATTCAATTTTTTTTTTCGAAATACTGTACTGTGTTGGCGGTTCGATTCTGCGTTTTTAATACAAGTCGGGAAAAAAGACATGAAAGGCCTCTGGTTCAAAATCTTCCCCACATCTTCTGATGTGGGGACGATTTCTCCTTCTATTCCTGTAATACTTACTCAACGCAACACCGGAAAACACTTTTGTTCTCGAAACAACAAAAGAGAAAAAAATTGAGTCTTTCTCCCAAAATCTCCTGCAGGGGCAAATGAAAAGAGCTCAAGAGAGACTATTGCCCCTCCCAAGAGCCAAATTAATATGGGAAAATTTGTCTGTCCCATCAGGGCCGGATTATATGTTAGAAGGCCCTAAGCACTCGAATGGTTTTTGTGCCCCCCCTCCCTAAAAGTACATATTGCTCAATAGCGAATCTATAAGGGAAACAAAACATTAAATAAAATTTTATATTTCAGAAGCAATTAATTTAAGGCAGAATTATGATTTGAATATTTTTCAGCACAGACAGAGAAAAAAGAGGAAGAGAGACTTTTAACTTGCAAATCCTCGATAATATCTCTTGGATCATTTTTGTTTATTTTTGGGACATCTTTGAAAGTTTTTGGAATTTTTCTTTTCATTTCCCAGAAGGACCTTAAATTTTTACTTTTTTTTTCAAAATATTTTAAAAGCATTTAAAAGTATTTTCTCCCACCGACTGCTTGTTAGGATTTCACAAAGTTGCTTCAAATGCAACCACTGAATCTTGGCATAGCCGATATTACATCACTTTTGGTGAACCTTAATCATTGGGTAACTGTTCTTTCAGATACATTTTCAAGTTACAATCTGTTAGCATTTCTTTTACTTCTACAGTAGATCTAAAGGGTCTTCATACCTATATTCTAGATTGATCCACAAAAGGGTGGCTCTAGGCTGTGCAGCCTATGCAGAAGCAAAAAAAAAAAAAAATTTAATGTTTTTATGCAAAATTTCAAACTGAGTGTACTAGACTGAATGATTCACAGAGAAACCAGTGATTTTTTTTTAACTATGTGATCCACACGCACTACCAAGAAATCTAAGATCTGTCCAGGAAATTTGTTAGTGGACATCGAAAAACCGGGATTTGAACCCAGACTTGCACAATCAGAGGCTAGCTCCCTAACCACTGAACTACCAGGCAAAAAACTTTTGATGTATTTCATCTGTCTGGGAACACAGCAGCGAGTTTTCTGGGTTATTTTACTGGTGCGACTTACATGCCAGAGGTGCCAAAACTGTCTCACATGGGTAATAATAATCAACTATGAGATAAAACCCCAGAAACTATACAGTCAATTCGCTAATGACTCAAAGAGTTGAGCATTTTTAAGTTCACGTCCTTATTCTGTAGAACTTGGCTTACTCTTAAATTTGTCATTTTTCTAATTGGTTGGCAATGATAATGATTTGTTTTATTAATGCATGAGTCTCACACGAATACAACCCGAGGACCTAATGACAAGTAGATCAGTTTACAATTTGCAAGAGTTAGTATGCAAATCAGTAGGCAAGAATTTTTAGCTGGTAGAGAGGGCCCCCTCACAAAAACCAGTTTGTCAAAGGGTCCAATGATGCTGTTAAAATGACTCAAACTTTATAGAAATTGCACAGAATCTCATTCTAAAAACTCAGCATAAACGTGATCTTTAGTTTGCAATATTATAAATTTTTCTGTATTTGTGCCATTCTTTTGATGCATTTCTTTAACTATACAATCAATAGAAAATTTCAGGATTTTCCGCGGAATGCTTGATGCTGGAGAAAAATTGTACATAAAAAAAATTTCGGCAACTTTTTGTGGTGCCCCTTTTCTCTTGATGCCCTAAGCACATGTTTATTTTGCTTAATGGTTAATCTGGCCCTGTGTCCCATAAAATACGGGACGATCCAATGAACTTACACTATTCGCCTCTCCCAACCCATCATTCTGGATCTGCGCCTGACCATACCTGGCTACCAGTTAAATACACTCATGTCCATAAATTAAGGATGATTCAGAATCACACGGAAATCGAAATCTAAAGTAAAAATTTCACCTGTAGAATTATCACACACATCTGCAAGAATGATATGCAAATTTCAGGAAGCCACCAGATGATGCCGATAGTACATCACAATGACGAGAGTGTAAGAGAGGGGTATATAAGGAATGGTGGCAAAGAAGTGAAATTGTTCACAAGAGTTCTGTAAGGCGCTCAGTGCCATAAGCGAATAGTTATGACACAGAGGACACATATGGATGATTTTTTACGTGGTAGAATTATCGGCCGCCTGGAATGTGGGCGTACTCAGATGGAAGTATCCGAGTAACTTGGAATTGCCCAAAGTGTCATCTCTAGGCTTTGGCAACGATTCCAAGATAACGGAAATGTCAGTAGACGTTACAGTACAGGTCGCCCCTGAGTTACAACGCCGAATGAAGACCGGTATTTGGCAGTAACTGCCAAAAGAAGCAGACGGAGCACAGCATCCGACCTGTCTCGTCAGCTACCTGCAGCCACGGGTACCACAGTTTCAAGGCAAACCGTGTACAGACGTTTGGGAGATATTGGTCTATATGCTTGCAGGCCTGTCAGATGTGTTCCGCTCACGGCAACTCACTGTCGGCAGCGATTAGCCTGGAGTAGAGAACATGCAATGTGGACATCGTAACAGTGGGCTTGTGTGATGTTTTCTGACGAGTCCAGGCAGGGCCGGACTTAGGGGGTGCGAAAGGTGCGGTCGCACCGGGCCGCCAAATTTCAAGGGCCGCAATTTTTCCAAACGAAACCCTTTCCTTTTTCAGCAGATGTTTTGGAAATTTTTGATTAAAATTTAATTTTTTTCCCACTCAACTACTATTGATTGTGAAAGGACGCTTTCAGCTTAAAGACCTTATAATATCATTTTTAGTGTTAGTAGGTATGGCGTTAGCTTATTTTAAAGGGGGAAAAGAGTATGCAGATGGGGGTCGCATTCTTTACCACTGAAAAAAGTATGGCCTTTCTTTCTGCCATTAAAGAATAACAGGGCTATATTAACAAAGAAAAAAATAACATGCTTAGGGCATCAAACGAAAAGGGGCACCACAAAAGAAATCTAGTAATTTTTCCCCTTGAAAACCTCCCCTCTCGTTGGAGTTACCATCTGGTCTGTAGCATGAACAGCTCTAGATGATGACTGCCCCTTAGCGAGGCAATTCGACACTCCTCCGGAGTGTTAGTTTCATGCTTTCCTATCAACTGTCATGTCACGATGTTTCCCTAAGGAGGCTTGAGAACTTTTTAGCAGTTTCCAGCCATAAACAACCCATCTAAATTATTCCGAAAGATGGATATACAATATATAAATTATAAATTTTGACAATTTTTACTACTGAACTTCCGAAAAAAAAAGTAAGATTTTTCTGAGTCTAATTTTTTTTCTCAATCTAATTATTCACCTAGTACAGTACCAACAAAAGAGATATTTTGTTTCATGAATAGAGAGTCCATGCATAGAAACATTTAAGAGCACAACGGTCTGAAAATTTAGGATATAGGCTACGTTGCTTACAGTCCCAGTAGTTTATTTTCTGATGAGACGATGTGTTTGCCTACCATTGAATAAATTTTATCTGAGGTTTAGGCACAGGCGGAGATAGACATGAACGGCGAGGGGAGGGCATGATGATGACACACCAATTTATATATATGCATTTATATTAGATCAGTCGGCTCTGTCATAGGCACTGGGAGGGGGGGGTGGAGCATTACCCTGCCATGCCCCCCCCCCCCCTCCGTATCTCCATCCATGAGTTTAGGCTGCTCTCAACTAGTGTTGTTAATATTCGACAGCCTATACCAGAGCGTCTTTTTGAGTTTCGAATTTGAATATTCAAATATTGAGATTGCAATTGTAGTGTCTTCCCAGTACTTACAAAAAATTATTTTCGTCTTTGTGGCAACACCACAAAAATCCAATGTCAAGGCCGTCTGGCCAGAGAGCTTTTGTTGTTTATATTCACCGGTCACATCTTTGTACATGTCCCTGCTCTCGTCCGAATCGCGCATTATTTTACCTTCGTTTATATTTGTAAATAAATAATTGTTTTATTGTTTAATCTATTGCTTCGAATAATATAGTTATGTCTCAAAGCCAGCTCCCATAACTATATATTGGTGACCCCCGTTTACCGAACCCGCCCGATATGGCAACCGATTCTACTGATGGATCCACCACGCAAGGCCTGCAAGCAGACAGCGTGGCAATCAAGCCACCCCCCTTCTGGTGTGAGACGCCAGCGTTGTGGTTCGTGCACTTGGAGGCTCAGTTCAAAACGGCAAGAGTGACCAGAGAAGAAACTAAGTACAACATCGTGGTCGGCGCCATGGACCAACGACTCCTCAACGTGGTCAGTGACATCGTCATATCTCCGCCTAATGATCGTCCATATGCTGCAATGAAAGAGGCTCTCACATCAAGAATGCCCGAATCAGAGAGCACCCAAATCAAGAAATTACTCTCCGGTTTAGATTTGGGCGATCGTCGACCATCACAGTTGCTCAGGGAGATGAGAAACCTCGCGGCTAACAAGGTAAGCGACGGCATTCTCAAATCTCTATGGCTGAAGCTCTTGCCACAGCATGCGCAAGCAATCTTGTCGGTGAGCTCGGAATCGTTGTCAAAATTAGCCGACATGGCCGATAAAATTCTCGAAACTTGTGATTACACGAATCCGAATATTATGACTATTGCGAAACCAGGAAATGGCGCGTCTCAGTCATCGCATGAAATATGCCTCACCTCTCTTTCATCCCAGATCACAAAATTAACTAATGAGGTGCAAGAACTAAAACGAGCTAAAAGTCGACAACGCTCGACCAGTCGATCGCGATTTCAACGGAGCAGTAGCAGAGATGTGACCCATTGCGGAAAGGACATTTGCTGGTACCATAGGCGCTACAGAGATGTGCAAAGCCCTGTGCATATGTCAGCTCATCTAATCAGGGAAATGACCCGGGGCATCATTGATGACGACGTGTGATGCCAGCCAAGTCTCCAGTCATCTTTTTCTATTTGATCGCTCTTGTAATAGACATTTCTTGGTCGACACAGGAGCGGACGTTTCCGTGATACCGGTAACTGCAAATCGCGACCCTTTCCAGACAAAAATTTTTCCTTGTATGCTGCAAACTCAACCAAAGTTCTCACTTTCAGCACCGAACGTCTATACCTCGATCTTGGTTTAAGACGAAGGTTTCTCTGGACTTTCATCGTGGCAGACGTGTCCAAGCCAATACCCGGCGCAGACTTTCTCAAAGAATTCGGCTTACTCGTAGACATCAAACGCCGACGCCTCGTCGATCCTGTCACTTCACTTAGCTCATCAGGCAGAGTCGTCACTGGTCCTTCTTGTGCATTGACGACTGTTTCTCATGACATCGGGGACGACCGCATCAGAATTCTACTGGCTGAATTTTCCTGTTTAACTCATGAATCATCCGTTCTGAGAGCTGTACCCCATTGTGTCGAGCATCACATTGTCACAAAAGGCCCGCCTGTTGTTGCCAAAACACGTCGCTTGGCTCCAGACAAGTTGCAAATTGCTAAAAAGGAATTCGACTATATGCTGCAACAAGGCATATGCAGACCCTCACAGAGCTCATGGGCCAGTCCTTTACACCTGGTGCCAAAGAAGACTAATGGTTGGAGACCATGTGGTGATTACAGAGGTCTCAACGCCATCACTCAACCGGATCGATACCCGATTCCAAATCTGCAAGACTTTTCATCAAACTTGCACCATTGCACGATCTTCTCCGCTATCGACTTGGTTCGTGCATATCATCATATACCAGTTGCACCAGAGGACATTGAACATGGTTCATACAACATTTCCTAAACAAAAAGTAAGGAGTTTTTAAGGAGTTTTCAATCGTTTTTAAGGAGTCATGGCAAACTTCATAATTTACGAGTTTTACAGTGAAAAAAATAGAGGAATCACAAATGCAAAATTGTTTTGAATCTGCCACACAAACTTTCCTTCATCTCAAAAATATAGGAGCAGAGTGGTTTACAAATTACAACTTTTTCTTTTTGCTACCCAGCATTGTAAGAATTCATAAAATAAAATCCACATACAGATAGTCCATACTTTTATATTGTCACCGAAGTGTTATAAAACCTTCAAGTTTTGGTCAAAAGTGTAACTCATTATAGCGTCACACGAATTATAAAAATTCCAATTACTCATTCATTCCCCTCAATCATTCAAAACAAAAAACCAAAGCTGAAAAGGATTTCCTTTACAAAATTATATTTGTCGCAACTATGTATTCACCACTCTTGGTGAAAGTGGATCAATACATACACAAAAGAAAAGTTGTACTATTATGATCTGTTCAGAGTAAAAAAACTTTGTTAAACTTTTATTTATAAAACTAGGTATAACATGAAACCCAAAACTCAAAGGTGTTGGTGAATTTCCACATGTAGTGGCACAATTTTGTGACAGGAATTAGAACTTATCTAGGTCCTTCTTTTTTATTTCAATTTGATTGTCAATTTCTTTGACAATGAATAATTCTTCTTTTACTGTTTTTCTCAATATATTGGACTTCAAAAACAAGGAGAGGTCTTTTTTTGATTCCACTTTCTCTGCCAGCATGTCCGCTTCTTTTTCATTCTTCAAAATGTTTCCTTCAATACACTGTTTTTTTTTTCTTTAAATTTGCAATATCTTCTTCAACACATTTTCTCTTTTCCCTCATTTCTGATGATTGTTTTTGCTGTTTTTGACTTTCTAGGTATTGGGTGTATTTTTGTCTGGCAGACGATGCAGAGAGCCTCAATTGCTTTGTGATGGGAACATTTAGAACCCCACCACACAACCTTATGTGATCATACACCAGTCTTTGTGCAATATATGATTCCTCTTTTAAATTCTCAACTTCAATGGCTTTATTCACTGAAAAACCTCGTTCCACAGATGCTTGTCCATGGGACAAGATCAAAACAACTTTGAATACACTCCAAAGCCTATCATATTTTTTTTCACTCAAGTATGAGAAGAGAAAACTGCCCAATGACATAGTTCTTGGATCGAACGTTTCAAATGCAAACTGATTTCTTTTCACAACTTGTAGGAAATCCTCATACTGGTTAAGAATTTCATCTCCATCTTCATTGGATATTTGTTTTTTTTTCGACAAATAAGATAGCACTCTTCTGAACTTTGTTTTTGCATTTTCTTGGTATGTCACAATGTATCTTGGGTCTAAACATGATGAATTTCGTACCAACATGTAATTTATGGGGCATTTCTCCATAAGTGCCTGAACGAATTTTATTATGAATGTTTGGCATTCATTTTTTAATGTAAGGTGATCTTTATCTGTCACTTTTTTTTTGGAACATTTTCTCTTTAAGTACCTGGTCCCCAATAAATCCAAAACTAACGTTGTTTTGGTGAATGTAAGCTTTCATCACTGAAGTCAAATTTACAGAGATTTTCCACTGTTTTGATTGCTTCAATGCTGTCATTCTTCATTATTCTAAAGAGCTTAAGGCACTGTTTTATCATTTTCATTGTGTCTTCAGCAAAAAAAGGCAGCAAGGGTTTATCACTCTGGTAAGCAATCAAGAATGGTTGCAAAATATTTGAAATAGATAAGAACACATTAAATTTGATCAAAATAGCACAATCTTTTGAGGCTTCTGAGATGATTGAGAAGGACTTTCATGTCACTTTAGGAAATGTTCTGTTTTCAACTTTTTTTATGTAAGTCACAATATCTTCCCAAATTTCAATTGCTCTCTCAATCGCTGGACAATTTTCAAGCCATCTGATATGGCAAAACTTCCTGGGAAGTTTTTTTGTCTTGCTGATACTGAGAAAATCCTCCCTCCTTGCAGGGGAATCCTTAAAAATCCAGTATAAACTGCTCAATATAGATGATATATTCCAGTTAGTTGCACATGCTCCTTTCATAAAAGCGTTGTTTAATATATGGAGGCCACAACTTCCAATAATCACACATTGTATTCCATATTCTTTTTGCAAGTCATGCTGCAAATTTTCAAAGAATTTCCAGTTCACTGATGGCCCATCCATTGAGATTTGCAACAGTTTTGACAAATCCAATTTTCTAGTAGCTTCATAAAAAGAAGAGAGGAGATCATCAGCCTTTGAGTGGCCCAAGAATGCCGAGGTTAAATACTGAGTCCTGACTTTATCATCACCTGAGCTCCAATATCTGACATACATGTCCATTTGTTTTTTTTGGTTTTTACTATTAAGACTTTCATCAAAAAGAAGAGTATACTTCTCCAGTGCATTAAGCTGTTCTAAAAACATTGCTTGGTAGTGTGGTGCTAATCCAAAGTGACACAAGTAGGCAGCTTTCCTCTCTCCACAGCTAAATTTTTTTGCTATTTCGCTGTCAGGAAACATTTCTTGAAAGAGCTTTGAAGTATCTTCACAAGATTTGTACGAGTAATGATGTTTAACACATTTCAATACCCAAAGAATTTCAACATCCAGTACTTCTTTCTTTGTTACGAATGAATTCACAGTGTTTTCAGATGTTGGGAGTTCCCCAGAAGAACAAGATGGTACATTTGATGAACATGCTGGGCTTTGTAAGTAATTTGTCATTGTCCCTGCAGACTGCAACTTATTGGTGACAAAACTTTTATGTTTAGCTCCTGAAAAAGAATAAAACACATTAATAAGCAATAAACCTCAAGATATTTCAAAGAAAAACAAGATACAATAAGAATTTCTTTTCTAAAAGCATTATCTGAACATTAAATTTGACAGTAGAATTGTATCTTTTAATTTTATCTATTTCTCACAATTTTGCAAATCACAAAAACAGCTTCATAACTAAAAAAAAATTTATTCAAATTATAATTTCCTGTTAGATATGCAATTCAACACTGAGCAAAAGCAACTCGGGGGGGGGGGTCATGTATTCTTTCCCTTTGAGGCGTAGCTATGAAAAATTTATTCCTAGATTAGGAACCTCTATCAAACGTGGCCAAGTTTGGAATCCAGAAATTTTTGGGGTGGTACCCCGTCGGGAGGAGCGGGGGGGGGGAGCCGCCACGATCATAGGCCTGACAAAAAAAATTTTCTTGGGGGAAAAAAAGTAAAAAAAAAAAATTTCCCAGTCAAAGGAAAAGTGCTCCCCCCCCCCTCCAAGGCAGGCCCCGCATAGCCCTTGAGCAGAATATAATATTGCAAGTCATTTGCATCCCTTCTTGAAAATCAACTACTTCTGATATGAAATTATATAAACAAAGACCATCAGAATTCATCAACTTTTTGATAAGAGGCAACTGTATGTAATTTGTAATTTTTATGCCATCTGGAACTGACGCAGATCTAGAGGGGCGGCGACACGGATCTAGGAGGGGGCGCCTCCCAAGCGCCGCGAATAATAAGGGAAAAAAAATCGTTCTGTCCCGTAAAATACGGGACGATCCAACGATCATTTGATCATTTTTGTCGCACCACGGTCATTTTTCTGCACACGAGGGCTAATTAGACCGGGACCTACAATTTATTGCCGATTCCGAACGGCAGGCTTGTTTTTTTTTATACTCATCGAGAGGTTGGTGCCCTAACCCCTCGATGGGGGACTCCCTGCGGTAGCAATTTTTTGCTGCGGTCAAGTCGCCGTTTTTTTTTTGTTGTACCCGTGTCAGGAAAGTTTTCTGACAAGGACGAACCGGGTATCGAACTCGCGACACCTCTAAACAATGAGCCGTTAAAACCCAAAACAGCTCCGTGATATGATTGGCTGCCGATGATGTAACAAAAATGAATGGGTTACCGGCTGCGAGGGATTTGGTGAAGAAAGTGGCAGTACATGGTTGGCGTCGAAATTTCATTTTGTTTATGCTTTCCTTCTTCGATGATTGTACCGCCATTTTTCCCTCACGTTTTGTGCTTGTTTTTTCTCGGGTTTTTAATTCGTAATTGTCATTCCATGACGAAAATAAACGGCCAACAAACAATACATTCTCTTTCGACTACTGTTGATGCGTTCAGAACGTGAAAGCACTCGGCTCAACATTCTTCGCAATCATCTGATTGAAAGCTATTGACATGAAATTGAATAGGAGGAGCATGTATTCTCATCGATCCTGGGTGAGTTGATTAGTTTTTTAAAATTATTCGTAATAAAGTGTCATACTTCAATTTAACGAATTGTGTAAAACCGGCATTTCCATACCTTAAATTGAGAAAATTGTTTTATCGGGAGGGGAGGGGGCGACATTAATGCAGAAATGCAGATATATGCACAGAAACTTCCTAAAATTCCTTAAATCAAGGAAATCGTGTTACGACCATCATTAAAATTGCTGGGCAGGGGCGTTCTAAGAGCATCACAGGCCCCAGAGGCGTACGCAGTGCCGGGGGGGGGGGGGTAACGTTGAAGAATTGGGTAGTGATAAGAACGTGGTCGTTATAACGTTTGTTCACTGTATTTCCATTAATTTATTTAATCTACGTAAACAAATATCTTTAGTATCTGACACATTTCTTAAATTATACGTTTGTTGCAAACACAAAGCTAAAACAGTGCCAACACAGTAACGCCAGTGGCAACAACTTTAAAATGACTGAAAATGGAAATTACGCCAGAACCTTAACCCTTTAAGCAGTTTTTAAAGTTTTCCTGATGTGCATCGCAATTGCCACTTATGTTTATAAAAGTGTGCTAAAAGAACCAGAGATATTTCGGGGTGACCAAAATAAAGTAGATCAAGTTTAACAAGATATCTCAAGATTGCCGCTGTAAGGGTTTACTGTGATTTTTGTGGGGCCAAGTGTGATTTTGCTGCTCCCACCACTAGAATTTGATTAATGATTTTGCAACTGTGTTTTTTTCCCATGTAAAATTAGCAGCCCTTGTGAATTTTGTTGCCCCCCCCCCCCCAGTTCTCATCCGAGTTGTGTTTTTGAAATGCGTGATTTTCTTTTTTTTGTAGATCTTGATCTTTGAGGTTGCAAAAGTCAGGGTAGCGGAAAGATGAATGTCTAGTGTCCTGCTGAAATAATATTATTTGAAAGTTCAGGAATCAAAGTACAGCACTGGCAAAGTCACTTTGGGCAAACCTTTGGCTCTTACCAAAGCAGAGAGGTAAGAAATTGTGAGTGATTCCCCATCTTAATGCATCTTTTCTAGTTATTGAGCTTATACCTCTATATTTAATGACATGTTGGTAGCAATGAAGTCATTAGCACGCTAACCTACATTTTTCTATATTCAATTGTGCCTTCTTTTTTTTTCAAAAATGTTATAGCCATGAAAACCACAGAAACAATTTAAAAATCAATGTTATATTAGAAATAGTACCATGGGCCCCCTCCACCAGGGGCAGCTCGAGCTTAACTGCGGCCTGGGCACAAAGCCTTGTGTGCTGCCCCTAAAGAAAACTCTTGCGAGAGAGGCTGACATTAGGGTTTCTAAATTCCTGACATTTTTGAGCCTCCGGGAACAGGATATTGTATTTCCAGACAATTTGGGAAATCACTTATTTACAGTGTAACTCTGTTTATATAACTAATTTATAATACTTTCTCATTTATATTACGATTAGGTTTAGCCTCAATTATTCTCTATACTTTTTAAAAAAAAAGTTATATTTCATTTATGCATCATATAACTTCAACTACACTACATTTTCACTCCGATTTGAATCCCAAATTTTGGCAAAAATATCATTTCACTCAATTGATGTACATGAGAATTTTTTGAAATCTCACTTAACATATCGTGTATGTAAAACACTGCAATTAGACAAATACTTAGATTTTTATACACCTTAGGTTTTGGTTTATGACACTTAACAATAAATGGCAAAATATAATAAAATTTTGCAATGATACAGTCAATAGATTTTTAGAAATTGTGTTTTAAACCAAAGTAAAATGTCAGAAATAACATTCTTCATAAAACGCCATTAAAATTTTCATTCACAGATTACTTGATGTAAAAACCAGGGTTGGGTTTTTGACATAAGTGTCAAAAACTGGTTTGAACCATCAAAATCTTAAATAAATGCTTTTGGATAATGTTTTGAACACAATAAGTATACAGTATAACATTATGAAAAACACTTTCATATGTTTCATTTTATTTACACTACTGATTACCTGTGTTCAATTTACTTAGCAAAGTGGAGCTGTTTATTCAAAATATGTGTGATAAGAGATCAGGGATAGGTTTCTTACCTCAGAAATTAGCTCAGTATTAAAACAGCCAAAAACTTATGATGTCAAATACTCTGATGTCAAATAGTTTTTGTTAACGTGATAGATAGGTTGAATAACAAAACACTTTTATGTAGATTAACATGTTTTTATATTTTGAATTATAATTACTGAGCACAAAATATCTATTTTAATATTTTAAATTTTCTGATCTACCCACAAAATTTTATTCCATATAAAATTTCTCGTGTAGCATCTGTTAATATACTAATTGTGCTTATTTATTCTCACCTAAAAATTTTATATCTTAGGTCATATAAATCCAGAGTTTTAACAAGTATTTTTAATCAAAGAACTGGTAGGACATGATGCCCATTGCATATTTAGATACAGCTTCAGTCAAAAAAACCATTGCATTATAAATGCTAGTAAATATACCATATCATAGTAAAAAAACTTATCCTTACTCATGCACTAAGTTACAAGAGTTTCTTAAGCATCATATACAAGCCAGCACTGCCAAATTAGAGAAAATTTTAGTCTTACAATTTATTATTTTGATTCCTAGATATATTCTAATGTTATGCACGATAAGGGTATCGCTTTGAATATCAGTGATTATTTAGATAATTTAATAATAACAGAAAACAACATTACATATAAGATGTAAAAGAACTTTTTTAAATACCTCTCTGTTATGAAATGAGTACAGCAGATGATTTATATCAATACACATATATAAGCAGTTAAAGAAATTTTGGAGGATCAAGAATCATCTTGGATTGAAGAATATTAAATCATTCCATAGTTTTTCGTTCAGCATTTATGCTATGCTTTATTAAAAAGTGTATATTTATTAAAAGTGTATTTGTAAGAAAGAAAACATATATTGTCCAAAATAATTCTTTAGAGTAGAAAGTTATTTTACAATCATATTAAGTATTTATTCTTTGTATAACAGTCACTTTGAACATTACATGTAATTAACATGTGCATTTCCAATGAGAATTTTTATATTGAAAAGCAATATTTAAGGTTTTTGATGTGAATGTTTAAACCGTCAAAAACTTGCCAATCCTGCTAAAAAATGCAACTCTAAAGTAGGCATAGCTTCGGTTCTAAGCGTCAAAGGCCTGGTTTGGAATCACAAAAAATGGGGCTTTCATAAAAAATGAAGAAAAAAAACAAACCAATATTTTTTCTTCCAAAATGAGGACTCATATAGTTTCTGATAACAATAACCAATTGATAACTATAGCCGAAAGAAACCCAGAAGCCAAATGATGATCTTGAGTCCTACTTGGTCAAACAGGATACATGAAAACTGGGCAACTCCATTTTACATATAGCTCAGGGCTTGACAAATCTCAGTCGACGTGGTGATTATAAAATGGGTAAATGGTCGCTTGAAATTCATGTGATTATTAAAATGGAGTCTAAGGGTGGCACAAAATTTTCTGATTTTATTGCAGTGTGCCTTTCAACATCAGGAGGAGTCATTAAGTCTCTGAAAAGTCGAAAAACATTATTTAGGACTGTTTTGAGGAAAAATCATGCTGGGTTTTTTTTCCCTTTAAGCTAAAATCTCTTTTTTTAAATTCAGTCATGTGTTTAATTTATGTACTGTATGTGTTCCATAGATCCCTTGAGACAGTCTTTCAAGCAAAAACTGGATTTGGATAATTGACTGAGAATTTGAAGTTTCTTTTTTGGATCTTACCTTTAGTGTGCCTACATTGCCGGAAGCTCATTACAAAAGCAGCTTCACACGTCCATGGATTATAGCAGCTAATAATATTCAGATAGCCTATCAATGATGTCATGTGCAAGCAAAAATCATCATCCAGAATACAGAAATGTTTGTCAATGGGGGGGGGGGGGGGTGTTACATTTTTTAATCTACAAAAGTATGGTTAAATCTCTGCTTCTAAATGCAAAAAAAAAAAATATAAGAAAAAGCCATAAGTCCTGATAACTGTCAATGAACTTTTGCCTATGTTACAATATTGGTCCATTCTATATTTTATATTAGGGATTGATAGCAATATCCAAATGATAGCATTATGCATGATTTCAATAAACCGCATCTACTGTATTGTGTAAAAAGAATTTTGGCCTCCTCCTCCGATACCCTCCACCTCCCTTGTCAGCAAAATTTTAAATATATTATAACAATAATTTCAAATATTTTCAGAAAAAAATATTACAAAAGAAAACACCTTTTACGTGCTATTGTAATCATTTTCAATTAATTTAAATCATTTTTTAAAGGTTGGTAACTTTTAAAGTTTTTCTGTAGAAAATTCCTTGTCCGCCCCCCCCCCCCTCTCAGAAGTCAATTCTGCTTCTGCTCAAGTGTATTGTAGCACGTTTTTTGTTCCATGCATGATGCTAAGGTGAAAATGGGGTTTCACCTGTTCTGCCATCTTTTTAAAACTATCCCATCTCTTTTGGAACACCATCTGTTTGCTCACCGTCCTTGCTTGAGTTAAAAACCTATTCCCAGCATCAGTCCTCGATTGGGAAATTTCCCTGTTGTGGCCTTTCAGTTTGTATTTGTATTATTAATTGTTAAATGAATGTTTTTTCATCATAACTGCTTGTCTAGTATTTTACAATTGTTTTCATTCTCTTTTCAGATAAAATGAAAGCTGGGGTCTTTCTCCACAAAACACTAGATGATATCAGAGATTCATTAGTTTCAGTTCTGGAAAGGAAACATTTAATCACCAAAAAGACAACTTTCAAAAGGAGTTTGACACTTTTATGCTAAGAAAGTAGAAATGATCGAAAGTTTAGAAAGTCCTTTGCATGTGCATAGTGGCTGCAATCATACGCATTGTAAATGAACATTAGTTGATATTTTTTCATCAATAAATACTTCAATTTCAATTTATTTTGTGATTTATTTACAAAAATGATGTGAAATTTTCATTGAACTCTGAAGACTTGCTAGGATTTGGAGCGGAGGTGCTTTTGAACTTTTTCTAAACAAGTCTGATTCCTATCCTTTGTTACTGCATTAATTTATATTCACCAGCTTATGAATTTTGATATTCGAGAAGTGGAAAGATATTTTGAATAACATTGAATTTTGAAAATATAAAGGTATTTGGGTATTGCTTTTTTGGCAATAATGGTAGCCTATACAAAAAAAATTTTATTACCCTTTCAGACCTTGAATTCAATGATAACACACCTACAATCCTTGAAGTCAGGGCTGAACTCACAAAGTTAAAAGAAAAAAATCTACAGCGAGAAAAAGTTTACCACATTTGTGCTTTCTGGGATCCGAGTCAATTAGCTCGAGGAAAAACGCCAGTGACACAATATTTCTTGCACTGTCTTTACAGCAGGGGGCCACTAACTCTTTTCCCATAATATTTAGTGCAAAGCAATGTAAAAACAATAGGTTGCTTGTTTTCCCATCCAAGCCATCATTCCTCTAGTGATTAAAGCACAAAACTTGGGTGAAACCTGATAACGCGAGCGCATACAAACAAACGAAATTTTGAATAGCTCAATTTATTTGTGCAGTATTTCCAATACTTCAAGTGTAAAACCAAAGCATAGAAAGACTGGCCCCGAAGAATTTGATTTGATAGTTTGTTGTTTGAACAACATTTCATTTTGTGTCAACGTCTCTTTTTCCAGCAATTAAAAAAATCTGCCAAATTACTGATCTCCTTGTTGGTCCTGCTCAGTAGCGTACGCAGGATTTTCTTAAGGAGAGGTGCTCATTTTTTTTCACTGCAAAAAAAAAAAAAAACACTGATAGCTTGGGGAGGGCATATAGGTTCCCTGAGCACCCCCCCCCCCCCCCGCGTAGCCTTCTGTTTGGGGGTTTCGAACCCCATCTTGCGCACGTCAGCGGTTCTGCGCTTTTTTTTCAGTATGTTGCACATTAATACAGCATACTCAGTATATATATAATGATGAAAACTAAAAATATGAACATATAATAAATAAAAAATTATGAAAATTTAGAATTCTAAGAGATACATTATTAAAATCTAATGTGAGAGTTAATTATAACCCCATTGTTGAAAATTTAGAATGAAAGAAATACGCAATTGAAAATTTATGACAAGTAATTATAAAATTGTATTTTTGAAAAAAATTTTGAGAATCGGTAAAAGCTTTCAATTGTCCATCAGTGCCGGGAGGGGAGGTCCATCCCCTCAAAACCTAAGAAAATGACAGAGATATATGTTATAACATGGCACATTTGTTTGCTGTCTATTATTCTGTCCCCTCCCCACAAAAATAAATTTCTGGACAGGGCCGCCACTACAGGTGCTTAGTTAGGCGATGCAAGCAAGCATTTTGGTGCCTCGTCCTTCTAATATTGAAGGTGGGGTTAATAGATTATATTTGCGCCCCCTCTGGTCCGGTGCACCAAATCTGTTTGCTGCCCTGGTCCTGGGATCCATTTGATGTAGTGGCTCTCTTATTGTTAAAACACTATACTGATAAGAATCATGACGAAACTTTTTTCGCTTATAAGCTTGGAAGTGAAAAAAGTTTAGTCCGTGTGATTACACGGACCAACTGGAATCTTGCCATTGACCCTTCGCTTCAACATTACTGTATGCAAGGATACTCAATCTTTAGGAGAGCGCGGGCCACTTCCTCGTTGATTTGAAAATGTGTCACGGTCCACTTAGTTCATGTGGAGATATACCGTGGGCCACTTGAGTGTTCTGGAGCTGAGCCACGGGTAACGAGTAATATGTGGAACTGCACCGCAGGCCGCTTACGTGCTCTGGAACTGTGCCGCACATCACTTAAGTGATCTGTAAATATGTCGTGGGTCACTTGACTGATTTGTAAATGTGTCACGGGCCACTTGAGCGATGTGAACTGTTCCAAAGGCCCCTTAAGTGATCTAAAATGTGCCGCGGATCACTAAAATGTGTCGGGTTCGCTCAAGTGTTCTAGACCATGCCGCAGGTAAGTGACCTGTGTATATGTCGAGGGTCACTTGAGTGATTGATTTTAAACTGTTCCAAGAGCCATTCAAGTTCTCTGTAAATGTGCCACGGACCGTTTAAGTGTGCTGTGGAACTGTGCGGCGGTCACTGAAGTGATCTAAAAATTTTTACAAAATTAAGTTTGAGGTCGCAGGCCACATCAGATAAGTCCGAGGACCACAGTTGGCCATGGTTCGAGCATGTATGAAACAACAGCACAGTAGTATTGAATGCAACCAATATCTCAAAACGAGAAATTTCATGGATGGGAAATTTTCATTAGAATTAAAAATTCACGGTTTGAAAAAAAAAATTCTCTCTCGAAGACAAAAATCCACAAAATGAGTATTTTTACTAGAAATGACGTGATAACGGGGGAAATTTTACAATTTTCTGAGTTCTACGTAATTTTGTCCCGTAAAATACAGATTACATGGTCATACGATTTCCAGATACAGTTCTGTTTTGAAAGATAGCAACATAAGGTCATCTTGGCGACTTGTTTCTAAGATGGAAAAGTATAATTTCTTGCCAAATATGATAAACTAATGAAACCACGTTAGTACGTTTATACTGACGTCACTCCCTCATCAGCCAATCATATCACTGAGCCGTTTTGGGTTTTAACGGCTCGTCTCTAAACATCCTTTGGTAGGCGAGCATCTTATCGACCGGGCTACCCACGATCCAATAACAATTTTTTTTAATGTAAAAAAACATTTTTTTTAAATTAAAATTTCGAAAGAAAATAATTTTTTTACGAAATTCATCACGAAACATATAAAGTTTTTTTAAAAAAAATGTTTAAAAAAAAATTTTTTTTTTTCGTCTGGGTGGACGGGAAGGGGGGGGGGCGGCGCAGGAGCGCCCCCCCCCCACGTATGTTTCTGATCCCACCAATATGCGTTAGGAGGTAGGGGGGCAGTGCTGACGAAATTTTGCTGACAAGGGGTGGTCAGAGTTTTGCTCACAGGGGATCAAAAATGGCTACAAATTCACTGACGTAATACTTTAATGGCCCCTTATTCTTCATACACGTGAGAGCACGTTTTGATTGGTTAGCGCAAGCGGAAGATGGCATGCTTAATGTCTTTTTTTGCGAGCGCACAATATGCACGTAAAACGATAATTGTTTGCGGAAACTCAAAAAACTAATGTCGGAAAATACGGAATTCCGCAAAAATACGCAGAAATCACGTCTGTACGTGTGGTTTATTCCACATCATTTTACAAATATTTAGCTTTACACAAATGCAGAATAATAATTAATTCCATCAATCAAATAACAGTAGATTATAATAGACTGCAGAGATTTAATAAATAGCTATCAAGGGAGAAGATGCAGAAGGATCGAAAAGCGATCCTCACGAATCAAATTACGCACCTCTTTTTAGACTTCGCTTCTTTTACAAAATTTATCATGCCAAATTATTAATTTTAAATTTGATAATTTTTGGCGCACCATGGGCATTTTATGCGCAGAAAGACCGAAACCTATAGTTTAGAACCGAATCCGAACGGCTACTATTTCATTATTCAACGGAAGGTTCTTACTACATGTACAGCCGGCTAAATAACATATTTCATTAATTGCTGCTCAATGAATTACACACAGAGACTATTTCTAAAAATAGTCTATTCAACTAAAATCACTGAAGCACGCGATTTCTATAAAAAATGTTTTCTTTGACAATCTTAATCTTAAAAAGTAAACAAAAAATGAAATTAAGACTTACCTTTCATATGCTTTCTAACAGCGGATTCACCCATGTTGGATACGACGAATATTTTGTTGCAAATTCCGCATTTCGCTTTAAAGCGGTCGCTATCTTGCAGCAGCCATTCTTTATACTCAATTTTTTGCAACCAAGTTTTATTAAATGTACACTTTCCACCAGGCATATTTGAAAACAAAACCTAAGTTGAGATCCGGTATAAAAAGAAAAACTACATACATAAATCAAAGCAGGACATCACTCAGAAAGCTGACCTCCTTGACCTGAGTGGGTAGGATTGTTAATGAACCTCCACACACACAGCCACATTGGATGTTCTAATTCCCCTTCCCTGTTTCCAGGTTTCTTATTACAAAAGATTTTTTTTTTCTTTTCTCCCTTTCTTTTTATTTGGGGAGGGGACCCTTATCTCTCATTTTTCTAAGCAACACTATTGGGATCTCCATGGGGAATGCCTATTCTAAGAAGGATCATTCATTCCAACAGAGAAAAAAAAAACTTTTTTAGGAGTGGCTATAAAAAGTAAGGAGTTATAAGGGCCCTTCCACAGGGAAATAAAAAGTAAGGACTTTTTAAGGAGTTTGTAAGGATGTGTGAACCCTGTTGAAAAAACTGTCATCACAACACCATTCAGCTTATTCGAATTCACCAGAATGACATTCGGCCTACGAAATGCGGCCCAGACCTTCCAACGTTTTCTCCATTGTGTGCTCAGAGGCTTAGACATTGATGACCTCTTGATTGCTTCAAAAAATGTAGACGAGCATCACATTCATTTACGACAAGTTTTCGAGAGACTCAAAGATGCTGGTCTTGTAATCAATCTCGAAAAATGCTCGTTCGCTCAACCTGAAATCACCTATCTTGGTCATCACATCGTTGCTGAAGGTATCCGTCCAACATCCGAACGAATCAATGTCATCCAAGACTACAAGAGACCAGAGACTGTAAAAGATCTACGAAAATATCTCGGAATAATCAATTTTTACCATCGATTTATTCCTAGTGCTGCGAAAACTCAAGCTATTCTTAACGACTACCTCAAGGGCAGCAAGAAAAACGACAAATCTCCAATCGAGTGGTCTGAAGAAGCTATTGCAGCATTTGAGTCAACCAAGCAACAGCTCATTGATGTTACCATTCTCGCTCATCCGTCCCCTGATGCGGAACTTGCTGTAATGGTCGACGCATCCGATATGGCTGTTGGAGGAGTTGTTCAACAAAAAGTCAAAAATGATTGGCAACCGCTAACGATTGACTCCAACTCAGACTCGTTACAGCACGTACGACCGAGAACTTCTCGCTGTGTATTCAACAATAAAGCATTTCCGTTACTTCCCGGAAGGCAGAAAATTCACACTTTACACTGATCACCGTCCTTTCATTTTCGCTACTCAGCAAAAAGC
Source organism: Pholcus phalangioides (assembly GCF_987345545.1). Lineage (NCBI taxonomy): Eukaryota > Metazoa > Arthropoda > Arachnida > Araneae > Pholcidae > Pholcus > Pholcus phalangioides. Next base: position 21,983,096 of record NW_028301610.1, on the reverse strand, counting down.
AGAAAAGGCTTCTCCTCGTCAAATACGCCATCTGGATTTCATATTTCAGTTCACAACAGACATACAACATATCTCGGGTAAAGACAATGTGGTAGCTGATACCTCGTCCAGACTCGACGAAATTCATATGCCTCAAACTGTGGACTACACTGAAATGGCTAAAGCACAGGAGGATGACGATGAACTGATCAAGATACTTTCTTCAAACACAAGTCTCAAACTTCAAAAATTTCCAGTTTTTGGTTCCAACTTACAAATCTACTGTGATGTTTCCACTGGACAAAGCAGACCGTATGTTCCAGAGTCCTTCCGAAAAACTGTTTTCAACTCTGTTCATGGACTTTCACATCCTGGCATCCAAGCTACTGCCACAACTATTGCCAAAAAATTTGTTTGGCCTTCAATCAAAAAAGATTGCAAAACATGGGCAAAATCCTGTCTGACATGTCAGAAGTCCAAGATACACAAGCATACCAGAGCACCTGTGGGACATTATCTACCAGTTTCCAAGCACTTTGACGAAATACATTTGGATATCATCGGTCCCTTACCCTCTTCAGAAGGACATCAGTATTGCGTAACCTTGATTGACAGGTTCACGAGATGGCCTGAAGCCATACCAGTTCCAGATATCCGAGCCGACACAGTGGCAGCAGCAATATACTACGGATGGATCGCTCGTTTTGGCGTTCCTAGTGTCATTATTACCGACCAAGGTTCCCAATTTGAGTCCCACCTCTTTACAGAACTGTCACACAAAATCGGATTCCAAAGACGGCGCACCACCGCTTACAATCCGAAATGCAACGGCTTCATCGAAAGATGGCATCGAACTCTGAAAGCTGCAATCAGATGTCACAGCAACAAGCAGTGGACTCGAGTGTTGCCTACAGTCCTCCTGGGATTAAGGTCCACATTCTGAGAAAAGTTCAACTCAACCTCAGCTGAAATGGTTTACGGCACGAACATCCGACTGCCAGGGGACTTTCTCGATGCATCTGCCTCATCTCCATCTTCTTCCAATTTCATTCAACATCTTCGTGATCATTTCAACGACCTTAGACCAGCTCCGCCGTCAAGGCATTCAACACCGCATGTTTTCATCTCTTCAGCGTTAAACACCTGTCCTAGTGTATTCATTCGTACGGGCGCTGTGAGAAAACCCTTTCAAGCTCCGTACGAAGGTCCATACAAAGTCATCACAAGGACTGAGCAATATTACACTCTCTCAGTAAACGGCAAAGAAAAAAACATTTCCACAAACCGGTTGAAACCCTGCTTCACAGAGAACTTCGACTCATCTCAAGTCAATGGAAAACCTAACGAAAATCAAGCACCTCATCCGAAGACTTCACAATCTCTTCATAGGAAGAAAAAGGTTCATTGAATCAGAACCGCAACGACAGACTCGTTCTGGAAGACTCATCAAACCATCTTCTCGTTACAAATCGTTCTCTCCTGTTCACTAGAGGGGGAGTAATGTAGTGTCTTCCCAGTACTTACAAAAAATTATTTTCGTCTTTGTGGCAACACCACAAAAATCCAATGCCAAGGCCGTCTGGCCAGAGAGCTTTTGTTGTTTATATTCACCGGTCGCATCTTTGTACATGTCCCTGCTCTCGTCCGAATCGCGTATTATTTTACCTTCGTTTATATTTGTAAATAAATAATTGTTTTATTGTTTAATCTACTGCTTTGAATAATATAGTTATGTCTCAAAGCCAGCTCCCATAACTATACAATCTTTCTTGCCACAAATAAAATTAAACTCTTGTTTTTAAACAAGTAATAACATTGAAGAGCTCATACTGTACCTCACTGCTGTAGTGGTGGGTTGGTAAGATATGGAGTTAGAGATAGGAAGAGTTCAGGGTACATGGGTTCAAACCCACCCACCTCCAGATAGCCGCTGTGGTGGTCGAGTAGTTATAGTGACGGACTCGCGATGCGAGGATCCGGGTTCGAACTCCACAGTGGTGGTCAGCTGAAGTTGGTTTTCTGTGGTTCCCAACTTCAAGGAAATGCGAGCCGATCTCCCCGTTAAAAAGTCTCGCCACAGAGAGCAACAGTCCTACAACGATAAATCATTCAATCATAACACTTCAATCATAGTTAGAAAAACTGGTGGCAGATGGCAGCACTACACATAACAAGCATTACAGAGAAACAAAAAAACTTCACGTCAGGTTTCACTACACGTACACGCACATCCGCGGGGGGGTTTGGGCGGGGTGCATGTGTGGTGTAGCAGTAGTAGGTAGGGCCTCCAAAAAATGGCTCGGGGATCCATGATGTTCTTAAGTCAGCCACCTCGTTGGGCAATTTGCCTGTTGTGGCTTTGTATTTGTATATACAGTGAATCCCACTTACAGCGTTTTCCAAAAAATCATCATGAAAAACGTTGCAGGAGAGAAAACGCTTTAAATGGGAAATTTCGATAAGTGTTGATAAAAGTTAGGATTACGAAAATAAATCGTACTAAGCGAGAAAACTTTCGCAGCGGGTACATTATAAGCAGAATATACTGTAGTAATTTTACATTAACCTACATTTTCAAATACAGTTCTAATGTGTTTAAAAATGTTTTTCTTTATTTGTATGAATTCCAGTACTTGATCTCTTTACTTCTATTAATTTACATTAATTAAACAAAAACAGCAATAAAAGATTTGAAAAATGATCAAAGTTATCGAATCAGGCCCGTAGCTGGAGATTTCGTTCAGAGGGGGGGACCAAAGTGATAGAAAAATAGATTTGGCCATCCTTTTCCCTTTTTTCTGTCATTTTCTCACATTCGGGGGGGGGGGGGGGGTTCTAGATTCCCTCCCCTCCTCCGCTACGGCTTTGTATCGAATCGCAACATTTATTTGATAAATATGATGAAACGCTTTAAAAGTACGTTAGAAATGTATGCCTGTTCAATATGATTCGAACCTCAGCAGGTGGACCACACTAATTATTATTAATCATTTATAAATGTTGCCAAATTAATTGAAATGCAATTTCCTCTCAATGGGTTGTGTTTGATTACTAGAGCCCGGATGTTCAAAAATGCCTTAAATGCGTTTTTTGCTTATTTTCAAGCTTTCCTATAAAAATGCCTTTTTGTGCCATAAATGCCTATTTTACCATAGTTTTAAGTTTATTGGTGCATTTCAGAGGCCATAATATGTAACGCTTGGACATTTTGAGCATTGAGAACAAAAGAAATGTTTTCTTTAATTTTTTCGAATTCTTGGTATTAATTTTCATCAGAAAGTATTCTAAACACCCCCCCCCCCCCCCAGTTTCAGCTCCATTTAAACGCGATGGAGGAACAAACACACAGTGAGGTGACCACGAGGTACTGGAGTGGCATAATAGCGACTAGCGACGAAAACTGTTGTACACCGCACATACTCGAGGAGGGAGACAAAGAATAGAAAGAGGCTACTCAACGAGGTGCGGGAGTTGAACAAACATGTTTGTTTTCACCTCGATCTGCTGATTTTTGCTATCTGCTGACTGGTCCGTTCTCCTTTTTTTTCCTTCCCTCTTCTGCGTAGGGGTCATCATCATCACACCATTACATTTCGTAACCCCCCCTCCAGCCATTTTCTATATCGTCTTCTTCTACTATGCGCGCACGTCTCATCCTCCACCCCTATGCATTTTTTCTTCCTAGTCGCAACTCCCGTACCGCTTAACCTATTCGCTCCACTATAACTGTAGCCAAAGTGATCTGAGAGATAGGGAACTTGGTGTTGCATCAGTTAACTTTACTTTGACCGGATGGTGTTAGCATATGGCCCCCACATCCTGCAGTAGCGTCCCCAGGCTGGGATATTTGGCGGGCCTCCATGTCAGGTGTTTCACAAGCCCCAAAGTAGTGAATTTATTGTGTGAAAAAACAAAAAAGTGGTAAGAATCGTCTTGTGTTCCCGGCTGGAGCCCTGTCAGCCCCACTCTTGTGGGTGCAATGGGTGTTGGACGTGGTGTTTCAATTGAACGCAGCCCTATGCTACAAAAGTAGAGGAAAATTAGAAGTTTTTGCTTCTCCACATGTTTTACATTAAATGTCCCACTAAGGCATTGGACTGCATTGAGCTACAGATGATCATTCCAAGAGGTCATCAGTTGACGTCATGACTCACCGAAGGCGAAGTAGGAGAAGACAGAGCTGTGGGGCCCATGTTGTCTTGATTTTCTTTTCTTTTTGCACCATACATGCACTGCAAACAACCATGGCTATTTATTTTGCATATTTTTTGGTATTCGATTAAATTGACCAGAGTAGCCCTCAGAGGTGTGAGATAGATGTTTCACACAGGACCCCCGTGCTTGGAGGAATCCCGCATATGTGGGAATATAAAAATTAAATTTTTTACAACAATAGAACAAGGAACCTACGTTTCTACTGTAGAAACGATAGTAATTATTCCAAATAATACAACAAACAAACGAGAATTATTCGCAACTCGAAGAAGCCCCACAAATCATTTTCTTTTCAAACTCCGAGTCTGTTAATGATGGCCCTGATATTGACCTGAGAGACATCAAATACTTTATTATGCAAGGCCATAACTAGGATTTTTGCCACTCCTACAACTTTAAAATTTGATAATTTTATAACGGTGTTCTTTGTTCCACCTAAAATCGCTGTTCCCCCCCCTAAATTTTTCCACCCGGGGCAGTTGCCCCCCCCCCCCCCAGTTACGGCCCTATATTATGGGCCTGCAATCAATTTAACTCGGATAATATAATGCAGTTATTACAGGGTGATCAGCAAATAAGCCCTTATTTCAAAATTAAATATCTCTACAACAAAGATCAATAGAATTATGCGGTAAACGGTACGTTTATTAGCAAAACTGTAAGAATGTTGTACAGAAATTTCGAAAATTTAGTTTTTTTTAAAATTTTTTAAAATTAAAAAAAAAACAAAACAAAACTGGAGATTTTGGGGTTCCGAAAATCCTCATTTGTGTGAAGAGAAACCACTGCATTCGCCTAAAGTTACTGCATGGGCTGCGGTATGCGCCAGAGGCATTATCGGCCCCTTCTTCGTGCGAGAAACGATTACTACTGAACATTACGGTACAATTTTGTAACAATTTGTCAGCACACATGGCGCATACCGCAGCCCATGCAGTAACTTTAGGCGAATGCAGTGGTTGCTCTTCACACTATGGCCCCAAAGCCAATGGCTTTGGGGCCATAGATTAGAAAAGTGCCAGCTGATGACATGTTCTTTTGTAAAGAGATGTTGCTGTACTCTAAATTACCTGGGTCATTTTTGAGTGAAAGTGGGTCCCTCTCAAAAAAAATTTCTCTTGAAAATATTAGGCATCTCCCCCCCATAATTCACTGGTATCTATATGAATTTCCTTCCAGCATGTCCCAGGTCTTTGATCACCTGCTTACATTTCTTCCTTGAAACTGAGCAGTGGGTCATGTTCTAGGTAGAAGGTATCTGTGAGAATCAACTATAATTCATTTCTAAAAACATGTTCTATCCAAAGGTTCATTTACTTTCATTGTCTACTAATAGGAAAAACTCGCAAAGAAGCTCATTAGCACTGAGAATGTAACACATATGGAACTCCGCACATGTAAGAAATCTAAAATATACAGTTGATCCCACTTATATAATGTTTCTCCCATTTACGTTTTTCCACTTGGTACAACTTATTTTCGTGGTCCTAACAATAAGTAATTCTCATTAAGATTTCCCTTTTAAAGTGTTTTCCTATTTACAACATTTTTATCACGGGTTTTGAAAAACGTTGTAAGCAGGATCCACTTTATTTAACAGTTGGAGGCACACATTTATATATTTACTAATAAATCAATCTAGAAATTCCCTTCCGATTGATTTTTCATTTCGTTAAAAAAATCTTAGCACTTTCAGTATCTTCTGATCAAATTTAAAGCAAATTAGATTCTCTCAGACACTTATCTCTTCTGATTCCCTATTCATACTTTGGTTTTCCTGGTAAAATGATTTTATTTGCCCTCTCTGATGACCACTCTGATCTGTTGCCATTTAATTGCCATATATTTTCACACCTGAGTATGGGAGCTATGTTAGTTTTGTGTTGGAGAAAGTTAACGGTGTGCCCAGCAGGTGGTGCCATCTATCTAGCACTGCAACTAGATACTTTCTCAAAAGGGGCAAGCACACATTTTGGCACATCCATGAGGTCTGTGTGATCGCCGTGGCAACCAGAAGTATTTTTCAAAGGGATAGCCAACTCAAAATTTTAAAATCTTAGAAAATCACATTTTTAGCCAATTACCATTGCGCAATCACAGGTTCCAAACCCAGATTTGCACCAAAAGCAAAAATTTTATTTGGGGGGGGGGGGTTATAAGGGGCAGCTTCCCCCCTCCCGAAGATCAAAAATTAAAAATATTTTTGTAGAAAATTAACATACCGGAATAAAATAATTTCTTTTATACTATCTCTTAATTTAAAATTGTTTTTGAGTGTTAGTGACCTACAATTTCTGTGGAAGAAATCCTTGTGCCCCTCCAAAAGCCGTTTCTGCATACACACCCGTGATTTTCCCGATGCGAAACAGTGACTACCACATAGCAGCTAAATGACAACTGTGGATATTCAAGGTCAAGTTTTTACAGATTCTGTTTTTTCCCACGATCTCTGGAAAGTTTTACAATTTGAATGGACGTTCCAATCCTTTACGATTAAAAAAAAAAAATGCACATTCGCAATATTGTAGGAACAAGGCAAATTTACGCCATATAGATGTTATCTTTGAATGCCGGTAAGTACAGTAATTTCTGGTATGTAACCAGAAAGGAAAAAACCTGCAGGGGAATAAAGACTCCAAAATTTGACAATTACACGGGCCTTCATTCAGGGAGAAGCAACTAGATATCTCTTATCTTATTCATCAAAAACCCACACGTATATCAATATACAGTCAAATACCGTTATAGCGAAAATCTTGTTTTAACAAGCACTTTTCTAATCCCACAAATAAGTTTACATAGGAACACTGCTAGGTAAACTGGAATTCCTTTACAATAAAATTTCGATATAACGAAGTGATTCCTCCGGTCTCTTGACGTTCGTTGTAACAGGATTCGACTGTAGTAGTGTACATAGTAAAACCACTTTTTCAAGGTCACGCGATCATGATACACGGTAAAACAAAGGGAAGTTGGGGAGATTTTCTCTACTTTTTTCTTCTTAGAACTATGAAAGGACGCGTGGACAAAATTTTTATGAATCCTTTTCCGAAATTCTGGGTATATTATGTGTTATAGCATGTCAATGACATCTCTTGATGATGCAGTAAATCCACACCATATCGTCACTTTTAGTGAATGCAACTGAACCTCTAAGATAGCGTGCAGATTTTCTGGTTCCCGATTTGGCAGTTATGAGTATTGACTGCACCATCCAAATGAAAATGTGCTTCGTCTGTCCAGAGGATATTCCAAGGCCATTCTGAATCGACCTCAACGCGAGCTAGAAACTGCCGTCGAGTACCGTAATCATGTGAAAGCAACCGCTGCACAAGTGAAAGTTCATATGGATAATATCGGAGGATATTCCCAGGGCCACGACTAGGGGAGAGCAGACGGGTCTGGTGCCCCGGGCACTAAACTAGAAGGGAGCGCCAAATTCACCCTTTAAGTGTTCCTTCTACATTACTAGGGATGCCGGCTTGCCCCAGGTGGCAAAATATCTAGTTGCCGCCTTGGATATTCTGCATGGTCATATGGACAGTTGAACGTGGCCTATCCAACATCTGTGCTACAAGCCTGACACTAGTGATACCACAAGAATTTGAAGCTCAGTCCTCTTCCACCTGAAGCGAAACCTCCTGTACTGGGTCTATAGAAATGGGTTTTCTTCTTCCAGGACGAACAGCCAACAATCCTGTGGTTTCAAATTTCGCTATCATACTCTAAAGGTTTTTAACATTCACTGGACCGTTTAAATCCTCTTCAGAGTCCGATATTTCTGAAGAGCAGTTACTGCGGAATTGCTGTTTTGGTAAAACAATTTTACTAAGAAAGCGTGATCTCTTAAACTTATCGTCATTGTGAGCAGAAAACACATTGAGAAACAAGGTCTTCGCGAACGTTTCTAGGTTTTATAACAGCTGCTGCGTGGCATCACATAAATTTACATGTTTACTGCAGGTATTCAAAGTGAAACACCCTCTGGTGGTGACATGTGCAACTACCCCCCCCCCCAAATCTTAAGTTCACAATCCCGCACAGATCAATGAAAAACTCAAAGTAATGTCTATCTGTGTTGTTGCACACTTTACACACATCAGTGAATGAAATATCGTCATCCCCTCTCGTAGATTACTGGTGTCGTAATGATCTTGTCCACTGCAACAAGGAATTCTTGCGACAAGATCTTCCACATAATCTACAGGTGTCCCGTAAACCAATGCTTTCATGTACCTCCACATGAAGTCCAATGGGTGTGGAGGCCATACCACATCCAATCCACCATCGGGGATACAGCATTTAAGACATGTCAGGCAGCAATGTGAAAGTAAGATAAAGCTCCATCATGCAAAAACCATATGTGGTGTTTGTATGGCGAGTGTTAGAAGAGAGGATTTATGCTCAAGCCCATCATTCGGGAGATCAGGAATCAAATGCCTTTGCAAAAATTAAAAAAATACAATAGAGAAATGGACAAACAAGGTGAAAAATATATATATACATATACTGAGTATATGTTCCTCCCCCATCCCGGAAAAAGTTGAAATAATGAGCCTGCTTGTGCTTGTTGGACATGTTCCAAAGTTTAGCTTTTCTGGCACGCTGAGTGAATTGAAACCATGGGTTCCATTGTAAATATTGTTTGTCTTGATGGGTACTATCACATACCTCCAATTTTTCTAAACAGTTTATAAACACCCTGTATGTTGTGACATCCCATTCACATTACATTAAAGCAAATCACTCATGAGTAACACATAACATGCTTAGTATGGACCCTTCTCAGGGGTTTGTTCAGAAATTTGGGTCTTTTATTGATTTCATTAAATTCCCAAGTCGTAAAAAACAGACCTTTTGCAAAATATAAATTAAAGAAATCAAATTTAAAATTTCATATTTTTAATGAAATTAACTAGATTGCTTGCTTTCCAGAAAAATTCATTTTCACAAAATTATAGATCATTTTTCCAAAAATAAATGTTTTCACAAAAACGGGATGTTATACAGAAATCATGGACAGAATCCTACACCTATGCAATACAAAAAGTAACTGAAATATTTAATGAAGAGATAACTGATTGCTTTGACAAACTGATGTGATTGAAATATAGTGCAAGGATCTCTAATGCAAGGTCTGCAGGTCACTTGTGTCATACCCCGAGCTCTTTAGCAACTGATGTAGTATAATTAAGTGGCCATGCTGTGCCAACAATTGATGTCCGCTCCAGTGATTAAAATACAAAAATGAAAACACTCATCTTAGAATATCTTTTCTGGTTTTTATTTATTAGCCATCTACAATCACTATATGGAGCCATATGGTGAATATACGGTAATGCTTACTATCTTAATACAATAGTGTCCCCCATCCACAAGCAAAAATACTTTTCCCTGTTACCCTGTGAAAAGGTTAAAGATGTTTCAATTAAACATGAATGTGTGGTGCTTGAATTTTGGAGCCCAGGACAATGCCTCTGCAGAAATCTAGTCTTCAATTTAGGTACATTGGAGCCAAGGAAGCATTTACTGTCAATTCCTAATGCACGATTTACCCTTTGCCAAGTTTTCAACTGCACTAAAACAATAATATATTGTCAATACCATTCTCCCTGGCAGGGTTTCAAAAGTCATAGGGGTGTTTCTATCCTCCCTCTGGTAACCCTAGCAAATAATACCTAATAGGGTCTGGCAATAAAAAATAGTCACCGAGCAAGAGTATACAATATAGAGATATACAGCTTTTTTTCAACCCAATATATCAAGGAAAAACATATTTTTGGATTTTATACAGAGGTGAACTCGGAAAGAAAAATCATTTGGTCTCTGCTGGGACTCAAACCAAAGCCCTCTTGCATTCCGGGCAAGCATGATACCATCTACATCACTGGAGACATGGCCCTGCCTTCCTTATTTCACACAATGTGGCTAAAAGCGATATATATATATATATATATGGCTTTAGAAAAAAGCTGTCTATCTCTACTATCCCACCTGGTGGCCATTTGCTGAAGTTAAGTCTGTTCATCCCTTTCGGGAAAGAGAGCACAAACCAACCCAAGTTAGTCTCTCTGGGCAGCCATGTCTGCTGAAGTTACAGTGGAAACCATGTGACTTTTCTTTCAGAGTTCACCTTGGCGTAAAACCCAGGAAATATGTTTTCTTAATATACAATATGTTGGGAATTTACCGCATTTGCTCTTGTAGTTTCGGTCTGTAGCCTACCCAGTAAATCTATGTTATCTACAGATAAAGTTTCTTTCATATATCACACACTCATCCATGTCAACAAAAGCAGACAATCTTTCAAAAACTCTTTTCCGAATTTCTACCCTTATCTTTTTGTTATCCCATTCACCTATTTCATAATCCCTATCTCTCCCCCCTCCTCCCCACCTTTTTTCCTGTCCCATTGGTCATTTTTGGTTTCAGGCATCTCTATCACAGGGAGATAATCAGTGACTAATTTTGAGATTAGATACAACAAAGCAGGGGCGTAGCCAGGAATTTCGTTCGGGGGACCAAAGTGATAGAACAATAGATTTGACCATCTTTTTCCCATTTTTTGGTAATTTTCTCACATTTCGGGGGGGGGGGGACCAGAACCCCCAAGTCCTCCCCCCTCGCTACGCCCTAGCAACAGAGTGCACAAAATCACAATTAGAATTAATTTCAACCTACGAATATGATTTCGAAATCGTTAATTCTACCATCGACTGTGCATTTTGCAAGTTTTTTTTATTAAATAAACATCGATTTCACATCTCCTAATAGCCTACCTTTGAACTGGATGTAAATATACATACCCACCATCGTTGTAGTTGTTTCTGAAATTCAATATTATCAATAAATTTAATGACCAACCCTACCGTTTCATGTGAAATTTTCCCGTTTTTTTTAATTCAAATTGGCGACATTTTACTTGGCACTGTTCAAATCCAATCCTATTGATAAAAGACAATATAACCCTATTGGATGATAAATGGCAACTTTTCGCTGTTTCTGGCGTTATTTGGCGTAACATCCCGTTCAAAACTTTGACAAATATGGTCAAAGATTTGGATATACACGCATTTTGTTTTATGACGTCAGACACATCTAAAAAGGAACGGTTCATTGATGAACGGGTCGTTTCCACGAGGTTTCTACACAAAATGAACGGGTTGTTCGAACGACTTTAAATCAAGCATGAACGATCCGCCAAAACTGCTTAGTTTGATATTTTGAATGTCCGCTCCAATAAAAAGATCTTGGGTCCTTTATTTAATATATAATGCTCATTTTCATCTCTTCCGTGTCTCGAAATTAATTGAAGATTGGTCCCAAGGGCGTTTTAACTCTTTAAAGCCGGGTTTTCCTAGGAGCAGGTTTCCTGTGCCACGCGCAACGTGATTCGCCCAGCGCGACACGCCGTCCACTCACCAATAAGTAAAGCAGCATGACTTTTCCTACAGAGCGCAATACGCCCACTGCTTCGAGAGGAGTCAAATGCGTCGTGCGCCGCGGTTTTGCCGATGTTCTCGTGTTTTCTCTTCCTTCCCTTCAAACCTGATTTGATGCGCCACTCTAGGAAAACACAAACGCGTAGCGTGATTATGCAACACGTTTCTGCCGGCGCGAAATGGTGTAATTCGGTTCACGCGGCGCAAAAAACTTATTCCTAGGAAAACCCGGCTTAAGCGGTTTTTAAAATTTTTCCTGATATGCATTTTATAACTAGAGATGTGAGGCGAGAATATTCATTTTTCTCTTAAACAATTAAAAAAATTTACTAATTTTGTTTATATTATGAAATATAATAGTTTTCATTGCCGGAAACATTTAAGACAAAACAATTTCTGGTATAATCCCCTCATAATGACAACTTTTAGTTTGAGAATAAAGAAAGATTTCAAACATTTGTGTTATTAAAATTTTGAAAACCTTTAACCCATTCTTGATTGATGCGCACAACGCTTTGTTCAAAAAAAATTTTCAAATACTTTACATTACATTCAAATTTTTTTTTTTTTGGGAATTAAAAGGTTAATGAATGTCATAGTATTTTTAAATTTTTTTTTTGTGATTTTTCAAAAATGAAATTTTTGGAAATGTTATTGCGATTCTCTACCTGAAAATTATTTTTCCTGACAATGTGAAGAGAAATATTTTTAAAAATAGAAAAATAATTTTTCCCAAAATTTTTTTTGTCACATTTGGAGGTTTTCCAAAATTATAATTATTTCAATTAAATTAAGAATTTACATTAATTAGAAAATTAATTGAAAATTTACACTAATTGCAAATAAAAACACTAAATTGATGTCCATTTTTTTGAAAATGTTATTTAAACAGCCAGTCATAAAAAATTGTGATTTGATCACAAATTGTACGAGTGGTCAAAGAGTTTAACATGAGTTAAAAGATTAAAGTCCGAGAGAATATTCTCAAGTTATTTATAGAAATTTATATTATTGTGTAACAATATTGTTATCAATATTCTTGAAAATATTCTCTGCAAGGACTACTATTTTAAATTACTGGAGAGTATTCTTATCGAAAATAATTAGAATTATTCTCAAGTTATTTATAAGTCCTTTCAGAGAAAATTCTTGATTATTAATTTCGATGAGAATATTCAAGTAATTTATAGAGATTATTTATTCTAATATTATATTCTTGAGAATATTTTCTGGAAGGACTATCACAAATAACTGGAGAATATTCTTAAGTTATTTATAATAGGCCTTCTAGAGAATATTCTCCTCGATGAAAATATCCTCTAGAGTTTTTTATCTCGAAATTTAGAACTGGCACATTAGAAAAAAAAACGTGAAGACAACACCACCTATAGAAGAAGGCCTCCGCATAAAGCTTGTGACATCACTGAAGAAGGCCATTTCACCTATTGCCACTGGATATAGTAGGTTGACGCATGCAATATTGTTACCTTTTTTTACAGTATAATCAATGGTAATAAGAGAAATAGACGTCAATGACGTCACGAGTGTCATGCAGAGGCCGCCTTCTGTAGGAGGTGTATCTTCTACTAGTCAGAACTAGAGATAATTCAGGGTGACCGAAATAAAGCAGGTCAACTTTGATGAGATATCTCGGGATTGCCCCACTAAGAGTTATGTTGTATCTTAGGTTCCTGGGCAAAGTGATTTTTCCGAGCCCCCTACCAGACTAAATATTCCTACCTATCAAATTACATACCCACTCTCAAAATTTATAACCAGATCCAGGGTCATAGCATGCCTTCTTGGGGCCCTATGGGCATACTTTTTCTTGGGTACCAGACTAGTTATGGGCCTGACCCAATCTCATCATTCCTATAATATAGTTTAAAATAACCTTTTAAATAAACATTGGTCTCCTTCCTGTTGTAAAATAAATATTCTCTGTATTAAAAAAAAAAAAACTGGACTCTTTTAAATAATAAAACGATCAGGGCGTCTCTCTGGGTTTGGTCAATAAAAACATTAAAATGTAACACTAACTTTAATGTATTTAACAAACATTAAAATTCAGGATTAAACTACAGATATAATGGCTAGTATGCAAAAAGGTAATAAAACCAGAAATATTAAATGTGCAACCCGAGATGCAATGATATCCAAAATGAAATAATCCAACATGAAAAATCAAGGGTAACATACTCCATTGTGGAAAACGTGAATGGTATATACCAGAGTTTTTCAAAGTGGGCAATATCGCCCCCGTTGGGCGATAGAATGGTCTGTGGGGGGTGATAGAATCTGCGGGTATAACATAGGATCCTATGGGTTCACTTGAGTTAAGGGGCGATGAGAGAAAAGTTTTTCTGAAGAAAGGGGAGATGGAACAAAAAGTTTGGGAAACTGATTGCTAAAAGAACCCGAGATATTTCAGGATGACCAAAATAAGTAGATCAAGTTTAACAAGATATCTCAGGATTGCCGCTGTAAGGGTTTACTGCGATTTTTGTGGGGCCAAGTGTGATTTTACTGCTCCCACCACTAGAATTTGATTAATGATTTTACAACTGTTTTTTTTCCACGTAAAATTAGCAGCCCTTCTGAATTTTGTTGCCTCCCCTCCTTCAGTTCTGGCCCTGAGTTGTGTTTTTGAAATACGTGATTTTCTTCTTTTTTTTGTAGATTTTGATCTTTGGAAAGGCAGTCGAAATATTTCTATTAAAAGCAGAATCAGAAGGATACAAAAGAATGAATGTGGAAGACCTTTGTCTGTCATAGGTCAGGAAATTTCACCAGCAGATGCACTGGCCATAGAGGTTGAAAAAGTCACGGTAGCGGAAAGATGAATGTCTAGTGTCCTGCTGAAATAATATATTATTTGAAAGTTCAGGAATCAAAGTACAGCACTGGCAAAGTCACTTTAGGCAAACCTTTGGCTCTTACTAAAGCAGAGAGGTAAGAAATTGTGAGTGATTCCCCATCTTAATGCATCTTTTCTAGTTATTGAGCTTATACCTCTATTTAATGACATATTGGTAGCAATGAAGCCATTAACATGCTAACCTAAGTTTTATATTCAATTGTGCCTTCTTTTTTTTCAAAAATGTTATAGACATGAAAACTACAGAAACAATCTAAAAATCAATGTTATATTATAGATATAACATATATAGTACCATGGGCCCCCTCCACGAGGGGCAGCTCGAGCTTAACTGCAGCCCGGTTGCAAAGCCTCATGGGCTGCCCCTAAAGGAAACTCTTTCACGAGAGGCTGATAGTAGGGTTTCTAAATTCCTGACATTTTTGAGCCTCCAGGAACAGGAAATTGTATTTCCAGAGAATTGGGGAAATCACTTATTTACAGTGGAACCCTGTTTATATAACTAATTTATAATACTTTCTCATTTATATTACGTTTAGATTTAGCCTCAATTATTCTCTATACTTTTTTAAAAAAAAATGTTATATTTCATTTATGCATCGCATAACTTCAACTACAAGATTCATCGAAAGACTGGTTCTCATCTTCAACTCCACAAATAACCAGTCTTTCGATGAATCTTGTATTGACAAGTGAAGAGGACATTTCTATATAACTTTAACCACACTAAGTTTTCACTCCGATTCGAATCCCAAATTTTGGCAAAAGTATCATTTCACTCAATTGATGTACATGGGAATTTTTTGAAATCTCACTTAACATATCGTGTATGTAAAACACTGCAATTAGGCAAACACTTAGATTTTTATAGACCTTAGATTTTGGTCTATGACATTTAACAACAAATGGCTAAATATAATAAAATTTTACAATGATAGTCAATAAATTTTTAGAAATTGTGTTTCAAACCCAAGTAAAATGTCAGAAATAACATTCTTGATAAAACACCATTAAAATTTTCATTCACAGATTACTTTATGTAAAAACTGGGGTTAGGGTTTTGACATGATAAGTGTCACAAACTGATTTAAAACTGTCAAAATCTTAAATGAATGCTTTTGGATAATGTTTTGAACACAATAAGTATATAACATGATGAAAAACACTTTCATATGTTTCATTTTATGTACAATACCGATTTCCTGTGTTCAATTTACTTAGCAAAGTGAAGCTGTTTATTCAATATATGTGTGATAGGAGATCAGAGATAGGTTTGTGATCTCAGAAATTAGCTCAGTATTAAAACAGTCAAAAACTTACTGATGTCAAATAGTTTTTGTTAACCTGATAGATATGTTGAATAAAGCACTTACTTTTATGTAGATTAACATGTTTTTATATTTTGAATTATAATTACTGAGCACAAAATATCTATTTTGATATTTTAAATTTTCTGATCTACCCACAAAATTTTATTCCATGTAAAAATTCTCATTTAGCATCTGTTAATACACTAATTGTGCTCATTTATTCTCACCTAAAAATTTTATAGCTTAGGTCATATAAATCCAGAGTTTTAACAAGTATTTTTAATCAAAGAAGAGCTGGCAGGACATGATACTTATTGCATATTTAGATACAGCTTCAGTCAAAAAACCAATGCATTGTAAATATATATCATATCATATTCAAAAACTTATTCTTACTTATGCACTAAGAATAAGTTACAGGAGTTTCTTAAGCATCATATACAAGCCAGCAATGCCAAATTAAAGAAAATTTTAGTCCTACAATTTGTTATTGATTGCTAGATATATTCTAATGTTATGCACAATAAGGGTATTGCTTTGAGTATCAGTGATTATTTAGATAATTTAATACACTGCTGGCCACCGTAAATGCAACACCCTGAAGGAAGCATGCAAATAATATGAAATTTACAACATGCATTAGCGGAGGTGAGATATGCAAATGATTAGAATTTCAGCGCAGACGCACATCACGCGCGCCTGTGGCGCCACTTCAAAGCGCTATTTAAGGCTTGGAGATTTCGACGATTTGAAGTACGGCAATTGTGTTTTTCTTGTGGTTTTTTCAAAAAAACGATCAATTATGCCTCGTAGAAAACAACGATCATCTTTTGATCAAGTATCCGAGTTCGACAGAGGAAGGATAGTGGCCTACCGAGATTGTGGATTATCTTTCAGGGAAATCGGTAGTCGTGTTGGACGAAACCAAACAACTGTAATGCGGATATGTGATCGTTGGATGCAGGAGGGTACGACGGACCGATGTGTTCGATCGCATCCACCTCAGTGCACCACTTCACGTGATGACAGGCGTATTGTGCGTATGGCAGTGACGGATCGCTAAGCCACATCACGAACCATAGCACAGCACATTCAGTCTGTACCGCATCATCCAGTGTCTGCGCGTACCATTCGACGCCGTTTACAGCAGAGTGGTCTGTCTGCAAGACGTCCATTGCTTCATTTACCCTTGACGCAGAACCACAGACGTCTCCGCCGCCAATGGTGCGATGAAAGAAGGATGTGGACGGCACAATGGAATGAAATTGTCTTTACTGACGAGTCACGCTTCTGTCTGCAACACCACGATGGTCGGATTCGAGTCTGGAGACACCGTGTAGAGAGGATGCTGAACAGCTGCGTTATGCACCGCCACACTGGTCCTGCACCGGGTATTATGGTATGGGGCGGTATTGGATATCACTCTCGCACTCCTCTAGTACGCATTGCCGGTACTTTAAAAAGCCAGCGCTACATCTCCGAGGTGTTGGAGCCAGTTGTCCTTCCTTACCTTCAGGGCTTGCCCACAGCCAAATTTCAACAGGATAATGCGCGACCACACGTGGCACGCATTGTCCAAAGGTTCTTCGTCAATCGCCAGATTGAATTGCTTCCCTGGCCAGCTCGCTCTCCGGATCTTTCGCCGATAGAAAACATGTGGTCCATGGTTGCTCAACGATTGACCCAGATTACATCCCCAGCTGCCACACCAGATCAACTTTGGCAACACGTGGAAGCTGCTTGGTCTGCTGTACCCCAAGAACACATCCAAAGTCTCTTTGAATCAATGCCGAGGCGTGTGGCAGCGGTGATCTTTAACAATGGCGGCTACTCTGGCTACTGATTTTGGCAGGAACCACACTTCACAGAAGTCTATAAATTTAATCATTTGATGCTTGGTCAACATGTTATCTACAAAATAAATATTGTTGCGATATCTCTTGTCTTTCTTGGTGTTGCAATTTGGGTGGCCAGCAGTGTAATAACAAAAATCAACATTACATACATGACGTAAAATAACTTTTTAAATACATATCTTTTATGAAAAAAGTACAGCAGAAAGTACAAATTTTTATGGTTTATATAAATCAATACACATATATAAGCAGTTAAAGAAATGGAGGATTGAAGAATATTAAATCCTTCCATAGTTTTTCGTTCAGCATTTATGCTATGCTTTATTCAAAGTATATTTTGTAAGAAAGAAAACATATATTGTCCAAAATAATTCTGTATAGAGTAGAAAATTATTTTACAATCATATTAAGTATTTATTTTTTGTATAACAGTCACTTTAAACATTACATGCAATTAACATGTGCATTTCCAATGGGAATTTTTATATTGAAAAGCAATATTTGAGGTTTTTGATGTGAAAGTTTAAACCATCAAAAACTTGCCAATCCTGGTAAAAATGCAACTCTAAAGTGGACATAACTTCAGTTCTAAGCATCGAAGGTCTGGTTTGAAATCACAAAAAATGGGGCTTTCATAAAAAATGAAGAAAAAAACAAACCAATATTTTCTTCCAAAATGAGGACTCATAGTTTCTTATAACAATGAATGAATGAATGCCAGAACTTTGCCACTGGACTTATCCCGTTGCCGAGATCTCTTCCAGCCCAGCTTCGTGGCAGAGTCTGGAACACTTTATTTTGTGTCCAAAAAAACACACACACACAAAATTTTTACAACATATTTTCCCTGGACAATTGGGTACTGTCGTGATTAACAAATTTTGTGGTGATTACAGACTAGATGGGATTGGGAGTTGGAGAAAAGTTTCTGGGTTTAGTTAAGACAGATGAATGTATACATATCAGGATGGAAGTATATTTTAAAAGCAATTGGAGAGGAGTCCCATGCCATCTCATCTGCATCTGTTATCTTACACTTGTCATATTATATACACAGGATAGAAAAAGAAATGAGAATCTTAGTTTCTGATAACAATAACCAATTGATAACTATAGCCGAAAGAAACCCAGAAGCCAATATGATGATCTTGAGTCCTGCTTGGTCAAACAGGATACATGAAAACAGGGCAACTTCATTTTGGTTTTCCACAAAGCTCAGGGCTTGACAAATATCAGTTGACGTGGTGATTATAAAATAGATAAATGGTCGCCAGAAATTCATGCGATTGTTAAAATGGAGTCTAAGGGTGGCGCAAAATTTGATTTTATTGCAGTGTGTCTCTGAAAAGTCGAAAAACATTATTTAGGACTGTTTTGAGGAAAAATCATGCTGGGGTTTTTTCCCTTGAAGCTAAAATCTTTTTTCTTTTTTTTTAATTCAGTCATGTTTAATTCATGTAATACTATGTGTGTTTCATAGATCCCTCGAGACAGTCTTTCAAGCAAAAACTGAATTTGGTTAATTGACTGAGAACTGAAGTTTCTTTTTTTGATCTTACCTTTTGTGTGCCTTCATTGCTGGAAGTTCATTTTGCAAAAGCAGCTTCACATGTACATGGATTATAGCAGCTAATAATATTCAGATAGCCTATCGATTTCATGTGCAAGCAAAAATCATCATCCAGAATACAGAAATGTTTGTCAATGGGAGTGGTGTTACATTTTTTAATCTCCTACAAAAGTATGGTTAAACCTCGGCTTCTAAGTGCAAAAAAAAAAAAAAGTAAAGAAATAATAACTATCAATGAACTGAATAAATCAATGAATAAGTCCTGATAACTAGAACTTTTCTCATGTTACAGTATTGGTCCATTCTATATTTTGCATTAGTGATTGATAGCAATATCCAAATGATAGCATTATGCATGATTTCAATAAACCGCATCTACTGTATTGTGTAAGAAGAATTTTAGCCTTTTCCGATACCCTCCACCTCCCTTGTCAGCAAAATTTCAAATATATAATAATGATTTCAAATATTTTCAGAAAAAAAAATATTACAAAAGAAAAAACACCTTTTACATGCTATTGTAATCAATTGCAATTAATTTAAATCATTTTTTTAAGGGTTGGTAACTCGTTTTTCTGTAGGAAATTCCTTGTTTTCCCCTCCTCCCTAGAAGTCAATTCTGCTCTCAAGTGTATTGTAGCACATTTTTTGTTCTATGTATTGCTAAGGTGAAAATGAGATTGTTTCACCTGTTCTGCCATCTTTTTAAAACCATCCCATCTCTTTTGATACTTGTCCTTGCTTGAGTTAAAAACCTATTCCCAGCATCAGTCCTCACTTGGGCAATTTGGGCAATTTTCCTGTTGTGGCCTTTGAGTTTGTATTTGTATTATTAATTGTTAATGAATGTTTTTTCATCATAACTTGCTTGTCTAGTATTTTACAATTGTTTTCATTCTCTTTCCAGATAAAATGAAAGCTGGGGTCTTTCTCCACAAAACACTACATGATATCAGAGATTCATTAGTTTCCGTTTTGGAAAGGAAACATTTAATCACCAAAAAAAGAACATCCAACAGGAGTTTGACACTTTTATACTAAGAAAGTAGAAATGATCGAAAGTTTAGAAAGTCCTTTGCATGTGCATAGTGGCTGCAATCATACATATTGTAAATGAACATTAGTTGATATTTTTTCATCAATAAATACTTCAGTTTCAATTTATTTTGTGATTTATTTACAAAAATGTGAAATTTTTATTGAACTCTCAAGACTTGCTAGGATTTGGAGTGGAGGTGCTTTCGAACTTTTTCTAAACAAGTCTGATTCCTATCCTCAGTTACTGTATTAATTTATTTATATTCACTAGATCTTGGCTCATGAATTTTGATATTCAAGAAGTGGAAAGATATTTTGAATAACATTGAATTTTAAATATATAAAGGTATTTGGGTATCACTTTTTTGACAGAAATGGTAGCCTATACAAAAGAAATGTTATTACCCTTTCAGACCTTGAATTCAACGATAACGCACCTACAATCCTTGAAGTCAGGGCTGAACTCACTAGGTTAAAAAAAAAAATATCTACAGCGAGAAAAAGTTTACCACGTTTGTGCTTTCTGGGTTGGACATCATCTTGGGATACACGGTAATGATAAAAAAAAAAGCTTCTAATTAAAAATATGAACATATAATAAAAAATTACAAAAATTTAGAATTTTAAGAGAGACGTGATTAAAGTCTAATGAAAATTTAGAATGAATGAAAGAAATACGCAATTGAAAACTTATGATAAGTAATTATAAAGTTGTAGTTATGAAAATTTCAATTTTTCGAAAAAATGTTGAGAATCAATAAAAGCCTTCAAGGTGCTGCTTCAATTGTCCATCAGTGGTGGGGAGGTCCATCCTCTCAAAACCTAAGGAAATGGCAGAGATATAAGTTATAACATGGTATATTCGTTTGCTCTCTATTACTGTGTCCCCCTCCCCTCAAAAATAAATTTTTGGACGCCGCAACTAGATGCTTAGTTAGCCGGTGCAAGCACGCATTTTGGTGCCTCGTTCTTCTAATGTTGAAGGTGGGGTTAATAGATTATATTTGCACCCCCTCTGGTCCAGGGCACCAGATCTGCCTGCTGCCCTGGTCCTGGGGTCCATTTGATTTACTGGCTCTCTTATTGTTAAAACACTACTGATAAGAATCATGACGAAACTTTTTTTACTTCCAAGCTTGGAAGTGAAAAAAGTTGAGTACGTGTAATTACACAACTGGAATCTTTCCATCGACCCTTCGCTTCAACATTACTTTAATGCAAGGATACTCAATCTTTAGGACAGCGCGGGCCACTTCCTCGTTGATTTGAAAATGTGTCACGGGCCACTTAGTTCATATGGAGATGTACCGTGGGCCACTTGAGTGATCTAGAGCTGCGCCACGGGTAACTTGAGTGATGTGGAACTGCACCGGAGGCCGCTTACATGCTCTAGAACTGTGCCGCACATCACTTAATTACTCTGGAACTGTGCTGCACGTCACTCAAAAGCGTAGCCAGGGGGGGGGGGGACTTGGGGGTCTGGTCCCCCCCCCCCGAAATGTGAGAAAATGACCGAAAAAAGGGAAAAAGATGGCCAAATCTATTGTTCTGTCACTTTGGTTCCCCCCCCCCCCGAAATGAAAGTGGTCCCCCCCCGAACGAAATTTCTGGCTACGCCCCTGACGTCACTTAAGTGATCTGTAAATACGTCGTGGGTCACTTGACTGATTTGTAAATGTGTCGCGGGCCACTTGAGCGATGTGAACTGTTCCAAAGGCCACGTAAGTGATCTAAAATGTGCCGCGGATCACTTAAATGATCTGGACATGTGTCAGGTCCGTTCAAGTGTTGTAGAACCATGCTGGAGGTCACTAAAAGTTATCTGTGTATATGTCGCGGGTCACTTGAGTGATGTTAAACTGTGCCAAGAGCCATTCAAGTTCTCTGTAAATGTGCCACGGACCGTTTAAGTGTGCTCTGGAACCGTGAGGCGGTCACTCAAGTGATCTGAAAATTTTTACAAAATTAAGTTTGAGGTCGCAGGCCACATCAGATAAGTCCGAGGACCACAATTGGGCATGGTTTGAGCATGTACGCAACAATAGCACAGTAGTATTGAATGCAACCATTATCTCAAAACGAGACATTTCATGGATGGGAAATTTTCATTAGAATTAAAAATTCCCGATTTGAAAAAACTTTTTTCTCTCTAAGACGAAAATCCACAAAATGCGTATTTTTACAAGAAATGACGTGATAACGGGGAAAATTTTGAAATTTTCTCCGAGTTCTATGTAATTTTGTCTTGTAAAATACAGATTACATGGTCATAAGGTTTCCCGATAGAGTTCTGTTTTGAAAGATGGCAACATAAGGTCATCTTGGCGACTTATTTCTAAGATAGAAAAGTATAATTTCTTGCCAAATATGATAAACTGATGAAACTACGTTAATATGTTTATACTGACGTCACCCTCTCATCAGCCAATCATATCACTGAGCCGTTTTGGGTTTTAACGGCTCGTCAAAGGAACACACCAAGACTGGACTGGACTTGGCAGCTTGACAAACTAATTGTTGCCACTCACATGAACAGAAAAATAATAATAATTATAAAAAATATCCGAAAAGCCTATACAAGACTTGACAAGCATCTTCACGGCAGGACCGTCATTTCAACTTTTTCCGGGGGGGGGGGGGGGGGCAAAGAGCATGTACTCAATGTACGCATATATATATACCATTTTTTGTGTATTTTCAAAAGCCAGGGGGCTTCCCCCCCCCCCAACCCCTCCAAATGATAGGCCTGCTTCACAGGTGTTTTAGTGTTCTGTAAAAATGTCATTGGTCATCTACTGGTCAGAAACATGACATTTTTTACAGAATAAGGAACAATGACGCGTATGTTCGTTTTAGTTTCAAAAAACAATTTCTCCAAGAGATTGGCCCATTGAATCACATGATATTCAACTCTCATTTAACCGAGTAGCAATTTTAATAACGAAGAAATCACAATAGCGGGAAATGCAGCATCACTGCTAATTGCAGTGGATTAAAATGAATTCCACGAAAAAAAATTTTCACTAAGACAAATATGGGAGATTCATATACTCATTTATAGTTGTAGTTATCATAATATAATTTATAAGTTGAAAATAATTTCAATCTTTGACTCCAATAAAGAATAAAAATTCAAGTAGGCTTCATGCAAAATACGGGAAAAACCGGGACACTTTTGCTAAAAAGTCGGGACAGCCAAAAACAGAAAATACCGGGACTGTCCCGGGAAATACGGGACGTATGGTCACCCTACTATCATGTAAAGATTGTTCAAAAAAATTGATTATGGTATCACAGGAGGAAATCCATAAATATGTATTATTCTAACCTTTTAAATATTAAATTACCTTTTAAAAGAATTTTTTACATTATGTTTGTATTTTTATATTTTTTTAATTACGTAGCTTTCAATATAGCATAAGGAAAAGAACAAAAATGGAAAAAACAAAAGCAGTTTAATTAATAAGAGTTTCCATGTTTCTAAGTATTCGACTGAGATATTTGAATTCAAAAAATTGTGGAAAATTAGGAAAAAGCACAGCAAAAACTAACGGACAATGCTTCTTTCCCAGCTTTTCTCCGATTTTTTAATTCAGATATCTCTGCTAATATTGCACTTAGAAACATGGAAATTTTTTTGGCATCAGAAGAGTCAGTGCAGCAAATTTTTAATTTGGTTTGTGGGCACAGGGATTGGATTGGATTGGATTTTCAATTTATTGGCGCAAGGGCCAATTTGGCCAAACTGCGCCAAAACATGTCATAAAAATAATAAAAATGTCCTTTTTTCAGGTCAAAAAACTAAAACATATAAAAAAGCATTTGATAAAAAAGCAACATGAAATGCAATGACATAAATTATAAAAACTATAATTTGTCGTATAAACCAATGGCTTTGATCAATTTAAAAATTCGAAATGCATCGCTACTGTCATTTAAAATTTCATGATGTGAAAGATGACTCTGACCAAAAGCGGTCGTAAAATGATGACTATGATGTGAACAAGTAAAAGCATGAGCAATGGTCAATGGACTTTGACAAGGAGGGCACTCTTGTTGACTCTCTCGTAGTAATAGATATGATTGTGTGATGCGACTGTGTCCTATGCGTAACCGGGCAAGCAGAAATTCCTCCTTTCGGTTAGTTCTGCAGCTCGAACGCCAAAGGCCAGGTGTAGGCTTGATGGCATGAAGTTTATTATTTATTTGATTGTTCCAGTGCTCCTGTCAGCGGCGATGCATCACTTCCCGGAGGATTGAGAAATGGTCACTGGCAGGCACCAAAAGGCTATTATTAATGTTAGTTGTTGTTCGAGCTGCGTTGTCTGCTTTTTCGTTGCCCGGTATTCCAGCATGACCTGGTACCCAGTAAAATTTTACTGTAGTACCATGATGAGTGAGGTAATGTAGTTCATGAAAAATGGCATGAATAAATGGATGAGTGTGAAAACTGAAGGAACACAGTGCTTGTAATGCGCTGAGAGCGTCACTATAAATGACGCCTCGTCGGTGGCGTTTGCATATGACGTTTGCAGTGCCTGAAGGACTGCGTACAGCTCTGCCGAATAAATAGAGAATGTGTCGTGAAGTTTGAAAGATGTCTCCTCACAGCAGATGTAGGCACAACCGACATGGCCAGGGCTCTTGGACCGTCGGTATATATGGGGAAGTACCTGTTGTATCTACCCCGGTGCCTATAGAATATCTGTCGATATATCACATCTGCTGTGGTGGCTCTTGGGTATAATGATAATGAAAGAGAGACATCTGGCAGAGACTGCTCCCATGGTGCCAATTGCCAAACAACTGGGGCCACACGACTGATGTCTAATTCTAGTTCTTCCACAAGTGCCCTCATACGAAGACCGTAAGATAGAACACATGAAGGTCGAGCAGCAAAACATCTATAAAATGAGGGATTAAAAATGACACGATGAAGTGGATGATCTGGCAAAGACTTCATTCTGATATGATATTTCAAAGAAAGTTGTTGGCGTCTTGATGTCAGTGATGGCTCGTTGCATTCGACATACAGCCTCTCCATTGGAGACGTCCGGAAAGCTCCAGAACAAATCCGCAGGGCGAGATGGTGGACTGGGTCGAGCACACTCAGATAGCTCCGAGGTGCTGACCCGTATACAATGGAACCGTAGTCGAGTTTCGATCTTACAAGAGCTTTATATATGTGGAGGAGTGACTTACGGTCTGCTCCCCATGATGTAGACGAGATGACCTTCAAGAGGTTCATCGTCTTCATGCAACGAGCTCTCAATTGTGCAATATGAGGTTTGAAAGTAAGTTTTTTATCAAATGTGATGCCGAGGAATTTTGTATTTTCTACTATTGGTATTTGACTATTGTGGGTCATCATGTAGGTCTCGACGCAGACAAAAGTGCATAGCGACAGTTTTGTCAGCGGAGAATGAGAAGCCGTTATTATGTTCCCACTTGCTGATCTTGTTGAGTGCGGTTTGTAATTGTCTCTCGGCTGTCCTCATATTCACTGATTGATACGATATCAACAGATCATCCACGTAAAGTGCGCCAGTGACAGACAACGGGAGTTGGTTCAACACCCCGTTGAGTCTTAAAATAAACAGTGTAACACTTAAAATACTACCTTGAGGTACACCTTGTTTTTGGATTTGGGGAGCTGATAATGTACTTCCGATCCGTACCTGGAAGATGCGGCGAGCAAGAAAGTTCTTAATGAAAATGGGCAAGTTGCCCCGCAAGCCGCAATTGTAGAGGTCGGAAAGAATTCCGTGCCTCCAAGTACGGTCGTAGGCCTTTTCTATGTCGAAAAATATGGCTAGCATATGCTCCCACTTCACAAATGCTTGTCTTATTGATGTCTCAAGGCGTAATAGATTGCATGTTGTAGACTTGAACCGTCTAAAGCCGCTTTGATGTTTCGATAAAATATTGTTAACCTCAAGGTAGTGCATACGGCGATAGTTGACCATGCGTTCCATGAGCTTACATAGACAACTGGTCAAAGCAATAGGTCGGTAACTGTTAGGTTGCTGAGGATTTTTGCCAGGCTTTGGGAATGCAAGAACAATGGCTGCTCGCCAGGTGTCAGGAAATGAATGACTGACCCAGATCCGATTAAATAATATGAGTAAATGTGAGAGTGATTCGGGTGAGAGATGCCGAATCATGGAGTAATGAATGGCAGCGGGCCCTACAGCTGAGTCAGGACTTCGCTGCAAGGCCGTCGTCAGTTCATGAAGGGTGAACAATGAATTGTACCCCTCCGGTGTAAAAGGCCGGAAGGTGTACGATGTATGTTCGGCCGATGATTTAATGGGATGAAAGGATGGGGGATAGTTCGCATCACTGGAGACAGTGGCGAAATGGGCGGCGATGGTGTCCGCAATATCTCTCACATCGCTGATGTTATTGCAACTGGTATTTAAAATGGCGATAGGATGAGACTGATAATGACCATTGATTTTTCGGATCCGGTCCCAAATAACTTTGGATGAATTTGATGAATTGATTCCCGTTGTAAACTTTTGCCAGGACTCGCGTTGAGCCTGGCGCGTGGTTCTTCTCGCTATTGCCTTTGCTTTTAAAAATGCCAACTTATGATCATGGGTAGGGTACCGCCGGAACCTACTCCACGCTTTCTTTTGCGCTTTAATTGTAAGACTACATTCCTGGTTCCACCAAGGTTTAGGAAATTTAGGAAGTTTCGAGGAGATTTTCGGAATTGTTTCATTTGCTGCAGAGATCATACAACTGGTCACAAGGTCGATACAGTGGTTGACGTCGGGTTGCGAGACCATATCCTCCGTGATTTCTGCCTTGATCGTGATTTCTGCCTTGATCGTGAAGTCTGCCCATCGGGCGGCCACAAGCTTCCACCAAGGAGGTCCCTCAGGTATGCTATGGCGTCGATCA
Source organism: Pholcus phalangioides (assembly GCF_987345545.1). Taxonomy (NCBI): domain Eukaryota; kingdom Metazoa; phylum Arthropoda; class Arachnida; order Araneae; family Pholcidae; genus Pholcus; species Pholcus phalangioides. The sequence continues at coordinate 21,955,899 of NW_028301610.1, read as the reverse complement.
AGGCACTTTACCACTAGAGGAAAATGATTGCTCCCGTGGAGGTCCGGATCAACCGACCAGGACCAGTTGGGCAAGAGTGAAGGTGAGCATAACGATAAATCTATTGCAGTGAAACTATTGTTTGGGGCATGGAAATGAGTGAGACTGCCATCATTCATGATGGCGAGGTCTATGTCGTCTAACAATCGTTCAACCATTTCCCCACGAGGGGTGTTACTGTTAGAACCCAAATCATGTTATGTGCATTGAAGTCTCCAAGAGGAAAAAAATGGTAGTGGTAATTGATCAATCAGATCTTTCATATCTCTTTGTAAGATGGTTTAATTTGGTGGCAAATAAATGGAACAGATGGTAACTCTTAGGCCTGTAGAGATTTCCACCGCGATTGCTTGCAGGTTCGTGCGCACACGTGATGTGGAACCAGCAGAGCAACACTGCGGCAAGCTCTACTCCCATTATCGTAGTCAATACAAATACAACGCCACAACAGGCAAATTGCCCAACGAGGTGGCTGAATTAAGAACATCATGGATCCCCGAGCTCCTACCTACTACTGCTAAACCACACATGCACCCCCCCCGCGGAACCCCCCAACGAATCGGTACATGCGGGAATGTGCGTGTACGTGTAGTGCAACCTGACGTAAAGTTTGTTTCTGTGTAATGCTTGTTATGTGTAGTGCTGCCATCTGCCCCCAGTTTTACTAACTATGAGTGAAGTGTTATGATTGAATGATTTATCGTTGTAGGACTGTTGCTCTCTGTGGCGAGACTTTTTAACGGGGAGATCGGCTCGCATTTGCGCCTTGAAGTTGGGAACCACAGAAAACCAACTTCAGCCGACCACCACTGTGGGGTTCGAACCCGGATCCTCGCATCACGAGTCCGGCACTATAACCACTCGACAATACGAAAGAGGGAATGTCGCCTGATGTTCCATGTCTCCGAGGGCTTCGTGAAAGTTTCCTGGAGTGGCACGCAAACAGGATGATATTGATTGATCAAATCCTTGAGATCTTCATGATTGGATCTAAGACCACGAATGTTCCATTGGATTATGTTGGCCATAAATTAAGTAGAAGTAGATGGTTCAAAGTCTTTAAATTTATTCCGGTCTAGTTTCCGACGAGTACCACCAGATTCTGACGGATTATCAAGATCCATGTAACCAATTGACTTGTCATCAAGTAGTGATACATTCTTGAGGGTGGGACATTTTATTGCTCTCTGTATCGCTTTTCTTGAATATCCGGTCTTGAACTGTTTCTTTTTAGATTTATTTCCAGAATTGATCTTGGGTTTAGTACCAGTAGATTTTTTGAATGTGTTTGCTGTTGCCTTTCCTGCCTCTTCTTCGGAGGTAGTGGACTCCCTCTGGAATCCAGCGGAATTTGAAGTTTTTTTTTTTTTTTTTTAAGCCATGATTTTGATATCATGGCTTAAAATCTTCAAGTTCCGATCCATGTTTGTTTGCTAATGCAGAGAAAACCTTTTTTCTTATCCTTTATGTGGATGATGGTCTGATATTTTCCAAGGACTTGGAAATGCTAAATATATTTCTTGGCGAACTCAGATCTAAATTTGCAATTGTAATAGATGATGCCAAGTACTTTTTGGGTATGCAAATTATTTGGATGATGGATCATTTTTCATCCATCAGGAATTTTATTGCAGATGAACCTTAGCCTGTTTCAATATGACAGATGCAAATCCGGTATGCAAGCCTATTGAAAAGTGTTGTTTAACAGCAGAGATGTCTACTGCTCCAGCTCGATGTTCCTTACAGAGAGGCTATTGGGAGCCTCATGTTTCTAGCTATGGTCACTCGACCTGATATAGCTTACACGCTTGGTATGCTCTCTCTCGGGTATTAGACAAACCTCAAGAGTGTCATTAGAATATTGTGAATTGTTGGACATTGAAATACATAAAGGGTACAGTGAATTCGGGTATTTTGTACTCATCTAATTCCAAAGCTGGTGCTTTAGAAGCCTTCAGTGATTCAGATTATGCAGGGGATCCTGTGTCAAGGAGATCAACCTCAGGCATGGTGTTTTTGTGCAGCAGTTGCGCAATAACATGGAAAAGCCAACGTGCAAAACTGTTCGACTCAAGAGCAAGCTGCTGACTTATTCACTAAGCCACTTCCTTGTGGAAGATTTAATCATTTGAAAGAAATGATAGGGATGTGGGAATTGAAGGGAAAATAATGTGTTGCATTGTGTATCGTTATATTTTTTAATTTTTTATCCGTTCAGTATTCTTGCATCTGTGCTTATGTAGTGGCTGTTTTCTTTTTTTTGATTTGTTAGCATGTTTAATTTTAGTATAGCACAGTCACAGAAACACTACTTTTGATCATCAGCTCCACGCATGCGCAATGGCGATACCATTAATTGCTCGCATTTTTTGCGCATGCGCTCTACTTTATTCATTACTTTTATTACTACGAACACCGCATCGGATTATTACTGTCTCTATCGACCCTGTTGATCAACGATTGGCTGTTGATGATGCAACAAAAATGAATAGGTTGCCGGCTGAAAGCAATTTGGTGAAAAAACTGGCAGTGCATGGTTGGCGTCAAAATTTCATTTTGTTCATAAGGGCCCTTTCACACGAAGCGGATGCGGGTCCGGAAGAAGTTTTAACAATTGGGATATACTGCGCCTTTCAGACGAGCCGAAAAATCTCCGCACCTAGGAAATGTTCATGCGGGTCCGGACGTCGTCCGCATGTGTCAAAACCTAAGTGCGGGCTCCGCATCCGCACATAGAAGTTTTGACAATAGGTTTATTCGGAGCTATTCAGACGATGCGGATGCGGAGCGAATTCGTCCGCATCTTTGGCTATTTTTTGAAGGTGATTTTGCACGGAATTTTTTTAATTATTTGCCATAAATACCCTTAAAAACACCATATGATGGTCCCTGTTCATCAAATACGATGTACCCACATACGTCTATCCCTTTGTTTCCTTCTGAAATGGAGATATAGCATCTTTAACTGCCTTTTGTCCATATTTCACAATTTTATACAATAAAACCTGCCAACAAGGGCCACTGACGGGACCAAAATTATAAGCCGTTCTGTTCATTACGAATATTTAATTGACTAAATAGTTTAATAACTTTTAAATTTAATTTAAAAATATTAATTTTTTTCTTTTTAAATTTTTAAAATTATTTAAAAAATTATAAATATTTGAAATATTATTTTAAATATTTTTTATTTTTTTAAATTTTTAATCTTTTAATTTTTTCAAACTTAAAAAAAAATTCTTTTATTAAACAGTGTTATCCACGTACGGTGTTCACTCAGGGCCGTTTGAAGACCCTAGCATTTGAATATTTTTGGTCGTTCCCCGATACCTACAAGTATATTTTACTCGATATTCAGTCTATAAACTTAAAAAATGAAATTTTATATTTCAGAAATGACTAATCTAAGGATGGGATTTCACTCTAAAAGGTTTATGAAAGTTATTTTATAAAACTTGAAAAAAGCAACTAATAAATTTATTAGTTGCTTTTTTTGAAATAATTGTTATAAAATTTTTATAGTGTAATCCGGCCGGGATTATACTATAAAGTTTTATAAAAGAACTTTTATGAAAGTTGAAAAATTCAACCAATAGGCGCATCGGTTGCATTCAAGCGGTGCACACACACACACACATTTTGTATTCAAAAAATTCAACCAATAAGATAATATTGGTTGAATTTTTCACGTTTTATCAAAGAGCTTTTACAAAACTTTTATAGTGTAATCCCGGCCTAAGGCTGGCATTACACTATAAAACTTGAAAAATGTAACCAATAAACACATCTGTTACATTCGAGAGAACTTAACTGATCGGCCTATCGGTTGCATTTTTCAAGTTTTATAAACTAACTTTTATAAAACTTTTATACTGTAATCCCGGCCTAAGACAGAATTGTGATGTGAATATTTCTAAGCACAGACATTTTGAACGTTCCCACCCCTCCCCTTTTTTTCTACTTGCAAATTCTTTGATATCTCCTGAATTTTTTGTTTTTTTGGAACATCGAATGTTTTGAATGTTTTTGGATTTGATTTTTCGAACATTGGATGTTTTTGGAATTTTTCTTTCATATTTTTCCGGAAAGACGGATTTTTTTTTTCAAAATGTTTTGAAAATATTTGAAGACATTTTCTCCCATCGACTACTTGTGAGGATCGGAATTAAGACATCTTTATTCCCATATTCTATGTGGCTCTAGACTAAACCACCAAAGAATACCTCTAGGCTGCATATGGGCACTGAATCAGGGGTGAAGGAGAAAAACAGTTACAAAAATTGCGAAAAAATAGTTTTTATGCACGAATTTCAACCTAAAGATGCGGGCGAAACACCCGCATCTTCATGCGGGCGAAACACCCGCATCTTCAGTGCTCGTGTGAAAGGGTATGCGGACCCGCTTCCGCACCCGCATCCGCTCCGTGTGAAAGGGGCCTAAGCTGATCTATCCGCCACTTTTTCCGTTTTTTTTTTATCGAGGATTTATTTGTTTCGTAATTATGGCGTTCGATGACCAAAATAAACTGTCAACATCGGCTACTGCTAGCGCTTTCAGAATGTGAAAGTATGCGGCACAAAATATTCTTCGCAATCATCTGACTGAAAGCTATGGACAAGAAATTCAATGTGAGCAGCATGTATTTTCATCGATCCAAGGTGAGTTGATTCGTTTGTTAAAATTATTCGTTAATAAGAGTTGAAAATCCCGATTTAACGAATTGTGTAAAACTGCCGTTTCCATTCCTTAATTCGAGGAAAATCGTTTTATCGGGGGTAACATCGATGCCGAAATATGCACAGAAACTTCGTAAAAAAAATTCGTTAAATCCGGGAAATCATTACACGACTCATTAAATTTGCTAGCCAGGGGCGTACACAGTGTAGGGGGACGTGCCCAGGGACGGGGGAAGCTGGTCGAGTGCCCCGGGAGCTGGGACCAGGAAAGGGGTTCCAAATTCACCCTCTAACTATTTCTACATTGGCGTGCTAAAATGCCTGCTTGCCCCGGTTGACAAAGTATCTAGTTGAGCCCTGGCCTTACCCCTCCCCAAGCTGACCGAAAATTAATTTATCGAACACTCCTGACGACCCTCCATGCAAACAATTTTTCCTCCATTTGGCTAGAAATTGTTGCCCAGCAATAACCATGCTTACTGTCAAAGTTAAACTAAATGTCACATTCATGCCGCTCTCCAGGACCCCAGTCCTAGAGGGGCAGTGGGTTTGGCGAGACCAGGGGGCCTTGAGCCAAAAGTTGGCCTCACAAATAATGTACATTTATTTTGCATAATATTTTCCCTTTTAAGGCCTAGGGGGCCTTCCAAGAAAATGTCAGCCCTGGGGCACCAAGAAGGAGCGCTATGATCCCACACACACACTGGGGTAGTCCCGTGCGTTAAGACGACTCTGTTACTGCTATCAAAATAACAGTATTCCCAGTATTTTAACTGTCATTCCAGGCAAATCGGGGAAGTTTTTTGAATGTTGGAGTCTCCATTCCCGGCATGTGTTTTAAACCAAGGTTCAATGAGGATAACGTGATATATTCAAAAGACTGATATCAATTTATATTGAACAAATGAGCTAATTGGAATAAAGTAATGGTTTTCCCACTATAGGAAACATTGAAGAATTTGATAGTGATAATGAAAATTTAACATTTACATATTAATCTACTTCAATTACCAACCTTTAATACGAAATGCAGATACTAAATTCTGTACATTGTTTGACGCTTTCCAATACTGAAGAAAGGTCACTTTTGAATTATACAGGTAATTTTTACAATTCTGTTGAAAACAGATGTTATATCAGGAATTGGTCACTAAAATTTGCCAAGCATGGTGGAAAATATGAATATTCTCTGCATGCTGGTATCAGTTACTGTTTCCTGGTGTGCTGGGAATGCAGTATTCGAATATTATAAAGCTGTTATTGCGATTGGCATATTTTTTGTTACTCTCCAGGAGACAAATATTTTTTGTTCACCTCACAATCAAACAAACTGTCAGTGAGTCACATAACTTTAAAATAAGTGAAGAGTGAAGTTATGCCAGGCCAGGGTTGGCATGTTTTTGACGGTTTAAACTGTCACGTCAAAAACCTCAAATACTGCTTTTCAACATATAAATTCCCATTGAAAATATGCACATTGATTGCATGTAATGCTTAAAGTGACTATGCTGCAATACATAATGTGTGATTTTAAAATAATCTTCCCCCCCCCCCCCACATAATTATTTTGGACAATTATATACATTTATATATACTTGTAAAATATAGAATTTGAGTAGAGCATAGCATAAAACTACGGAAGGATATGTAATGTATTCAAGATAGTTTCAACCTTCTAAAATTTCTTCAACTGTTTATTTATATATGAATATATGTATATATATATTTGCATATCAACATCTGCTCTACTTTTTTTTTTTACAACAGATACATGTTTAAAAAGTTCTTACATGCTTGCTATATATAATGTTGATTTCTGTTATTATATTATCTAGACAATCCCAGATATTTAAAACAATATTCTTATTGTACATAACATTAGAATATATATATCCAGCAATCAAAATACTAAATTATCCTAAAATAATTTTTCCCCTGAAAAATTAATTAGTTCATTATTAGTCAAAATTTTTCATTGTTACCACAGTTTCTATTCTTGGGTTACATTTGGTGGTATATTTTTAAATGATGTGTTTTTTTCCCCTTCAAAAAGACCTTATAAAAGTAGCTTGAATATACATATTTTTTATATAAAGTATCTTAGTTACTTAAGTTATATTACAATATCAAAATTGCTAATTCTTACCACATTTTCTAACCTTGGGCTATGCATTCTGACGTTCTATTTTTAGAAAATTCATGAATGGGGATTGCATCACAGATCTAACGGCCGTATTCACCGTCCAGGTTCAGAACCGTGTTTCACCTCAAAATTGGTATTCACCACCCCTGAATCGAAATCCACGGACCAGCTTTTCGAGCCTGAAACTGAACCTCCGATATCGGCGATCCAGCAGGGTGGATCGAGTTTCAGCGCATGCGCAGTGAACATTATCGTCGCTGCAAAGTTTGCAGTGCAAACACAAACATCGACATAGTAATGGCGGTCGCGCTGAATTGTTTTTACGATGACCCAGATGAAATAGGGAATTTAGAATAATTTATTAATTATAAGGTGATGAGTGACCGCGTTTAGGTATTAAATATATGTTAAGTAATTATCCCCGATCAATGAAAGCTTTCAACTACTACTTAAAGCCATCAATAAGTGCCGAAAGAAGGTGAGTAATGATACTTTTCTATGATTTCCTTCAAATCTGAACTTCATTCGCTAACAAAATGATCATTATCAAATAATGATTATTTAATAATATGAGTAATATACTCATGTATTGATATTAATGACAAATTCGTCTTTATGGTACCTGAAACAGGGTCGTAGCGGGCAGGGCCGTCTTAAGAACACCATGGGCCCCCGGGCCAAGTGGCCTTTCTGAGGACCTACCGGGTAAATTACAGAAAATTTCAACCAAATCTCATTTTTGTGAGGCCTCTCTTCTCTCGAGGCCCGCGGGCCGTGCCTGGGTAGGTCCATCCGTTAAGACAGCACTGGTAGTGGGCTCTCTCGATGCAGACTTTTTTCTTGAGTGGGGGGCCCCTGAAAGTATTATTATATAAAATAAAGTGTACATTTTTGTGAGGGTCCCCATTCTCTCGGCCCTTGGGAAGTGCTCCGGTTGTCCCAACTTATTTACGGTCCTGACCTAAAGGTTAAAATGGCAGGGTATAGTGTCATGCTTTTGAAGTTTTTTCCTCTGAAAATAATGTATCATTGGTCTGAAAAGAAGTCATGAATATCTCTCTTGAATTGCAGGAATAGTCACTTATATACAGTGTGTACAAAAAATTTTTTTTTTTGTATTGTATACAATTTTTTTTTTCCCCTAACCAGGACCATCTTAAGAGCATGATAGGGGGGGGGGGAACCTGAGACGAGAAATTTTTCTGTGGTCCTACCTGGTAAATTCTAGAAAATTTCAACCAGATCTCATTTTTGTGGGGCTTTTTTTTCTCTTGAGGAGCCTCGTACATTAAGAACTCGCAAAATGTACTAGGCAAAAGCGATCACTACAGTAGTGCATTTTAATTCCTAAACAAAACAATATTCAACAACACTCTAAAATATAGATTTGTGTATGAAATGTTTTGTCTCTAATATGAAAATATTTATGTTAATGCCAAGCAAAATATATTACCTTTTTTTAGCTTTTACCTCTTGGCAGGAATATATTTATTTGATATTTTGCTGCTGTGTGTAAACATGACATTTTCCTTCTATATTCAGTCGATCTCGCTTATAACATTCCCATGTATAATATTTTCCTGCTTAGTACTCGAATTAATTTTTATTAAGATTTCCTGTTTAAAGCATTTACCCTGCTTACATTTTTCATGGTAATTTTTTGAAAAAAAAAACCTTTATAAGCAGAATCCACAGTATTTGCGCAAATGAAAACATGCACAACAAAAAAAATTTTCTGTGGTGCATTCTCATTATCCAAAATCATATAATTATCAGCTCATTTCATTTGTGCATCAGTATTTTGCGTATAATTATCAGTTCATTCGTTTATTATTTACAGTTAAACCTCACTACAATGATACTTGATATAAAAATAAATCCCTCTACATCAATATTTTGAAAGTCTTGTTTGGAAATTCCTATAGTATAATGTTAAACTGCTGCCACTCGATTACAGATGTGAGATGAGAATATTAATATGAGAAATAACTTGAGAATAATTATTATTTTTGATAAGAATATTCCCCAGTAATTCATAAAAGTAGTCTTTCCAAAGAATATTCTCTAGGATATTATATATAATTATATTATAAATAACTGGAGAATATTCTTGTTAAGAATAATAAGAATATTCTCAAGTTATTTACAATAGTAGTCCTTCCAGAGTCCTTCGTTACAATATTCTCAAGAATTTTACATCTCTAATCTTAATACAACAGCAATCCCTCTACAATGATAATTTTTCTTGATGTGCAGAATATCATTTTATTGAGATTTTAGTGTGTGATCATACCTTTCGCGCTCAAAACACCAATTCAAAAATTCATGAAATTACTTTTTGGAACCTTATTTATGTGCAGTTCATGCCAGCATTGGGCAATGATTGAATGAAATTTATAATATTTAAGTAATCTATCATTACATAACTAGTACCACGTGATTGCTGATTACATGTGCTTTATTCGTATTATGCAGTATGATTTCACTGTATTTGAAATCACAACACATGAGTATGATTTGCTTCATTCTTTAGGGAAATTTTTTTTCATGAAAACTAGGCCTATGTTTTTAATTTTTCAGATGAAACAAGTATTTGGGAGCAAAAGTAGGGTAAAAACACATCTATGATAAAATGTGGCCACTGAAGACGAGCTGACTCAATCATGGAAGAAAATCTCAATATTTATTTACAATGTTTGTGTGTGTGTGTTATACATACCATTATTTTTTTTAGCAATCTCAAATACTTCCATATAAATATTAATAAATTGATTTGTCGTTATTTCTTAAGTGAGGAAAATGTTAGCTTTTTTTTACGTAGTTTGAATTTGTGCCTTAATTATGTTCAAGTTACAGTGTAAATTTTGAAAGTAACGAATTACTAGATTGTGATTATCATGTAAATACAGTATATATTTAAAAAAAATCCAGATTTAACTACCAATCCTGCTAGTAAAAAGAGGGATGGAAAATGATTTTGTTGATGAATAATGACGTTGAATCTATCAATATATGTCAAGTTTTTTTTTAATTTTTAGTCTTGGCTATTAGTTTACCCTTTAGTTAAACATGATTCAAAGGCAATGCATTTTACACATTAAAAAAAAAAAAAATTGTCCATACACTAATGCTTGTATTGACTGTCAGATTTGAAACTTTGTTTACAGATTTTTTATTTTTAAGAATCTTTCAGCTTCAAGGACGTCCTTTCAACTTATATCTAATAATATAATGAACTGTTTTCAATTGAATTTAACTTTTTATGTAAGCTAATCAAAAAAACTAGTACACATGTTGGAACAGTTTTTTGTTGAAAAGAAAACTGTTGGGTTTAGCATTTTATACATTGAGAGGGGGCACACCTTGTGTGTAGGAAGGATTGCATGCAACTATCATACAAGTTTCAACAAATTACAAAAAATCAGTCTCAGATATTAACTTATTTGGCTAATAGGAAATATAGCTATTAATGTTCAGTAATTTAACATTCAATGTGCATCACAAGAATTACTATTAGCATAAAAATTTTTTTTTGAAATCAAATTCACTGAATTTTGTACTTTTTCATTTTAATATGTGTATCTAAAAATTTGATTTCAGGTACAAAACAATCATAATTTAAAAAATATTCAGATAAAAATTATTTTTTGAAAAATTTCCAAATTTATTAGTATTTTTTAAAATATAAATTTTACACAATTGTGACCATCCTTTTTTCCTTCATTTCATTCGCGATTAATAAAATTTGTATGTGCCGATACATTTTTTTTTTCTTCAAAGCAATGAAAAGCGCATAAGCTGATTGTACGTGCGATATATAATTTATCTAATCTGAGAATATTAGCAATTCCGTAGCGAAATGAAAAACCATCATTATAGATATAGCGGAAGTAGGAGAGAAAACCGTAGCTGGAATGAAATGGAATTTCCATTAAAAAGGGGATGATAAAACAATATTTTGCTTATCGAAAAAAAATTGTTGAAAAACGTAAACACAAGAATCCAACCGTTGAGTTTTCTACTTCATTAGAAGATTAAAAAAACCCTTCATCCAATCAGTGTCGGATCTACTCTCGCCAAGCTAATATACGCCAAATACTCGCCAACTGAACAGAGTTTCACTTGATACACACTCGAGACTCACTGGTGAATGCCAAATTCGTTCTAAAACTGAAACGGGTTTCAACTGATCCGCGTTTCAGGACCGTGAGTGGTGAATACGGCCGTAAATGTAGTGGTATATTATCTCACAGAGTTTTGTTTTTCTTTTTCCTTCAAGAAGCAGCAACAGTAGTGACTGCATTATCATGCTAGGGGCAGATGGTCTTATAATCCAATAAAGACACCAGCTGCCCTTAGAGGACAAAGACCAGTGTACTAGAGGAAAGTCCAACTTTGCTATTTATTGCTTGAATTGTAAAGTAGTGAGGATTAATATGGAAACTAATTTCAGAAATTTCATTTGATATTTTTTTTATGTTTAGTGAAACCAATTTCTAAGAAATCATAAATATTTAGTCTATTATTAGTTTAAAATATAATGAATCGTGGTGGAAGGCCACAGCATATAGCCTGGCAAAATTTTGATAAAGTAGAGAAAAATGGAAAGATATATGCAAAATGCATTAATTGTGGAGTTATGCGATGTAATCGTGTGGACAGGATGAAGAGCCATATAGCTCAGTGTATTGGAAGGGGCAATGATGTTGAACACATACCTGATGTACAAAAAGCAACTACATCAACACCTACAGAGTCCACTGCTTCACAGCCTATTATTTTGTTGGAATCAACAGATTTTCACTCAAAAAAAGAAACAAATATTGATGACTTCATTGTGAAATCAAATTCTGCTACAACTAAAAAAATTGATTTATTAGTGGCAAAGTTTTTTTATGCCAATAATATCCCATTCAGTGTTGTTCAACATTCAAGTTTCAAAGATCTAGTTTCTGCTTCGCGACCTGGTTATAATACTCCAAGTAGAAAAGCTTTGGCTCAGTCATTGCTTGATGAAGTTACAAGAGAAGTTGAGAAAACTGCAAAAGACAATCTCAGTGGAAAAGCTGTAACTTTAATTGAAGATGGATGGAGCAATATTCATAACGATCCAGTCATAGCTACATGTATACATTCGGAAGGTAAATCCTATTTTCTTGAAGCTGTTGAGTGTGGTGCTATTATGAAAAATGCAGATTATCACAAGCAAATAATTGACAATTCCATACGTTTGGCCAACGATAAATATTCTTGTGAAGTAAAGGCAGTTGTAACTGATAATGTGAAAGTAATGGAGAAAGCCAGGCAACTTCTGCTTAATGAGATTGACAAAAATTTAATAGCATATGGGTGCTCTTCTCATTGGCTCAATTTACTCAGACAAGATCTAACACCTGAAGCTGTGCTCAAACAGGTGGTTAAAATACAAAAATACTTTAGAAACCATCATTTGCCTTCGGGATGGCTTAATGAACATATGGAGTCAATAAAACCCTAATTACCTGGTGATACTCGATGGAAGAGTACACTTACTTGTCTTGAAACATTTTTACACAATAGGCCATTTTTTCAGAAAATAGAAGATCACGAAAATGACATTGACAAAGGAATTGTTATTTTAATCAACAATTATAATTTATACAAACAGTGTAAAGATCTTTCATTCCAACTCAAGCCAATAAGTGTTGCATTGGATATTCTTCAAACAGATACAGCTACAATAGCTGACTCATGCCGTGTTTGGCTAAGCCTTCTCAAAGAAAGTGCTCTTCAGCCTCACATTGAAAAGATACAAAACAGGATGAACCAGATTCTGAGACCATTTCATTATTTGGCATATAATTTGCACCCAAAATATAAAGGTGAAGGACTGACTCTTGTGCAAAGTGATTTGGCTCGCACATGGGCAACAGAGAAAATTAACGGTTGTCTGCCATTGCTCATTTCATATGAAGCGGAAGAAACTCCTTTTCCACCTTCTTATTTCAGTGCAGCAGGAAGAATGACAAACCCTGTGATTTGGTGGAAAGGACTTTCTAAATGTAATGCTTTTTCAGCTGAGCCTGCATCTGAACTCATAAAACTAGCAATGCTTTTGCTGTCTAGTCCCGCCAGCTCAGCCTCCATTGAAAGAGTATTTTCTAACTTTGGATTTGTCCATTCAAAACTTAGAAATCATTTAGGTGTAGAAAAATGCGCAAAATTAGTTACATGTTATCGGATGCTACGTGGTAAAAATGAACCATACTATTAATTATATATCTATTCTAGACATTTTGTACCTCAAATTCAAAATCGCAAATTATAATTAATATTTTGTTTCAATTTTAATAAATTAGTGTTTGAAAATGAAACATTGTAATATCAAAGTGCCTCATCATTAAGTTATATACCTATTCTATTCGAAACATCCCAAAGCATTCATTTAGGTTTTTGACGGTTTAAACCAGTTTTTGACACTTGTCACGTCAAAAACCCAACCCTGTGCCAGGCCTTAACCCTTTAAGTAGTTTTTCAAATTTTCCTGGTTGGCATTGCAACTGCCACATTAGAAATAAAAGCTGTTAAGAAATTGAGATATTTTGGGATGACCGAAATAAAGCAGATCAAGTTTGATGAGATATCTCGGGATTGTCACTGTGAGGGTTAACTGCGATTTTTGTGGGGGAGAGGACCAAATGTGATTTTTTTGCTCCCGCCACTTTAGAATTTGATATATGATTTTACACCTGTGTTTTTGTTTCCACCAAAAATTTGCTGCCCCTTTGAATTTGTTTTCCCCGTTGCCCTCCCCACCCCAGTTCTGGCTGTTCTGTGTTTTTGAAATGCATGATTTTTGTTTGTTTTTTTTAGATTTTAATCTTTGGTAAGGCAGTCAAAATATTTCTATCAAAAGCATCAGAATGACATAAAAGAAAGAATGTGTAAGGAGCCCTTTGTGTCATAGATCAGCAGATGCACTGGCCAAAGATGTTGCAAAAGTCAGGGTAGCAGAAAGATGAATTCCTGCTGAAATAATATTACTTGAAAATTCCAGAATGTTTCAAGTGCAGCACTAGGAAAGTTACTTGGGACACGCCAATAATTCTCTTATCAAAGCAGAGAGGTAAGAAATTGCAAGTGAGTTGATTTGTCGTTTTTTCCCCCTTTAATGCATCTTTTGTAGTTGTTAAGCTTATACCTCTGTTTAATATTTTATGTTGGCAGCAATGAGCCATTAACATGCTAATTAATACACCTAAATTTTTCTATATTCAATCCTTTTTTTTTCTTCAGAAATGCTAGACATGAAAACTACCGAGACAAACAATTTAAAAATCATTGTTATTTTAGAAATAATAGAAGCATGGCCTCCACTAGGGCCGGCTCAAGCTTAACTGCCATCCGGGTGCAAAGCCTCATGTGCCACACCTAAAGAAGACTTGCTGCAGGAGGCAAGAGTCAAATCATTATACTGTACTTAATTCTGTACCTCGGAACCACATATGATAGTATGGCTCTGAGGTCTGGAATTTTGCCAGATAACTCAATTCACATTTCAGCTCTTGTTGATGAGTCATCGTTGCTGACACTTTATAAATAGAAAATATAACAAGGTGACTTTTATTTAAAAAATTATTTTTAAGCCGTTTTTGTTGTACAGAGATCGGACTACTAAGAATCAGAATTTGAATTCATTTGACATTCAGGAAAATTACTCGATGACATCAAATAAGAATGTACTCTATCACAAAGGGCGATAGAGTACATTCTTGTTCTGGTATTACTGTCCCTAAGCTCTATCTTAAAGTTTTCTCAACAAATATATCAGAAAGGTATGTCTTAGAAGCATGATATATCATTTGCAGAGGGGTCATTCAAGCATTACGTCAGCATCGAGGGGTGAGGGGTTTCGGATTTGCTTACTTTTGATGACAAGGGGGGAGGTTGAAGGTTGCTTATGTCATCAACCACCCCTTTTTGAAGATATGAAGCTGCTGACGGGGGAGGGGGGGGGGTAAAAAATGGCTGAAAATCTGCTTATGTAATACTTGAATGGCCCCAGAGCCGTATTTACAGAGGGGCTTAGCAGGCCCAGGACAGCAAATTCAAGAAATAAATAGCACAAGAAAATTAGTATAATGGGAGGAGGACTCCGAAATTGACAAAAATGTACATCCGCCTCTGCCCAGGGAGAGAGGGACTGAGTCAGCGAGTGAGCAAAAATAGTGGCCTTGAGTTTGCAAGCATGTACAGGACCAAAATAAACTCCATAGTGTTTTCAAGCATGTGAGTGATCAGGCAAAAAGTGAAATAGAGAAATCTAGGGACCAGGTGAAGAGGGATGAAAAAAGTAAGAAACTGGTATGTTTACAGGTTGAGAAATACTGGCTGATACTGGGCTATAGCCCTGCAAATTTAAGAAAAGTACACAAGGATGAGTGGAGGGTGGCAAAATTTTTGTAGCTGTGCCTTACAACCTGCTGCTCAGGTGCACCGCACCCCTTGTAGCCTCGCTTAAGCTACACGTGCCGCCCCCCCCACATTTGGCAGCAGTGCCCCTGACTGGCAGAGATGCCATTAACGCGTCAAATACTCGGAATTTCGGAAAAGGAAGCGTAAAAATTTTGTTCACACGTCCTCCGGCTCCCAAACTTAATTCCAAGCTCCCAACTTTTTTTTACCGTGTATCATGATCCCTCGACCTTGAAAAACTGGTTTTACTACTTTGTACACTACTGTATTGATATACTTGTGGGTTGTTGAAGATGAGGGATATTTTTGGTTGCTTCTCTGAATGAGGGGCCGTGTACAGAAGTTTCAAATTTTGGATTTTTATTACTCTGCAAATTTTTTCCCTTCCTGCTATATACTGGAAATTACGGTACTTTCGCGGTTATCGGCCGGCATTCAAAGACTGCGTTTATACGGCGTAAATTCGTCTTGTTCCTACAATATTGCGAATGCACGTTTTTTTTTTTATCATAAAGGATTGGAACACCCGTTCAAATTGTAAAACCTTCCCGATACCGTGGAAAGAAACCGAATCTGTAAAAACTCTGCCTTGAATATCCAGTTTTGTCATCTAGCTGCTATGCGGTAGTCACCATTTCGCATCGCAAAAATCATGGGTGTGTAAGCAGAATCGGAGGGGGCACAAGGATCTAATTCTTCACAGATAGTATAAAATAAATTATTTTATTCCAATATTTTTAATTTTTGATCTCTGGTAGGGGGAGGGGGCGAAAGAAGAGGCCCCTTATAACTTCCCCCCAAATTTTGCTTTTCGTGAAAATCTGTGTTTGGAACTTGCGATTAATCGGTAATCGGAACTTGCAACGGTAATCGACTAAAAATGTGATTTTCTAAAGATTTCAAATTCGGAGTTGGCTATTCCTTTGAAAAAGCTTCTGGTTGCCATGGCGATCACACATACCTACAACACAAATATGCATACATTGAACATCAAATGCACACATTACCAGATTGGAGAATAGATACAGGGCCGCAACTGGGAGAGGCAGGCGGGCCTAATGTCCTGGACTAGAGCGGCACACCAAATTCACACTTTTTAACTGCTTCTTCTATATTATATGGGTGTGCCAAAATGTGTACTTGCCCCGTTTGAGAAAGTATCTAGTTGTGGCGCTAGATAGATAGCACCACCTACTGAACACTCCAAATGCTGGGCACGCACACATAAGCACACTGTTAAGTTTCTTCAACACAAATCTGACATAGCTCCCATATTCAGGTGTGAAAATATGTGGCAATTAAAAGGCAACAGATCAGAGTTGTGGACCATCAGGGAAGGAAAATAAAATCATTTTAGCAGGATAACCAAAGTATGAATAGGGAATGAGAAGATAAGTGTCTGGAGAGGAGAGAGAGAATCTGATTTGCTTTAAATTTGATCAGAAGATATTGAAAATGCTAAGATATTTAAAAAAAAACGTAAAATCAATCAGAAGAGAATTCATATATTGATTATTAGTAAATATATAAATGTGTGCATTCAACTGTTAATTAAAGTGAATCCTACTTATAACGATTTTCAAAAACCGTCATAAAAAAACGTAATAAATAGGAAAACACTTTAAACAGGAAATCGCAATGAGAATTACTTATTGTTAGGAATATGAAAATAAGTTGTATCAAGTGGAAAAACATTCTAAATGGGAGAAACGTTATAAGTGGGATCAACTGTATATTTGTTTTCGATTTATTACATGTGCAGAATTCCATACGTTAATCATTACACTTCTGAACTTCCATTCGGCATCAACTAAATAAAATCATTCTGTTGACAAGATTGTTTCTTCCGCTATAGATGGATGCATTTATTATGA
This sequence comes from Pholcus phalangioides, assembly GCF_987345545.1. Lineage (NCBI taxonomy): Eukaryota > Metazoa > Arthropoda > Arachnida > Araneae > Pholcidae > Pholcus > Pholcus phalangioides. The sequence goes on along the minus strand of NW_028301610.1, from coordinate 21,938,713 downwards.
TGTGTTTCCAACTTGCATGATGTTGCTTAGTAATTTACACATTTTCATTGTTTCACATATTTAATGAGTTTTTGTAAAAAAAAATAGACAAACACTAGACCTTTTCCACTTTTTGTATTAAAATGTAAAGTCCAACGGTATTTATGTTGGAACAACATATTTTGAATCAGCAATTAGTATGCAGAACTCAAGGCTTTATACAAAAAATAGTTTGTTTTTTAATCAGGGGAACTCTTTAAGTGCTAAGTTTAACTCCCTATATTTCTCTACAATTTTTTTCCATGTACAAAATCTAGAAAAAGTACAGAAAGAAAGCTGTTCTATATCTAGGGATTAAGTTTAAGTCTATATTTTTTCCCAAAGATCTTCTATGCTTATTTTAATCAAGAACTTCACATTTCAATAACATGTATACCATATATACTAGGTTACTTTCACTTCAATATAAGTTATGAAAAGGAAAAACAGAATTTAAATCAGTGTAAGTTTTGATTTTAAATGATTACAGTGAGAGAACCATTTTAAATTTTGGTCTGCTTGTTCAACTGTAGTCATCCAAATTTGTAGCCAAAAACTTGGTTAACGTGATCACATAAGAACTCTGGGTTTCTGATAACAATAACCAATTGATAACTATAGCCAAAAGAACCCCAGAAGCCAATATGCTGACCAACAGTCCTGTTTGACCGGTTTCGCTTTCCCCCATAGCTCAAGGCTTGATAAATCCTAGTCGACATGGCAACTGTAAAATTGGTATTTCCGTCTGAAATTCATGTGATTGCTAAAAGGGAGTTTTAATTTTAAGCAGGAGGATTTAAATTCAGTTTTTCTAAGGGTGACTCAAAATTTTCTGATTTCATTGCAGTGTGTCTTGCAACATGAGAAGAAGTCATTATGTCTCTGAAAAGTTGAAAAACATTATTTAGGACTGTTTCGAGGAAAAATCATGCATGGGATTTTTTTTTTTTCCTTTAAGCTAAAAAATTTTTTTAATTCAGTCATCAGGTGTTTAATTCATGTACCGTGTGTTCCATAGCTCCCTTGAGAAAGTTTTTCAAACAAAAACTGAATCTGGACAATTAACAGGGAACTGAAGTTTCTTTTTGATCATACATTTGTTTGCCTCCATTGGTGGAAGTTAATTGCAAAAGCAGCTGCACACGTACAGAGATTATAGCTGCTAATAATAATCAGATAGCCTATCAATTTCATGTCCAAGCAAAAATCATCATCCAGAGTACAGAAATGTTTGTCGGGGAGGGGAGTATTACACTTTCTAATCTCCTACATAGTTTTGCAGACAATGATAATTTGGGGAGGGGAAAAAGATATGGTTAAACCAATACCAAATGATAACATTATACATGATTCCAATAAACCGTGTCTACTGTATTGTGTAAGTAGAATTTTGGCCATTTAGCTTTTTTTTTTTGTTCCATGCATTGCTAAAGGGAAAATGAGATTGTTTCACCTGTTCTGCCATCTCTTTTGAAACACTGTCTGTTTGCTCACCCTTGCTTGAGTTAAAACCCTATTCCCAGCATCAGCTCACTTGGGCAATTTGCCTGTTGGGGCCGTAGAGTTTGTATTTGTGTTATTAATTATTACAATTGTTTTCATTCTCTTTCCAGATAAAATGAAAGCGGAAGTCTCTCTTCACAAAACACTAGATGATATCAGATTCGTTAGTTTCAGTTCTGGAGAGGAAACAATCACCAAAAAAAACATCAACAGGTGTTTGACACTTTTATGCTGAGAAAGCGAAAATGATCAAAAGTCCTTTGTATGTGCATAGTGGCTGCAGTCGTATACATTGTAAATGAACGTTAGCTGATATATTTTTTTTTCATCAATAAATACTTCAGTTTCAATTTATTTTGTGATTTATTTACAAAAATGATGTGAAATTTCCATTGAACTCTCAAGACTTGCTAGGATTTAGAGTGGGGGGGGGGTGCTTCTATAAGAGTGTTAGAGCTTTAAATTTTTTCTACACATATATCTGATGCCTATTTTTCATTACTGTTTTAATTTGTTTATATTCACCAGATCTTGGTTCTTGAATTTTGATGATATTCAAGAAGTGGAAAGATATTTAAAATGACATTGAATTTTAGAAATACAAAGGAATTCGTGTATCGCTTTCTGACAGGAATGGTAGCCTATTAAAAAAAGAATGCTATTACCCTTTCAGACCTGACTTCAACAATAACACACCTACAGTCGGGGCTAAACTCACTAGATTAAAAATATCTACAGCAAGAAAAAATTTACCAAATTTTGTGCTTTCTGGGTTTTCAAAATGTCTAAGGGGATCTATCCAAGTTATCTGATGGACCATGGTAGTAGTTCTGTTCTTGACGAAATGCCAATGGATAAGGATATTTCTTACATTGTGTGCTTATAGCAGGGTGTTCCGTGAACCCACAGTACCCATGAAATGAAGGCCACGAACTCTCCCAAATAATAATTAATACATAGAAATATAAAAAAAATGAGGTGATTGTTTTCCCATCTCCAAGCCATCATTCCTCTAATAATTATAGTGATTAAAGCACAAAAATTAGGTAAAACGTGAAAGCAGAGAGAAGATTTTGAACAGCTCACAATTTATTTGCGTAATATTTCCTATACTTTAAGTGTAAAACCCCAAAGCATAATATAAAGGGTATTTTCTTTCGATATTTTTTCAAATTGTTTTTGACCAAAATATTAAATTTTTTTATAACTTTAGGGGGGAAGGCATGGGTCTTCTGAGCACCTCCTTGCATAGGCTTCTGCTTGTGGGGCTTGAATCCCAGAACTGTTGTTCTTATATATGTCAGCAGTTCTGCACCTTTTCTTCAATGTTGCACATTAGTAAGCATACACAGTAATGATAAAAGAAAACTTCGAATTAAAAATATGAACATACAAAATAAATAAAAAATTATAAAAATTCTGAATTGATAAAAGAGGATATACGTGATTAAAAGCTAATGTGAGCGCTAATTCCAATAACCCAATTGTTGAAATTTTAGAATGAATGGAAAAAAATACGTAGTTAAAAATTTATGAGACGGACTGCAAATTGTGCAGTTATGAAAATTACAAATTTTCAAGAAAAAAAATTTGAGAATCAATAAAAGCCTCTTCAATTGTCCATCAATGCCGTAGCGAGGAAAGGGGTGAGGTTGGTTCCATCCCCCCGAAATGTAAGAAAAGGCCAATATATATGTAATAACATGGTACAATCGTTTGTTCTACTTTTTGTCACCCCCCTCCCTCCGAAATTAATTTCTGGCTACGGCCCTAGGCAGAGTCGCAACTAAATGCTTGGGCACCCCCTTATAATGTTAAAGGTGAGGTTAAAGGATGAAATTTTTGTCCCCACTGGTCCGTGGCACCAGACCAACTGTTCGCCCCTGGGGTCCATTAATCTAGTGGCTCTCTTATTGTTAAAACACCACTGATAAGAATAATGACGAAAATGTTTTCACTTCCAAGCTTACACGGACCAACTGGAATTTTTCCATGGACCCCCTCGCTTCAATTACCCTTATGCAATGGTGCTCAACCTTTGGGGGAAGAGTGGGCCACTTTATTTGAAAATGTGTTGCGAGCCACTTAGTTCATGCCGAAATATGCCTCGGAGGCCACTTGAGTGATGTGAAACTGCATAGCAGGCCGTTCAAGTGCTCTGAAACTATGCCACACGTCCCTTAATTACTCTGGAACTGTGCCGCACATCACTTAATTGATCTGTAAATACGTCGTGGGTTACTTGAGTGGTTTATAAATGTGTCGCGGGCCACTTGAGTGTTGTGGAATTGTATCATGGGCCACTTAAGTGATATAAAATGTGCCACGGATAATTAAATGATCTGGAAATATGTCGGGGCCACTCAAAAGTGTTCTAGAATTATGTCGTAGGTTGCTCAAGTGAACTGTGTATATGTCGCTGGTCCCTTGAGTGATATTAAACTGTGCCAAGAGTCAAGGGCGTAGCGAGGGGGGGACTTGGGGGTCTGGTCCCCCCCCCCCCCCCGAAATGTGAGAAAATGGAAAAAAGATGGGCAAATCCATTGTTCTGTCACTTTGGCCCCCCCCCTCGAACAAAATTTCTGGCTACGCCCCTGCCAAGAAATGTCCCACGAGTCACTTAAGTGCTGTGCCACCGACCGTGTGTTTAAGTGTGCGCTGGAACTGTACGGCGGGTTACTCAAGTGATCTGTAAATTTTTACAAAATTAAGTTTGAGGTCGCGGGTCACATCAGATCACTCTGAGTGCCAAATTGGCCCGCGGGCCATGGGTTGAGCATGCGTAATGTAACAACAGTAGAGTGGTATTGAATGCACCCAATATCTCTCAGAGATGAAAATCCACTAAATGACTTTTACTAGAAATGACGTGATAACGGGAAATTTAAAATTTTCTCAGAGTTCTATGTAATTTTGTTCCGTAAAATACAGAGTACATGGTCATGAGGTTTCCCGACAGAGTTCTGTCTTAAAAGATAGCAACACAAAGTCATTTTGGCGACTTGTTTCAATGATGAAAAAGTATGATTTCTTGCCAAATATGACAAACTGATAAGTCTGTTCCCCACCGGCCAATCGTGTCACTGTGCTTTTGGTATTAACGGCTCGTCCTATCTCGTACTCACATGTTTTTTTTTCAATCTTCAATCGTTGCAATCTTTATACATATTTATTATTATTTGCACTCATTTAGCTATATTTTGATTGTACTTACGCTAAACACCGTAATTATTATTATTTGCATTTATTCACTGTCATTAATTTTTTGATTTCAAATAATCTGATAATATGCCTTAATGATACGTTTTACATGATAGTACATTAAATGCACTGAAAAAAATTTGAAAATTAAAATTAAATTTCATTATGAAACATAATAAATTTTATCAGATTTTTTCTGGTTACAACATGGTGCAAAGGGAAGCCATATCACACACTGGCAACTCTGTAAAATTCATGCTGTAATCATATCTGTAGTGCGCAAAAAATGGATCAAAACTACTGTTTCTCTGACTAAAGTTTTGTTAATTTTAGGGGGAGTATTGAATATATTATAAAATTACCTGCTAATCGTTAACCGCGATATACTTTACTGCTCTTTTTGTGGCAACACATGCTTTTGTTTACATTCTTTGTTTTGCATTCGTTCAGTTCGGACGGTTTGTTTTTGTGTGTCCATTAAACTTCAATTCGTGGAACAGCTGTTGTATGGTCCGCCACTTGGCGATTATTTGGCGCCACACGTCTGATGGCCCGACGAAGAGTTGCCAAGGCCGTCAGATACTACGGAGTACGGACGCCGAAAAAAAAACATCAGCGTGCAAAACATAATAGAAACCACCAAGCATAAAAATCGAAAAAAATATCAGTTAAAAAAAATTACACCTGGTCCATTTTTTTAATAATAAAAAGATCGGGGAATAAGGAATTCCGGGCATAAATACTCTATGTATTAAAACTAAAACCCGGACCGTTTTTTTTAAATAAACGGATCCGGGCATGTTGAATAAATAAATATTCTATGCACTAAAACTAAAACCCGGACCCTTTTTTAATAAACGGATCCGGACATGTTGCATAAATAAATATTCTATGCATTAAAACTAAAACCCGGACCCTTTTTTTAATAAACGGATCCGGGCATGAAAAATTCTGTAGGTTCATTTTAAATAATAAACCGATAAAACACAAGGCATGGCAATGGATGAATAACTAATAAATACAACGAAATAATAAAACGGTATGATACAACCTGAGCAGTAGATAATAATCCGTAATGATGTAAGCTACAGAAGGGAGGAATAATAATCAGAGAGAGAGATGCGCTGGAAATGGAACAACGGCTGCTTAGAATTTTTGAAAAAACGCGGTGAACAAAAGAAAAATTCCTGTTTGGCGAAGCTAGCGCCATCTAGTATCACCCAACGAAACCGGAAAAGTGTTAAAAAATACGGCAACCCAGAGAAGCATTATGACGATCTTGGCGACTTATCGCGAGAAAAAAGTCACCAGAGTCGTGGCAGACCATACTGCATCTGTTCCTGAAACATATACACACAATATAGGTTAAAAATCCTTTAAAGATTTGCCGATAGTCTTAGACAAAGTCTCAATACATTATCTGCTTTGATTTATTTTATATATAGAAACCAATCAGCAGTGGCGTCTGAGCCAGGGGTGCTTGAGCACCCACTAATCTGCAACATAGGTCCGAGCACCCCTGGAATTGATTTTTTTTTTTTAAATCAAAAAAATTTTTCCTGCGTTAACTCAAACGAGCACTCAGATTCAAAACACTTCAGACACCCCTGCCAATTAGCAAACCAAATGACATTAAGACGTTAAATATGTTTAAAATTATGTGTTTTTCCTGTTAAATTCAAAGGAATAGCGTACAAATACTTGAGATTGGAAGAACAGTAATTTTATGCCAATTACAGTTTTTAAAGGTATGCAGAAATATAGTTTAAAAAATTAAATTTTGCAAATATATTTTTTCTTATGTATTTTTATATCACAAAGTTTAGCATGTAATTAAAACAATTGAATTTTTGTGATAATTTTTCATTGAGATAAGTGGATCCCACTTATGTTTTCAAAAAACTGTCATGAAAAACGTTTTAAGCAGAAAAACACTTTGAATGTGAAATCTTGATGAGAACCAGGAGTTCGGAAAATTAAAATGAGTTACTATGCGAGAAAACATTCCACGTAGGAATGTTATAAGCAGTGAAGGATAAACCACCCAGAAGGACCTCTTCCCCTGATGACGTTCCGGTGAGGAAGAGGCCACCCACGCTCTTTAGTTTTAGTTTCTTTTTTTCTCCTTTTACTCTGTTTATACACGTGTGTGCTTGTTGTAGACGAGGACGGTCATGTAGAATCATTCTCCTTAGATAGATGAATTAAACATCAGTTAACTGTTACGATTTAATACTTTCCTTATGGAGAATCTTCTTCTTATCGAAAGAACCTCTTTCATAGTGGCATCCGCGACAGTGACAATAAGATACGTGTTCTTGATATGCAAATCAAATCTTTGAAAGCGGCTCATAAAAGTCTTTGTGTTTCATTCACGAGATGCTGTACGAGTATCGAAGCAGCTTTACCAGATGATTCCAAGCAAGTGAATCACGAAGCTTCATTGAAACAATTGACTGATTAGTTCAACCGCTTGGAGATGGTGCAAGCACAAATTGCGGAAATATTGTTGTCAGCAGAGGATACATCCGAATTCGAAAATGGTTTCGAACTGGCAGAGGAATATCGTGATAAATTCTTGCTGATCTAGTTTCCTCTAGTCCATTCTTTCTTGCTTCATCTATACAAATCATCTCCTCAATGATACACAATCAGAATTCACAGATGTTGCGCGAAAGTTAAAACATTCGTTTTATGTTGGTAACTGTATAACTGGAGTGAATAGCCTAGAGCAGCAAGAAAAATTTATTGAACAGGCTTCACAATTAATGTCGCGAGGCTGTTTTAATTGGAGAGGTTGGGAGAGCAATGTTCCCAATAAGTATCTAAGTGTTCAGGGATCACGTCGGTTCTGGGTATTTTGTGGGACCTAGATAGACGCGCGTTGAAGTGTAATATAAGTGCTCTTGAAAATGATAGACAAACGAAACGTAGCATATTGGCATTGGTACACAAGATTTTCCAATCCGATTGGTCTTTTGTGTAATTATTTGCAATTTAAACCTAAAATTTTATTGCAAGAAACCTGGAAAATGGAATTGGGATGCTCCCTTGCCTGACCACATTGAGAAAGCATTTTCAGAGTGGTCGAACAGACTTGCTGGTTGAAAGATATTGAAATACCTCGTCATATAGATAGAGAAAATTCTGAGTTTCATGTTTTTGTCGATGCCTGTGAAACTGCTTACACAGCATGCATTTTGTAAGATCGGAAACAACAATGGGCATTAAAGTTACGCTGCTATGAGCAAAATCAAGGGTGTCCCCCTTGAAGCAATTAACCATTCCCCGTCTAGAATTGATGGCACGTTGCATTGGTGCTTGTTTAGCAAGTTCCGTTAAAGAAGCTTTGGATACGGCTGATCTTTGAATTACTTTCTGGTGCAATTCAATGGTAGCACTATGGTGGATAAAACATGGAAATTGGCGATTTTTGTGGCCAATACAGTTAAGGAAATTGGATCATGAACTGACAGATCCTAGATGTTGGAGACATATTCCAGGAGTTAAATCCTGCTGATCTGTTGTCATGAGGTTGTTCCCCTGCTCAATTAAAAAGCTCATTATGGTGGAAGGGGCCCTCTTGGCTGCGGGAGTCTCCCGAGATCTGACCAGCAAATGAAATAGCTTGTCAAATGACACAAGTGGACTCGGAGAGAAGGAAGGTGAGAAATTGTGTAATCTCAATTTTTCAGTGAAGGAAGTTCAATGGTATTGTGAGATTTTCTAATTATCAATCGATTATCCGTTTGATGGCTTGGATCCTGCGTTTCATTTTCAGTCAGGAGGAAAAATTCAAAGTTGAGAGGAGAAAACTGTTAATGAAATTGAAACGGAAGAAAAAACACTGATAAGAATTGTACAGACAATACTTTCCTGTCCCTCAGGATATTCCTGTTCTTAATACATTCACAGATGAGGAAGGTATAATACGAGTAAAGACTCGAATAACTGAACACATAGACAAACCCTTATTCATATCGCCTATCTTATTACCTGATAAATGTCCATTTACTTGTCGGCTAATTGGATATTACCATAAAGAGAAGAATTTTGGTCTCTGTATTTCAGTTTTAAGTAGTCTAAGAAAAAAATTCTGGATATTCAGAGGTCGTAGGTTCATAAGAAATGTCTTGAAAGATTGCGTTAGGCGTAAACGATTTCAGGCTAAATCACTTAACAGTGATCCCGTATCACTTCCATTGGATAGGGTACAGGATGCTTCGGTATTCGAAGTTGTGAGTGTGGATTTGGCAGGACCCTTAGATGTTAAGAAGGGGGAAAAGGCCTAGATAGTTTTGTTTACATGCGCAATATATAGAGCTGTACATCTGGAATTAGTTTCTGCTCTATCGCCGTATGCTTTCCTCTGTCACTGCAACGATTCATAGCAAAAACGGGAAGACCGCGAGTAATATATTCCGATAATGGTACCAACTTCAGGGGTGCTGACAATAGTTTGTGTTATAGACTAGGAGAAAATAGCTAAACACTCTTCCACACAACGTATTAGCTAGAAATTAAATCCTCCCACGGCAGCATGGTGGGGTGGCTGGTGAGATGGGCTAGTACGCACACTGAAAGAATTGCTCAGGTGAACCTTGGGAAGAGCTGTCAACAGCGTTGTGTGACTGAGTCAGTCATCAATTCAAGACCCCTTACTTATGTGTCAAAAAGTACAGAAGATTTTACCCCCCCCCCATAACACCCGCAATGTTTCTAAACCAAAACATGGTTTATGATGTGCAAGACGTTGATGAATGCGAAGCTACTAGCCTCAGAAAGAGTCAGATACCGACACAAAGTGTCAAACGATTTACAACAGCGGTTTTGTAAAGGATACTTGGGTCTACTAATTTGAAGAAACTATCATCAACCCAGTTGAAAGTCATAGCCGGTCAATTTGTCGCACTCAACTTGTCGCGCCTCAATTTGTCGCGGTACAAATTCGTTGCAGTGCCAATTCATCGCAGTATCAATTCGTCGTGGTACAAATTTGGCGCAGTATCAATTCGTCGCGATACAAATTTGTCGCAATGTCAATTCGTCACAATACAAACTTGTTGCAGTGTCCTTTCGTCGCGGTACAAATTTGTCGCAGCTCCAATTCGTCGTGATACAAATTCATCACAGCTCCAATTCGTAGCTGTACAAGATTTCCGCCGTGTCAATTCATCGTGACGTCAATTTATATATTATAGTGCAGAATCAATTCGTCGAACTGTCGATTCTTCACTGTACATGTTCCATGCGAGCTTGTATGTAGGTTTTTGTCTTACACGTGAAATAAAAACATGAACAAAAGTGTACACGCAGTTAACTGAAAATAATTAATTTTTGTCAATGCGGAAAGGTCATCGAAATTAAAATTACAATATCAATTACATTTAAAAATTTAACTGCATATAAAAGTTTAATTATATTTGAAAATTCGGTTATAAAAATTTGAAATGTTAAATAATTGATTTTTGCTGTGATAAAATTCCAATATCATGTGGAAAAATTTCGGTTTGTATGATATTCCCCAAATTACAGTGAGCCTATCTTTAACGGTAAATTTCTATCTGCCCCATTACAGTATCTCCATAAGAACCTGAAATATTTAATTAATTAATAATTCAATTAAATTAATATTTAATTTTCACCGTATAAGCCGCACTTCCCGCTTTTGTTGGGATTTCTCACAGCAAAGGGAGTTGGGCGCAGATCAAGGATGGAAATGTACAGTGCTTATGAATGACGATTCGATGAAGTTTTCATAATGCCCACAGGATGAGCACCGACAAAGGCAATGTAATCACCAATAAGAAAGATGACTATGGGTCAGTCGCATAGATACAATATAACCATTAATCTTATGTTTATAATCAGTTGCATATCTATTGGCTGGCTTGTTTGAATATTTTCACATAGTTTTCATTAGCATCTAAGCTTTTGGTACAAGGTTGGTGTGCTTGGTCTACATATTTCTGTTGGCATAAACATGGAATATTGCAAAACCAAACGTGGAAATGATATGTTGGTTTACGTGTGTGTTTAAAAGTTTTTTCCCCCATAATTCATGTTCTGAAATTAGAAAAACTTTTAATGCAATTCAAAATGAATTAGACTATTATTAATTATCTTTGAGTTTTTTGTTGTATCTTAAAGAGAGATACAGGTTATACGGATGACAAAAAATAATGTAGTACTTTTTAAAATTAAATTGTTTGAATTCAATTGAAATCTTCTACGTATCTTTAAAAAAAAAAGAAAAAATTATATTAGTTCAAAATACCATCACGTATTATTCTATAAATCATCGGGTTTTTACTGCGATATTCACGTATATAAGTGTAAATAAAATGATACTCAAAGCACTGAAAATAAAGGTTTAGATATTGTGGAGTGTTTATATGTACGATACGAATTGTTTTTAAAATTAAAATTATCCTAATAAATGTAGGCTATAATCAGAGGCGGATTTATAGTTTTCCCATCTGTGGACTATTCAAACCTTGCCTTCCTTCTTCCTTTCTAATTCATGTTCTTGATCACCAAATACTTAATTTTGGTCACGCACTTGAACTTGTCATCTTGGGATAAAGCCTGCATACCCCCCTCCCCCCCCAGGAAATATACCTCTGAATATAATAATCTTACATTGTCTGTTAATGTTAATTCACTTGTATTGTAAGAAGAAATTTTTACTAATAGTTGACTGGAGCCATAGACCAAGCACACCAACCTTGTACCAAAAGCTTAGACGCTAATGAAAACTATGTGAAAATATTCAAACAAGCCAGCCAAAGATATGCGACTGATTATAAACATAAGATTAATGGTTATATTATATCTATGCGACTGACCCATAGTCATCTTTCTTATTGGTGATTACTAGAGCCCGGATTATATGCACTAAAAAAGTGGCAAAATATGCTCTAAAAATATGCAAATTGCACTTAAAAATGCAAAAATATGCACTCATAAATGCAAAAATATGCACTTATAAATGCAAAAATATGCACTTATAAATGCAAAAATATGCACTTAAAATACAAAATGTGCACTGAAAATTCCAAAATATGCACTGAAAATTCCAAAATATGCATTAAACACCCCAGAATATGCATTAGAAATCTTGAAAAAGTCAAAAATTCCGAAATATGTATTAAAAAAAAGAGAAAATATGCATTAAAAAGAGAAAATATGTATTAAAAAGAGAAAATATGCATTAAAAAGAGAAAATATGCATTAAAAAATACACCAAAAAATACGCAAAAATACACCAAAAATACGCAAAAAAAAGTTAATGTGTTTTTAAAATACATTTTTTCTATTAGTGCATATGTATTTCATTTTTATCAAAAAATATCCCCTCCTATATATGTATACAGCATATGCAAATAACTTCTACATATTTTTTATTCAGTCATTTTTTTAGTTTTCAGTTTGTTGTAGCTGCTCAATAACGAAAATAGCAGTAATAAAAGAATTTCGACACTATTTCTAAAAACAAAATTAAAATTTTGACACAGCTCTAGAAATAGCCCTACAATAAAACAGTAAGTCGTAAAATACTTTATAAATATGTATTAATTCACTAAATTTCACATACGGGGAAAAAAAATCGATGTTATGAAAATATTATGAACAATATTTATTTGGAAAATTATAAAAAAAAAATTGAGTGAGCTTAAGTAAACCTTCAAAAATATGCACTTATACTGGAAATTCTTTGATTTTATGCATTTATATGCATTAATGCTAAAAAAGGCCAAAATATGGAAATGCATATGCACATATGCATTTGCATATAATCCGGGCTCTAGTGATTACATTGCCTTTGTCGGTGCTCATCCCGTGGGCATTATGAAAACTTCATCGAATCGTCATTCATAAGCACTGTTTACATTTCTACCCTTGATCTGTGCCCAAATCCCTTCGCTATGACAAATACAAATCCCAACAAAAGCGGGAAGTGAGGCTTATACTGTGAAAATTAAATATTAATTTAATTGAATTATTAATTAATTAAATATTTCAGGTTCTTATGGAGATACTGTAATAGGGCAGATAGAAATTTACCGTTAAAGATAGGCTCACTGTAATTTGGGGAATATCATACAAACCGAAATTTTTCCACATGATATTGGAATTTTATCACAGCAAAAATCAATTATTTAACATTTCAAATTTTTATAACCGAATTTTCAAATATAATTAAACTTTTATATGCAGTTAAATTTTTAAATGTAATTGATATTGTAATTTTAATTTCGAGTGTCATGTACATGAAGTTACATACAATGATCTAATTAAAAGTCTGATTTCATTCTTTTCACTCGAGAGTTGTTACTTTAGAGTTGAAAAAAAATCAAAAATCGATTGACATTTGCAGTGGTGTCAGAGACAGAGATGCTGTTGGTGCCCAGGGTACTTTATGGAATGGGTATGTCACCCAGAGAAATGATTCAGAAATCAAAATTTCCTACTTCAAGATCAAGACCCCACAAGTTCCAAACACTTCCGGCATCCTTGGCCAGTCAAAGGTGCCGACATGAAGGAAACATTGAGGAGGTGGGGGGGGGGCTGAAAATCGCCATTCATTCCGTTTATAAGGGACTCAAACCCGTACTCAGGAACTCAAATCCTGACAAAAAGTGGGAAATGCGGCTTATACGGTGGAAATTAAAATTTAAAAATTTATTTGATCTCAATTTTTTATTTGGGTGAGCTCTTCAACGTCCCTCACTGCGAGAAATGGAAATCCCGACAGAAATGCGGCTTATATGGTAAAAATTAAATTTTAAAAATTTAATGACTTCAATGAATACTTTATTTTATTTGTTAAAAATTAAAACAGATGGGCAGGGGGAACATTTCCAATAAATGAGAAAAAAAATTAGTTCCATTTTTTACGCCTAAAGCAACTACCCTACCCTAGATCACAACAAACATATGAATTTTAAAGCAACTCAAATTTGTCGCGATGAAATGAGCTTGCGACAAATTTGTACTGTGCCGAAATAAGCCTGCGACAAATTTGTACCGCGACGAAATGAGCCTGCGACAAATTTGTACCGCGACGAGTTTGTAGCACAACGAATTGACGCTGCGACGAATTGTCCCGCGACAAGTTGAGCGCAACGAATCGACCTAGACCCGTTGAAAGTTGGGGATGTCGTCCTTGTTGGGGACGATTCCAAAAAAAGAATGGATTGGCTTTCGGCGAGAATCACTCAGCTGATTCCAGGGAGATATAGAAAAATAAGAACTGTGATAGTGAAGTCTCAATCCGAAACATTTGCGCATCCAATACAAAGAATTTTTCCATTGGAAATGCACGATCATGCACCTTCTAATTTGTTCTCTTGTAGTGACAAATCTTTTTCAGATCCTGGTCTTCCCATGCACAACGCCATTGATGCAGGACCAACATCCAGATTCGGTCGGGCACTCAGAGTTCCTGAAAGATAGGTCTTGAACTAGGTCGAAGCTATTTTGAAGACTTCGCTGCAAAACACCGGGGAGGATGAACCACCCAGAAGGGCCTCTCTCCCCCGACGACGTTCCAGGAAGAGGCCACCCACGCTCTGTAGTTTTAGTTTCTCTTTTTTTCTCCTTTTACTCTGTCTTTATATATGTGTGTGTGTGCTTGTTGTAGATGAGGACGGTTATGTAGAATCATCATCCTCACATAGATGAATTAAACATCAGTTAATTGTTATGATTTAATACTTTCCTTATTGAGAATCTTCTTCCTATCGGAAGAACCTCTTTCAAGCGGGTTTGACTGCACATGAGGAGGGATCTAATTTTCAAAGTTTGTTTTGCAATTTTCATAATTATACTAAGTTTTGACGCAATCTCTTGAACGGCATATAAACAAAGTTACACTTTATTAGGAAATACAGTCAACCCTTGGTTTCCAAATTTAATTCGTTCCTGAAATCTGTTCATAACCAAATTTTTCATAAATCAAAACAATTTTTCCCATAGAAATCAATGTAAAATGAATTGATCTGTTCCTGGCAACCTGAATATTGAGTATAAATTTTCATGGCAGCTCCTGTGCATGCTGTGAAACCATGGGCAGAGATACCCTCCAGCATCAAAGATGGAGTCGACTGATCTAATGTATATGTGTATGTATGAATTGACATTATCGTGCCCCCAGCAGTAATGGCTGTGCCTGCCCAGACTTTCTATCTCTGCCTATATGTGAAACCAATGAAAGTTGTTAAAATAACTTATTTTAATAATGAACTTATTAAAGTTACTGAAAAAATAACCACAAGATGAAAACGATGCTAGGGCCATGCCTAGTTTCATTAATATGCAGCTTCTTGAAGTTTGAAATGATCTGCTGATCCATGGATCACAGAGTGGATAATAAGAGTCGTACTTGGGGGATTGAAAATTACTCAGATGAAATCAAATTTTCCAACTAACACTTCTCACAAACATGGGCGGAGATACGGGGGCGTGGGGGACATTGCCCCCAGCGTCAAAAGTGGAGTGGGCAGATCTAATGTATATGTGTATGAATTGACATCATCATCGTGCCCCCCCCCAGCAATAATGACCTTGCCCCCCCCCCAGACTTCCAAGTCTATCTCCGTCTATGCTCACAAACAAAAATAAAAAATAGCCACTTGTGTCCAGTTTTCTAAAATATCCTTATCTCGAGATTTTTTTTTTTGTATGTTGGTAAATCGAGAGACTAGTTCATAAATCAAATCTTTTATGTGTGTGTGTTGTTCATAAACCGCATCATTCACAAACTGAGGTGTTCGTAACCCAAGGGTTGACTACTTTACTGAAAAGAAAACAATGTGTTTAAATAATTGAATGATACATATGCATAAGAGAATGAAGGTTGCTACGACAAAGTTCAACCAGTATTTTAAGGCCTCAAAGTATATATTTTGAATTTTGATGTACCATACATATGTAATGAACTAGGTATTTTGCATAGCCAAGTATTTTCGGCTTTAGTAGAGAGATGAATAGAGTCCTCGAATCTGGGCTGCAACCAGATACTTGAGCAAATGGGACAAGTTTGTATTCTGCCCCCCCCCCCTTCCCATAATGTTGAAGGAGAGGTTAAAGGGTGAAAATTTTGCCTGCTCCCCTTAGTTGCAGTTCTGCCCTGAATTATCAAGCTCTACATTTCACACTAACTTCTTCAGGCTCTGAACAAACACATAGTACTAATTTATCATTGCAATTCAGGAAAAACAAAGCTTGCAACTTTTTTTCAAAATTCTTTCCTGTAGTAACCAACTGTTCAAGTTATTGTTCTCTTTTATTTGATAAGTTTAAGTTGAGAAAAAATCAACACGAAAAAATAAAGTCTCACCACCTTTTAGATTGCAAAATATGATGTCAGATTCAATAAAGTGACACTATATATATACAGGGTGGGCAAAAAGTCCATAAAAACTTTAAAAATTCATAAAAACCGGAAAAATAACTGAAATAAAAACGGTATGTAAGGTTAGCATCGCTAGGTCACAGGAATTTTTTTAAGATGGGGGGAGAAAAAAACCCGAAAAAAACAGCAGATGGGTGACGCTGAAGTACACAAGTCAAAGAATAGATACACAAATAACGAACAAAATACCTCTTCATTACAGCAGTATGTGTTCCACATGACCACCACAGGTAATAACAAATTACAGGCGAGTCACAAATCCAGCAACGGCAGAGTGCAGCAGGTCCACATACACGGTTTACAATGGTCAACTGGTTGTGGATTAGGAGCGCAAGTTCTTATAACCATCTCATTTTCATATTTCCACCAAAGTTGCTCGTACCAGCACCACCTATCAGCTGTTTTTTGAGTAATTTTTTCCTGTCAAAAAAATTCCTGAGACCTAGTGATGCTAATGCTGCAAACTTTTATATTTAAGTTATTTTTCCGGTTTTTATTCATTTTTAAAGTTTCTACAGACTGTGTGTGTGTGTATATATATATATATATATATATACACACATTCATCTCAAAACCTTATGATGTATCACAAGCTTATGACAAATTGGATAAACACAAAAGAAAATTGTTATAGGCCTACGCTGGGATTTCCTGAAACTTAAAATTTCTGATACATCAAATACTAAATTTCATCTTTAACTACTCGGATCCTTATGGTAGACATCAAAATATCCTGCCAACCAATAGATCTAGATCAGTGATTCCCAGCGTGGGCATTAACGTACCCTGGGGGGCAGTGGAATGTTCCTGGGCGGTAGAAGCTACGGGTATAACATAGGATCCTATGGGTTGGATTGCATTGGGGGACGATGGGAGAAAAAAATTTCTGAAAGGGGCGATGGGACAAAAAAGGTTGGGAAACTATGATCTAGATTAATTTGATTTTTCATGGATTTGTATTTATGACCCTGCCTTAAGGACTATATTGACTAGCCTCTGCACAGGGTGGGAGGGAGGTTAGCAAATATCCTTAAAACGCAGGTGGTGTGTGTCTCACATCCTCCCTTTTATTTATCCAGCAGTAATACCACAACACCATTTCTTTTCAGAAAAGGCAATGGATTGGAAATCCTCTCAAAAGTCATAAAAAATACCCCACAGCAATCATTCTTTATTGGATTTTCTGACTCCCAACAGACCACTCTGTGTCCGGCTGAGGATAGCTTTGTGCTACGCTAGATGGCTATCTGTCAGTAATTGCTCAAAAACTGTGTTTGATATCCCTTCATTGACAAAATTTTACCTCTACTTCTGGGAAAGATTTGACTTCTAGGATTACATATATTGCCATCACTATAACCAGTACTCAAAAGAATGCCAATGAATGGTTAAAAAATATTTATCTGCCTTTTTAATGGTAGCCTATGTATGAAATAGCTTGGGACAATTTCCTGTTTTTACAGTTACTCCATTTCGCTGAAGCCTCTTCTCTAGTTTGCATCATGGACTACTGTCAGTCCCACAATGTATGTCCTAAAATCACCCAGATTATATGCAACACTTTTCTTTTTCTCTCTTTATGTTAATGTTATTGAACAGAGAAAAAAAATTATTCTATGTATTTTGTTTGAAATTAAATTTTGGTCAAAAATTTCTTTGTGGCTCCCCTCTCACGGGATTTTCATCCATGAACCCCCTGGAATATCATAGGGCTCCGGCTGAGTACCACTGGTATAACCTATCCTTTGTCTTGAGTAAAACCTTGATAGGCTCCGGCAACTCCTTGTCACTCAAGATCCTAGGCACCTCACCATTCGTAACTTATCAATTTCATTCCATTTTTTTTACATGATCACATCAAACCAGTGGTTATGAAAGTGTGTCGCAGCTCCTAGGGACGTCGTCAATATTTGCAAGGGACGTCATGAGGAATTTGTGGTGTGTCATCATTCAGTGCTTTGACTTGGTTCTTTTCTAAACTTTTCTGTGGAGCAGTAAATAAATGATGGCATGCTCCCTCCCCGATCCTGGTGCAAGGTCCCCAGGATGGGATCTTTTGCAGGCCTCTCCTGACCCTTTATGATGAATTTATAGCATGAAAAACTAAAAAATGAAAATTGTCAAGAGCCCTGTCAGCCCCACCCTTGTGGGGTCATGGCAGCTGCTGATCTATGGAAATCCAAGCGAAATTCGATAATTCATGAAATTTTTGGAACTTCTATATCAGTGGTTCTCAACCTTTGGAAGCCGTGGCCCAGTAAATTTCTTTTGTGTAAGTGAAAGGCCCGGTCATACACACAACTAACAAAAAATTAATGGGAAAATGAACATGCAAATCACTCACGGCCTGGTGTGACTAATATTAGGGCCTGGCGGTTGAGAAACACTGTTCTATATGATATTGCAACAACAAATTCAAGAAATCTTCGACTAAAAAATGGGTAAAACCAGGACATTTTTCAAAAAAGTCAGGATGGAAGAAAAAAAACAAACAGAAATGCCACAGAAAATACAGGACAAATGGTCACCTCATACTGAGACTAATTTTTTAGCAATTTGTAAAACCACCCCTCCCAACAGGGAGCTCTAGATCCGCCCATTGCTGCAGGTGCAGGGTCACAATTAGAATAAAAATAATTTATTCTATTGCCCGGGATCAGTATCACAATTTTAGTGCCCCTTCCATGTAATTTTTAACGCAAAAAGAATAAACTCAGTGCTCTTCCTGGTCCAGGGCACCAGATAACTACCCTGCTCTCTTAGTTACGGCCCTGCATGGGTGGCAAAAGTTTCAGAACCACTGTAGTAGAGCATCAGAAGCATAGCCCAGAATCTTAGAAAGATGACCTCCCATGGGAAAAATATCCCAGATTTCTTTTTGAATGAAATCTACGTCTTCCTTATTTAACTTTTGTGAAAGAAATGCAAAATGAATCCCTCACAACTGCCATTTTGACTACACCTATGCAAATGGGGAGTTGCACAAGAGGAAGACATGACCGAGTCTTCGACTTCTCTACAGCGGCCAATGCTTTTACGAGAAGTGAGGCATCTGTTCCGGGATATTTTACACCATCACCAGTATTAACAGCATTATCGGGGGGGGGGGGTTTAGTTTAGTTTTCTTTTTCAGGGAGCTCCATCATTTGTGTATCTAAGTTTCAGCCAGGTCAGCCTGCTCCCTCACCAGACATTGGTTCAGCAAGCTGCTGGCTAGTACCTGCAACTCCACTTCTTTCTGACTACAGCAGAGTTGCTAGTGTTCTTCATTTTGTCACCCAAATGTATCAATTGGGTTTTCATAAAAGGATATACTCATCCTTCTTTATTTTGGTTTAGTTTTTCCTTTTGTTTCCATAGAAAAACCAGAGCACAGAAGGGAATTTCTTGATTGACACCCACAGTCTCCGTGTCGGGCTCAGATATAACAAGATTTTGTTAGTTTGTTCCTCAAAGGGACCATATGTGACACTATATTATCAAGGTGCCATTCATCCATCAACATATTACTTTACACTTTAAATTGGGTTTGGGTGTTGCTCTTAGTCTGGTGTTTCACTACTGACCTGTCTGGCATGGGTGACCCTACCGGTAACATTTGCTACCGCCAGCATAGCTCAGCAGATCATCAACACACGCTAGCCCGCTCACCACATCAAGGTGACAACACCAGCGAGACAGGTATTAACTTTTAACGGGAGAACATTGTAAAATTTATTATTCTTTACTATCTGTGTAACTATTTTTGTTAGTACTTAAAAAAAATACATACATATATATTTTTAAATTCTCTTAATCTATTGTATTTATTGTTTTAATGTAATTATCATGCATGATAAATTTTAGATATAAATATCTTGGTACTGGTACACAGTTGGACCCCCCCCCCCCTCCCCACACCAACTTAGAGCAAGTGAAACTGCATCCTTTATGCAAATTTGTGATCTTTTTCAGTCATCACACGAAAACAAGCACAACTCCAGTCTATTGGCATGGGCAATTTAATGCCAAATGAGTTTGTGCCGAAAGTATATATGTGCACTTGCTGAAAATTAGGTTAAAATACATTTCATCTGTTAATGGACACTCCATGGTGGCCCAAAAGTTCACTGTAAATTTCCTCGGACAGTGTCTACCATATGTTTATGGCATAAAATTTCGAGTCCCCACCAACAAAAGTTCTAGTTACAACCCACCCCCATGTATATCAGATAATCGGGAGGACATCACATCAGCAGTTTTGTCAAAGTACAGTTGGCCCTCTGTATTCATTCTCTCCCCCAGTTTTTTTGGAAAACACTGTTGAGGTAATAATTCTTGGAACAAAATATAAGATGTACGTGTTAAATAAACGTTCCAAAAATCTCCCTCTCAAAGGTTTTTCTAGTGCTTCTGAAAATATTTATACAAGACTATTGTTTAAATGTTTCCAAAGTTAAAAACTTGCAACCAACATTTGAAATATTCACAAAGGTCAGCTTCATTTTGCTGTGATTTCTCAATATTACGGCATTAATGAGTCTACAGTCAAATAAGTCATGAAATAAAAATTTAAAATTTGATCAGCCATCGGTGTAGCTATACCTGTTACTATACATGGGGGTTACTATCGACCGCCCAATAATTACACATGTGATTCCTTGTGGAAAAACTAATATGGAAAAGTGTTTTCCGTTTTTTGATCTGACCCACAATTAATGAGTTACAACGCTTTAAAAATTGATGACGTCACTTAAAAATCCGCCCAAATTCACCAAATGTATAACTTGGCGTTTTTTTAAACTGCACAATGATATAACCCTATGCAATCGAGAAAGTAAACCAGTTTCTTTTCCATCTTTTGTTGTTGTGTGCACACTTTTCAAATTTTTAAGTGGGTGTTAATTATTACGATTTTATAAGGTTGCAGATGTTTTTGAGTTCATTCATAAGATTAAAAAAAGCTACTGCCACCCCAAAAATTCTGAAATTTTGCTCAAATGTGTTACTCGCCATGTTTAGTAAAATGAACCTCAGGTTTTGAAGTTGACCCTAGTATTTTTTGAAACAAATATTGAATATTTTCTCATATTTTTGAAAATTTATACATTTTTTCAAACTTTAAAATTCTAACGGATGATGAAACATCGAAGTTTGAGATTCATCTCACTAAAAAATGCCACATAAATATTTCGGCAAAATTTCATAATTTTTGGTGTTGTAGGTTTCTTTCAAATCTTAAACGGATATGAGCTAAAAAACTGCAATTTGTGAAAATCGCGTTCAAAGCATTTTTTCTTGTTCACATTTACACTATAATTCATTAATTTTTAGTTTCATTTTCAAAAAAAAAAAAAAAAATTAACTCGATCGACAAGAAATTTTTTGCATCTGATTTTCACGATTGAATGAAATATTTTTTAAAGTCATGTTTGAAAATTCGACTTCAGGGGTTATGACACCCCTTAAATGAATAAATCATCTCCAACAATTTTAAGATGAGATTTTTTTTCATGTTGCATCACAGCTTTTGATTGAAATTCTGCAACACAATTAAAACTGAGTAACGCAACAAACATAATGAATGAAATCGATCACAGTTACAAATTGTCACGATTACAGTTTAAAATTTTTACGACATCTCATTTATGCTATGAATGTGCGTATGAAACAGTAGGCTTTACTTAAAACCATATTTGGAGCAACAGACAGTAAGAACATGGTGATAAAAAATTCTCAAATTTCGAAAATTGAGAACCAGGAGGGGGGGGGGGTAATCGTGATTTTTCGGAAAAAAATTAAGAAACGAAATACACACATAAGAGCAACAGGGCGGCAAAATCCTGAAGTCTCTCTCTGTTGAGAGGGGTCCCAGGGCAATTGCCTCCTTTTCTGACATGACAAGCACAATTATTTTCAATTGGTCATTTGTTTTGGTGCAGTTTGACCTAATTGGTTCTTGCGCTACAAAAATCAAAGTCCAATCAAATAAATACGCCCCTGGATAAACCTTCATTTTAAAAAAATGACCAAGTTCTGCTTGAATCATGTAGGCTGGAATAAAAATTTCAAAGTAGTCCAAATCTTTCTTGTGAAAACAAAGTAAAAATTTATCAATATTTCATCGCGATAAAAAATCAATTGCAGTCAAAAAGAAATGAAAAATCGTCATTGCAACATGCAGAAATCGGTATGAAAATGTGACTCAATGAATAATCAATAGAAAATATCCGAGGAACCACTACTTATTTTGAATATGCCAATTCATAAAATGACTAGTTTGATTGAGAAAAAACGGTGGCAACGGTGGTGGTTGCAGTAACACGAGTTAGCTCTTGAGTGCCGATTTTCATCTATTTACTATATTTCTGAACATTTTAACTACATTAATATATATATTTTTTTAATTTTTGTTTAAATCTAAACACAGTGCTGACTTCAAATCTATTCAACATGAGTTCTAAAAAAAATTTATCCGTGTGCCTAGCGTGCAGCGAAAACATTCAATGTGATGATGAAAAAACTATATGTGATGGGTGTTCCGGCTCCTTTCATTTCTTCTGTGCAGGATTAAGTGAGAAAAACTTTCGGAAATTAGTGAAAAGCCATACAACAAAGTGGATGTGTATTAGATGTACAACACAGCAAAATGAAAAGACATCAACTTCTCATGCAACCAAACCAAATTATGAAAATCCAGACATGGTGAGTGCATCATCTGCTGACTGTTTCTCAAATCAAATGAATGAAACCTTGCAAATACACAATTTAAACCCTACTATATGTAGTGCTTTAAACGATATTTTCAGCTCATTATCACCAGAATCAACAAAACTGGTCACATGTATCTCCTCAATGATCCAAAATCACACACAATCTCTTGCTGACCTAATGAATCAGAATTTCTCGGCTCACTCTATAGAGTTAAAGGCACTGAAATCTGAAGTAGCACAGCAGAGGGCTATAATTTCTGAATACAAGATAAATCAAGTGAAAATGGAAACTGAAAATGCCGAATTGAGATCAAAAATCCGATATCTTGAAACTAACATCTCGGATCTCCAACAGTATTCAAGACGAAACAACATAGAAATCCTTGGACTTCCTGAGTCGGAGGATGAAGACATGGACAACATAAAAACTGTAATTTTCCATAATTTGAATCTCTTGGATTTAGTGGGAGATGTTAGTGCCATGCATCGTATTCCATCTTCTAGGAAAGACAAGATAAAACCGATTATAATCCAGTTTAACTCTAAAAACAAACGTGATCTATGTTATAGTGCAGCTCGCCAAACAAAGATGTGTGCATCTCAGATCAATGATCGTCTCGCAACAAACCGTCTTTATTTCAATGAACACCTAGCACCGTACAATAAACAGGTATTTTATCATGCAAAAAAATTCAAAACAGATAACAATTACAAATTCTGTTGGACTCACAATGGAAAAATATATTTAAGGGAATCAGAGAAATCTAGAGTATTTAAAATAACCCATATTGATGATCTTTATAACACTAGTCAATAAGTTTATATTTATGTATTTTTATTAGTAGTATGTTATGTGTATCAGTATCTCTTGAAATTGATGTCACTTTTCATTTTTAACAAATTTTGTATATACAAATAACAATCACACCCTTCTTAACCGAAGTTATCGAATCAAGATAGTGTATATGTTGCTTTAACCGAATTTTGGTTTACATTTGAAATACTAATATAATTTTTATAACATATGCCATATTTTATAAAGTCTGATTTTTTTCCCCCTTTTAAATAGTTTAACCACACAATAATATGTGGGTTTTGATCTCCTTGAGGTACGAAATTGCTTAGTGTAATTTACTTACATCATGAATCCTGAATTTTTTTGTTCAATCCTTGACACCCAGGAGGATTTTAACAAGTACCTATCCTCACATGATTATAACAGCAGTTGTAATCAAATTCGTTGTATTAGGGTGGTGCATTTAAATATTAGAAGTATTAGAGCTAACTTTGACCAGCTTCTTGTTTTATTGAACGATTCCCTTGATTTTATTGATATACTTGTTTTATCTGAAGTATGGGTATTTGAGGACGAGATCAATTTGTACACATTGCCAGAATTTAATTTATTCACGTGTTGCAGAAATGACAATAGATCGGGCGGTATTTTTGTATATACTAAAAAATCTTTCCATTTCACTCAATTGATTAATTTTACTATGCAATCTGGAGAAGCAATAATACTTCTTGATGATACTTTAAAATTCTCTATCATTAGCCTATATAGATCACATTCTTATCCTGTCAAGCAATTTATTGAAGAGCTTGAAATCATGATAAAGAATAACAAATGCAAAGATGTACTAATAATAGGCGACATAAATATTGATATTCTAAACAATGCCCCAGGTATGCATTGTGACTATCAGAACATGTTAAGTTGTCATGGTTTTACACCCTTAATCATGAATACAACTAGATCTCTCTCGCAAACCTGCATTGATCATATCTTTATTCGAAACTCTAATAAAATTAATGAAATTTCATCATCTATTTACAATACAGAAATAACAGATCATTTCCCTATTATTTGCAAAATAAACTTTAATTATCATGCTTTAAAATCAGATGATAAGATGGAGAAATACATTAGAAAAACGGATTTTATAACACTAACATCTTACTTAGAAAACTATAATTTTGTTTTTAACAGCCACACCCCTGGACTCATCTTTGATGAATTTATCTTAAAACTACAAACTCTAATACACAATCATTCTAAATACTACCATAAAACTCCTAACAAGAAATCCTACAAACCTTGGATAAATTCAGACTTAGTCCACTTAATTGAGATTAAACAAAAATTATATTTAAAAACTAAAAAATATCCATACGATATAATGTTCAAGCATGCTTACAAAAATGTTGCAAAGCTTGTCAAAGACAAAATAAAAATAGCTAAGCAAAACTATTACACAGTACAATTTTTAAATTGCCAAACGTCAACTGAACGCTGGAAACTAACGAATAAAATACTAGGATCCGACTTCAAAAATCGCATACTACCCACTCAAACAAATTTACGCCTCCTTGCTAATAACTTTAACACTCATTTCATAAATATCACACAACAAACAATGGTACAAAATAACTTTCTACAATTCGTATGTTCCAATGAAAACTCTATTTTTCTTGCTCCGACAGATATTGGTGAAATTACAAAAATTATAAGGTCCTTGCGCGATTCGGCAACTTGTTTTGATATCATAACTGCTAAGGCTTTAAAAAGTCTTCCTTCCTGCACTTTACAAATTCTTACAGATCTTATAAATAATTGTATTGAAAATGGGGAATATCCTAAGTCTCTCAAATCAGCAGTTGTGATCCCTATTTACAAAAATGGAGATTCAAATTGTTTGCATAACTATAGACCTATTTCTATCTTATCTCAAACTTCTAAAATTTTTGAAACAGTTATTAAATCCAGAATTTACTGTTTTTTATCTACTATTAATTTTTTTTTCGAAAAATCAACATGGTTTTTTACCTGTCAGTGATACAGAAACTGCTCTATTGACATTCACTGAATTTGTTTATAAGAATATAGATCATTCTAAAAAAACAATAGGAGTATTTCTAGACATCAAGAAAGCATTTGACAGTGTTAATCATAGTTTACTACTCTCGAAATTATATGCTTACGGAATTATAGGAAATGCATTTAGTATCATCAAATCTTATCTTGACAATAGAACCCAAATGGTAAAATGCAATAGCTTTCTGAGTAATGTCATGCAAATAAAAAAGGGAGTTCCTCAAGGATCGGTTATGGGCCTGCTGCTATTCATAATCTTTATTAACGATCTTTGTAACCTCGACATAGTAGGTAAAATTATAACCTTTGCTGATGACACAGTCATACTTTATTCAGGCACGGAATATTTGGCACTCACTAACATTATAAACAACGACCTCATCAAAATTAGAAATTGGTTTCAATGCAATGATTTACAAATAAATGTAACAAAAAGTAAATTTATAAATTTTTCTCTTCAATCCATTCCTCAAATCAACCATAATATAACTTTCCATGTATGTTCACACTTCACCTCGTGCACGTGCCAATGTCTTGAACAAGTAACATCCATTAAATACCTTGGCGTTCATATTGACCAAAATTTGAAATGGAAATCGCATATTAAATACCTTCAAACTCGGCTCCGTTTCATTTTATATAAGCTCTATCATCTGAAACCGTACATTAATAACCACTTCCTTATAACATTCTATTATTCAATGTTTCATTCATATTTATTTATTTAATTGTCTCTCAGTTTGGGGAGGAGATTATCTAACTAATATTAAGCCTATTATTTCTCTCCAAAATAAAGCTATCAGATGCATCACTAATGATTATGTTACCCCTCTAATTGATCAATTTCATCGATTAAGAATTCTCCCAGTGCGTTACGTCTACTTTTATAAATCCTTATTAATAATAAAAAAACACCAATACTCCTTACCTCTTAACGTATCCTGTACTTCTGCTCGTCTAAATGGAATTAGTTCATAAAAATATTCTTAAAAAACACTTTTGCTTTCTGATTCCAAAATTCTATAATAATCTACCCAGAGAAATCACTGACACTACTGCATTTACTTCCTTTAAAAAACGCCTCAAACTTTACCTACTCGAACTCATTGAGTCCCATTTCTGATTACATCCTCTAACATTATGCTTAATTAAATCATATCTTTAAATCACCTCCCATAATCCTGTACAAATTCATGTGTTGGCTCCATATTTATTATGTATATCGTTAACATGATATTCATATTTTTTTTTCTTTTGTATATTTTGGGTAAATATTAAGTCTATATTAAGAACTCATGTTGATATTATTCATATGTAATTTTTATAGCACCTCCGCCGTTGCATGAGAATATTCCTTATTGTTTATATTGCAATTTTTAACATATTCATTTTTTGTTAATTATACTATTTTTATATGTAACTACTACCTTTTTTAATAATATCACTGTACTATATTTTTTAAACCTATTCATTGTAACAACCAGTATGGGACATCTGTCTCCTTGGTTGCCAATAATATAATATAAGATGTATTCACACAAATTTTAAAATAAATTTGAATTGAATTGAAAGTTTCTGATCGAAATTTTGTTATTATTTTAGTGTTTTCACAAGTCACCTTCGTCAAGCTACCATTTTTGCAGTCTTTTTTGGAGTTTATTACACATGACTGTTTCGATGAGATTTTAAAATAACTCAAAAAATATTGTCCTGTTTCATTGATCAATATGTAATCTGATTAAAACGACAGCGTATAAAAACGATCGCATAGTAAACACAACGCACTGTATGCACCTTCCCCAAAAAATGTTGACTTGATAGTGAAAGAGAACAAATTACCACATTTTGGCAAAAAGTATTGATTTGGTTAAAAAAAATTTCAAGTAGATCTCATTTGGCTAACACTTTAAAAATCTGGTGATAAATTTGCCAATATAGTGGATGAAACTAATGCGTAATTATATGTAACAACAAGGTTATACTATCACACTGCATTGAGAGTAAAACCACCAATCATGAAAGAAGGCAGAACTTGGCTTCTAATGGGATTGAATATTTCAGTTAATTTTCAAGAAATGACAATCGTCTACTGACGGAGAAATGTACTTTCGTTCGGAGTTTGACATATAACTGACCGTTAGAAAAATGATGCGTCACAAAATTTTAAAAGCTTATAACTCACTTAATATTCATCCGATCCAAAAACACTTTTTTATATTAGTTTTTCACAAGGAATCACGTGTGTAATTAATGGGCGGTCGATAGTGACCACCCTGTATATGGATCCACATCTCTCATGTAAAAAGTGCTGTTTTTCTATGGGTGCAATAAAAAAGGTATGTAAGTTATGTATTGTACAAGTCTACATACACCTTTGAAAATGGTACTTCTGAAGGAATCATACATTTTGGGGTTAACCTATCATTTTCAGAACTTTGTGTATCAAAAGTGTAACAAAATTTTATTACTGTAAATGACAAATATGAAATAAATTCGCAAGAATATGCAAATTTCATAGAAAACCATGTCACAAAAATCTACATACAGCAAGTACATTTCTGTTGCGTCAAGTGAAATTGTTGTAGTATTTGAGAGGCAAGAAGAAATACTGCTTCAAAATACAAATACTCTGTACTTGTACTAGGCTCATATTGCCTTTGTTCTGATGTTGAAATGGCTCCATGGAGAGAGATTTCTGTTGAAATAAGAAATGTGGTGGTTAAGTTGCGAACAGAAGGAAAATCTTATGGTGAGATTTCGAAAATTATTGGAAAAAGCCGTTCCAGTGTCCAAACCATTGTCAGAAATTATGAATCAACCGGAAATGTGTTTAATAAACCTCGCTGTGGTCGTCCGAGGCTTTTGAGTAATCGAGATGTACGATCGATTGTTAATAAAGTCAAGTCGAATCCGAAATTATCCGCTCCCAAATTGACGCAGCATATTGCATCAACGACCAACAACACTGTGAATCCTGAAACTGTCAGACGAATTCTCCGATCGGAAGGATTTCATGGACGAGTTTCAAGACGAAAACCTCTGATCTCCACCGTAAATCCGAAGAAAAAGCTCGATTTTGCTAAACAGTATCATCAAAAGGATTTCGATTTTTGGAAAAGTGTCTTATTTACAGATGAAAGTAAATATAATATTTTCGGTAGTTAGTTCAGTCCATGAGCAGGAAGTTGGATGCCGTTATTGAATCGAATGAAGGTCCTACAAAATATTAATTTTCAATTCAAATGCAAAGGTCGTGCATATTAATAA
Organism: Pholcus phalangioides; assembly: GCF_987345545.1. Classification (NCBI taxonomy): domain Eukaryota; kingdom Metazoa; phylum Arthropoda; class Arachnida; order Araneae; family Pholcidae; genus Pholcus; species Pholcus phalangioides. Next base: position 21,909,738 of record NW_028301610.1, on the reverse strand, counting down.
ACTTTTCACCCATGTATGTAGACTTTTGTGACATGCTATTTTCACTCAAATTGGTTTTTTTAAATAAATATCAATTTCATGTTATTCATTTCTATCAAAAACATGTTTGAATTGTTCAATGTTCGAATAAAAATAGGGTGAAATCTTGATTCCTTTTTTTTTCTTCAATAATGCTATTTTTAAGGGTGTATGTAGACTTTTGTGACTGACTGTACAAGGAACTAAACTTTTTTCTTCCTCTGTTCGCAATTTTGTTTTGTGTGCAACTTTTGTTAGATCTGGGTTAATTTTAGTGATGAATTCTGAACTTTCAGATAAGTCTACTTAGTTTCATCATCTGAGTATGAAATGTCATCTATTTTGTAGTTAGCATAATTTTGTTTATTAGAATATGTCATATTTCCTTTCAATTGCTCATTAAAGTTAACATTCATTGGCAGTTCCTGTCAGTGTCCAACATTAAAGTGACAGTTTCCTGTCTCTCTTGAAATTTTACAAAAAGTTGGAAAACTTCACCTTTTCTTTTCATTGGGAAAACAAACACTTTGAGAATAATCATCTGTTATAGTTAAGAAATATAAATTCCCTCCACAAGATTCAATAGGCATTGGACCACATACATCCATGTGTAATAATTCCAAAGGTCTACTAGATCGAATTTTGTCTATAGGTTTGAAAGGTTTTCTCTTAGTTTCTGCCAGTTTGCAACTAACACATTCTTCCATAGGATTATTTAACAATGGTAACCCTCTAATACTTGAATTCTTACTCGTATTTTGCAAATAATGTGTATTCACATGACAAAAACATTTATGCCAAAGTTCTATATTATCGTCCGTTCTTGCAATGGAATTATACATTTCCTTTTCTTTTTTGACATTTGTATCAAACAGATACATTCTTGAAGTTATTTGAGGTTTCACAACTGTTTGTTATCAATTCATTAACGTTAAAATTCTTATTTGAATTACCATTAAGATCATACATTGGTCTTAGAACATACAAATAATTTTTTCTTATACCATAAAATAATTTTTTCTTATACCATAAAATAATTTTTTCTTATACCATAAAATAATTGTCCATCCTCTGGTGTATAGACACGAAGTCTTCAGTTACAACCAATAAAACATGCACCACATTTTTCTAACAATGAACATGACATTAAATTGTGTCTCAATTTCGGTGAATATAATACATCACATATTTCAATTGTAATAAATTTTCCCATCAATCTTTTTTTTTGAGAGAGAGAGTAGAGGTTTGTTTGTATGAATAAACTACATACAACAACATAACAAAAACAACACAACACATGAACTACACACAAACTATACAAGGGTATGATCTCCCAAGGGACCTATATCACATCGTTTAATATATACATGTATGTGTTACACGTACACGCACATATATATATTGCCCCATGGTTTTTATCTATGTGTTTATTGGCCCCTCTTAAAACTTTATATACTATTTATGATAATGGTAAACTTTATACACTATTTTCTTACATGGAAAGTTACATCACCAATACCTACTATTGGGCTTTCAACCCCACCTACAGCTAAAACCATATTTACATCTTCTAACTCCTTAAAGTTGGTGAAAAGGTCTTTATTGTTACAAAAATGGTGAGTTGCTCTACTATCGAAAAACCAACTAAATTTATCCATATGAAGTTTAGCATGATTAAGCAAGACTTCTACATTTGACTCAAATATTGGCTTATCTTTTACATTACATTTTTCTGTGAAACTTTTACTAACACTGGTTAAATCTTTCTTGTTATATCTGTTTGAAGGACTTGGTACTTTTACATTACAATTAACCTTCAAATGTCCTAACTCCCCACATCTGTAGCAAGGTCCAAGTTTTTTAGAATTGGTCATTTTTCTTTTGATCTTTAACTTAGTTTTAACATTTGGATTACTATTATTGCTTTTAACAGTTGCTCCATATGCCCCATCTATACTGTTCCAGATTGTTCTGCAACAGCACTGGTTGTTCTGCGACGTACGTCACACATTTCGGCATATTCTGCTTTCAGGCCTTATCAATTGAAAACTCTGATATAAAGATTCTAATGCATGTCTAGCATCTTCTAATCTTTGTACGCAATTTCTTAATCTAGCTCAATATAACCCTACAGTTTCTGATCTCTTATCAAATCTAAGTGAGAAAAATTCATCTAATAATGAGATGACATGTGCTCTGGTATTTGGCTCAAAGTACTCTTTTAGTGTCATATATGCAGATTTCCCATCAGTATTTTTAGCTATCAAATTTCTGTACCGAGGATCAACTGCATAGTATATTGTTGAATATGCCCTATTTTTTCTCAAATTATAATCCAATACTTCTTTACGTGATGAGGTTTCATCATCCAATGGAGGTTCTGTTTCATCTATGAAAGACCAACAACCCCTATCCATGAGGACCTTAATATCAGCTACCCAAGTATGCCAATTGTCCCCATTTAGGACCTTAATTTTTACATCCTTTGTATCCATAATGTATAAGAATATAATTTATAAGCATGCAAAAAAAAAATAAAAATAAAACAATAGAGTATACAATAATGAAATTACCAGTAATTCATTTCTTAAAAAATTGTTGCAACGAGTATAAGCATATAATATAACCTTGCCAACAGTCTAGTACAATTTTCTGTGGCCCCCATCGATAAACTCATATTGACAATGAAAAATCTTAGAATTTTTCTCATACCTGAAAATTTCTTCATCCTGGTATTTTGATTTGATCAATCTTTAATTCAGCGATATTTCAGTTGACACACTGATTAGTAAATCCAGGTTTTTTTTTCAAGTTCACTGATTGTCCTTGATGACGGCTACAACCTTGAGCGGAAAAGGCTGATGAACGAAAAACGCGATTTCAGAGCACTCGTCCGGCAATCGAGGGACCCGGGTTCGACTCCCGGTAGAGGCAGAGATAAGTTTTTCCTTCCTTAAAAAAATTAACATCTCAAATAATAAATATCTTCACAACATTTAGTTCCTGTATATCTTGTATTAACAAGTGGAGAGCGACATTCATGTCATATATATAGCCATCTGGTGGCTCGTCGTCCATGAGCTATTAGCTGATCGGTTCACCGTCCACTGCACGGTTCGTTTGGCACATATATTTACGCTCTAGCGAAGGAAAATCTCTATCTCCCCTGTAGCTTAGTGGTCAGAGCACTTGTCCGACAATCGAGGGACCCGGGTTCGACTCCCGGGAGAGGCAGAGATGAGTTTTTCTTCCTTAAAAAAAAATTAATATCTCAAATAATAAATATCTTCACAACATCCAGTTCCTGTATATCTTGTAATTTCAAGATGATTGTGAATATGCACTTCCGATGAAAAACTATGATTCTTTCCCGGTAATCGGCAAAAATGAAGCTCCCATCAATCTCATAAGCTTGATGAAGGATGAATATACTAGACCCAATGAAGCTGGCGATCGGTGAAAATACGATGTTGGAGATACCGACGATGACCTTGATCGGTAGCAATTCCAATGTCGAAGATATTACAGATGGCAAATAGAAGTTTCAGATTTAAAAATTATAGTTCACCAATTGGTGTCGCAAATGCAATGAGAAAAATATGGGCATGTTTGCACAAAGGACTTTTTCACTTTCCGATTCAAACTCGTATAACTTAACCTTCAAAATTTCCGATCTGCACTCATGGCTGGGCCCATAACCCTTGTTGGCAAAGTGTGGTTATGTGCGAGTACAGACGGAAAGAATACGAAAATAATGATCGGCAAAATAACGAATTTATTTAACGACAGCATATTGATGTCCATTAGAAATCATTGAAAATTAAAATCTGTATTACGTCTAACATATGAATACTAACATAACTGATAGAACGCAAACATAACACTAAAACAAGAACAATACAGGATCCCAACAGTTCATATATATACACACTACAAAACATGTGCGATCGCGGCATGATTTTCATATCGGATCGTGATTGATCCGGTTACGGGCGAGTTCATTTGATTTGCATGAAAGAAAACAAACCTAACATTTTCTTCATTTCCTCCTCTCTGGAGACGATGCTCCTATAGTTTCTTTTGGAAGGTGTGTCCAACTCTCACACATCCCCACCAAGAGCGTAACTTGTCTTCGCACAAACCCACATACCCTTGAGGCTAAACACATGCACATGCTACCACTGTCTTGAACCAGTTTTTGTTGCTTGTTTCAACGCACATCTGTGAGAGAAAAACGCATGCGGGAAAGGCACTGCAAATCAGCTTCTTTTCTTTGAAAGTGCATACAGTTCCCATCGTATCCTATTGTCCATTTACGAAATCCAAACATCTGCTCATTAGAACTCACTGCTTCCCTATTTCTGCTTTTGACCTCAGAGAAACATCCTCCCCCATTCTTTTTCTTTTTTTATCTCTTTTTTTCATGTCATGGATGAGCTATTGTATACCAACAATTCAGAGCAGTAGACTACTCTGCACTTCTCAAAAAGAATTCAGGAATACTGTGGCATTCAATATGTATGAACATTACATAGATTACAAACATAGGCCTATACAGTACATATCTATCCAAAATTATAATACAAAAAAAATATATATTTATTACCTTAATTATATCTCCTGAATCTACCCCTGTTCCCAACCTTCTCTAGGTAACCTAGAAAGAGTGTCAGCAGCTTTATGGCACACTCCTGGTTTGTGTGTCACGACATAATTCCAACGTTGTAATGCTAACGACCAGCGGGTTAGTTTGGGACTTTTCGGGTCGTTTCATTAAGGTACTTCCAATGGATTATGATCGCTAATTATTTCTACCTTCGTCCCATGAATCCATTTTTCAAATTTTTTCAAACCAACTGTACGGTTCCACATAAAATCGCTTTCGTTCCACATCACCGCTTTTAGCCGGATCAACAACGGTCTGCGCTATCATAAAACTTGAGGTTTAAAACTCATCAAAAACACGATCAGACTAAGCGAGTCAGGCGATGGAAGTATAACTTAATTCATTTTTAATTTAACATTTTAACTAAAATATCACGGACCAGCCGGAACAAACTATTGATGAACAATCAAACAGAACAATGTGAGCGATAACATAACAAAAATCAACTTATTTTAAAGAACGCTGGACGTATGCGCATCACACGGCACAAATCACCGCACAAGCTATGATGACGGAATAATCTTCATTTGCATATCCGCCACAGGACCCCCTTCCTCAGCGAGGTGGCCATAGGGACCCGAGCGAAAAATTGGCAATCGGATCAAACGCTGACGAAATCACGTGATTGAGTTGTCAGAATCCTCAAAGGACCGCCCTTCCTCCGGGAAGAGGCCCCTGGATCCGAAATCGAACGGATCTTCCTGAGCGACTGATGTAAGGCGCTGGCAGGTTCACAGGAGACTGGATGGTATGTTCAGAAGATTTCTCACTTTGAGGATACTTCGGTTCTGTGTGAGAGGCACAAGGCACCTGAGGGCGACGCTGGATCAGTTTATACGGTTCCGACGGAGAAGCAACATCTGACATTGACGGCAATGCTGAATCCTTTGAAGAATCCAGACCATCAATCTATTGAAACCCATTTTGTTGAAGAATTCATCTGCAAAAGAAAAATTTTCGGCTTACGCCGCACAATTAGATATGGACCATCATAAGGCGGTTGTAATGGTTTCCTTACAGCATCGTGTCTAACAAAAACATGTGTACACAAATTTAGTGCTTTCGGAATAAGCACCACCCTATGTCCGTGTGCAGTACTTTGTACCGGGCGTAGCAGCTTCAACGCTGATCGAAATTTATGAAGAAATTCTGGTTGAGACAGATCTTGTTCAGCAGGGCAGAAAAATTCACCCGGAAGGCGTATATTTTGACCGTACACCATTTCGGACGACGTATGTTTCCAGTCATCTCTGATAGCAGTCCGCAACCCCATTAGCACTAGTGGCAAACAGTCAACCCAAGAATGTGATGGGTTACATTTAAGAGAAGCTTTCAATACACGATGAGTTCTTTCAACCATCCCGTTTGCTTTCGGGTTGTAGGCACTAGTCCTGCATATCTCCGCTCCAAGTGACTTTGCCAATTCCTTGAAAGTGTTAGATTCCAGCTGTCGACCTTGATCGCAGATAATTTTGGCAGGGGCACCGAATCTAGCAACCCAATTAAATAAAAATGCTCGCGAGATGGTTTCAGCAGTGATGTCTGCTAACGGAACAACTTCCAACCACCTAGTAAAGTGGTCAATTATAGTCATGGCAAATCTTAACCCATTGAACATTGGCAAAGGGCCAATAAAATCAAAATGTATGGTATGAAACCTAGAGTTAGGCATGGCTATTTGACCTAAAGGAGCTAATGTGTGTCGCTGGATTTTCGCCTTCTGGCAAGAAAGACGCGAGCGACACCACACGGTTATATTTTTACGCATTAAAGGCCAGACATAACCAGCACAAATTTGTTTCAATGTGGAACGAGTTCCAGAATGAGCCAAACCATGTACAGAATCAAAAATATTTTTACGAAAATTTAGGGGGGCATATAACCTAATTTTTGGCAATGAAACATCACAATATACTACGGAATTGAAATGTGGAAATTTTACCTGCTTAAGTTCCAAATTATTAAAATCAGGGTTCTTCAATAATTCCTTCAACTGGGGATCATCCGGCTGCTCTGCTGCTAACAAATTGCAATCAATTATCACAGGTTTTATAATTTCATCGACCCTTGACAAAGCATCAGCTACAAAATTTTTTGAATCAGAAATATATCTGATATCTGTTGTGAACTGAGAAATAAATTCCAAATGATGTAAACGTTGTGGAGAACACTTTTCAAATTTTTGGGAAAGAGCATATGTCAAGGCTCTATGATCAGTAAATATATAAAATATGCGACCTTCCAACATATATCTAAAATGAATAACAGACAGATAAATTGCCAACAGCTCTTTATCATATGCTGAATATTTATGCTGTGCGTTATTTAATTTCTTTGAGAAAAATCCTAAAGGCAAATACCCTTTTTCAGTTTTTTTATGCAATGCACCAGCAATGTCATTGGCATCCGTAAATAACGCCAATTCACAATTGGGCTCGGGATGAGACAGCTGAGTGATATTGACAATACTGTCCTTACATTTTTGAAAAGAATCAGTCAATTCAGAAGTCCAGTTAATAATGCTATTGTCCTTTTTAGAACCTATTAATAAAGCATTCAATGGAGCATGCAATTCAGCAGCTTTCGGTACAAATCTTCTATAAAAATTTATACAACCCAAAAAACGTCTTAATTCTTTAACATTTTTAGGCAAAGAATAATTTTCAATAACTTTAATCTTATCCGGAAGAGGTTTACAACCAGAAGAACTGAGGAGGTGTCCCAAAAATGAGATTTCATGCACGCCAAAAATACATTTTGTTGTATTGATGGTTAAACCAAACTTCTGTAATCTTTCGAAAACCAATTTTAAATGGTTATAGTGCTTGTCCTCGTCACAACTGGCAATCAAAACGTCATCCAGATAAGGAAATACAAAATCCAAATCAAAAAGCACTTCATTTATAAACCGTTGGAAGGTTTGAGGGGCGTTACACAAACCAAATGGGAGAAACAAATTCAAACAACCCAAATGGTGTAATCACCGCTGTTTTTTTTATATCTGAATGAGCAACCGGAATTTGATTGAAGGCCCTAACCAAATCAATTTTACCGAAAATATTTTTTTTATGCAAGTTATGGAAAAAATCTTGAATATTAGGGAGTGGGTATTTGTCAGGTTTAGTTATAGCATTAAATTTCCTATAGTCACCAGTGGGGCGCCAGTCACAATCGCCCTTAGGCACCATGTGCAGAGGACTAGCCCATGGGCTTTTAGAATGTCTGCAAATGCCATGTTGTAACATATACGCAAACTCTGCCTTGGCAGCTTTCAATTGAGCAGGGTGCAATCTGCGCACTTTAGATGTTACAGGTGGACCCACGGTATATATAATGAACTGTTTCATGCTTGACATTGGAAGGACAAGGATTGACCTTAGTGATATCCTGAAACTGTTGAATCAAATCGCGATACCTACCACCACCAGAAACAGTTTTTATTGCAGGTACCAACGTTGGCAAAATCAACCCTTTATATTTCTTTATATTCCAATTTTGTCACGGTATCTATGAGCTTTCTATTTTTAATATCGACAATTAAACCAAATTTCTGCAAAAAATCCACGCCCAGTATAGGCTTTGATACATCCGCTATTATAAAATGAAAATTCAAGTGTCTTCCAAAGCCAAAATCGACTTGCATAAATTTAGAACCATATGTCCGTATGTTGGTACCATTAGCAGCGGTTAAAACATAGGATGCTGGCAACCGACAGCCTTTAAATGAGCTGGGTAAAATGCTCACATCTGAACCACTGTCAATGAGAAATTGTAATTTTGACTTATACAAATACAACGCCACAACAGGCAAATTGCCCAACGAGGTGGCTGACTTAAGAACATCATGGATCCCCGAGCCATTTTTTGGAGGCCCTACCTACTACTGCTACACCACACATGCACCCCGCCCACCCCCCACCCCCCGCGGAACCCCCAACGAATCGGTACATGCAGGAATGTCCGTGTACATGTAGTGAAACCTGACGTGGTTTTTTTTTTGTTTCTCTGTAATGCTTGTTATGTGTAGTGCTGTCATCTGCCACCAGTTTTTCTAACTATGAGTGAAGTGTTATGATTGAATGATTTATCGTTGTAGGACTGTTGCTCTCTGTGGCGAGACTTTTTAACGGGGAGATCGGTTCGCATTTCCGCCTTGAAGTTGGGAACCACAGAAAACCAACTTCAGCCGACCACCACTGTGGGGTTCAAACCCAAATCTTCGCATTTTATATTCCAGAATAGCGGACACGATCCGGAGAATGTTTATCTCCCCCTATAGTATGTCCAAGATATTTCTTTAGCTGCAAAACAACACTTCTTAATTCCTACTGTCAAACTCACCTTATTCAACTCCTCAAAGACTGCCTTTAAATGGCCTAGATGTTCTTCCCATGTATTAGAGACTATTACGATATCATCAATATATGCTTGGGCATAATTTGAATGTCGTCATAGAATGTTAATTTCCTTTTGGAAAGTTCCTGATGCGCCTGCCAAACCAAAAGGCATAGTCTTCCACTGATATGCTCCGTTTGGAGTAACGAAAGCAGTTAATGGTTTACTTTCTTTTCCCATCTTTATCTGCCAGTATCCCCTTAATAAGTCTAAATTCGTCAATCAGTTTGCGACTCTCACAATATACATAGGTTCCTGGGCGTCTTTCATAGGAAATGTGGGTACCTTAGTTACAGAATTCAGCGGAAAATAATCTGTTAGGCAAAAACGCAGATTTTTTTTTTTTTGCCCATGATCATGCATCTTATGTTGATCTGCTCGCATCGAGCAATAAAGTTTTTTCCCCCTTCTCTCTGATGCTGATGTCATTATCTTTATTTTTCAATACAGCGCAGAGTAAACCTGTTTTTCATTGGTTTTTTTTTTGTTCGTAGCGCCAGGTGGGCAGATTACTGACTGATATTTATTTGTATCTACTTACTTGCCGTGAATAAAACCGGCTTTGATGGCGATAGTTTATTTTTAACTTGGTCCGACTCGACTCGTAATTTTCTATTATAAATTTAATGACTGAATAAGATTGGTTACAGGTCGTTTAGTGGTCATCTTTTAACTATTTTATCTAAACTTATAGTTAGCATTTTCCGAGGATTACATCGATGGGAGAATCCATAGAAAAGATGTGTGGAGATAATTACTCCACATGGAGGGACGACATTAAAGTCCTTCTGATGGAAAAAGGTGCCTGGAAATTCATCACTGGTGAAGAACCAGAGCCAAATCCTGCCATTGTAACCAGCAAGGAACTCAAACTAACCTGCAAAAAGGTCGAGTCTATTCGATGATCTACCTCACCATTGAGAAGGAATATAGAGCTCTTATCTCCGACACTGCCGATGGCGCTATGGCCTGGAAGAAGTTGGAGGAGTATCTCCGACCCGACACCCAAGCTGGCATCATCAGTTTGCTGGATCAGGTTCTTCGATTGCTGATATCAGGAGGGAGAGGAAATCGGTCTGTTCGCGGCAAGACTCAAGAACTTATCTCGTCTCCAAGATGCTGGTCATCCTTTAGAACAGCGGTTCTCAACCGGTGCTCCGCAAAGCCCCAGGGACTCTGCTCTGACTCAAGGAAAATAAAATGAATCGGCAAATTTGATAGATAGGTAAATAAGAGAGGCCTACAAGGTTCTGCCATAAAAATTATGTACAAAAAAGGGCTCCTTGGGTCTCCGCCATAGAAATTATATACTGAAAAGGGCTCAGCAGTCAAAAAAGGTTGAGAACCGCTGCTTTAGAAGACCTGTGTCAGGCATTCCAGCTGATATGTTACCTGCCGGAAGATAATAAAGGTATTGTGCAATTTATATATCGATGGGATGACAAGTCCTTCAAATTTGATAATGTCCTAAAAGAACTTTTGGCAGAAGAAAGTCGACTTAAGCAAAGCTTTAATGACGTTGATAACGTTGCTTTGAAAGTCAAGATAGAAAAGAATGACTGATAAATTTCCAATTACTAAATGTGCTAAAAATAAGCCTAAAGCTAAGAATTCCTATAAGGAAATAACTTGCTTCAAGTGTCATAAAAGGGGTCACGTGTCCACTAATTACAGAATTAAAACTCCATTAAAACATATACCAGTTTCGTCACTGAAGTCCAAGTGCACAAAAACAGTGTTAAACATACCAACGACAATTTTGTGTTTGATACAGCGGCATCCACCTATTTTTGCAAAAGCAAAGAACTTTTCACCACTTATAAGCTAGTTAGTAACACTAACATGTCCGTCGCTATTGGAGATGTAACTTGCCCAGTTGAGGGTATAGGAAATATAAATATTGTGACGGTCAAGGCCGACCGTATTTGTGAGTATATGTGGCGCGCCCGAGATTCGCTCTCGTGGCAGTCGTGTTCGAGAATAGTGAGGAACGAGGAAGTTGTTGTGATGTCGCCCACGCGGTGTATGTTTTGTTCTAGCCAGATTTTCCCCCCGATGTAAATTTATAGTCCCTTCTTGAAAATAAAAATAGTAGTTTCAACCCTACGAGGCTACAATTTGACGCCCAACGTGAAATATGACTTTTTTTTTCAACTCGAGGGAAATCGTCAGCGTTCAGCCTGAACGTACCTACGAATTTGTAAGTGAAACTTTCGTCGCAAATGTTCGTCCGATGTTTGTTTTCAACCGAGAAAGAACTCATGGCATCAGTTGTTTCGAATGTTCATCTGTGTTCGTTTTCAACCTGAAAAAAATTCATCGCATCAACTGTTTCGAAATTCGCGAAAGTGTTCGTCGAGTGTGAAAATGTTCGTCCGATGTTCGTTTTCAACCTGAAATGAAATTCGCAAAAGTGTGAAAATGTTTAATGTTCGTTTTTTTTTGTCGTTCCGCACGTCTCAAAAGTGTAGATTTTTTTTTATTGTTATTGAAACATTCGTTTATATATAGTGTGACATGGCTTATTTAGCAAAAGGAAAGAAGCAAGACCTCATCGTTCTAGCTCAAGCATTGGGAGTAGCAGTGTCAACCGACATGACAGTCATTTGCCCCGATGAGAGCGCCAGAGATTCGCTCTCGTGGCAGTCGTGTTCGAGAATAGTGGGGAACGAGGAAGTTGTTGTGATGTCGCCCACGTGGTGTATGTTTTGTTCTAGCCGGATTTTCCCCATGTAAATTTATGGTCCCTTCTTGAAAATAAAAATAGTAGTTTCAACCCTACGAGGCTACAATATGTGTTTTATGGTCAACGGTAAAAAACAGGACATTGAATTGAAAGACGTAATGTATTCTCCGAAGCTGAGAAAAAATTTAATGTTGGGACCTCGCTTCAATCAAGGGGAGCTACTTTCGTCCATTTGATCATTTTTGTCGCACCACGGTCATTTTCTGCACACGAGGGCTAATTAGACCGGGACCTACAATTTATTGCAGACTCCGAACGGCAGGCTTGTTTTTTTTTAATATTCATCGAGAGGTTGGTGCGCTAACCCCTCGATGGGGGACTCCCTGCGGAAGCAATTTTTTGCTGCAATCAAGTCACCGTTTTTTTTGGTTTTTTTTTGTACCCCTTCGTCAGGAAGGTTTTCTGACAAGAACGAACCGGGTATCGAACTTGCAACACCTCTAAACATCCTTTGGTACTTTAGGCGAGCATCTTATCGACCGGGCTACCACGCCCGGCTACTTTCGTTGGCAAGAACTATAAGATTGAAGTCACATCACGAACTGAGAAGAAATTGTTTGTAGCAAACAAAGAAAATGGCCTATATTGCTGTAAGCTTACATATCCCAGACAAATCAAAGCCTCAAGTTTATCAGTTGAAGGTAACTTAAAGGAGTGGCATAAAAAATATTCATATTAATTCCAAGTATATCATGCGGACAGTCAGTCTGGAAGTGTCCTGGGCATCCTAAAATACGAAAATTTAAATTGCGAAGATTGTAGACTGGGAAAATGGAGAAGCAAATCATTCAAGCCCATATCAAAAGTTAGATCATCCAAACCCTTGGAACTTTTGCATATGGATGTTTGCGGGCCTCTTCCTACAATTTCTAAAGAAAGATCCTGATATTTCCTGACCATCCCAGATGACTTTTCCCAAAAGGTTGTTGTGTACCCTATCAAAAAAAAATCCGATGTGCTGGACTGTTTCAAAAAATTCCAAACTAGGGCAGAGAGATTTTTGAATTCAAAAATCGTAAATATCCGAACTAACAACGGGATGGAGTTTACACACAATGAATTTTGTGAAATTCCAGACACTCAAGGTATCAAAGCTGAAAGTACGAACACCTACACGCCTGAGTAAAACGGGGTTAGCGAACAATTTAATTATACAGCTTTGAATGCTATCAAAACCATGCTGAAAGACGCAGATTTGAATAACACTTTTTGGGCGGAAGCTCTGTTGTGCTTCACGTACACTTGGAACCGAGTATGTCACTATGGACAGACAAAAAATCCCTTTGAACTACAGGACAAAATATTGTGAACACCTGTGCAAAAAACACTCGAGGGAGCCTGTCGTATACTCCCGCCCTATAGTGTGGAAGAGTTCCCTTTAGTGGGCGATAATGTGCACACATCAGTCTAGTCGTAGCAGTGATAGCATTCGGATGGATGGGATGTATATTGGGGCATTAAAACTTTGTTATGGCTGACCTCACCGATTTCGGAAGAGGCATGATTGTTGGAGGCCGTCTTGCCGGGACCACAATAATGAAAACGGCCACCATTGTTGGTGTCTGGAGAAGTACTGTGTCTATGGTAATGACAGCCTATAGCAAACAGGGAAAGACATCTACCAAGCATAACAGTGGCCGAAAGTCGAAGATGGCTAATAGACCCAGAAGGGTTTTGAAGTGGATTGTGGCCAGAAAGCACAAGATAACAGTATCTGAGATAACACACATCTACAGGAAGGTGTATCGGCAAAAACTATCTGCCGTGAACTGCATGCAGCAAACATACAAGGTAGAGCGACTATTCCAAAATCATTGGTGACACCATGCAATGCCTTGAAACGACGAACATAAGAATTGGACACAACAACAATGGTAGAATGTCATCTGGTCAGATGAATTGCCGTTCACATTATTCCAGATCAACAGACATGTTTACGTTTTGAGAACGCCAGCACAAGCTTATGATGTTGACTGTCCCCTTTCTACTGTTAAGCATGGAGGGAGATCAGTGATGCTGTGGGGCGTCATGTCTCACCATGGTAATGGCCCATTTGTTGTCCTGGATGGGCGGGTTAAAGCATCGGTTTATATCAGTATTCTGGCCGACCATCTTCATTCAATGGTGCAATATTAGTTCCCTGATTCTCGACCTGTGTCACAAGATGTAATTCGCCTGTTTACACTGCTGGAATTGTCGGAGACTGGCTTGATAAACACGAACTGCAACACCTTGTGTGGCCCGCTCAGTTCCCTGACCTTAATATAATTGAACCTTTGTGGGGTATTTTAGAGGCCAAATTACGCAATAGCTTTCCACCTCCAGAAACACGTTCTGAATTAGTGACCTTTTTGCAGGAGGAGTGACTACGTATCCCTGTGACTGTGGTGCATGACTTGTATTTGTCCATCCCACAATGGATACAAGCTGTAATTAATGCAAAAGGAGGGCCTATTAATAAAGATTTTGTCTCATTTCACAGGTGTTTATATTATTTTGTCCAACTCCTGTATATTGTGGCCGTAAGCCCTGAGTAAAACATTTGAGGATATTTGGTAGTACAGTATACTTCGGAGTGTCTAAACAGCTAAGAAATACGACGAGTACGACATAATAAGACGAGTGTGCCATGAGCTTTATACACTCGTGGCTATCATATCTGGATACCCGACGAGATGTACAATTGAAAAAATAAATGTTACCTTTAAGAACTGTGATCGAGAAGCTGTCCTGGACCCAAGACCAACATTTATCCAAATTAGAAGTGAATCTGAAAGTGATCGGAAACCCGAGGAGGTGGATGATATAAAAAGTGAATCTGATTTGGAATCTGAGTTAGATATTGTAAAGAAAGAATTTAAATCCAATTTTGACAATCCCGAAACATCCAATCAAGACACTGCATCTGATTTTGACAATACTGAAACAACCAATCAATACACTGCACGTCTTTGGGTGAGAAAGGCTTTACCAAGAAAAGATGGCTCCAGCATCGACGTATACTACGGGATTGAAGGAACTAATTTGAGATTAAGATCTCATAAAGATGCAGAGGCTCATTGCAAGTCTCATAATATCAAATATAATAAAAACGTTTTTAATTTCAGCGGGATAAACACATATTCAGGTGTAGTGAAAAACAATATTGATTCTAATATTACACCAGAAGCATGTTTTGTTGACATTAATATTCCAAAAAATTATAATGCTGTATCAAGATCTCCGCAACGGGAGCAATGGCATAAAGCCATGCTGGATGAAATGCAAATAATGTTGGATCGAAATTTCTGGGATTTAGTGCCTAAATCCAATAATACCCCTATTGTGGGGAACAGGTGGGTCTATACCATCAAGAAATAGTACGGTATAAGGCACATCTTGTTGCTCAGGGATTTAGACAGCATAAAGGGGAAACATACGACAAAGTTTTTAGCCCTGTTGTCAATTTTTCAATATGATTATTTTTCACATTATTAGTTTGTTTGCTTGGCTGGACACACTGTCAACTTAATGTAAAGTGTGCATATTTATACGCTAACCTCAATGAAGAAATCTTTATGCATCAACCGCAAGATTTTACCAGCAACAAGTACCCAGATTATGTCTGTAAGCTGAATAAAGCTATTTACAGATTGCGCCAAAGTGGTCGAGAAAGGTTTTTTGAGATTCACAGCGTTTTAGAAAAACTGAACTTTAAAAAATTGAATTGGTGTAATTGCGTATACACTTACGACGGCAAAGTAGTATTATTACTTTATGTGGATGTTGTTGTTTTTAACAAACGAAATCGCAATATTGAAGAGACTAAATTAAAATCAAACTTTGATTTTAAAATATTAGGGAAAACTAGGAAACTCCTAGGTGTCAATTTTGAGGAAACTGTCTTTAATTAATTTGTACATTACTTTGATATACTATCATTTTCTGTGGCATTTGCAGATCAGTAATTTTTGTCAATTTCGCAAGTTACCATAAATATAACAATTTATATATTGGTTGTGAGGAAAAGCAAAAAATTTGCATACTAACTTATATGTATATATAGCTAAAATGATTGCCATCCAATTTTACATTTCATAAATTGGCAAAATTTGAAAAATTTCTAAAAAAAAAAATGTTCTTCGTATATTTTTGAAACTATTTTTATTATTTAACCCACCTTCAAATAAAAATTATGAAAAACCACACAGAATTTGATGTCTCATTGGACTTGGATTGTAATTACAATGAGGCATCATTAGTAAAAATAGGGAAGAAGTCAAGGTATTATCTTAGATCCTACCTGCAACAACAGGTAATACAAGACTCAATGACGGAATATCTTGATAAAAGATCGACGGAGTGTTCCAATAGTTCCCATATTGAAATGATGTCACCTACATTGTCCATATTTGAAACTGCGACAAGAGAAGGCTCTCTTAAAACAGAGACAACATGTGAACAAAAGGACCCACTTGCTAATGGTCAAAATTTCAATACTGACTACTATACACCCTGAACTGAAGGTACAAGATGAAATTTCTGGGGTGGAAGCTCAAACTGATGAAAATGTTGATGATCACCTTTTGGACTCTCCAAGTTTTCTTGTATCAGATATATTCTCTGGTATTGTTGGACTCTCGAATGATCACCATTCTACTCCAAACAATGGAGAAATCAACAACTTAATCATGGACATTATCACCGAGCTGTCAATGGAAGAGAAGAGACATCATGCAGAACTAACTGATGCATATAAGTTCAGTAATGAAGGAGGTACTAATGCACAGTCATCGTCCCTGTCATCGGTCTCTAACCACGTACCTTTGCAAGCGGAAATAGAAGCACAAACAACCGAGTCAGAGAAACAGAATACCAGATTGTTGTATGGATTTCAGACATTTGTTTTTACTCCTACTGATGTCATTCCATCTATAGGCCTATTCTACATGATCTCACTATTTGGAAACAATAATGATAAATACATTAATGATGGAAATTAACTGGGAGGCGAATATGATATTGATAACTCAACGAAAAATTAAAATCCAGGAGTTGTACCTGACAAACAGGATCCAGAGAACGGCACCATCACTCGTGACCTTAAAAGTCCTGAAAAGTTCCTGAATACCGACAGGGCAAAAACTCAACAGAATCCAGATGACAAAGGCAATAATGAACATACAAAGAAGAAAGTTAACAAAAAGACCAATAGACCTGCTGTTAAAGGTAAACAATCCGACTCATTGAAAAGAAAACCAATAAATTTTAATGGGAGCAAAGAAAAAAATAAAAATGACCCCATAGCCTCCACATCATGAGTACTCTGAACAAGACTGGATGGAAATCATTGCCACAGAGCGTTACAAGAATAATGTCTTCAACATTCAGGAGATCATATAAATCATAAGACATTCCACAGGCCAAGGGAAGACGTTTAAATTCAGAATTCTAACACAAATGCGAAAAAATTATTGGAAATTGTCAATTTATGGGCTATTGGCTCCCATAATGATTTAAAAGATGCTTCTACTCAGACTTCTGACAATGTTGAGAAGAAAACAAATACTCCAGAAAAAACTGTACAACTAGCGACACAATTTTAGCAACTTGGAAAGAGAAGACGATACAAGTTCCATGTCCATGAATTTCTTCTCCTTCAACACAAAAAACCACTTCGTTAACCTCACATAATGAAAACGAAGATGACAGTGCATCTTTATAATGCCCGAGTGGAGCTGGTAAGATGTCCGTCTTCCACTATGAAGGTTACCATCAAGGTCCATAGGTTCGAATCCGGGCATAGAACGTTAGAAGCAAGTTCTTTACCTACCGAGCCTGGGGCGACCACCGATGGATGGAGCCTTCATTTCCCACTCAACTCTTCTGGTTGGAAATTGCTGTGTGGCGATATATGACCGGAGTTGGTGTGCGGTAAAGTATAGTGCATCTTCATATGTCCCAGTAGACGAGTTTGATTGTAATGCCTTTCAAAAAGTCATTTATAGGAGGAACAAAAAGAATCTGAAACAACAAATGCATACATTATTGTTATACAGAAATAAAAAATCCAACTCGAAACAATTTGATACTACCAGTCCACCCCTAAAAGAAAGAAAACTGATTCCTTAAGAAACAGTAAATACGTCAAAAACAAATAAATTTGAAACAAATAAATTTTAACGTTTCTTGTTAACAAGTTTCTTGCAAAGATTCTTCAAGAAGTGCTGCATCAATTCATAATTTTTCCGATTCATTTATATCTAGCATGGGAAAACAAGGGGGAAAACAATAAAGATTACTGCAAAACATCTTCACAAACAATAACCCAAAAATAGTTTTGACTATTTAACGAGATATATATATCATTGATTTTTCTGTGTGCGGATATTCTCTATACAAATTTACAATTTCAGATCGATTGTTGCCAAATTTTACATATGCAGTCAAAAACCTTTTTCTCGAAAAACTCTGCCTCGAAAAATTAAAAATTCCTTGCATTTACTGCACTGAATCAATGCATTTTCACCTCTGCCTCAAAGTGATTTTCAAAAACTCTATCTTAAAGGTAAAACCCAATGATAGTAAAGAGAAAACACGGAAATTCCTTTTCTTTCGACCAAAAACCTTGTTTTTCTGGAGGGGAAAGAAACTGATAAGGATTATTCATATTGCAGCCCATTTTGTTCATGGATCTTGTCCGTTCGTCTTTTATAGGCGAACACTATGATTGACATGGATGCCATGTGGATGGCTTGTTCAGCATGGCAAAAAGTCAGGCAACAGACAATACAAAATTACTTCAAGAAAGCTGCTGGTTTGGAACCAGTCATCTCACTGATGAAGGATCGGATCTGGTGTTTCACTTGAATTTCAACAATTTTCAGAACAATATTGAAAATAAAATTTCAAAACATTGGGACATAACTAAAAATTACTTGAAGCAAGAAATTTCATTTTCCAATTTTGTGAAAATAGACAAGTTCACTATAAACTTGCACCACCTTGACTGATACCGGAATTATTGCTGTATGGCTGACTCAGGTAACAAAAATACAACAGAAGATGCTCTAGAAGAATTAGAAAAAGGTAATAGTGAAAATGATTAAACACATGCTATAAAAACGCTACACCATTTTCTAGAGCAAACTGTGTGTAAGAAGATAGGGCTCGAAATATTTGCAGCTCTTGCTAGTAGATGGAACTGAAAAGGCTCAAAGAGCAAATAATATGCATCAATCTAAGCTTACAGATTATTTTAAATAAGGTATTTAAACAGAATTAAATTGAACACACAAAAAATTTTAACGTATTTTAATATATTTGCATACAGTGAGATTGAGAATTGATTATGTAATTTAACCAAGAATTTCATTAGTATTTAGTAAAATATAATACAGCATCTTTTAGTTTTTATCTAAATTTCTACCATTTTTGACTTTTTTTTTTAAAAAAAAACATTCTCGAAAAATGTATCTATCCATGTATCCTCTATCTCAAATTTTTTTTTGATCCCATCAGTTTCGAGACAGAGAGGTTTAACTGTACTCGTATACAACACTGGACCAGACTTGAACGATAGGCTACTGTAAAAGTTTGTCAGAACAGGGCAAATGCCCAATATTGGTGAAAACCCATCAGGCAACAATTGTTCTTGGGCCTCAACTGTGACTTTTGGAATGTTTACTTTTGTCACCGTGATTCCCTAACAATGCGTCTGACATGTTTATTCCCAACTTCAAGGCGCGAATGCCAGCCAATCTCCCCATTAAAAAGTCTCATCACAGAGAGTAACAGGCCTAAAACGATAAAATTATTCAGTCATTACACTTTAGCTATAGTGAGAAGAATTGGTGGCAGATGGCAGCACTACACATATATATAACAAGCATTACGTCAGGTTCACAACACATACACACACATTCCAACATGTACCAATTTGTTAGAAGTTCTGTAGAGGAATATAGACGAGGTGCATGTGTGGTTTAGTAGTAGTAGACATGTTTATTCCTCTACAATGGTTTATCACTTCTTCAATGCTCCCAGTATATTGAGAAAACCTAAGCAGTGCCGGGTATTATAAAATTATTAGCTAGTTTTTAATAAATCATAATTATGATCATATTGCAACACATTAATATGTAGTTGTGACTATAGGATTTTATACCCAGACCTTGATCAGAATTATTTTTCATCCCTTACAAACTTATAAATTTCTGCGTTTAAATTAAATTTCATGTTTAATTTATAACTTCATGTTTTTACTTCATTTTGAATTCTTAATTTTTCGTATGCAGCATTTTTATGTTGTTATAGGTTTTTAATGCATCTCAGCAATATTTTTACATGTCACTGTGATTCAAATATCATATGTGATGGGATATCATGAACAAATCCATGCTGTTTTTTTATGCAATTCTATCAATAGCCGTAATACATATTTTTTATCCATTTCAGATCCTTAAAATCTCTTTAATCATATAATCTGCACCTTGCTGTTAAAAAACCATATTTTTTGGTCCAAACAGTTTTCAAGAATATGCACCGTATTCCAAGGCGAGTAAAGTGTTCTGACCATGCTTTTCGCAAAACGCACCACTGTGCCCTGGTCGAAACATGGGACTTGTAGGCAATCTTCATGGTAAGGGGCCATTCAAGTATTACGTAAGCAGATTTTCAGCCATTTTTGACCCCCTTCCCCCCTTGTCAGCAAAATTTCGTCAGCAGCTTAGAATATTTCATTTCTGCAAAAAGGGGTGGTTGATGACGTAAGCAACCTTCAAACCCTCCTCGCCATCAAAAGTCAGCAAATCCGAAACCCCTCCCCCTCGATGCTGACATAATACTTGAATGACCCCAATAGATGAGCATCTTACCATCACACCACTCGGGCGCAGCTTCCCATAGCATTAATATATTACCTCTATAATGATGAATGTAAAACAATACCTTTCTCTTGTCCCTAAGCATCATTATATAAGTCATGCCGCCCGGGACAGATACCATGGCCTAAATTAATGAATGAGATTTTTCTACCGGATCTCTCGTATTCATAAATAATAAACATCTAACTTTTTTCAGGTCATTTTGACGATGGGGCTAATATGATCAACCCTGTTCATTGTGAGAATAACTCAGGTGTGCGCGTTTATGAGTTTTAATCTATGAAAAATTAAATTCTTAATCATTGCCAAAATTAAGATTGAGTAAATGCTGAAAGATTTGATAAATAGGGTCAACACAATAATGGATTTATAGGGCTTACCGCTACTATGATAGGGTCAAAAATCGTTACAAGCTAATTTTAATTTAAGTTTTTAAGGCTTTGACAAAAATTTTATCGGAGCTGACTTATGTGGGGAAAGGACATAATTATTTTAAAAAGAACTTAAATAATCTAATAATGTTTATACATAACGATAAAAATATTTTTAAACAAGTAAATAAAACCATCCTCCACATCAACTGATTACGTAATAGGAATGGGGACAAGGAGCTATTGAAATTGACTGCTTGAACCAAAGCGCTTGGATGTATAAATTACAGTTAAATTTCTAAGTTTATTTGTAATGTATATTTTGGCATATAATTCGTATAAAAGTAACTAAATTTTGCTAGAAAGCTATTCTATAATTTGTTTTTAAAGTTTTTTCACAGTTAAACTTCTCTAACCATATGATCCATATTTCTCGGGACAGAATTATTTTTCATTGTATCCGGGTAACTCATCATTTTAGTGAGAATGCTCAGTTTGTCAAGTATGCTAAAAAAACTCGTTTTGAAATTTTTATTTGTAAATTTGTAATTTAATGATGGCTGTACATCGGTGAAATGTCCCGTTTTTGTGAAATATGGTTACTTTATGGTTTGAGGGTTGAACTTTAAACACTTTTCTATTTATCCATGTTGTGCTGCTATCTACATTTTAAACTCAAAAGTGCCTAATGTGATGTTATTTTCTCAAGTCATCCATATTGTGCTGCCATCTATTTTTTCAACTCAAACGTCATTAATGCGATATATATTAAAATACGGCAATAATTTAAAAATTACTTGATTATTGATTAAAAATAACGAAATTAATTGATAAACCGATTATTGTTTTTCAGTTTTGAAAAATATAGAGGATTTATTTTTGACTTTATAATTAAAAAAAATTAATTCTAATTTAATTTGGAAATTTGATACATAGAATTACCTCAGAGATTAATAAGAACTGTAAAATTTAAAAACTTTTTAATCTTTGAACTATTTCTCTGGAGAACAAAAGCCGAAATTGTCAAATATAATAAAAGAAATTACAACTAATACTTTTGCATTCGATCGCTTATTCAAATAACATCATTTGAATTTTTTTTATATATTTATAATATTTCCTTTCTTATTTGTCTTCAGAGACACAACTAGGGGGGAGCAGGCTGATCTCGTGCCCCGGGCGCTGGATCCGAGGGGGCACAAATTTCATTTTGAAACCTCTCCTTCAACATTACAAGGGGGCGTCAAAATGCGCACTTGCCCCGTGTGACCAAGCATCTAGTTGCGGCCCTGTTTGTCTTTAATATTAACAATATAAATTTCTATTATCCTAAAGTTTTTCCCTCAGACGTCTTTTAATACGTAAATTATTGTAGGAAATGACAAGTAGTTTTTTTAATATATGAAAATTAAAAAAAAAATGGAAGTCGTTCATTGGAGAAAAAGATTTGATGGTTTATAATACATTGTATGTTTAAATACAGTGGCGTATTTACAGGGGGCTTAGCGGGCAGCTATATCCCTGGGTGGCTAGTCCAGAGGGACGACAAATTCGATGAATGAGTGGCCAAGAAAATTAGTAGAATGGGAGAAGGGCCGCGAAAAAAAATCTGTATATATAACTCAATAAATTCCCCCCAGGGCCGTAACTAGGATGGGGCAACCGGGGCACTGCCTCAGGGCATTTTCTTGGGGGCCCCCTAAAAAGGAAAAATGATGCAAAATAAAAGTACATTCATTGTTCGGCCCCCATTCATTGCCTCGCCAAGAAAATGTCTGCCCCGGACCCAGAGAAGGTACGCTACGGCTCTGAATCCACCTCTGCCCAAACAGCAAGGGACTAGCTCAGTGAGTGAGTGAACGAGTGACCTAGAAAGCAAGGGACCAGGTCAGTGAATGGCCAAGAGCAGGGGTGGCCAACTTCTCTCTGTTAGAGGACCAAAATAATGGTCAGACGCATAGATGCGGGCCGCACTAGGGACAAAACTCCGGTATATAGACCGCACGCACAAGGGGAGAGAACTCCGGCATATAAGCCGTACCCAGTTGATTGCTTGCTATGGCTTCGGGGGCCCGCAAACATTTTGACGAGATTTATTTACTAAATTCTTCATTTAACTAAATACTAATTACAAATAATTTATTAATTAATAACTGAACTCTTCATTTTTTTGGTAAAAAGAGTATTTATATGTTCTCTCATAGACAATGAAATTAGCGTAGAAGGAAACTGCGTAAATAGCTGCAGCGTGGACTACAATTTCTCACCAGAATAGATTCAAATTTTTGCCTCCATGCCCAGCCCTCAGGGCTAATGATGGAATTACAGACGGACTAGTTAACAGCCTAGGAAGGTGTATTTAATGGGTACGTCAGTAAGTATGCATTTGTGCATGAGAAATATTGTCAAAATCGGGAAATTACAATCAGGGCCGCAACTAGGAGGGAGCAGGTGGGTCTAGGGGGGCCGCTGAACCAGAAGGGGGCGCCGAATTCACCCTTTAAGTGCTTCTTCTACATTACAAGGGACGCCAAAATGCCGGCTGCCCCGGGTGACAAATTATCTAGTTACGGGCCTGATTACAATATACTAGACTAGAGCAGTGTTTCTCAACCGCCGGGCCGCGGCTCGGTACTGGGGCATGGCATCATTCATACCGGGCCACGAGTGATTTCCCTTTTCCTCATTCATTTTCTGTTGGCCGTGTGTTTGACTGAGCTTCCAACTCACAAAAATGAATGAAACCGGGCCGCGGGCCCGCAAAGGTTGAGAACCACTGGACTAGAGCAGTGCCACTGGACTAACGCATGGGCCCACCCGGGCACGGCCCAGGGGCCTCAAGAGAAAAGGGGGCTCACAAAAATGAGATCCGTTGAGATTTTCTATGATTTATCAGGTAGGGCCTCCGAAAAACCACTTGGCCCGGGGACCCATGATACTCTTAAGACGGCCTTGGACTAGAGTTCCAAAAAATACAGAGAAGAAACATTTCTAGGATAAATAAAGTTTTTAGAGTTCAAAGGCAACTCTTTTGGCTCAAAAAATATTAATTGACGAGAATATTCCCGGCTTCAGTGAGGAATTTGTCCAGGACTGTTTTTCATCCGTTCTTTGAGCAATACTTCTTAATATCCTTCAGGCAGGACTTTGAAAACTCGAATATGCGACATGTTGAGTTGGAGCTGGAAGCGGAATCACCATCCGGCTCCGGAAAAAAAAAACGGGCCGCCCGTCATCATCATTGCACGTGTATTAGTTAGTACTTCGGTGGTGAACTTTGATCTGCTTGTTGGCTTCCGGTCCTCACTGGCTAGAATTTCTCCAGAGTTTTTTTCAATGTCGGGAGAGATCCACTCCAGCAAAACTGGACTTGAAAAATTTTTTCGGGGTTGACACGTGATTTTCTTCCACAATTCATTACATTCAGCGAAGTTAGTAGATCCTTTATGTGCGGTCTTAGAAAAATTTCCACTGATGGCTGGATTTTGCTTCCTTCATTGTTGCGGAACTCTTCCCAAGCACTTCGCGATAGAAATGTGGTGTTGGTGATTTTTCCCGATTTTTCCAACGTGGTGAACCTAATCTTTTCCTGAGATTTTTCTGCTTTTGGGGGTTTTTTAATCCTCGAGCTGATGTTGTCAGTTGCTCGCAGTTCGGCCAAATCTTTTTTATGTGTCTCGCGCATTTCTTTTAGTTTTGTTGACTGAAATTTCTTAGCTGTCAAGAAAACTTGTTCATCTTTCTTTTCTTTAAGAAAATTATGAATGCTAATGCTCTAACTAGAGTGGAGAATGTTACTTCATAAAGCGTTTTTGAAGTTTATCAAACAAACAAAAAAATATTTTGATATTTGTTTTTTTGAACTTCGTGCAATGCTTTTCTAGTTTGCTTTTTTTCCAGATAAATACTTGACTGAATATTTTTGCTAATAAGCAACAGCCAGTGCCGTCTTATGGCATGGGCCCACCCGGGCACGACCCGGGGGCCTCAAGATAAGAGGGGCCTTACAAAAATGAGATCTGATTGAAATTTTCGAGAATTTGCCTAGTGGGGCCTCAGAAAAATCACTTGGTCCACGATGCTCTTAAGACGGCCCTGGCAACAGTACATTAGTTTTACATTTTCATGGAAAAACTTGGTTAAAAATTTTTTTTTTGAGGGATATTTTGCTCGTCGGGACATCACGTCGAGGTCATCACTAACTTCCGATGATTACACAAGAAAATCTGCTATTGCTACTTCCATAACTCTTACAGTAGGTTTCAGAAATCAATCATGTGACCTGTCTATTTAAAGAGGTTTTGTGTTTGTGTGATGAAAATAGAAATTGTTTTGTCAAATCAGAAATATTTTTTTTTCGACATTAATCACAATTTTGTCATTCGACACTAATGGAAAAATATAATAGTTTTTTTCATCTTGTCGCGGGATCCACAAAATCACCTCGCGGGCCAGCTGTCGGCCACCCCTACCTACAGCATTTAGTTTCCCAACCTTTTTGTTCCATTCACCCCCAATTCTTGAGAAAATTTTTTCACTTATCACACCGCAACTCAAGCGTACCAATAGAATCCTATGTTATATACCTTTAGCTTCTATCGTCCCAACCCCCGGACAATTCTATCGCCCACCAGAGGCGATATTACCCACTTTGGGAAACACTGACCGAGAGCGTGTGCAAGTATGAGAATGACTAAAACATTGCGCAAGCATGTGAGTGACAAAAATAGCGTGCAGGAATGTGATTGACAAAAACAGTGTGAAAGCATGGGAATGGCTAAAAGAGGGACTTTACGCCATGCATGCTGAACACATGGGCCTCGGAATCGTCTAGTATGGCCCGCGACTTTAAACTTAATTTTGAAAAAGTTAACCACAAGTGCCACAACACCAGACCACAGGGCTGTTCCACATCACTTAAGTGGCCCGCGGCACATTTGCAGATCACTCAAGTGATTTGGGGATTAAAAAATTACTTAAGTAACCTGGGGTGGTGTTCCAGATCACTGAAGTGGCCTTCGGTATATTCTCACTTCAATTAAGTGGTCTGTGGCACATTTTCAGATCGCTTGAGTGGCATGCGAGATAATAGCCCGCGACACGTTTTCAAACCAATGAAGTGGCCCACACTCTCCAAAAGGTTGAGCACCCTTGCTTTAGTGTCGCAGGTGTATTTGCTGGAATGGAGGGGAGACCAAGTGGGTATCGGGGCGAATTCGGGAAAAGAGTAGTCAAGAAAATTTGACTAGGATGGGAGAAGGACGGCAAAATTCGCGTAGCCCACTGGCGGCGAAATCGTAAATGCACCTTTGTTTAAATATATAGTATCAGGCCCGTAGCCAGAAATTTCGTTCAGGGGGACCAAAGTGATAG
The DNA here is from genome assembly GCF_987345545.1 of Pholcus phalangioides. Classification (NCBI taxonomy): domain Eukaryota; kingdom Metazoa; phylum Arthropoda; class Arachnida; order Araneae; family Pholcidae; genus Pholcus; species Pholcus phalangioides. The sequence goes on along the minus strand of NW_028301610.1, from coordinate 21,883,305 downwards.
AATGGTAGATTTGGCCATCTTTTTCCCTTTTTTTGGTCATTTTCTCACATTTCGGGGGGGGGGGGACACCAGACCCCGAGTCCCTCCCTCCTCGCTACGGCCTTGTATAGTATATTTTTTATTATTATTAGAGCTGAAATATTCTTTTGTAATATGATTGAAGTGACTTTATTTCAAAAAAAAGGGACATTCTATATTGATGCACAGCTCACGTTAACTAACGATTTCAGGATTAAAAAATTTCAAAGTGAGCTTTCATAGAGAACTTGACAAAATGAGCATTTTGAAAACGATGAGTTGGATGAATATTAGAAAAAAAATAATTCTCTCCCGGGAAATACGGGTCATATGGTCACCTGAAACACATGTTTCATGTTCTTATATTCGTTTGGTAGTGTGTATAATCTCCATACGTTCACTTTAATTCGCGACATGTGAATGAAACCAAAAGTCAAGTCGCGTGACGTAATCCATGTCTGGGAATCGTTGCAGAGTTTAGTTGTGGTCAATCCTCTCTAGTTGATAGAGAGTGCTGAGAGTCCAGAGAGCGCTCCAAGAGAAACCCATTCAGTCGAATTATTACTACTGTACGTTCGTTTTGAGCACTGTTGAACAATCAACAGGTTATATTATTATTGTATTCTTTAAATTCATTAATATTGGTTAATCCACCGTGATTTATGGTATTTTAATCTGTTTTAAAAACATAATTCTTCCTTTTTTTTGTTTGTCGATGTTATTTGATCCGTTCGGGAAATTTCGATTTGTTTGATTTATAATCGTGGAAAAATAGTTTGATTACGTAGTACCATAATTACCGGTCTCATATTGATATTTTTATGAGTGTATGATGCAATGAATGCATTCCCGTATGCCCTGGAATCCCGCATATACGGGACTCTAAACAATTCTATTCCACCCCTCCCCCACTCAATGTATTGGTGCTTTTATATAGTACTTTGATGCTATCGTTATTGTGATATTCTTACAAATTACAAGCAAAAATTGAGTACTAACGCGTACCAAGTTGGCACTGAATATCTTTAATGGAAAAAAAACCGAAATCAAAAGCACATAACAGTATTGAATTTTATACTTACTATTTTTTGCTTCTAATAAGTCATTCATTTATTGAATAGGAATGGCTAAGACTTTTGCTATACTTGTGGCCGCGCTGCTACTATTCCAGGCGCCATTAACCGATGCCAGAATCAAATGTGGAGGACGTAAGTATATTTTTTAATTCAAAGTACAGTGAGAACTCGCTACAACGATGCTCGATATAACGATAAATTGCCAGCACAACAATCTTCTTTGGATTCGCCTTTAATCTAACGTTAAATTTCTCTCGATACTACGATAAATTTCTATGACAGGGATTCTTAACCAGGGGTCCCAGAAAATATTTCAGCTGGGGGGAGGGGATCTTAAAGTGTCTGTGAACCTGGACTGAAAAAGGATAAATCAATCAATCAATCAGAATTCAAGAATCAAGTCGAAAAAATTTGATTTTTCTAGTGAAACCTTTCCATAACGGGCATCAGAGGGGGACCGAAATTTTTGTCTACTAATGTGAAGTACCCGTTAGTAAATAGCAAAGTACGGGGTTTCCTTTAAGTCCTAATGCAGCATTTATCTCATCAACCGTTCGTCGTAGATGTATGGTTCTAATTTAAAAAATGCTCAAAATGTGTTCGGGAATCACTCTGTACCAGTTGGGAAAGTGGAAATGCAGTGCGTCATAAAATAAAAACCTAAACTTCAATACGGCCCCCTTGTCCTCTAACTTTCAATTAAAGAGTTGTTGCCCTGTATCTCCTAAAGCCTACAAAAAGGAAAAAAATCCATGTTTTTCCAAGTCCAATATTCGCTAAGATATTTGAATTCAAAATCGGAGAAGAGTTGAGAAATAACGGCATAAACGCTCCTTTCCCGTATTTATGCTGTTCTTTCCCCAACTTTCCTCCATTTTTCGGATTCGAATATCTCAGTGAATATTGCACTTATAAACATGGATTATTTTTTTTTTGTTGACCTCTGGAGAGACAGGGCAACAACTTTTTAATTGGAAGTTAGAAGACCGGACGGGACTATGAAAGTTTAGATTTTTATTTTATAACACTGTATTTTCACTCTAGAACTGGTACAGAGTGAGTTTTGAACACATTTTGAGCATTTTTTAAATTAGAACCATACATCTATGTCGAACGGTTTGTGAAATAAAGAACTCTTTATTACTTACAGGACATCCTGTGTATTGAAATCCTGTTACATGGGCTTCAATTGTATCCGTTATCGGAGGCTTCACTGCATTTATTTTATTATTTAATGATCCGAGAATGAGTTACATTTTATTTCTGAATTTTAATATAACTCAATTTAATATAACTAATGTTTCTCAAAGTGTGCGTCGCGGCTACTACGGGCGTCACCAACCTTTGTCAGGGTCGTCTGTTAGGGTCAGAGAGTGGCTGTGTCATTTTTTGTGTTTTTCTCAAGTGTTTCGATTGTATGTTTTATGTGTTGTGTTCAGTCCAATAAATAAAAAAAAAAGTGTTAGTAGTAGTGTTTTGTGCGTTTCTGGAGTGGTCGTAGTGTTTTGTGCGTTTCTGGAGTGGTCGTAGTGTTTTGTGCGTTTCTGGAGTGGTCTTGTTGTTTTTTGGTGCGTTTCTGGAGTGGTGTCGTGCTATCTTCCTTCTCGGTTTATAACCTTAGGGTAATGTACTTTTTAGCTTCCTTACCTTACATCAAGTCTTACCTGGTTGTTTTGTGCTTTTATCACAATATCAATATCCTGGTAAGCTTTTTTCTTTTGGAGTTCAAATGCCTACCAGGAGTTTGAAGTTGTGATGCTCTGCTGAACTGATGCTAATCGCCACACGGGCATAATCGGCTGAACAGAAATGGTTCGAGAACCATAAGTCCCGCGCGAGTGAAAGACGAGCATCTTACCACTGCGCCACTCGGTTGAGCTGTTGAATAGTTCGAGAACCATAAGCCCCCCGCGAACTAGGCGTTGTTTTAAAACATTCAATGCCCATGTCCGCGGGGGGCTAACGAGTTTTCGATTTTTCAGGTTTATCCGTTGTAACCGGCTTGACCTGTAAAAAACTGGTTTTTTTTTCATTTTAGCTCGTCTCCACCTCCCCATAAAACGAGCTTTTTTTTTTCCACAGCCACCAAGGAACACCGAAACAATTTTGTGTTCGGTTGTTCAAAAATTTAGAAGAAGAGGTATATCGTAAGTCCAGATTGGATAAAAAACCTCAAATATTAAATTACGTACCAGCCAACAATTTTTTTCAAATTTTGAAGAAAATGGTTGACTATTTAGTAGTAGTGTATTTGTTTATATTTGCCAAAGAAAAATGTTTCAAAAGGATACACTACACATGTATTACATTAAATAATATATTGTATAATCAAACAAATATATGTGTGGGTTTTTGATTGATTATACAAATTGAAAATTACAGTTTTATAGCAAAAAAGGTTAGAGCAACATTTCTTAGCTTCATAGTTCATTTCATTCATAGTTAAAGCAACATTTTTTTCAACAGTCTTTTCCTACATAAAATATGTTTTTTCAGTTCTTTTATTTTTTATTTATTTTTTTTTAAATTTTTAATTTTTTTTCAAAATTTTTTAACGGCAAAAGTAAAATACATACAACATTTTTTCAGAGTAAATATGCAATCTTAAAGAAATAAAATAAAATATAAAAGCATAAAATATTTTCAATTTTTTTAATATTTTTTGTCGAGTTCATGTTAGATTTTAGAATTATTTATTTGCTATAAATAATTCTATATAATTATTGTTTAAATTCTATATTCTAAAAAAAAAAGCTATACTTATGGTTGACATGCAATATTTTTACAGCATTTTTGTGCAAACACATACATCATTTTTAGAGTTCATATGAATCAATATTTTGGCTTCAATAAACAAAATTGAGCGCTAACGCATTCATTCTGTATCATCGTGATTAATCTCATGATGTCCATATGATAAGACATTCACAGGGTCAAGTAAATAATTTTTATCTGTGAAAGAATTCAAAGTTATTTTTTCATTTTCGGTAGTGTAGACTTGGTGTTTTCTAGAAGTTATATTTCTTTGTAAATTTCTTAGCATTTTTTCTTGATAGAGACATTCTTTGTACATGTCTAAAGTTAGATCTTTTAAAATATTTTTTTTTACACCCTTCCCAGTTTTTTTTATTTCGTTGCCGAAAGTATACGCATACATTTTCGGTTTTAAAGAGCAAAACTCTCTTATCGGGGTACCTTTTGTTTCATCTTTTAATAGACCTAGTTTATTTTGGTTTTCCCTATCATACAACGGGTGATTACAAGGGTAGTTACTAAAATCTATTATATCTTTAAATTTTTCTGCTAAAGTTTCATACAAGTTACAAGTGTTTATTTTCAACACCATGTTATCGGTATCAGTGTATAAAAGTTTACATTTTTCTGAACCGAAAAACTTTTGAAAATGTTTGTAATACAATTTATATAATTTTTCTTTAGCAAGTTCTAATATTGAAAATCCTATGAAAATAGGTTTATCTAATATAACTTTATTTTTCGTGCTTTTGAATAAAACACAATTTGTGTCTAAAACTTCAAAATACTCAATATTTGGTAATGACAAGTATTTTCGAGCTTGTTTTTTGTTGAGGGCACACTTTATGTCCATTTTATTCCTAACATTTTGACATGTCTTCCCATAAAAAGCATTGTTCATTAACTTGAAGAATCCTTTATCAAAATCGTTGAGCGATTGCTTCCTTAGATGATTATTTAAATCAACATATGGTTTCAAAAATGGAGTCTGATGAAAAGATAAGACTTTATGAATTTTTTTAAGTTTCAGCCCCATCTTAAGGTAATATTTCAGTAACCTGTAGTGACAGATATAGTTTTCTTTATCATGTAAAGTGTTCAATAACTTTTTGTTTTTACTTGGATATCTTAATTTCAATTTTTGAACAAGAGATTTTTGATATGGAGATAGCATATCAGCAGTTATTATTCTATGCTCCGGTGCCAAGGGGAAAGTATTATGTTTATCATGTAAATAGTAAGGGTATGACAAATCTACTTGAAATATGTAACCAATGTTATCGTCTTTTTTAAGTTTTAAAATATCTATTTCTTGAATTTCACTTTCATTTAACCACCGAAAGTTTGAAATGGGTAAATATTGCGTTTGACAAAAGCCATATAAGTTATTGACATCAAGAGAAATAATATAAATTTCTTCTAAATTAGGGTTATAGTTATCTAATTTAGGATTATTTGCAATGGTGTGGCGTGTATTATTAAAACAAATTCCTCCTCGCATACCTTCTTCTATGTATGTATACATATCTATTTCAGGAAGAAGATGTATTTTTGCTTTCGTGAATTTTAATCCTGATTGAAAAGTCAAATGAGGCGTGGAAAAGAAATAAACAGGATCGAGGTTGTAATTTTTGAGAATGAGCATGCGAAAGTTCTCAAATACGTCCGCTAGTAATAATGTATCTGTTATCTGGTATATTTTCAAATAATCTGCGAATGTTTTGCAATCGAACGTCTTCCACACAAGCTGAGCATGATTGTATTCTTCTTCAGATATATTACTATTTGTTAAAGTATTGAAAAAATATTTTTTGGCTGGTAAGGATGTATCTTGGAGCTTTTTAATATCGTCAAAATATTCATACGGGAAAATACCTTTACTTTTCAAGAGGTATCTGTTTTTAGATTGGAAAAATTTATTAAAAAGCGGGAAATTGTAGTTCGATTTTATTAAATTGATTGCTAGATTTGCAAGAGAAGATTGTAAAAATTTGAAGGAGTCAAGCATAATTACATTGTCTATTTTTATGCACATTATTCGCTCGCTGTTGTGCGGCACAATTTTTAATTTTTTCACATGATGATTTCTAATACCATTCATGATGAAATGCCCATCATATCCCTCTAGATTATGAATATAAAGTGGAATGAAGTATTTTTTTTTATAATTTAAGTTGCATGAGTTATGAGCATATCCTCGAAAATTTCCTGTAACATGACAGTGATCTATGACAATATGGTCATCTATTGTAAAATTAATATCACATATGTGGCATTTAACATTCTTACTGAAATCAATCGTGTTCGCTTTTAAGGGTACAATATTTTTCAAATCCTGAATGAGACTTTCACTGAGCGATTTTACTGTATTTAAGAACACGTTAATGGCATCTTCACCGCAATAATATACTGTTAGAAACAATTCTTCATTTTTAACTACAACGATAGAAAAACTTATTGGTTTATGTAACTCAGTTCTAACGGTGTTACAAGTTTTTTGTTCCGATATTTTACACGTCAGGGCTTCAAAATCCGCGTACATGGAAATTGGATGCTTAAGGGTTTTTTCTATGGCTTTAAATTCTAAAGTTAATTTTTTGGGTAAACATACTGGGTAGTTATTAGTACATAAATTTCTGTGTTTTTCAAAAGTTATTTTCCGTTTAAAACCAATGAAACAAGATGGGCAAACGTGGTGGATTCCTTGTTTTGCACTACCTAATAATCTATTAATTTTAGTTATTACAAAATAATGATTATTGTGTAACAACAAATTGATGTGTTTCTTGTTTTTTTTCATCTTAGAAATATAACAAGGGTGAATGCTTTTCCGTTCGTAAATGTAAACATTTATACCGATACTGTTCTTTTCTTCGAATTGTCTTATATCATCTAAATTGACTGGAAAAGTGAGATGGTTAAAATTCAAATATTTTTTAAACTTGGTGTACGAGTACCCAAAGCATTTGTTATGTTTTACTGGAAAAAGAGCAGCTAACACCGCAAGTAAAAAACAATCTTTTTGATTAGTTTTTATGTTTAGGAGACATTTTTTTTTTTTTAAATCACTTGGTAACTTGGCGTCACTGCAAGCACCTGATAGAGGCTTATATCTCCCAATGGTTACGTCAATAAAATTTAGGGATTCTATAACCCACCCGGATCCATTCCTTATGAAACTTTCAACATTATCAATGATCTTTTCGAAGGCTCTCGAAAGAGCGTCTTCATAGTTATTCGCAGTTAATATTTTTCTACCTTTGAACAACTATAGAATTTTTGACGACATATTTCGTCATCCTGTTTTTTTGTGAAAGTAAGTTCTACACAGAGTATAAATTTGATAAAGTTGAAAATGGTAAATAACTTACGTATTTCGTTTTTTAATCTCGTAAATAAATTATATGGATCTTTTTCCTGCAAATACTTTCGATATGTTTTAATGAAACCCCCGAAACTGTTTTTTCTCTGTATGAACATTGTTTTATAAGATTCGATCAACTAGTTCACCCTCTAGAAATAGTTTTTTTCCGTATACATTCAATGATACGGGATAAGTTCAGGTACATAATTTTACGGAATTACCTATTTTCAAGCTGAAAACCGTCTCCTATATGTTTCTATTTTCTGATGAGGAGGTTGATCACTAAGGTCTAAGACATATGTAAAGGTTTTTTTTTTTTTTTTTTTTTTTTTTTTGGTCGGGTTTTTATTAGTAGAGGATGGCTTTTTTTTTTTCTTTTATCGGAATCATGATAACCTCCTCTTCATCATTGAAAACTGAAATCAAAATCAGTCTTTTTTTTTATCAGACCAAACCTATCCATCATCTAGATGTTTATTTTTAACATCTGGAGGAGGCACCTGATTTATGAGTCGTTGATCAGAGAAAACCTATCCATCGTCTAGATGTGTTTTTGCCACACCTAGAAGGAGGCTCCTTTGTCTCTAAATTGTGAGGATAACTTTTTTAATTAAGAGGTTACGATGCCAATAGAGATAATGTATGATGATACAGAAAGAATTAGCATTCTAAGTCTACAATACCTATAGCTTTCTATTATAGCTTTTCTATATAGCTTTCTGCATCAGCGCTCAGTCAACAAGAAAATCTATGTCTTATGTACATTGTATTTACAAAAATCATAGTTCCACAATCTTTATTGTTTTAGGTATTGCTGCATGCACTCAATAGCCTTTTTTAGCGTATCGAGCAAAGTTATGGGTAAGTTGAAGCGGTTTTTAACATCTCCGTCAATAATACGGGATAAGTTTAGGTACATAATTTTACGGAATTCCCTATTTTCAAGCTGAAAGCCTTCACCTATGTGAATTTTGTAGCTTTCTATTTTGTGATGAGGAGGCTGATCACTAAGGTCTAAGTCATATGTAGAGCTTTTTTTCGTCGGATCTTCATCAGTGTTGGATGGTTTTTTTTGGTTTTTGGTTTTCTTTCTTTTATCAGGTATCACGATAACCTCCTCTTCTTCATCAGAGGAAACAGAAATGGGTCTTTTTTTATCTAAAAAATTATCAGACAAATCCTAACCTTACAAATAAATAAAATAGGTGTCTGGAACAGTAAATAAAAAAATATTGGAACGAGACTTACCGTTGTTGGTAGCCATCCTAACTTTGATGAAGATGATGAACAACTGATAGATTCGATTGTGGACTATGAAATTGTGGGTCGATGAGCTCCAGTATTTATACGGTTTTTCAAGACTACTATTGCGCGTACACTTAATGTTTCGTATTATACGAGTAAGTAGCTGTTATTGATTGTTTTCATGCTGTGGTTATTTCTTTCTACTAGTAATTAAGGATGTGGTTATTTTTTGAACTCGTAGAAGTGAACTCTTGACATTTTTAAACTCGAAGACGTGAACTCTTGACTTTTCTTTGAACAAAGACTCATTTGAATATAATCCTTGAGGTAAAGTTAGTTTCTAAACATAGTTTCTCTTGTCTGAAAAAAAAAACTACCCGGATCTATATCCGCCGTTGCATATCCGGCATAAAAATGAAAGGAAGTCTCTAACAGTTTCGTCGTTCGAGACTTATTTGGATAATTCACCTCATTTATGAGTGCGTTTAATCTCTCATGGGAAGTTATTAGTGTATTGTCATGACCAAAAACGATTCAATGACGTTTTTAGCATGATAATTCAGATTCTACTTGAGTCTGATTTTAAAAACACTCCACAATGAACACAAAAGATCGTGTCAATCTAAAAATAATATATTTATTCATAAGTAGCATAAATTAAGATCACAGAAGTGGACAAAAACAATGACGGGGTTACACATTGTCAGATACAATATCTAGATGTGTGTACATTGAACGGCTTTTTATTCCAAGATTCGATCCAACAAACAGTTCTTGTATAATATGGTCACTATTCATAATTTTGAAGAAAAACACTTGTGATGACACAGTTTCTGCTAAATCAAAACTGTTTTCAATAGCGTCTGTGAGACAATGCTTCATGTTGTCGTAGAGCTTTTCACAAAGTATGTACGGAACAAAGTTTCCACATTCCGTATTTTCAACCATGAACCCAAAACCATAATGCGAACGATTCGATGCAACAAGTTTATGAACTTCCTCCAATATTTCCTCGTTAGTTATGACTTTGTAATATTTAGGGTCGAGGGAACCAAACGAATCTGGATAGTCAAAATTGAAACTTGTTGCAGCAGTAATACAATCCATCATTTTTCGATAAAGTTTGCAATCGAAAGTATAGGTCTTCAAAATTCCATCTTCTCCATGAACATAAACGAATCCGTAGCGGTCCATTTTAGTAAATACGGTGATTGTAACTCGGTTCCCGATTTTTATAGATAACAAAAGTTGGCTTTATTATAGTAAACTGTTGCAATCTTGTATGGCTCCGATATGTAAGATATTTGGATAAATTACTTGTTTGGCGACATAAGAGCAAACTATTTTTTCATTCACATCTTTATTTGATGTTAATTCATGCAGTTTTTTTCTTCTAACAATGTGTGATAAGAAATAGAAACAGTACAGAGCACACGATCTTGAGAAGGGAGATTGATAAACGACGTCATTCCACTCGATAGAAGTAGAATTTTTTTTGATAAATTTTAATATGTGTCTGCTTCTACATTTCATTCCATAACTATCGAAATAGTAACATTTTTTATTATCGAAATACATCGCCACCCAATGGGACCCCCGTTTATCACTCGTATCAAGGTTAGAAATGAAACCTTTGTGCTTTTTGTTTATTTTCATTGGAAGTTGATCTGCTGCAAAAACTCCTGCAAACACTCGCGATAAAATGTCGTCACTCATTGCGAGCTGATACAACTCGAATGTATTCATTGTTAAAAGTGAGTAAAAATGCTTCTACTTTTATCTATTTGAATCGTGACGGGAATTTGATAATAAACGATGAGTGTCATCGTTTCTTGCAACGCTTCACTGAATTTCATTTCGATAGATAGATTCGAGTTTTCTGGTGGGCTGGTATGTGTCATGTCCCCCGAAAAATCACTGGTAAGATCGTAACAGTAAAACGTGAAGCCTTTACTGTATGAATCATACGTTATATCGATATTTGATGAGCCATTGGAAAATTTATTCAGATCAGTGAATAAAGAGAAATAATTCCTCGCATAAATAGATTTATCAAAAATAGGACTGTATGGTTTGGTAGGAAAGGTGATGCCATCCTTACGTAAACAAATATAATTTAAATTGGCGTGAACGAAATTAAACGGGTTCTTTTTCTCATGACCATTGAAATTTTGATTACCAACCAAACCCAAAACTACGATGCTAGGTATCTCGCCTAAGAAAACGTTCGATATAGAGTGTGATTGAACACCACTTCCAATAGTGAAAGATTTCACTTCTGATCTTCGAAAATTCATCTGAATATTTCCACCTTCTAAAGCTTTAGCGTGACCGACTATAACAGAAGGTGAAACTTGAACTTTCCTAATGTACAAGCTTGCTTCTAATATTTGCAATTTATAATCGGATTTATCAGCTAAAAGACAGAAACTGTCCTTCGCTCTCTCAAATTTTATTTTCAAATTCACGCCGTTTATTAACAATTTAGACTGTTGACCCAAATCGAAATGCAGCTTCCCGATTAAATCCATTTCCTTTGATTCCGATGATAAGGCGTTTCTTTTTATTAAACCAGCGTTTTCTGTCGTGCTCGGGTCGTAGTCATCCATTTTTTCTGTGTCTTTAAAAAACAAAGCGCTAGTGAGATAACTTTCTCTTGCATCGCGTGAGGTGAACAGTAATGATTCCAGATAAGCCTTATATGCGTAATTCGCGTCATTCAGTATCGGACGATCGTTGAGAGAAACTTGCATGGAAGCAAATGCAGTGTTTAATATATAATTTATAGGAGTTACTTTAGCACCAGCAGGAATCGATGTTCCATCTCGCTTAACGATTTTAGCTTTTAGGTGGAGAAAAATTTGAGATGGGTCAATGTATTTTTCTGAACTTGATCCTGATACGAGAAATTCTATAGGGCCGCGTTGACTTATGCTAGAGACCGGTTAAACTTCAATGAAAGCACTGTTTTCGATCGCAAGTTGCATGAAATTTTTCTCGAACAAATCGAGTTCACTCTTCAAACACGGACATGCGTTAGTAGCCATGATCAACAATAAATGATGCGGAACCATAAGAGTTCAGTTCATTTATAACTATCCGGAAAAAATGTCTTTTTTTCTGCGCTTTGTAGTGATGGACTTCTTTCTTTTTCTTCGTTTTCGACCTCCAGATTGCATTTTCTTGACGACATCATCGGCGATGTTGTCTCTCATTTCTATGAATCTATTTTTAACTGATGGTTTGAAATCCTTCCCGGCTAAAACGTCAGATGCAACGCCTACTCCTGTTTTCAAAATTTTCCGACCAAAATATTTCCCGATTAAAGGTACTACATGCCGAAAAAGATTTGAAAAATACCCGGACCCTCTTTGTATAGCTCTTCCTGCAAAATATGGGAGACCTGTTCCACTCTGATTTACATAATATTCAGTGCAATCTTTAGGGCACAACATGTTCGTTGCGTCTGAATGAACGTGTGATACAGCTTGTCTTTATATCTGCACGAAAGACAGCACGAGAAATATTTTACCATCAGTAAAATGTATATAATCACCTGAAGACCCTCGCAATTCCACCTCCACGTTTTCAATATAATTTTTCTGAAGATCGAGGTACAATGGATTTGAATAGCTGCGGACGACCTGATCACCCTCTTTTTCTTTTAATACTGGAATAATTTTTAGTAACGGCGCCATTGTGTTTCCAACTATTTGACTCGATATCAAGTCGGTGTATACGAAAACTTCAGATATTCCCGCCTCCAGTTGTAGACGATATTGGGCTACGTGTTCACCAACTCCAAATTTCATTTCTTCGAAACCTAGAATATCGGCGAACTCTCTTGATAAAAGTAGTTCATGATCATCTGGAACTGTTAATTTAACTGTATCATTTTTTAAAACGTCGATTTTAATTTTATCGAGATACTTTGAAAGTTGTTTCCCGTTTGAATATAAACCTTGAGGTAAAGAAAAGTTCTGTGTTTTCATGACCTTTGTTCTAAGCATAGTTTTTCTTATTTCGAAGTAATCACCCGAATCTATATTCACTGTTGATCCTGCATAAAAATGAAAAGAAGTTCCTGTCAGTATCGTAACATTTCTTTTCAAACTCAGCAGTGCAGCAAAGGTAGCGCAGTTGTCTTTATCAATGATAACTTCAAAACCTGGCGATACTATTACAGTCACATATCTTTCACTTTCATCAAGAGAAAAACGCACAACGCCTTTTATCATAACCATGTTTATATTATCATTTATAACATCAAAGAATTTCAAGTCTTTATTGTTGTTTTCTTTGATACTTTTGACTGGAATAATTTTTTTAGCCTCAAGCAGTTTTCGTTTATCAACCAAAGTAATATACTGTTCGCTCACGTCCTTCATGCCAGGTCTGAGTTTTAAATTTGTGTTCAGTTTAAATTTTGTAGTTGTTGTTAAAACTACGTTCAATTCGATCAAACTCAAGAGCTTCAGTAATAGCGGAGCGTTATCTTTCTCTATTCTAATTTCATAACCGTTTGGAATGTTCAACGTGACATCTTGAGTTTCATAATTGACATCGAAGTTGACAATATTCGTGTTTGCTGTGTACAGTATGTTTCTATTTATAGCCTCAAAGGCGGTGTCATACTTGTTGCTAGAAATCAAAATATCGTATTCTTTGATGTCGGGCTCATCAACTTCATCCGGATAAGTGACTTGGTATTTTGAATTCTTTTCCGTAATATTATGCCACGATTTTGGAAAAATTATATCTGTCAGAGCACACTTCCAATTCGATCCTTCTAAATTTAAGGGTGTTGGCAATTTGGTTATAAAATGACTCTGTGTGTTGTTGGGGAAAAGTTCATTGCTAACATTGCTAGCCAAAGTAATGAAAAATTGATTTCTCATTATTTCAAGTCAGAAGCCTTGATCCAGCTGTTGTACAGGTCAGAGAAGCCAAGCCATCTAACATAAAACTCTTTGCTTTTACCGAATCCACGCGATTTTAGAATTTTTTCGATACCCCAATAATCTTGAGAGGATTTAATAACACGCTGCAATTCTTCACCGTACCAGCGTCCAGTAACCGTTTCACCACGAAGATCAATCAAACCATAAGTTGGGGGATTTGTGGGATAACGCTTATTAATTAAAAAAATTTCCACAGACCAAGGTGTCTTGTATGATTTACGTTGTATTATTTTTCGAGTTTTCAAAACTCTTACCTGGTCATTCAGTTTGAATTTGAAATCAATAGGAGCCTTCGAACCGTACAATCGTTCAAATATTTCCGAGTGGTGAATTTTTCGTATTTTCGAAGGAGCGAATCCAGTGCTGCGGTTCACAGTATCGTTTATACTTTTGACAATGGCAGGTAAAATATCAATGTATTTATACGATCTTCGGTATGTGAACGCACGGTACAGTTTGCTTTTTATTGTTCGAATCATCCGTTCAGCTATGGCAGCTTTCGTGTCAGAAAACATGGAGTAATGCTTCACGTTATGTTTTTTTAAAAAAGCTTGAAACTTTTTGTTGTAAAACTCGGTACCCCTATCAGTCTGAAGGTGAGAGCATCTGTCTGTTTTGAAAATTTTTTTGAAACCCCTTAAAACCTCATCTTGTGTCTTATTTTTCAGTAGTTGAACGAAGAGTTTGCGACGAAAAACATCTACAACTACTAAAAGATATTTGTAGCCTCTGTTATCTCGAGCATAACTTTTAAGATCAGCCAAGTCCATATGCCACAATTCATTCACACCCAGAGAAATTATAGGGCGAGTTTTGATCTTATATTTTCTGACATGACGATGCAGAGTGTACGGATCCTGACTTATTAACCAATTTTTGACTTTGCGTACTGGCACTTTAGCTTGCTTAGCTAACTTGTTGATACCTCCTAACGATGCTGGGTTTTTAAAATCGTAGTAAATGTCTTTCAGTATTCCAACCATTTTTTACCGGGACTGTGCGACCGCAGTTTTTTCCTTGACTTCGGGGTTTTTGCTTTCCCGTGAGTCTTAACCGGAGTGAAATAAGATTCGAGAAATGGATCTCTTAAAGGAGAACGTTTGGCGCGAGCTTCCATTTCATTTTGCTTTAATGTATTGTTTTGAATCCATTCAATGGGAATGTTCTGCTTTGTGAGATGGTGAAAGAACAAAGGAAAACTTGGTGGTATGTCAACAAATTTCCTGTTACGCATAATGTATGAGAAAAAATCTATAATATTTGATCCAGGAAGTGGCTTTCCCTTAATTTCTACTACACCCAGTTTTGACCATGACATATCACCCTCTCTCATTTTGTCAATCAAAAGTGGAACGAATTTTCTTGTCGAGAGCGGTATTGACAATAATATCTGTTTGACAATCGGATCCGCATCTTCTTCTTCTTCTATGGAAACTTTAGATGGCTGAGCTTCTTGTTCTTTACTATCAGGAATGACTGCAACCTTAACGGGATCTACTGGTGTATGAACTATTTTCTTGTATTTTGATAAAAGATTTGAAAGTAATTTAGCTTTGACATCGTCTGGAATATCGTTTGTATTCAGGAGTGACTCGATATCGCTTTCCAAATGGGATTCTACTTTATACCGTTTAGGTAGCGGTAGCAAGTATTCATGCGGAACCAAAGCCATTTTTTGAGCCATTTATCGCTGAAACAAACTTCCTATTGCACCAATAACAGCTGGGATGATATATGGTAAAAAACCACCTGCTTGATTTACTAAAATATTTTTTTTTCTTTTATTAGAGACTTTTTTATCACCAAGTTTTCTAATGACTGATTTATATTTTTTGATTTTTGAAACTTTAACAGGAACGTTCCCGTGTAAAACGTTGTAACAAACCTCACAAATAGAATGCAGCTGTGAAGGAGTGATGGTTTTTAACAGAGCTTGACGCTGAGATGGTGTCGTAGATTGCAAAAGTTTTAACAGGTGTTAGTTTTTACGAACTGATTTCATGATTTAGGAACAAAGACCCAGTATTTACCGTCAGCATCCGGAAAACAAGAACTTCTCAATCGACACACCGAGGAAGATAAAGGGTGACAATCGATAAATATGTATGAAAACGGAGTCTCCGTTGCCTTTTTATATGCATCCAAAAAGAATCTGCACTGGCCGGGAAAAGCTTGACGAGCTAAACACTGAACCTGACTGGAATCTCTGATGTTTCTGAACAACACCAAATAATGCGTGTTAAGGGAAATATTGCGAAAAACTTTATTTTTCGGAAACAAATTTTGAGTGATTAAAATTACGCTCTTATTTTCGTGATGTGATTTAACGGTAAACAGTTGTGAGACACTACCGTCAATGGCTTCTAAGAGGTCGTCTATAATTATTAAATCATAATTATCGAAATTTTCGGGCAGCCCTTGATGGAAATGTATATCTAAATTATTTTCCTCTAAAAACCAAGGTTGGAACACAGAATAACACCACAGTACGTTTTCTATTTTTTTTTCGTAAACATTACTTTTTATTATTTTCCTCACAAAAGTCGATTTACCAGATTGAGAAGGTCCGCTCACCAAACAGGTGGATGGAAACCTCAGCATGAGATCATGTTTAAACACGTTCGCAGAGCTTTGAGTATTCATGGGGAAACAGCTGAACGCCGACGAAATATGGTTTTAGAACACCCTTTTCCAAGTAAAATATTCTAATATCATAGACGGTTGTTTTTTTATCTTTAAAGCATGTATGGAAATATATGCGTCTACCCAAGTGTATTGACCTATAACAAGAAGTGTTTGTTATGTTGACAGATCGAAAACTAGCAGGAGAAACGTCAACTCTAGTAAGCACAACATAGATGGTGAGAAATAAAACGAACAGGAAAGATATCACGATCAAATAAAATCGTATTTTTCTATCAACCATTATGAGGAGAGTTATTTTTATATCCTCACTGACCGGGAACTAAACAAAGAAGCAATTATGTTATGTGAAAAGCAATATATAGAAGGATGGAACACAGACCACTCCAGAAACGCACCAAAAAACAACAAGACCACTCCAGAAACGCACAAAACACTACGACCACTCCAGAAACGCACAAAACACTACTACTAGTGTTTTGACTAAATTCAATTATTAGAAAGGCTCACGCTCCTGGATGAGGGGAGAGGTCCGTGGATGAGACATTTTATTCATTCAAATCAATTCGCATTCACGCCTCGAAGTTGGGAAGCACAGAATACCAACTTCAGTCGACCACCACTATGGCGCCGGTGGGGTTCGAACCCGAATCCTCGCAAAGTGAGTCCGACACTATGACAACTCGACCACCACAACGGCCTGGGACAAGAGAGCGAGGCTTTGAAGAAAATACGGTCTAAAGGAGGCCATAGCAAGGGTGGGAAGTGACAAAGTCCATTTCGGAGCAGCAAATTTCAGTATTCGGAGCAGTTTTGGAGCAGCAAAATATAGGATTCGGAGCAGATATTTATAAATTGGAACAGCGAAATTAACTTAGGGCCGATAGTTTAAATAAGTAGGTGGCAGTTAAGTACAGTTGAATAAAATACGCTCTTCTCGGTAAGAATCGTTTCGCGGCAAGCAGGAACAAACATTTTTTGGCGTGCTTTCCGAAATTCGGGAATACTGAAGCAAAATTCCGTATCTCTGGTGCAGAAAAATACGAAAATACACTATTGGAGCAGGATGGCGCAAGATGTTAATTTTAGCGCAGAGCGGCGCAATTCGCGCAGAGTTCCCATCAGGGGCGTAGAAAGAAATTTCGTTCGGGGGGGGGGGGAGCACTTTCATTTCGGGGGGGGGGACCAAAGTGACAGAACAATGGATTTGGCCATCTTTTTCCCTTTTTTCGGTCATTTTCTCACATTTCGGGGAGGGACTAGACCCCCAAGTCCCCCCCCCCTGGCTACGCCCTTGGTTCCCATCCCAGCCATAGGCTAAAAAAATGTTGAGAAACACTGTGGTAGAGGCAGTGCCCCGTCTTAACGCATGGGCCCACCCGGGCACGACCCGGGGGCCTCAAGAGAAGAAGGGCCTCAGAAAAACGAGAAGTAGTTGAATTTTTCGAGAATTTTCCAGGTAGGGCTTTAGAAAAATCACTTGGTCCGGGGGGCCCATGATGATCTTAAGACGGCCCTGGCTAGAGGACAGAGTTCAACCCAAATTTCTTCTTAAGGCCGGTTGGCTGAATTGGTTTTCTGAGGTTGCCTAACTTCCAAGTGTAAATATAGCTTACGTTTAATTTACATCTTCATTTTGCTGTGTGAGAAACCTTTCTATTACTATTAGTATGTATTAGAATATTAGAGTATGTATTAGAGTATTAGAAATGTAAAAATAGTGATATCTTTTATTACAGCGAACCAGTTATCGTGCGTTGCTATGATGTTCCTTGTCATTGGTATCTTCACTGTTGGCATCGGCCTCCTTTGCCTTTATTTACACAAACCTTGTAATCAGTTAGGCCCGTGACACACTGGACCGTAACTAGGCTGGGGCAACCGGGACCCCGAGCCGAATGGGGGGCCTTACAAAAAACGTACACTTATTTTGCATAATTTTTTCCTTCGAAGGGGAGGGGCAATAAATTGTCTGCCCCGGGGCCTAAAGAAGGTACGCTACGGTACTGGTGATACACTTGCTCCTGGAAAAGCTTGCTTATTTGCTACTAGGTAGCGTGCTTGTTTAAAGCATGCTCGCCGAGCGTAAACATTTGTTAGGACCTAGTACAGCCAGAGGCTTATTTGTTATAGGCATATTTTTGATGTATGCTTTGTTTTGTGTGTGTGTGTGTGCCACTCTCAATACTTGATGAATAAGTATACGAAATTTTTCGTATTTAAGAAATAGGTGTGATAAATGCGAAATGTGCAAGTTTTTATGAATGAATATGAAAATTTGATTTTCACCACTTTTCCGCGAATCTCAATAATTTACACTTTTTGAAGCCAAATTAAGTAATGTAATGTTAAAGCGATTTAAAACATGTAAAACGTGTAATTTTAAAAAATTGGTAACTTTTTTTTATATATATATTATTTTTTTATATATATATTATTTTTTATATAAATATTATATATAAATTATGCCTGTAAGTGTTCATGTTAAAGCCCAGCAATATGATCTTTGTTATGTGCTTTTCATTTTCAATCATGTAATACTTCTCGCGTCTGACTCTGACTTTCATCTATTTGACACGTTCTGATAATAATTGCCTATTATTTTTATTAGTAGAGCTCGGATTATATGCAAATGCACATGTGCGCATGCATTTTCATATTTTGGCTTTTTTATCATTAATGCATAAAATCAAAAAAAATTCCTCAATAACTGCGTATTTTTAGAAGCTTTATTCAAGTTCAATATCTCTTTTTTTAAAATTATGTTTCAAATTAATAATATTTCTCATAATGTTTTCATAACATCGGTTTTTTCCCCCAGAGGTGGGATCTAGTGAATTAATAGATATGTTCGTAATACTGTATTTTCCAAATGTCAACCGTTTTACTGTAAGGCTATTTCTAGAGATATGTCAAAAGCGTTCATTTTTTTCGGAAATAGTGTGTCGAAAATTTTTTTTTACTGGTATTTCGTTACAAACTAGAAATTAAAAATTGCCTAAATAAATTGAAAATATGTAGAAATTAGCATATGCAGAGATATTTTTTTTTGTAAATGAATACGCACTAAGAAATAGAAAATATGCATTTTTTAAAAACATTTTTTTTTTGCATGATGATTTTTTTAATCCATATTTTCCCATTTTTGATTCATATTTTCTCATTTTTGGTGCATATTTCGGGATTTTTCTAGTGTACATTTTGGGTTTTTTATGAATATTTTGGCATTTTTAAGAACATATTTGCGTATTAGGGCGTATTTTTGGAGCATATTTGAATATTTTAGAGCATATTTCGCCACTTTTCAGTGCATATAATCCGGGCTTTATTTATTAGTATTAGGCCGGGATTACACTGTAAAAGTTTCGTAAAAGTGCTTTTATAAAACTTGAAAAATGCAACCAATATAAACTGATCGATTACATTCGAGCCAATGCAACCGATCTGCTTATTGGTTGTATTTTTCAAATTTTATAAAAGCACGTTTACAAAACTTTTATAGTGTAATCCCGGTCTTAGGCATGCAAAAATGGCAATATCTTTTATTACAGCGAACCAGTTCCCATGCTTTGTCCTGGTGATTGGCATGACTGCTTTGTTCACTTTGGCTACATTCATCCTCGGTGCCTATGTCTACGTGTGTTGGAGAGAGTATAAGAGAAGCTTCAGGACCGGGAAACGTTATAGAAATGCTAATCCAGGTGATGCCGATTCCGTAGCTATTCTTATCCGTCCAGATCTCGAGCCGTCCACCAAAGCCAAAGAGAGCATCAAAATCAATACCACCGATAAGCTCAAATAATTCACAATCATGATTGGTGGAGCTTTTTAAATATGTGTTTCAAATAAAACATATAGTTTGATTTTACATTTTACTATTGTTACTTTTCTTATTTTCTCTATCGAAAATTACTGAAGCCCGGCTTTGGCTTAACGGGGGGCCCTTGGGCAAAGCATTAATTAAAGGTCCATAAGCAAAACGATGTTTGGTTAGTCATCGTGTATACGTTGTTTAAATCTGGGGCTGAATGAATGAACGGCAGAACTTTGCGGCCGGACTTATCCCATTGCTGAGATCTCTTCTAGCCCAACTTCAAGACTTCAAGGTAGAGCCTGGAGCAATAATTAAATTCCCATGACGGTAATCGATTCCGGGCCACCCCAGTGCAAACTAGGAATGCTAACCACTAGACCTCATGGGATACATTTTAGAATGTAAAAATCGTGGAATCCGGGGTTGAATGCAGGCACAGATAAAGAGGGGGCAATAACCCTCCCAAGACCCTCTTGGGCAAGCGATGGGGATGAATCTTTCTTACACATCTCCGGATACGATACTTTTTTGAGAAATAGATCTGATAGGAAAGGGGGTGGAGTGTTGATATACGTGAAATCATGTTTGAAGGCTAGAGAGTGTAACGTGCAGAGAAGTGATATTGAAACCATATGGGTTGAACTTGAGAACAAAAGACGTCATAAGCTTATTGTTGGGGTTTGTTACAATCCACCGAATAGGGATCAAAACTATATCGCCAAAATGCATGATGAAATTTCCTACATGTGTAAGCGAAAGAGGGTTCTCATACTAGGGGATTTCAATTACCCGGGTATTGATTGGGAGAACCTTTCATCTGGAAATCAGTATGAAAGAGACTTTCTTAAGTTGGTGCTCGAAAATTTTTTGTATCAGCATGTATCAGAAGCCACTAGGGGTACTGCTATTTTGGATTTAGTTCTTACTAGTTCTGAGGATCTAGTTGAACATGTTTCGGTGGGGGAAGAGTTTTCTTCCAGTGATCATCGTATCGTCAGATTTCTCTGTAACTTTTCCTCGGGTAAGGTTGATAACAAAAGATTGGTTCCTTGTTTTCGGAGAACTAACTTTGATGTTTTGCGAAGAAGGTTAGCGGAAGTTTTCAAAGACCGGTTGGAATCAGTAGGGGTGGTAAGTCAATGGGAAGAATTTAGTACGAAGCTGTCCTCTGTTTTGCACGACGTCATACCCTTTGTTCGAAAAAAGCGTGTTTGTACATCACACCCTCTATGGTTCACGGATAGCGTGCGGAACCTTTATCTTGAAAAGAAAAGAGCATTCAGAGAGTATAAAAGTGGACGAGGTGACCTATCATTGTTTACTGATAAAAGAAGACTGTTGAAGAAAGCGATAAGGGATAGTAAAAAGCAAGTTGAATCTAGGTTGGCAGATAACATTGGCTCTGACCCAAAATCATTTTTTCGATACGTCAATAATGGATGTAAGGGGACAGTTGGCCCCCTCTCGATAGGAGGCTCAAAAGTAGAGAGCAATGTAGGCATGTGTAGTGCTTTCAATGACTTTTTCGCGTCGGTTTTTAATGGAGATAATGATATTCGATATACGGGTGTTGCATGGGGTAATAAAACGCTCAACGATATTCAAGTGGAAGACGTGGAGGTCCTAAATCTTCTAAGAAATGTATGTGCAAGCAAAGCACCAGGACCAGATGATATCTATCCCAGGGTTCTCAGGGAAGGTGCTAATGAATTGTTGGGGCCAGTCGCACAGATATACAGGAGTAGTGTTGCTGAGGGTATCGTCCCGAGAGATTGGAAACTGGCTAACGTTGTTCCGATATTTAAGAAGGGTAGTAGAGAAGTGGTGTCTAATTATCGTCCAGTGAGTTTGACGAGCTCCCTCTCGAAAATTTTGGAAATTATCATCAAAAGGCAGTTTGTGAAGTGGATAGACGAGAATAATGTATTGTCGGATAATCAGCATGGGTTCAGGAAGGGGAAGTCATGTGTAACTAACCTCCTTTGCTTCTATGATTACGTGACTAAGGCTTTGGGTAAGAGCAAAAATGTCGACGTTGTTTACCTTGATTTCCAGAAGGCATTCGATCGGGTCCAACATGGCAAACTCTTGAAGCGTTTACACGAGATTGGAATAGGGGGCAACTTGCTGAATTGGATAGAATCGTGGTTAAGAGACAGGTCGCAACGAGTTATGGTGAACGGGGAATTCTCTGGTTGGACAGACGTCACAAGTGGAGTTCCTCAGGGAAGTGTCCTTGGCCCCATACTTTTTTCACTTTTTATCGATAAACTCGATCAGGGTATCGATGGAATTACTAGCAAATTCGCAGATGATGTGAAGCTAATGAGGGTAATCGGGAATGAAAGCGATAGGGAGTTGCTCCAGACCAACTTAAACAAGATTGCAGCATGGGCAAATGAATGGAGCATGACGTTTAGCTTAGATAAGTGCATGGTCGCTCATTTTGGTTCGAACAACCCACGGTTCTCTTACGAGTTGAATGGTGTCACTATCCCGGATGCAACTAGAGTCACCGATTTGGGAATTCTCATTGACGAGCGACTTAAGGTTTCTGAACACTGTTCAGCGGTTGTCAAAAAATCGAATAGAATGCTTGGTCTCATTTTCAAAAAGGTCTCTTCGCGTTCTCCTAAAGTCATTCTTCCGCTTTTTCGAGGCTTAGTTCGTCCTGGACTGGAGTATGCTGTAAGGTTTTGGAGACCATACCTACAGAGGGACATAGACTTGGTTGAAGGGGTGCAGAGAAGAGCTACGCGTGTCCTTATTGGCACACAGGGCTTGAGTTATGAAGAAAGACTTCATTTTTTGAATATGTTCACATTGGATGAACGCAGGTGTCGAGGAGATATGATCGAAGTGTTCAAAATTTTCAATGGGATGGATAGGATGGACCATGAACTTTTAGTACACCGCCAATCGACTGCTTTTACAAGGGGACACCAGTATCGATTGGTGAGGGACAATGCAAGGTTATGGTGTCGCAGGGAATTTTTCTCCAATAGGGTTGTTAATAAATGGAATAGCTTACCCCCGGAGGTAGTAAATTGTAACACAATTGACACGTTTAAAAAGAAATACGATAAACATGTTGGGGTAAATCGAGAAGCTATCCATTCTTAGAATAAGACAACCATAAGTATTCTTTATGGGCATTGTATAATATTTTATCATGTGTATATATTGTTTGTAATTTGTGTTAATTGCATTTTTAATTGGGTTGCTGTATTTTTGAAACATATGACAACCATATTTTTATGGGCATCTTTTTATCAGCCGCCTCGTTGGGCATTTTGCCTGTTGTGGCGTTGTATTTGTATTTGTATTTGTATTTATAAGAGCCAGAAATATAATGGAATATGATGATTCTGTTCCTTAAAATACGGGACGTATATTCACACACACCTTCGCCTTTTACTGATACACTGATTCGCCCTTCTTGATACACAGTGCTGTCTTTACGCATGGGCCCACCCGAGCAAGACCGGGGGAAGTCAAGCGCAGATGGGGACCTCATGAAAATACGTGCGTCTGGTTTCTAGAATATATAAAGGACTTATTGTCATGTTGGCGAGAGAAATTTGTGGCGTCTGTAAAAAAAGATTTCGAAAGTAAATCCCCCCCCCCCCCTTATTAAGGAAACACGTGAGAAACGTCCACAAAATTTTATGTGAAGGTTCCATTTCTTGCTTTAAAGAGAACTTTTATGCAAAGTTTAGAACATTTTGTGATTACAGAGAACATTTGAAAGAAGTGCGTTCTGTTACGTAAACTTGACATAGAATTTCTGTTACGAGGATATAATCATCAAGAACAAATGAGTTTTCCTTTAAAAAAATTATAAACATGGATTTTTTTATAATTAAAGAAAAATCTATGAAACAAAAAAAATAAATTTTATAAGTCATTTCATACTCGCTATTCATGCGAAATCTGCGTTAAAACCCTTAATTTTTTAGTTTATTAATCACCTTTGCAATTTAAATATTGAAACAATTAAGTTTTATGTTTTTTCTGCTTTAACAGGGGTTTGATCCTTAAAATTTCTTGGGCTGTGTACTATTGACAATAACTTAATATGATTTTTAAAAAAACTAGTAAGATTCCTCCTGTTTTGATTCTATCATGTCCAAAAAACGAAGATAGTAATGAGAAAAACAAAAAAACCTCAGTCGAGTTAGTGGGATTCGAACCCACAACCTTCGCAATGCGTGTCTTAGGCCGGTATTACACTATGAAAGTTCTTTGTCAAAGATCATTTATAAAATACGTTTGACAAAAAATTTCATAATGTAATGGGCAACTTCGATAAAAGTCGCTCTTTATCAAGTTTTATTTTATCAAAGTTAGCCTCCTCGTCCTATATTTGAAAAAAGATTAATGCTGATGCTTTCTATACTGCAGTTTCAATTGCTGAAGTTTACGTATAGGCTATACTTTATGATTTCATAAAGAAATTAGAAAATGAGTTGTAAAGTAGTCAGTGGGAGCTACAAATATCTTAATGCCGTATATGTGAACATCAGCCTACAAAAACAGAAACAAACAGTTGGATGCATATCGGTTATAACGAATTCAATTCCGTCCTAGTGAACCTGCAATGCAATACTAAAATAATGTTGAATATATCGTTATAACGAATGGTCATATTTATATACGGGGTGATTATAAAAAAACTATCCCGACATATGGGCCCCTAACTATCATACCATTCACAGAAACTGAATGAAATTTTGACATAAGGTATTTTGAGGTATGCGCTCAAGAATGATATGGAAAACAACAGTGTCACTCTAACAGTTACGGTTACAGTGAGAAAATTTCGAAAATATCAAATGGCAACACCAAGTTTTTTGTATTGGAATGCGATCTCCATACTGAAAAATACTAAATAGCGTTGGAATGGCACCTGTAGCACGAAAATTCCCGGAGCTAGGCAAGGAAAAAGTAAAAAGGACTTTGCCGTGCACCAGAGCATTAATGTTCGTTTCATTCGTCACACCGTTTTTTCGGCTGAGATCCCAGCCTGATTAGTCCTCCACAAGGTCTTGTGGAAAATTTGTGAAACACAATAAAATGCTTTATTTTATGCTGCTTCTCTGTCCTTATTGGTTGTCCTCACTTTTAGCCTATCTACCGCCGGTGATTTTCATGCTACAGTTGCCGTTCGAACGCTATTTAGGGTTTTTCACAATGGAGATCACATTCCAATACAAAAAACTTGGTGTTGCCATTTGATATTTTCGAAATTTTCTCACTGTAACCGTAACTGTTAGAGTGACACTGTTGTTTTCCATATCATTCTTGAGCGCATACATCAAAATACCTTATGCCAAAATTTCATTCAGTTTCTGTGAATGGTATGATAGTTAGGGGCCCATATGTCGGGATAGTTTTTTTATAATCACCCTGTATATGGGATACAAGGGGTCGAATATTTTCAAGTAATACGTCACCACTCGTGGTGGGGGGGGGGGGGTTCGCGTTTGCTGACTTTAATGACAAGGTGAGGGGGGCGGAAGGAGTTCGAGTGATGATTGTTTGAGAAATAGAGGGGTAAGAAAATATGAAATTGGGTTATGGTATTTGGTTGGTATATATGAAATGGTATATTATTTCCGAAAGTAAAGTATTTATGTAAATTAGGCCCTATACTTCTGGTACTTGCAATCAGGTAGTGGGAGCCCTATAACATCACTCGGTCTGGGGCCGTGGCCCCCTCAAGGGGTGGGCTGACAAGGCTCCAGCCCTGGGGCCCGGGATGATTTTCATCATTTTTTTTGTTTTTTCAACTATAAATTCATCATAAAAGGGAACGTGAAAGATCCCAGCCTAGGGGCCCCGCTTCAGGATGTGGGGGCCATGCCCGGGGCCTTATGATGCTCTTAAGTTTTACAGATATGGGTTATAGCCAGGGCCGGACTTAGGGGGGGGGGTGCGAAAGGTGCGGTCGCACCGGGCCGCAAAATTTCAAGGGCCGCAATTCTTCCAAAAGAAACCCTTTTCTTTCTCAGCAGTTGTTCTGGAAATGTTTTATTAAAACGTAATTTTTTTTCCCCATCAAACTATTATTGATTGTGAAAGGAGGCTTTCAGTTAGAAGCCCCTATAATATCATTTTTTGTGTTATTAGGTATATATACTAGCTTATTTCAAGCAGGAAAAGAGTATGCAGGTGGTCACATTTTTTACCCTTAAAAAAATCATTCTAGCTTTTCTTTCTGCCATTAAAGATAACGTTTCTCAACCTATGGTCCGTGGACCAGAAGTGGTCCGCAAGCAGACTTCATAATTTAATTCTGACTGAATGAAAAATTATTCAACCATTGTGGTTGATAGGCCTAATAACGATATGGAGTTATCTGAAAATTATGCCTTCATGCGTTACACGTAATAACGTATAAGCATCTAATAAAATATCGTGTAGTAATAATGATGTATGTAGGTTCACCATAGATCTATGAAAATGCAATCTTAAATTCGGGATGTTTCTAAAATTTACCAAAAAATTCAATTGCTGAAAAATGAGGAAAATAAACGGCTGCTAAAAATCACAGTTAAAAAATGTACACAAAAGAATTATTCAAATGAACGGATCACTTTATTTCATTGAGAAAAAAATATGGTAACTAGCATCTCTTAAATGGAGTAAAATACGGAAGATCGGAAATTGTCACCGAAATCCGCGCCAGAAGTAGACACAATCACCAATTTGTGTGAAAAACGCTGAAAAATTGTGGAAAAAACGTTGAACTTGACAAATATGTGAGGTATATATCTCACGTATTTATATTTAAAATATAAATATATATTTTTTTGCAATAATTATCATATAATTTATATATAATGAAAATGATGTGTATGCATTACTTCAGTGAGTATTAAAAATTCAAATAAATTGGAAAAACAAGACAATATGTATAAAAAAACCGGTACAACCAAAATTACAGGAATGTCCCGTAATACGGGACAAAAGTGGTCCACCAATTTGTTTCAGACAGTTTAATGGTCCTTGGGTTCTGAAATGTTGAAAAACGCTAAGATATAACGGCTACATCAACCAAGAAAAAAGAAACATGCTTAGGGCATCAAACAAAAGGGACGCCAGAAAAGAAATCTAGTAATTTCATCCTTCCCTCATTGGAGTTACCATCTGGTCTAAAGGTACCAATAGTGCGCACAATGTGTAGTTTCATCCGGTGGTGCCTCCATTAGCCATAGTAGCCTGTGGCATGGACATCTCTAAATGATGACTGCCACGGAGTGAGGTAACTTCGGAGTGTTAATTGCATACCTTCCTGGGAACTGTCATGATGTTTTCCTAGGGAGCAAGGCCGTAGTGTGCCTTTCTGGGGCAGACTTTTCCTTGGAGCCCTTCGGAAAAAGTTTCTATTAAGCAAAAAGAATTTAAATTTTTTGGAGTTCCCCCTATTACGCTCGGGGCCCTGGAGCAGTGCCCCGGTTGCCCCAACCTAGTTACGGCCCTGCTAGGGAGGCTTGAAAACTTTTTCGAAATTTCTTAACACCACCATCTGAGAATCATTCTCTCATGCATTCCGAAAGGCGGATATACAATGTATTAATTGAATTTTTGAATTTCAAGTTTGAATATTCAAATATTGAGATTACAATCTTAGATATTATTTGTGGCAATTGGTTTTAAACAAGTAATAACATTGGAGTGCTCATATATAACGAATCCCACTTGAAGCGTTTTTCAAAAACTCGTCATAAAAAACGTTGTAGGCAGGAAAATGCTCTAAACGGGAAATTTTATGTGTTAGTAAAAGGTAGAATTACGAAAATAAAAGTCGTACTCACACCTTTCCAGGGGTGCCTGGTCACAGAACTTTCCAAGTGGGAACGTTAAACGGAATACACTTTATTTCTGTGAATACCAGTGAATCCCAGTACTCTTGATTCCTTTACTACTATTATATACATTAGTTCAGCAAAAACAATAAAAGATTGGAAAAATGATCAAAGTTATCGAATTGTAACATATCTTTGCTAAAGATGATGCAACGCTTTAAAAGTATGTCAGAAATGTATGTCTGTTCAATATGATTCGAGCCACGAAGAAGTGTAAGCAGGTGGACCACGTGCTAATTATTATTAGTCACTTATAAATTTCGTCAAATTAATTAAAACGCGATTTACATTCAATTTATTGTGTTTGATTACGATCTCAACTATCAATGCGTTCCTGAAATAATTAAAAAATAAGTGTAATAAAATGAGTTCTTTTCCTGAACAATTTTTTCCCCTTCAAGATTTATGTTTGTGAGTCTAAAAATTTACAAGTTGGAGAGTGACTGATAAACTTTTTTTTTGGAGGGGCCGCAAAAATTTTTTTGCACCGGGCCGCAAAATTCCTAAGCCCGGCCCTGGTTATAGCAAGATTGGGGTTGGATGGGTCAATGAAGGTTACATGTCGTGGGTGACAATCTACGAGTCCGCAAATTTTAGGGCGCGGGGTTGTTTCCAAGTTTTTCCATAGGGAGCCACACTGGTGGATCGATTTTTTTTCAATGGATTAAGTTCCATAAAATCGAAAGTTGTATTTCAAGAAAAAAGCCCGAATATCTCTCTGAAGCACTACCGTACTATTGCGAGAATCGACGTCGGGTGTGTTTTGTCAACGCGATAGCTAGATGGCGATCTCTAGCTTTAGATAACGCTCTGATTCTGTTCATTCCCATATAACCACTCAAAGAAGGATCGACGTAACTACAGATTTGTGTCAGAGTTCCTCACTCTTCGTAAGCCAATGCGCCACAGCGTTGGTTGATTTTCAACTTTGAGCCCTGGAGTCTAGTCGATCTCACGTTAAAAAGTCGCGCCACTGAGAGCAACAGTCCTACAACAATACAAATATTCAATCATTACGCTTCACTCACAATTTAAAATATCGATGGCAGCACTGGAAAATCAGACAACACTAGATAGGCACTCAGACTGTTAGGTACACTCCCACATTTCCGGCACAACTCATTCGGTAGTAACTTGCCCATGACGATAGACCGGAGTTTTGCTAGGTTTGAAAGAAAGTCTTTGTAAACGTTAGAACCATTGAAATATTGATAACAATTCAATGGACCACTTACAGCCATGATTCCATGGCTCCCTTGTCTCAGTCAATGGTTTACCCACGGCTCCCTTAATACTTGAAGTACTACTTCAAATCACTGAATAGTTACACATCAATATAGGTAGCTTGGCTCTGATAAAGGCTGGTGAATCGCCCATAGAAGCTGCGACTCATACTTTGAGAACAACTGACTTGCAGTACACGGGTATTAATATTTTATTCAAAAGCTACGTGAACATCTTTAATGTTTGTGATACATACGTAAATAATTTTAATTTTTTTTAATTTTTAAGTCTGTTGGAGGACCAGCTCTTCCCTCATCGCGAATAGGTTGAGGAGTCAGTTTTCTTCATTAAACTCGAATATTTACGTGGTATCGGTTTTCACGAATATCGGATCTGTCGAATTTTTTTCACGTGCCACTTCGCTATATCCGGGCTCGACTGACACATCACTGGATTTGTTGGTTCATATAGATGATACATTTATTTCATTATCATCTGAGATAGTTGACAGTAAACCAATATCAGGTGGGAAATCTTTTATCAGATGTTGCCTCATCATCAATGTTTAATAAAAGAGTTATGCTGATGCACTTCCTATCCTGCACTGTGACGTATTAACTGTTCAAAAACCTGCTATTTCTACGCAGGGCCGCAACTAGATATTTTGTAACCCAGGGCAAGACGGCATTTTGGCGCCCCTTGTAATGTAGAAGCAGTTAAAGGGTGAATTCGGCACCCCCCTTCTGGTTCAACCCCGGTGGTAAAACGGCCTTCCCCCCCCCCCCCGCCGTATCTCCGCCCATGCTCGGCACCCCCGCGCTCATGACGAAATAAGTTTTACTTAAATACTTATTACTATTAATTCATCAATAAGTGTGATTCACACTAGTAATTATTAATCAAGATGGTTGGGGAACGATTGAGTTAATGAATTTAAAAATTTAAATTCAAATAATTTTAATGAAATATCGTATAAAAATATCTGTACTGTTTTCATTAATTTCTGTAAATTTAAAATGTTTTTTTAAAAAAGCTTGTGATGAGAGGAAATATTTTACCCTGCACTCCCCCCCCCCCCGGGCCCTCTTTACTTCTCTTGTTGATCTGAAGCAACCTAGTAGAATAGATCGGGATTTCAGGACATGCTGAGGTGAGCACCTCTACCAATCAACAAAACCACCATCAATTGCCATTGTTCTTTATAATATTTTACTAACATCTTTTGCCAGAAAAACTAAAAAAATAACTTTTTGATTCCTTAATAGTGCATGTACATTTTGAATGCCCAGAAGAACATCGATCATGTTGGTTTCAAAACCCCTTTCATCCAGTGGCGTCGGAGCCGGGGGTGCTGTGGGTGCTCGAGCACCCACACTCTCTTGTAGAATGGGGCAGAGCACCCACAGAATTGATTCAGGAATAAAAACCTCCTATACAGATTTCTGATTTTTTTTTCCCCGTAAATATCGAACACGAAAAAAAAATTAGTCTTGATTCTTGCTATAGTCCCCGCTGCCATCACAATTGACAGAGCTTTGAGGCGCCGATACAGCAAACATTTTACTGTAGTGTCCCCCCCCCCCCCGCTTTCTCCCATTTTTGCTTGTGCCCATGTTCCGTGTTTTGCCTAAAGGATGGAGGGTATCCAGATGCATATGTTTTGGTGTGGTGTCAGAACCCGGTGGTGCTGCTGCTGCTTGAACACCCACAGTGTTTTGAAGTAAACAAAAACCTAACAAAAAATGAAAAATATTTTTTTTCTTCATCCTCTTGTTTTGTCGTGTTGCTCTACTTATCATCTAGTGGTTATTCCTACAGCTTCAGGCACCTACGATGGGTATTTTTGGAGCCCACACCCGCTTTTTTACGATTCTGTCCACGCAGGCAGGGACGCAACTACGGGGAAGCAGGCGGGTCTGGTGCTCTGGGCGCTGAACCAGGAGGGGTGCCGAATCTATTCCTTTACTGCTTCCTCTTCATGCAAGGGATGCCAAAATTCCGGCTTGCCCCGGGTGACAAAGTATCTAGTTGCGGCCCTGCACGCAGGTGTCCTTTCTTTACCTCAGGGTAAAAGTATTTTACAATAAATGAAATTTTGTGTTGAGGGGGGTGGGGGGGGGTGATGCAGACACAACACGTTTCACTCGAATAAATGAATGCCTGCAAAGATTTTTTAAGGAAAATTTGTCTCCTTGTTTGCGACTGATACCGGCAGACATTGGCGTACGTAAGGGGGGGGGGGGTGTTGGGATTCTAACCCCCCACTGAGCCAAGATTATAGTATTATTTTGCAGAAAAAAACGTAAACCCCCCGAAAGGAAAAACCCCCTCGAGAAAATTCAGCGTATGCCTATGCCGGCAGATATGGGATAATTTGCTTACAAGTCTTGACAGTGGTGCAATTGTGCGTGCATTTATTTCCTTAGACCAGCGGTTCTCGATCGGTGCTCCGCGGAGTCCTTGGGGCTCCATGTGCACTTCAGGAAGGGCTCCGCAATCACTCGAAGAAAACAAAATAAATCAGTAAATTTAATAAATAAATAAAAGAGACGAATCTGCGTAGCTCCGTCATAGAAATTATATACTAAAAAGGGCTGCGCGAGAAGATAAAGGTTAAGATCCACTGCTTTACACTGCTCATCAAGGCAAGGTCTCTGAGTGTTTGGACCTTCTTTCATTTGAAGCAGCTAGGTTAGCAATAGTTCCACTTATACAGTTATCAAGTGGTTCTCAAGTGTTTGCCAACCATGGGTCCCTCGTGCATGGCTCCTCCAGGATGTGGAAACCATGAGATTGTGAGGGCTCAAAAGATGCCAGGCCAATGGTATCTTTTGCGGGGGGCCGCAACCTGATATTCACGGGCCCCTTTATAATTTATTTATAGCGTGAAAAACAAAAAATGGTGAGGATCGTCCCGGGCCCAGGGCTGCAGCCCTGTCAGCCTCACCCTTATGGGGGCCCTGGTCCTAGCCATCGTTTCTCCTCCGCCTTTTAGAAGTGCTGAAAGAAATCAATTTAGAGCACGGAACAGGCACGCATCAATGTTGCAAAGTCACAGTGAACCCACTAGGAACCGCAAGGTGCACTTTTTAGAACCACTGATATTTAAATTTGTTTATGTAAAAAAACTTCGTTTCATTAATGTATAGCAAAAGACTCTATATTGGGCAGGAGCAGCTCGCTAACAGGGTTTCAGTCCGGGGGGCCGGAGACGATTCTCTAATTTTTTGTCTTGCACATTGCAAATGAGCTATAGAAGACCACATGAAAAGTTTAGTCTGAGGCTCCGCTGCGGGAGGATACAGGGAATATCTTCCGAAAAAGCTTGCGGTACTAACCAAAAAAATCAGCATTTTAAGATGAAAGAATTCAATTAAAATATCATATATGGGTATTTTCTCTATATACCAATATGATATTTTAATTACATTTTCTTAAATATTTTCAATTTTTTCAGTTATCTATTTCTGATCACATGGAAGCCCAGTCTTTGTTCCTTCCTCCGCACTCTTCTGGAGCCATGGTTCCATTTGGAGCAATATTTTTGTTTGGAAATCAAACAATGTCGAGTACAGCCACGGTTCCTACCTGAAAGTGAAAGGGGGTGTGCCACGAGATCGGCCAAGACAGGGTGCCGCTGTATACAGTATTTCCAAAGTAGCGGCTCGTGGTGGGAAATTTGGGGGAAGTGCCAAAACAAATTTTCATTCTTGGTAGGAGCCCTGTTACCCCCCTCCCCTATCAGTTCGGGGTATGATTTTTAGATCTTTGTTTAAAGGTAGCCCTGCCCATGATCACGTGCGCTCGAACATTTTTTATTTCGGTTCTATCGAAGGATTTCAGGAAGTTCAGTGATCTTGGATGAGGAAACGATTCACTTTTTATTCTTTTATTATATACCGAATATTATTCTTTAAAGGGGTATGCATCTGTGACCATCACATGGGTTCCGCGTGACAGAAGGAAGATCCCTTTCTCAAACTGATAGAAATCTCGCTGTTTTTTCATTTTCCATTTTGTTGAAGCAGACCAGACCTAGGCAGTTGCGAAAAGTGTGATCCCACCTGGTCGCAAAATTTAGGGGGCCGCAATTTTCGTAAAAGAAATCCTTTTCTTCTGAAATGGGAAACATGATTTTTTTTCCCTCCTGAAACTCACATTTCGTGGGAGAAGAAACAGCTTCTAGTTTCAAACCCTGATAACATCAAAAAGTGCTCGTTTCTATTACAATTAGTGAAGGAATTCCAAAGAGCATATGCAAAGACGGGGTCTTGCAGTTTGGCCAACATCCCCTTGTGCTATGGCGTCAATAGCCATCGCTATCAGATGAAGCGGGAGAGGTCCAATTTCCAGCCCAATATAATATAATAATAAGAGAAAAGGGAAAAGGGGACTTGAGCCATTTAAATTGTAAAAAACATGCTCTTTCGCCTTCATCAACACTCCTTAATTTTATGGCCACTTACTTAAAGGGCCCCTTCAAAGTTTGCGTAATAGCCGCTCCGTATTCTTCTTTTCTCTCTCTCTCTCCCCTATATACTGAAGCCTCTTGACCTTTGTAATTGCCACCTGCAGGCGATTGACTTTATTTCATCTATTGTACGCATCCCTTCTTGGGAATATGTGCCTTCTGACTTTCTTGCTTCCTCTCTTCTTTTCTTTTCCTTCTCTTTTTTTCTTGTACAGCTTCCCCCCCCCCCACAGAAAACATCTTCCTCCCATATGCTTCGAAAGATCGTAGGGGGTGAACCTTGACCAATGATGTCAATTTATTTGTACCTACGTAATCCTCATCACCCAATGGAAGGATCTTTCTTTGAAGCCGGACTACCAATTAGAAATAGGGGGTTGGTACCCCTCAAAACTTTACTTTTTGGAATCTTTGAAAAATTAAAGCAGATTGATTAGTGAAAAACTAGAAATCAAGTTGGAAAAAAAATGTAGAAAGAGCAGAATTTTTTTTAAACACATTTTTCAACTGTAGCATCAGGAACGGCGATCATCCGTGATGAAAGGGATAGAGGAAAAGGTAGGAAAGAAATTCTTACCATAATTCTAGTAAATTATAGACGTTTAGTTAAAACATAAATTAGGAGGAATTAACAGGGGGCAGAGAAGGTGAAATTAGGTATAAAAAGTGATTAAAAGAGAGATATTCCAACATCAAATTAAAATTATTATAATTGAACATACAGTATTTTGTTTATGTATTATGCAGAATTTGATATCGTGTAAAATGGATTTTTCTAATTGACTTTTATTTTGTGTAAATATAACTCGTTCTTTTCATATGATCATTTGATTAAATATTAATGCTAATGAAATTTAACTGATTCTTTCTTTCATGAGTCATCGTTTTATTCTAAATGTATATTGGACCACTAGGAGCCTGGGTTAATCTAGATAATTATATATATATTCTTCCAGTGGTTCGATATAACAATGGTACCGTGACCATTCCCTTACAGTATTATTCCAAATTTTATTTTTGTAATACTGCTCTTAATTCATAAATTTACCCTTTTTCACCTTCAGATAAAAATGTCAAAACATGAACAAATGATGACTCTTGAGAGAATGTTCGAATTGATATGGTCATAATGTTAATTTAAAAGGAAAAAAAGAAACATTAAGTTGGTGTTGAAATTTATTATTGTATAGAAACTTTTGTGTTTTGGGAATTTCTACATTTACTTTCATTGAATTTTGATTTTATAATTTTGTGAAATCTTTTGAATATATTGCACTATGGCTGAAGATCCTAGCAATTTTAATAAGTTAGCGGGGTGCCAGGCATTAATTCCCCATTTTGACAACGTATCCGCTGTCACTCCCCGATATTTTGTTGATACGTTAGAGGCAATCGCAAAAACCGCAAATTGTACTGAATCAGAGAAATTATTGTTGCTAAAATCCAGAGTTCAGGGAGATGCGTTGACACAGATCATTAACAATGTTGATTTGGAAAATGAGCAGAATTATGAAAACTTTAAACAGAAATTTTTGGATTTTTTCTCCACCAAAACAAGCCTTCCTACACGACAGCAACTTTTCTCGAATTGTCGCATGTCCTCCGACGAAGGGGTCAAAATCTACGCTGCTCGTGTTTCCACAAATACACAAAAATTTTTCGGCAATGCCGATATCAGTAAACCCGAAGTGAAATCACTTTACGAACAAACACGACTAGCCAAATTCTTGGAAGGCCTCCTACCAAAATACAAAAGTTCTATTTTAGTGAAAGACCCACAATCGTTTCAAGATGCTGTGAATTTCATTGAAACTTTACAAGTTAATGAATCATCAACACAACACGAAACCATTTGCAATGTAGGGAGCACGGATAAGGAAATGGTCAACTTGATAGAGTCACATGCGAAGCAGACTCATGAAACAATTGCAGCAATCCAAAAGCAGGTGGAAAATCTTCAATTGCACTCCGTGCCCAGGCACGAAACCAATACACAACATCATTTTCAAAATAACCCCTACACAACTCAAGCATTCTCTGCACCCCCACAGCAACATACTCACACACAGGCGTGGACCGCAGGTTGCGGTGGAAACACTTGCTGCAACGAAACAATTTCACACAGATTTCCACTCAATGATTTTGAAGGTCATAGATACCCTCATTATGCTCAGAATTTTTGTGAAAACTGTGGTCGAAACACTCATACAACTTCAGAATGCTATGCTTATAATCCTGAGCACCGTTTCAACCAACGTTCACACGCACCACGCACTCAAAATTTTCATCAGACATTTCATTCTAATCGAGGACGTTTTAATACACGCAATCATTCACCACATCCTCGAAGAAGCAATAGAGGCAGATCAGTAAGATTTGAGAACAACAACACATCTCATTCCGGTAATTTAAACTAATTAGGGGAACGAACGAAAGTGCTTCCACTTCCGCGGCTAGAGTCCGTTCCCCCAACATGAATACCACTTCAACTTCTACAGAGCCGCAACAAGATACATTTATTACACAAGTTAAAACGATAAACACACAGATTCTGGATTCACAAGAAAATGACTTCTACCTTCCTGTTGCTGATGTGAAATTTGCTGGTTGCCAAACAACCAGTTTGATTGATTCTGGTGCCTCAGTCTCATTACTTCAGTATTCTGTTTTTCAGAAAATCAGAAATGACGCACGGATAAAAAAAGCTAACACTGATGTCAGAGTTAAATCTATTTCAGGAGAGCCACTAGATATTTTGGGGTCATTCAAAATCCCTCTCACTTTGGGAAATAAATGCATTATTCATTCATTTTTTATAGTCAGAAATGATTTGGCTACACAATACCAAGCAATAATTGGCTATGACCTTTTGAAGGCCCACAAATTCACACTCAACCTCGATAATGATATATTAGAAGCTGGTAATACAAAAATTAAAATACGAGACGCCAATTCTCCAACTTGTAACACATTATCCACAGAGTACGCCCGACTAGCAACGAAAATCACACTTTTGCCACACGAATCCAGGGTAGTGTATTTGAAAACTGACATTTTGGCTAGTGAAGGGGATGATATAATGTTGACACCTACACTACAAAACGATGCTATAGAAGTACATAGAGCCGTGTGCTCCATCTCTAAAGATAAAACGATCCCCATTATGCTTTCGAACTTGACCGCTCGAAAAGTGGCTCTAAACAAAAACACTCGTGTAGGTACAATCACGAATGACGTAGAAATCAGAGACATGGAGGAAATCAAACAGTTACGCAGGCAGGAATTGTCGGAAAATGATTTTGAGCTGAGCCACTTAGACCGTCCAACTCGTTCGAAGCTATTGAAATTACTTTTTGAATTTGGTGATATATTTAGTAAACGCTTATACACCATAGGTTGTACAGATAAAATCACTCCTATTTTACAAGTAAATTCATCAAAACTACCATCTACTCGCCCCTACAATGTTCCCTACGCTTTGAGAGACGAATTAAAATGTCAGTTAAATGAATTAGAACAAGCAAATTTGATTGAAAAATCAGACAGTCACATAAGCTTCCCTTTGATCATGATAAAGAAGAAAAATCCTTCAGGAGACCCGAAGCAACAGAAATGGCGATTGGTAGTAGACTATAGAAAATTGAACGCTCACTTAAAATATCCAAGATATCCTCTACCAATCATTCATCACTTACTGGAAATGCTACGGGGATCTAATCTTTTTTGCTCCCTTGATCTATCATCATCTTTTTGGCAGATTCCTTTGAAACCCGAGGATCGTGACATGACAACATTTAGCTCTCCATTTGGCTCGTTCCGTTACAAAACTATGCCTCAAGGCTTGAATGCTAGTCCGGAAACATTTTCCAATCTTTCAGATCAACTTTTAGCTCCTCTTTCGGATTTGAAAATTGCCAACTATATTGATGATTTTTGCTTGGGTGCCGACAATGTCTCACAAATGCTCTACAAATTGAGAAAACTATTCGAGAGGTTCCGCTATTTTGGTTTGACACTTAATCCAGCTAAATGTTCATTTCTTGTTCCTCAGATCGAATTCCTAGGTCATACTTTGAACAGTTCAGGCATTCGCCCCATTGAGACAAACATTAGAAAGATACAAGACTTTCCAGTTCCCAACACCGTACGGAAAATTCGCCGTTTTATTGGGCTGGTTGGGTATTACAGGCGTTTCATACAAAATTTTTCAGATATTACGGCACCTATTACTAACCTCACTAGAAAGAGTAGAAAATTTCATTGGACTCAAGAGGCCCAGAATGCTTTTGACATTCTAAAACAAAAACTTTCGCAACCTCCAATTTTGATTCATCCGGATTTCAACAAGGAATTTATCCTTTCTACTGACAGCAGTGACGTTGCATTAGGTGCAATGATTGGGCAGAGAATAGACAATTCTAATGTCATACATCCAATTGCATATTTTTCCAAGAAGTTAAATCCCACACAAATTCGATACACTATTATGGAAAAAGAATTAATGGCCATTGTGGAATCTGTAAAAGCATTCAAGTACTATTTGTATGGTAGACATTTCACTATTAGGTGTGATAATGCTGCTTTGACCAAATTATCGAAATGGGATTCACCAGGAAGCAGGGTCACTCGATGGTTTGCATTTCTCTCAGAATTTAATTATGATTTTGAATTAATCAAATCTTCGGAAAACCAAGTCGCCGATATTTTTTCACGCGACTTTCATGTGAATACAGTACAGATCACTTTACCTACCATAGAGGAGATAAAGTTTGCTCAGCGCGAAGATCCTAAATTTCAACCATAATCTCTACATTAGAAGACGATAACACTCAACACTCAAAGCTCAGGATTAAGTATGTCCTATCGAATGGTCTTCTTATGCACAAAGGGACTATCACTCGCTCAGGGGGTCAGAAGATCATACTACAAATAGTTATACCTAACAAGTTCAAGCCACACATTCTTGCAGCCAACCACTTGACACACTTTGGACACTTAAAAACATACCACGCCATTAAAGAGAAGTATTTCTGGGATAATTTATACACAGATACAAAACATTACGTAGAATCTTGCACACATTGCATATCTTTCCGATCTCCTCGTAGAGTACCACCTGTTCCATTGCAACGTCATTTTATTCCATCTCGACCAATGGAATATGTCTCTTGCGATTTTGTCGGAAGATTGCCTAACACCTCACGTGGAAACTGCTATATACTTACGTTCATTGATCATTTCACAAAATTTGTGAAACTGTACGCAGTTCCCGACCAAACATCAAAAACAACAGCAGAGAAATTCCTTGACTTTGCTTGCACTTTTGGATTTCCTGAGAAATTATTATCAGACAAAGGTTCAAATTTTGTGAGTGACCTTTTTAAAACACTTTGTTGTCGCCTAGGGGTAACGAAATTGCAAACAACGGCGATGTGCCCACAATCCAATGGTCAAAGTGAAAGGATAAATTCTAACTTGAAGAAGTCCCTCTCTATATTTGCACTAGGAACAACTGATTGGGATGCATACATTAATTACTATGAATTAATTTATAATTCAACTATTCATCAAGCAACACAGGAAAAGCCAGCATATTTACATCTTTCCTACGACCCTACACTTCCAACAGACATTCTTAATCAGACAACTCCACATACACGTGTCTCATATTCTGATTTTGTCACACAAAAAACAACACAACTGCAGTACACATTCAACAAAGTGCGTGAAAGTCTAATTACATCAGCAGAGAGGCAGGAAAATTACCAACGAAAATTCGCGAAAGATAGGAATTTTCACCCAGGTCAATTAGTATTCTTGCATCAACCCGACGCTGATAGACACGCTTCGCTTCCTAAGCGAAGAAATTTCGTCGGTCCCTACAGAATTCTCACAGTTCACAATCCTGTAAATTTTACAATAATTGATACAAGAAATCCAAAAGCAAAACCTATTAAAGTACATGCAAACAGGTTGATCCCATTCAAAGAAAGACGTCAAGAATTGGATTATATGCACAGTACTATTAGGGAAAACAGGAATAGTAGAAATCCGGCAGACTCCATTGTACAACAAAGGCCACACGCTAGTTTCGATGAATTGTCTGACCTTCAATGGCTTCAATGTATTTCTCCTAGTGCCGCACGTTCGGTGGGGAACCCACCCAGCAGTAGCCCTGGGCACTATTCCGAGGAGCCTTCTCGAAACACAGATAACCCTGCCGTTGTAATACCACAATCTTCTATTCAAGGATGTCAAGCCCAAAGGCCATCCACAAGTACAGCAAGTGATGCACCCCCTGCTCTGGATAATATGTCCCGTAATTTATTGCCTCAGCGTTCCGTTGGTCATCGATACAATTTGCGCTCTAACCGGCCGGCACAAATTAACACTTTCACTTTTGGAACATATTAATCAAGTGTTGTGTATGTAAATATATATAAATAATATGGGACTTGAAAATATAAAAAATTTTTAAAATTTCTATAACGATTATTCGAAAATTAATTCATCGAATTTTATAATCGTATTCAGTGATAAAGATTTTTTTTATTACTGGAATTCCGTCGTGGATACAAATATGCTGTTGATTGTTCAGTGAGAAGGGCCCCTCATTGGACGGTGAACGCTTATTTGTTTCCAATTTTTTTTTTTTTCATGCAAAATTTTTCTTCAAACTCACTATCTCTCCTTCACAAATTAAATTTGAGGTAGACATTGAAGTGCACTGCAAGTTTGATCAAGTCCCACTTTATTTAAAAATAAAAAAAAAATTCATATATGTACATATCTCTATTTCTGAAGAAGCAGAAGATGAAGCATTCAGCAACAATGACTGTCAAATTATGTTTATATTGAAAACTATATGTTTAATGGATGCATTTACATTGTTCATTTCTATGCGTAATCAATTTCGCACTATTATATTTGAGAAAAAATTGTTAAAACCTTGAAAACAAAGTAGAGTTATAATGGAATTATGAAAAAAAGTTATTATGAAAGTGTGAGAAAAAATGAGACTATGAGAAAAAAAAAAGATGAAAGAAAAAAAAATGAAATTATAAAAGGAAAATTGAACGTATAGAAAAAAAGATGAAAGTATAGAAAAAAAAAGGGAAATGAAAGTATACAAAAAAGACAAAAACAAAATAAGGATGAAAAAAATGAAATTAAGAAAAAAAAATGAAATTATGAAAGAAGAAAAAAATGGAAGTGAAGAAAAAGAGAAAAAAAAAATTGTCAAAATGTTAAGAATGTGCATGAGGAACAAAAGTATTAATGTTGTGCACTTATGCATGCAAGTACTTTCATGTAAATATCCACATATAGCATATATGCAATTTTGTGTTAAGAATACAACATACTGCGTATTAGTGTAGTATAATTTGATGTTGGAATCTATAGTCCCTCAGAGTTATAATATTTATATTGAGCATTTAAACAAGTTTAATTTGGGAATGATTATAAATGATCACACTGTGGTAAGATTTTTTCTTTCTCTGCCAAATGGTTTATATACTATGTTTCTATATCCCTTCAACGTTCATAATTCATAAGTGAAATGTGCCCGCACTCTCAGGACACCGCTCACAAATTTCAATTATCTCTGCTTAGAGGAGACAGTTATCAACTGTTTCAAACTTTCCCTTCGAACGATGCAAATTCCTTTTCAGCAAACAACGACATCGATCACTCAGACTCGTTGATGCGATGGTTCACCGAGTAATGTGGCTGTGATATCTTCAAGCAAAGAAATTTGCTAACTTCACTAATGTGTTCAAAACTTCACATTGAACTGCCATTTCCAGACACCATACACTGAAATTGTTTACGTGCAATTTCTCTTGGAAACGCCTACGGAACGAGATGCTTCGCCGGTGTCGCACTTTGGTTGTCCTCAGTAGTCTGCGTAACAAACAGTGTTCGGGACTGACTGCACGTCTGAACACGAACGAACGGTCGAATATTTCGTTTAATAATTTTCGCTTCGACAGTACTCCAGCGTCGTCCTCTATTCAGTGACTGACATGTGAAAAGAACAAACACATTCGACGCTCTATACACATTCGCTGCAAAGTGCAACCCACGCTGAACATCATGAGGACTGATTCCTGACATTGGGT
Source organism: Pholcus phalangioides (assembly GCF_987345545.1). NCBI lineage: Eukaryota > Metazoa > Arthropoda > Arachnida > Araneae > Pholcidae > Pholcus > Pholcus phalangioides. The sequence continues at coordinate 21,841,741 of NW_028301610.1, read as the reverse complement.
CTAGTGCGGATTGAGCCACAACAAGCCAATTTGTTTCCTGTACAGCTGGATTTTTGAAAATTTACACTTTCGAACTAATAACACTCGAGGCACTGAACAAGTACGTTGAAGTTCAGAGTAATGAATGTGCTGTAACTTATCTAGAATCAATGCGCAGCATTTTCAGGGAAACATGTTCTGCGACACTTAATGTTACATTTATTTCAGTGATAAATGCAACAGTGATTTTCTTGTTGCTGTGTCTAAACGTATTATTGATATATTTTTGTGACGTTATACGAAGAAATTATACGTATCTTCGCTATTCCGAAAAAAAAGAAAAAAAAAGTACTTCCGATAAATCATCGAAAGAGATGATAGGTAATCTACGTTATGAATTCATGAAATTTTTAAAAGCTTCTGTGTATTTCATGTTCAGTGATTTTTGCAAAGCTCTTTGGTATATTATTTTATTTCTGCTTATATTATCTTTCTACAATTCACTTACGACAATATCGAAGCACATGTATATATCTACAACACATAATGTATATTCACTTCTAATTTTTATATTACATGTATATATTTTTTCTTTTCGCATATGTATATCTAGGTACGAGTATTCTTTTCAATGCATTCCTACATTGCTTACCTTTGTGTCAAGTGATGTACATTTGTACATATCAGATTTTCATTCATGTTTTGAAGAGCAAACATAATTTTATTGCCAGTATTGTAATCTCCCGACTTATATTTTCTTTTTCTTTTTTTTTTCGTTTTTTTTTTCTTTTTCCGCAAGATGGATGTGCATTGCTATGGCGTCAATAGCCATCGCTATCAGATGAAGCGGGAGAGGTCCAATTTCCAGCCCAATATAATATAATAATAAGAGAAAAGGGAAAAGGGGACTTGAGCCATTTAATTGTAAAAAACATGCTCTTTCGCCTTCATCAACACTCCTTAATTTTATGGCCACTTACTTAAAGGGCCCCTTCAAAGTTTGCGTAATAGCCGCTCCGTATTCTTCTTTTCTCTCTCTCTCTCCCCTATATACTGAAGCCTCTTGACCTTTGTAATTGCCACCTGCAGGCGATTGACTTTATTTCATCTATTGTACGCATCCCTTCTTGGGAATATGTGCCTTCTGACTTTCTTGCTTCCTCTCTTCTTTTCTTTTCCTTCTCTTTTTTTCTTGTACAGCTTCCCCCCCCCCCCCCACAGAAAACATCTTCCTCCCATATGCTTCGAAAGATCGTAGGGGGTGAACCTTGACCGGTTAAAAGCGGACGAGACATATGCGGACATGTCGGAAATCGGGACATATGCGGACATTTTATGTTTACCAATAATCAAACGTTACTGGCGAGTAATTCTGGCGATTTTTAAGGTACTGCGGCGGCTCACCAAAGACTGTGGCCAACGGTCGCCAAGTGCGGGGACTGCGCGAGAGAATTTTTTGTGACTAGACAGATCTGAAGATAACGCTGATTCAACATGTTATGTTCTCGATGATACAATAAAAGTGGACAGTAACAGTGGTGACTTAGACCGAAGCAACCTTCTGATGACATAAAGATGACGAATCTACTCAGCCGAAGCCCAATGTGTGCAGCACCGCCGATGCCATTAAGATCAGGGTAGGACCTTTTTGTGATCGCTCTATTTTGTTTGGTCAGGATAACAAATGTTCTTATTTTTATTTTCGCAATTATATAACTAGATTCGCATAAAAGTCTGTATCCAAAAATGCCTAACGATAACTCTCCTAACCCTTCGCCACCTGACCCATCACCAGAAAACTTACAAATTTGTCGCGTTGCCTTGAAACTCCCGCCCATATGGCGGCAAAATATAAAGTTATGGTTCATTCAAGTGGAAAGTTGTTTTTCAATATCCGCAATAACTAACGACGCTACCAAATACAATAACGTGATTGCGGTTATAGATCCAGAAACGCTCGCTTCCGTTTCAGATATTTTATTGAACCCACCCGAAACAAACAAGTATGAGACTCTTAAACAACGGATAATCGAAGAATTCTCTGATTCTAACACTTGTCAAGTACGCAAGTTGTTGTCCGAACTACAGTTGGGGGACAAAAAACCTTCACACCTATTAAGGGAAATGAGAGATTTAGCCGGCAAATCTGTAAGCGACGATTTTCTAAAAACTCTATGGTTCCAACGTATGCCGTCAGAAACACAGGCCATCCTATCAGTTAGCTCAGAGAGCTTAGAGACATTAGCGAAAATGGCCGACAAAATAATAGAAGTTAGTAAAGACACATACAACAACAGCATCTATGCCATTCGGAGAGCGGAACGCACAGGGACCCCGCAGCTACATGTCAACAACGTTGAACCCGATAATCCCTCCCCTCTGACAGAAATGAGTGCCATGAGAGCGGAGATAGCTTCTCTTAGCAAAAAACTCGACCGCTTGTCTAGAGAGAGAGAAACAAACTATACTAGACGGAGGTTCAGATCTCCTTATCGTCGTTTCACTCCCTCATCACAAACAACCGGCTATTGCTATTACCATGCTAGATTCGGCAACAACGCCTTCAGATGTCAACAACCGTGCTCTTTTCAAACCAAGGAACAGGGAAACTAAACACGGCCGTCGACTATAATATATCGGCGACGTCAACACCGATGGCCGTGAAAACTTGTCGCCTTTATGTATTTGATAAAAGATCCCATTTGAGATTTTTAATTGATTCAGGATCTGACGTCTCTTGCATTCCACTCACAAAACATTACACAAAAATAGTTCCTGATTCGTTTGAATTGTTTGCTGCCAATAACTCTAAGATACACACTTACGGCACCAAAGTTCTCAATGTTGACTTTGGATTAAGACGTTGTTTTGAGTGGAAGTTTCTCATTACAAGCGTACCAATACCGATCATAGGCGCGGATTTTCTTCTCAACTTTGGACTTTTAATTGATCTCAAACACCGCAGATTAATGGACAGTGTCACGAAACTTTCGCAAATTGGAAAAATTGAATATAACTCTGAAAACTATTCCATTAAGGTAATATCCGAAACTTCGGAATATCACAAAATCTTGGCAGAATTTCCTGAACTGACAAAAGTATCGCACAAAGTGAAGCCTGTTCAGCATAACACTGTACATTACATCGAAACCACCGGCCCGCCTATACATAGCAAACCCAGGCGATTAAATCCCAAGCTCTATGATGCTGTTAAGGAGGAATTCCAATTTATGATGAATCAAGGAATATGTAGGCCTTCTAAATCGCCCTGGTCATCACCATTACATGTCGTATCAAAAAGTTCAGGCAGTATTCGTCCAGTGGGTGACTACCGCAAACTCAATGCCTGCACGGTCCCAGATAGGTACCCCATTCCTCACATTCAGGACTTTTCAAATGCATTACACGGTAAAAGTTGTTTTTCAAAACTTGACATTGTGCGCGCGTATTTTCACATTCCTGTTCATTCCGACCACATTCCGAAAACAGCTGTTTGCACACCTTTCGGCTTATTTGAATTTCCTTACCTGAATTTTGGCTTGTGTAATGCTGCCCAATCTTTCCAACGATTTATGAATGAGATTCTTGGTGATCTGAAATTTTGTTATGTCTATTTAGATGACATTTTGATTTTCAGTGACAGTGAAATTGAACATAAGGTTCACTTACGCACTGTTTTGCAACGGCTCAATAACTATGGCCTCACAATTAATGTTTCCAAATGTGTCTTCGGTGTTGCGGAGATATCATTCTTAGGCCACTCCATTTCCAAACAAGGCACCAAACCCTTGCCAGAAAAAGTTGAGCCGATTCTCAATTATCCAAGACCAAGAACAATTAAAGAACTACGACGTTTCCTTGGACTACTCAATTTTTTTCGTAGATTTTTACCACACGCAGCACATACACAAACTACACTGAATAATTATTTGAAAGGGTAAAAAAAAAACGACAACAGAGAAATTGCTTGGACTGACATAGCAAATAAGGAATTTCAAAATTCCAAAACACTATTGTCCAACGCAACCCTTTTAGCACATCCGAAACCCGATGCCAAACTCGTACTTCAGGTAGATGCATCCGATTTTGCCATTGGCGGCGCACTGTTTCAGGTGGTTGACAACGAGCTTCAGCCTCTTGCATTTTTTTCTAGGAAATTATCTCCCGCGGAATGCAACTACAGCGCGTACGACCGTGAATTGCTGGCTGCATATGCTTCTATAAAGCAGTTTCGGCATATGTTAGAAGCTAGGGACTTTTCTTTACTCACGGACCATAGACCACTAACATATGCCTTCAAGCAAAAATTAGACAAGGCTTCCCCTCGTCAATGCAGGCAATTAGATTTTATTGCCCAATTCACTACTGACATACACTATATAAAAGGTAGCGAAAACATACCCGCAGATGCACTTTCCCGCATAACATCAATTTCAATGCCCAATCCTATTGACTATAACGAAATTTCAAAAGCACAAGAACGCGACCAAACTTTAACTGATCTTTTACAAAATCCACGAGGATTACAGCTCAAAAAAGTGACTTTGCCAGACTCAAATACTTCACTATTTTGTGATCTCTCCACTGGCACACCTAGACCATACATACCAGAACAGTTTCGTAAGCAGGTTTTCGAGACCATTCATAATATTTCCCATCCAGGAATTAAAGCTACAACTAAATTGATTCGGACTCGCTTCATTTGGTCTTCATTAAATAAAGATTGTAATAACTGGTCCAGACAATGTATACCTTGTCAAAAGTCCAAAATAACACGACACACGAAAACCCCATTAGGTTTATTTCCTGACCAAACTGAGCGATTTGATCACATCCATCTTGATATCATTGGTCCTCTTCCTCCTTCTGGTGGCAATGCCTATTGTCTAACTATGATCGACAGGTTCACACGTTGGCCGGAGGCGGTCCCGATTCCAGACATCAGCGCCGAGACTGTAGCTCGCACATTCTACGCAACATGGATATCTCGCTTTGGGGTGCCATCCAAAATCACAACCGATCAAGGCCGTCAATTCGAGAGCTCCCTCTTCCTAGCACTGGCAAGAGTACTAGGAATTCAACGAATACGGTCTTCACCATATCACCCGCAAGCAAATGGCCTCGTAGAGGAGCTACACAGACCCCTCAAAGCTGCCATCAAAGCCTATAACACAGAACACTGGTGTACTGCTTTGCCCACTATATTACTCGGTTTCCGTAGCGTCTTCAAAGAAGATCTGAAAGCTACCACCGCGGAATTGGTATACGGCACTAGTCTCAGACTTCCCGGAGAAATATTCGATCCCACTCCGAGGGAAACATCATCAAAAGAACTTATTGAGACTATCAAAGAACATTTTACAAAATTACGACCGCGACCAACATCTTGTCATGCACCACAAAGTATTTTCGTCCACCCTCATTTGAAAGACTGCTCACACGTATTCATTCGGCACGATGGAGTGCGAAAGCCGCTTCAAGCTCCATATGACGGACCATTTCAAGTGATTCAACGACGTGAAAAGACATTCGACATCGATGTCCGTGGAAAAAAAAGAACAGTTTCTCTGGACAGACTGAAACCCGCCTTCCTGGCTTCAGACGTGAACGATTCCAGTCCGTCACCAACAAGAATTACCTTACCTACGCCTCCCGTTCCTCAGACAAGAAAAACACGTTCCGGACGAACTGTCCATTTCCCGGACCGTTTCGAACCGTAAGTTCGCTACTGGGGGGGGGGGGAGTGTGCGGCGGCTCACCAAAGACTGTGGCCAACGGTCGCCAAGTGCGGGGACTGCGCGAGAGAATTTTTTGTGACTAGACAGATCTGAAGATAACGCTGATTCAACATGTTATGTTCTCGATGATACAATAAAAGTGGACAGTAACAGTACGTTCTCTGGTCGCGATCGGGTCAAAATCGGACATATTATGTTAACCGATAATTTAACACTTATTGGCGAATGATTCTGGCGATTTTTCGAGCTACATTTTCTAAATGTGTTGAATGAGGGGAGGGGGGAAGAATAAGTTCCTGGAAAGTTTGAAGAAGAATCAATATATGTCGGCTGCCGACCCCATGGGAGATTGTACTATGAAGAATAATAAATTGACTGAGAGCTGGGAGGGTCAGAGTCAGTTGTCGCCTTGTTTTCTTCTGAGAAACGTCGTTTTCTAACATTGCCGTCCGTACCTCCAAATACGACTCTTATCCAGCCCATGGATAAAAAAGTAATTTTAAAACTTTGAGAGAAGGTTTAAATCAAAGGACTTTTAAGAAGGTGTTTTGCAATAATCTCTGCCTCAGAATTAACAATCGCTGACTTCTGCAAACATAATTTAATACACTAATACACTACATTCCTCATAATTTTTATTCATGAAGCTTTGCAAAAAGTGACTTACACAGGGACGCCGTTATCAGACACGGGGCCATCTCAAAAATTTCGAGGCATCAAAAATGTTTAGGGCACCCTTAGCCCCGATTTTATATATTTTGTGGGGGGGGGGGATATCATCAGCTATTATTTCAGAATATGCAGGGATGCTGAGAAATATCTAACAAAAAATTTTAAATACGCAATAAAATGTAAATAAAAAGAAAATTAATGATAATTCAGTACTTAAAGGTACTTTCAAAGTAATGAGAGGAAACAATATTCCAGAAACTGATGAAAATTTCAGAATTGAGGAATTAAAAATAACTAAAAATGGATCCAACACCAATGAAAATTCAGAATTAATTAGAAAAATAGAAAAATTTAGAAAATTAGAAAATGAACGGAAGAAAAAATTCTAGAATTGATGAAAATTCGGAATTAATGCGAGAAATAATTTAAGAATTGATGAAAGCCTCCAATAAGTTACCGTGAGTGCGGGGCCCGGTGCAACCGCACCTGCCGCACACCTCTAAGGGCGGTTCTAGACTTACAGAACTATGAATTCCGTTTGGGACGCATTATAGCTAGATTGCTTTTCAGGCAGAAATTTCGAGTGCTTTGACACGTAGACTGCTCAACACTAATTTTATTGCCAAAAATGTTTTAGTGATTTCAGCGTAATTTTGAGTGCTCATTCTGTGTGTGAATCTGGCATTTTTTTTCAAATGCTCTAATTTTTAACATAAAGTGAAAACTAAATTTCAGTAGTACTACATAAGCAGCACACAAATCGCATTTAAATCTGTGAGCAGAGTTTACATCACTAGAAAGCTTGAATCAATGGAATAAATCAATTTAATTATGAAAAGTAAGCAATTTAATCATGAAAATCAATACATAAATCGTAATATAAGTCAATACTGATGATACTTAGGGCCGGACTTGGGTAAGTGTGAAGGTTGGCCGCAACCAGGGCGTTAAATGTTAGGGGCCGCAAAAACGTGATGAAAAAAAATACTTCGATTGCATTTTAATTTAAAAACTTCGTTTTCAACAAAGCGAATGCATTTAAACCTCGCTACAACAATACTCAATATAACGATAAATTACTCTATAACGATATTTTTTCAAGCCTTGTTTGAAAATGCCTATACTCTAATGTTAAACTTTTACCTCTCGACATAACGATATATAATCCCTACATAATCTACAACGACATTTTTTCTTAATCTGCAGAGTCGTTGTATCGAGGTTTCGCTGTAGCTTAAAATTTTGTCTAAAATCTTTAAAATTCAGACATCGAACCCTATTCCTCTTGCCTAGGGTTTTCACAGAACCCCTTCCTCCAAGTCAAGTAAAGGATGGAGGTGGATCTAGTGCTTCGGACGATGGGTTGCTAAATTCTTCTTTTAAAATTTAAAAAATTACACATAAAAGGCATACATAATGCATACTTGCCCGGCTGAAAGAGTATGAAGTTGAGGTCCTGGGTAGGTAATCGATTCAATGGCCCCGACAGCTCTCCAACCTTTAAATGTCTGGGAGCAGCGTGCAATATCGTTTAAATTTATTGTCGAATAATTTTTTTCTATTACCATGAAATAGTAGTTTGATGTTCATTCTGCCTATGTAAACCTGGCGTGCTCCAGGGTGTTCATGGTTACTCAGGGATTAGGAAACTCCGTTTTCGAGGGCCACAAAATGCTTAAGCTCGCCCTTGATAATAAAATAATGCGTATTTGTAAATCAATAAATGCACATCTTTAAAAACTTTTCCACTCAATTATCAGATTTCAATATGCAGGCAATGCACGTCACACGAAATTTGTGGTACATTTATGTTCAGAATAAAAGTAAAACAATATATGTATGTATAATATACATTATACATATCGTTATACATTTATATATCGTATAATATATGGAATGAAAATAAGGGAATATACTTAGGATATCAGAATAGATCAATGCAGTAATGATATGCTCTATAATGTTGCATTTTGTCCACTAAAATGAACACAAAATGATATTAAATTAATTCAAGGAGAAGCACTTGCATGATTTTCTGTTATGGGTTTTAAATGTCTTTCATAGGAGGCTTCGGTAGAGTAATCAGCCATCATACGCGAGGCTCGAGCTTGCCTTGATACTTCTGTTCCATTACTTTCATATCTTGATGAAACCGCCTCTCTTGTCATTAAAATGACTCAGATTGTCTGTGAAATTGGACGAAGTAACTAAGAAGAAAATGCGCCTTTGTGCTCATATTAACAGTCTATTTTTCAAACGTTTGAAAATTTTTTAATTCAAATTAAAAATTAATCGTATTTTACTGCAATTCTTCATCGTTCTCTGCTTTGTCAAAAAATTTTCAACAACCGATACGAAACATGATCAAACTGAAGATCGACCGGATTGGACGGATATTGATTAATATCCGTCAAAAATGCTGAAAATTGTTGAATCTTTAAGAAATTTATGAGTTTGAGAACCATCAAAAATCTCTGCTCACAGCTTTTCATTGTTCAGTCCAGGAAATGTTTTACAAATTAATTGGAAGCACTCGCCACTTTATTTATTCAGCAGCTTTATCGAATTGCTTCACTAAGCAGAGTTTTATGAAGTGTTAGGAGATGCATTTTTTTTGTCTATGAACCGCTGGCTCTCTAAAAATATTTTCTTTGTTGTCCCAGTAAGAGGTTCATCAGCTCAAGATCATGACAAATAACGAATGTCTGATGTGATATACGTAAATTTTGCGCATAAAATTTCGAAATTTCGCAAAAATAAAATTTTCTAAATCGGAGATTTTGCATTTATTCGCAAAAATGAACAAAACTAACGATACATTTTTCCTTCAGGTTTCATTTTGAAACGAAGTAATAAAGTACTTAATTAAAAGCTAATATTTCAGTAGTCTCCCCATATCTCCTTCAATAGTACTTCCCCCTGCGAGTAGTAACGGCGTTTTAGGTACATAATACAGTCGACCCTCGGTTTACAAAGTTAATTCGTTCCTGAGGTAGGTTGGCAAACCGAAACACATTTGCCCATAGGAATTAATGTAAAAATAGATTCATTCGTTTCTAAGACCCCGAAGATTCCTCCAGTGTCAATTTTTACACTTTTTCACGCTCAAGTGAATAACTCGAAACCTATTGAAATAATCATACTGACACTAAAAACACTTTCTTCCAGAGAAAATCCAGACTTTTCGAGAAAACGGGCATATATGCTATACATGGGCAGAGCTGTACCCATGTCTTGTCTGATTAATTTCACCTATTAATCTCAGTGTCAAAGCTCTCGAAATTTCTGCCTGCAAAGCAATCTGGCTACAATGCGTTCCAAACCGAATTCATGGTTTTATAAGTCAATTGCTGCCAAACTTCATCAATAAGTTCTATGAGCAATGTGGGACATTAAAATTATGTTTCTAGAAATAGATAGTAGTAATTATATATGTGTCAGAGGTTATTGCAAAACGTGCTTCAAAAATTTCTTTGATGAAACCGTCCCAAAATTGTAAATGACATGCTGATCTATGAGCTGGATAAAAGGAGTCGAATTCGGAGGAATTGAAAAAATTTGAAAAAATCGAAATGCGGCCGTAGACACTTCAATACCTCCATTATCATTTCGAATTTAGTCAAATATTTTCTTGCTTGCGTGTTCGTAAACCGAATCAATTTTTGTTGTTGGTAAACCGAATTATACGCAAACCGAGACGTTCGTAAACCGAAGGTTGACTGTGTCAGCATTCTTGCTATTAGCGGGACTACGAAGACTTTGAATAACTGCCTTTGCAAATTAGGTAGTAGAATTTCATGTGCATGACCATCAACAGAAGTCTTTTAGATGACTACTGAAAGTAGTATGATTCTATTTATCAATGACTTCATACAATGCCATAACGTTGCAAAAAATATTACCTTGGAGAAGCTTTCCAAAGTACAAAATTTGGGTGCAAAGTTGATGTAAGTGTTGTCACGGCGTCAGATAGGCCCAACATAAAACCACTGTATATGCTGCAGAGGTTAATTTGTTGCGTCGAATATCGTGTAAAAAATAAATGTATTTAAACTCTTCTGCTGCTGTCAAACTTTTTTCTGTCTTTTCGAAAAAAATGGCTCTGACTTTTGCGTTCATGAGAAAATTATCTTGATGCGCAAAACTTGCGCGAATACAAATAATACAAATACAACGCCACAACAGGCAAAATGCCCAACCAGGTGGCTGAGGAAAAGATGCCCATAAAAATATGGATGTCATATATTTCAAAAATACAGCAACCCAATTAAAAATGCAATTAACACAAATTATAAACAAATATATACAAATGGATATATAGTTTGGTCCTTCTATAAATAGTCAATAACATCCATAATTTTCGGATAGAACTCAGAAACGGAAGGCAACTGAACTCTTAATTCACGAGTTAGAATTCAAAAGCATTTTGCTCAGCAAAATCACGACCTATTTTTGCTTAAAATTGTAAATCTTCGAAATTTTGAGGAAAAGTTATAAAAATCAAAATTTTCGTATTTATTCATCTACATCGGCTAATTTCACTTTTATCGCATTTATTCCGTAAATATGAAAATTACGCTTCCTTAATGATGATATGAATGCAATAATATTGAGAATAAGTTACGAAAATAAATGAAAAAACACAAAAGTAAAAATCTGCCGCAAAAAATAGTGATTACAGACTGCATTGGAATGTTGGGAATATGTACTATCTCAAAACTAGAGTCATTTCGTCAAAACCAACACCAGTTTTGGAATCAGCAGCCCACTAAAACCTAAAACCTTTACCCTAAAACCGTTGAAGTTTCTTTGGTAAACCGATTTTTTTTTTGTTTTGAGCAGTGTTATAGAGGATATTTTAACACTTCTAACGAAATTAGGCATTCCCTGTGTCTGCCCCAGTCTGGCTGTCTCTCTCTGAGGGAATTCGCGCGTTTTTAGTTTATTCAAAGTTCTTTATGACTTTTTTTCAAAAACGCTATAAGCGGGATCCGAATTGGACAAAAACCGAGATTGTCATGTAAAACCAACAGATCTATCCATCCTATTTAGTAGGTTAACTATCATTCTCCTTCGACGAAGAAAAAGTTTACCCCCCCCCCCCCCACTCATGAGAAAATCTTCCGTACACTACTGAATGGAATTCACTGCACACACAATGTACTTACAGTTCCCGTTTGAACTAGACTGGGACAGAAGGAGTCTTCTCCTGAACTGGGGTCTTCGGTGTACCTATAATGATTAGCTAAAATTTTTCACAAGCATCTTTATAGTTAATTTACTGTGCAATCAAACAAAAACTATAGCATTCATATATCTGCAAACTATGTCAGTCTCCCTTATAAAAATGTCATGGGTCTTCGCAGTCCTAATCTGTAACGAATTATGTTATTGAATTAATAACAAAGCAGGGGAGATTGTGTCTGAATAGGCAGGTCCAAAGAAGAGAAACTAAAAAATTGTTGTTTTAATGTAATTATTATACAGTATGTCATCAAATGGAAGTAAGTTCCTTATGGCCGTTAACTGTTCATGTTTCAAATGCCGCTACACAAGTAGAACGCGGATGGGGCTCCAGCTTTGTGACCCAGGATAAACGTAGTATTTTCTAAACATTTTTTATTATATTTACCTTTAAATCAATATAGCCCCCCCCCCCACTCTCGAAAGACGTTTTCTATAGTTTTTCGGATAATCCGAGTCGGTGCTGTGGGTTCTGAGCACCCATGGTAATTTTTGGCATGCATCCGACACCTGCAGAATCGATCAGAAAGCAAATTTATTTGTTTAAAACAAAGATGAGTACCTACTGGTTCGAAACACTTCCGAAACTCCTGATCTTAGTCCTTGGTAATTTGAGGTAGTCTCGGTACCATTCACCCCAGATTTTCGACCAGTGACACAAGTAATTTTTCTCGAACGATTAATATAAGCAAAGGGTGTCTGGCCTCCTCCTCCGGTCCATACTCCTCTGGAGCATTTGAAATAAATTTCTTAGTAAATGTAGTTATTCGTGCTCTTTACCCATTTTCGGACAAGTGTAACTAATGATGGTTCATCAATAAGAGCTGCAATATGAATCAAGTTATCAAGCATAATCAAGAACAATAAAAAAATCCTGGACCACAAAACGGGTAAGTTTATTTAAACGTGGGACGTATAGTATAACTAAAATTCAATGTCAATCATTTGAAATTACAAATAATTTTATTTTCAATTAAAAACACCAATTTTATTTATGATTGTGTTGAATTTTAAGAAAATACATATTCGGCCGCCGAGTATTCGGTTATTCGCTCAAATCACTATTCGTCCCATCCTTAATAAGACACTAATAGAATTTCAATTCTGAATCAATTAAGCATGAAGATCGCATGTATCTACTTGATATCTATCATTTCGATTCATTAAGCTCAACTTAAAGATTTTTTAATAGACTACTTATTATATGCAAATGCATAAATATTAAATAATGTAGTGGATCCCGCTTATAACGTTTTCCAAAAAACTGTCATGGAAAACGTTGTAAACGAGAACCGCTTTAAATGGGAAATCTTAATGGGAATTACAGTCGATCCTGCTTATATAGTTTTCCCGCTTAGTACGACTTATTCTGGTGTTTCCAACTCACTAATTCACTCTAAGATTTTCCATTTAAAGCATTTCCCCGCTACAATGTTTTTGTGACAGGTTTTTTGAAAAATGTTATAAGCGGGATCCACTGTACTTAGAGTTGAGACCGCAGAAATAAGTCGTACTAAGCGGGAACGTTAAAAACGGGATTGACTGTAATCGGAATAAGTGTGTGTGTGCATAGTTTTAGATCACTTCATTAGAATAAAATCTTTTTTTAATGTTTCTGTCGAACTAGTTCACATGTTTTCTATATTATCATATTTCTATCCACGTGAGGCATCTGTGAGTTGCCGTGATTTTTATTGATTAAATTTAGTTCAGTTAATGTAGTTATTTTTCTTTTCCCACGATATATCTTGCATGTACGATCAATCAATATCGTTTATGTATATGATCGTATAAGTGCTCATTAATTTATGTATGATTTTACTAATTTTCCCTCTTATGAAACAATCAACTTCCTTTGGTGATTTGTCCGATTTTGACCCGGTTTCTTGTTGCATCCATTTTGTCGCCATTTAACAAGTTGGAGAAACAAATGGGAGATACAGCGCCAACATGGAGGGCGCGGCAAAATTTGTCCGATTTTGACCCTATTTCCATGTTGTCCGCATATGTCCCGTCCGATTTTGACTCGCTACCCCTTGACCAATGATGTCAATTTATTTGTACCTACGTAATCCTCATCACCCAATGGAAGGATCTTTCTTTGAAGCCGGACTACCAATTAGAAATAGGGGGTTGGTACCCCTCAAAACTTTACTTTTTGGAATCTTTGAAAAATTAAAGCAGATTGATTAGTGAAAAACTAGAAATCAAGTTGGAAAAAAAATGTAGAAAGAGCAGAATTTTTTTTAAACACATTTTTCAACTGTAGCATCAGGAACGGCGATCATCCGTGATGAAAGGGATGGAGGAAAAGGTAGGAAAGAAATTCTTACCACAATTCTAGTAAATTATAGACGTTTAGTTAAAACATAAATTAGGAGGAATTAACAGGGGGCAGAGATGGTGAAATTAGGTATAAAAAGTGATTAAAAGAGAGATATTCCAACATCAAATTAAAATTATTATAATTGAACATACAGTATTTTGTTTATGTATTATGCAGAATTTGATATCGTGTAAAATGGATTTTTCTAATTGACTTTTATTTTGTGTAAATATAACTCGTTCTTTTCATATGATCATTTGATTAAATATTAATGCTAATGAAATTTAACTGATTCTTTCTTTCATGAGTCATCGTTTTATTCTAAATGTATATTGGACCACTAGGAGCCTGGGTTAATCTAGATAATTATATATATATTCTTCCAGTGGTTCGATATAACACTTGGATGCCAGAAAGCGGAAGTAGCAGCGGATACATTTGTGTGAGGTGGAGGTAACTCCAAGGAAGGAAAGAAGATTTTGAAACCATTGATGTTCCTCTTTCTTTTTTTTCCGAAGTTCTTTTATTTTCCCCAACGCTAAAAAGGCTATCAAACGATCACTAAAGTTTGCCGACAACCAGCTGCAGAAGCTTGTGAGAAGATTTTGTTTGGTTGTCCCATTTTGCCAATAGCCAATTCTTTATTGGGATTGGATGTTATTAGCATGGTTGTGCCTACAGCAACGGCATTGCACTAATTGCCTTAGTCATCGTCTTCTTTTTTTGCATGTTAGATAGGGAGTAAAAGTACAGTACTACGTATGTTTACTGCTGGCCACAATGATTGCCACACACACCAATATCGACGGCCCAGCGCGGTGCCCCTAGTAGCCGCAACGCACACTTTGAGAACCATTGGTGTGAACAGTGAAGATGAAGTACAAACATAATTACTCTATCGAAGATCTAGGCATTTCATATTTCCAACAGGCGAATTCACTAGATAGTGATAAGATTCATATAATTCGTTGTTAAACGAAAAGGTTATCAGCGACATCTTTGTCGATTTTTCGTACAGAAACTGTTTCTCATAGGATCTTGTTTCGAAACGTAACGGCAGAGTGTTATTTCTCTTAATTACCGGACTTGAATCGATAGATTTACAATTGAAACTGTCGTGCTCGAGTGTGTAAGAAAAGTTTTTCTCGAATGAAAATACATCAGGGGTGAGTTTGTGTATTCTAATTTTCATTATTAATGCTGTTATTTGAAAAATAAGCGGTGCGTAAGCTGACTCCAACGAAGATTGAGGAGAAAAGGTTATATAAAATGCAAAGAATTCTATATTGCATGTCAAATTTATTTTTCCCGACGATTTCCTTATATGTATTTCAATTTTTTTAATTTTTATATCACTATTCAAAGCAGGGCCGTAACCAGGATTTTGCCGCCCGAGGCAAACATTATATTCTGCCGCCCCCACAACTTTAAAATTCGATAATTTTGTAATGGTGTTCTTTGTTCCCACCTAAAACTGCCGCCCGGGGCAGTTGCCCCCCTAGTTACGGCCCTGTTCAAAGTACGAAATGAAATATTTTACTGCGGTATAAATTTTCATGATGATAAATTAATGATGTATTCGGTACCCAAGACCTAGTTACGGTCCTGAAGTTGGTGCATTTGACAGCGTGAAAATTGCTAGAACAGCCAAACCCCCCCCCCCCTTTCGTGGCACCCTTAGAAAAAATTTTCAAACTTTTCTCTAATTATTTTTTTCCTTAACCCTGATGTGATGCCTCTTCTGTGGCTCCATGGGTCTGTGTGAGTCACGCCTCATTTGAGCCACCATTGCCTATCGCATACTGAAAAAAAATTCATTTTAATTGTTGTTCCCCCTCTCTCATAGGATTGTAGAAGAAATTTATAACCAATGCTCTGGCAGGACTAAATACTAATTCAATTGGTTATGATTAGTGCCACAATAAATTTGGTTGGTACTTGCCAAATTATTTGAAATTTAATTTACTCTCGTTGGCTCGACAGTCTACTTAAAGACCCTATTTTTAGTGTTGACCTCTTCACAGTCAACACTTTCAGGTTTTAATTATTGAATGTTATTCCGAAAGTATCCATCTAACTTTAACCCATCTAACCCTATCATAATTACATGCAAGTAAGCATGCATTGAAAGCATTTTGTATAAATTCAAAGATTTACGTAATAAAATATTTTCATAGATTAGGCTCGTAGCAAAAATAATTATAAAAAAAACAATGACTTGTTTATATAAGAATCCAATAATGAATTCTTAGAATTTATTACTTAAGTATCTTATCACGGGAAATAAAAAATAAAAAATTAATTTATTAAGTACGGGAGCCGAAGAGTAGTAAATAGATGATGAGATATATATTGCAGCAGCATATAAACAGCGATGTCTCTTCGGCTGTGCCACCGGCACAGAGCACTACTATAAAAAAAAAAGTATTAAATTAGGAGTAAAAAGAAATATAATTGCAGAAAAGTTTAGAGAAAGATACAATGTGTTTCGTGTCTAAAAATACTCGAACTATAGTGCATTAATCTCTCGGAGAAAACTAATTTTTTATGCATTTTATCTAGCTAGAAACACAGTTGCGAGTTTTCAACATCGCTTCACTGATGCGCCTTATACGCCAAAAAGACGCGTAACCAATGTCGTCTAGCATGGTGAGACTTTTGCCCCGTGGCTTAAGTCACCCATGATATACAGAATTTATACAAAAATATATTTGTGTTTTTCTAAATATTTATTTTTACAATTGCGTTTCCAAATTTTGATATCCTTCGGGGGGGGGGGGAGAGGGTGACCCATCGGCGAACGCCTGTGAGAGCACCCACTGGTCGAAAATACTTCCGACGCCCCTGATCATCTAAACAATAACAACCACCCCTTTCATCTTCAATGCATGGTTTGCTGAGCTGTTTACTAATATGTGTAGCATATCTAAGTGCCCTGTGAGTTTCATTTCATTAAAATGTCAAATGTGGTCAAAATCTGGTCCAAGTACTGATGCATCATTTTCCAAATCACATCAATGCTTTGATTAAAAGGATGAAAAATGATTCTATTAAAAATCTATATCAGTGCGATGAATGCTCAATTAACAGGAAATTTTTGATAATTATGTCTTTATTAGTATGAGATACTGTATTAGATTTGGTTGGAAATGAGGACAGGGCTGCAACTGGGGAGAAGACAGGCGAGTCTGGTGCCCTGGGTGCTGAACCAGAAGAGGCACCAAAATTCCAGCTTGCCCTGGGTGACAAAGTATCTAGTTGCAGCTCTGAATGAGGATACAGTACTGTATGAAGAAATTTGCTCCAGAATCACTTTTGTTTGTTGAAACACAATTTCCCATAAGTTTCTATGGAATATTGTTTGTTTATTCCAGGTATGGCTCAAAATTTAAAATACCAAGGAATGTTATAAAGACGATAAGAACTGACCAAACGCTAAAATGAATAGCTTTGAGAGCTATAAATGAGAATTTATAGGAGTATAAGATACAGATCTTTTTATTTTAAACTATGCACACAAACACCAGCTTTATTCTGCTTAAGCCAGTGTTAACACAGTCAAGTGTGTAGGTGTCCCCCATCCATTTCTGTTTTGGTACATCTGGAGAAAAGATTACAAAAAAGGGGATGTGAGTAAATCAATGCTCAAGTGACATTCTGACAATGATTAGCTTAAATTCAACTCATGATGCAGCTGATTTATGTCATTGCTTGCATTTGTATCAAAGAAAATGTTCATTAATTGCATCCGTTAGCCAAGGCAGAAAAACTATGAAAAAAAAATTATTAGCCAAGGTACTGTAGTTATATATCCTCGATAAACTGATATATTCAATTTTCTTCAAATTCGATTTGAATAAAGCCATGCCAATATGTTCTCATCCAAATGCTTAGATAATCTTCATTCCAATCCCTCTCTTCCTTGTTATTAAAAGCAAATATAAAACCCTATTTTTCCCTATTGGTGCTTACGTAATATTTGAACGGTTGTAAGAATAGAAATGCACAAATAATTATACACAGTGAGAGGGAAAAAATTTTTGAACACAAAATTTTTTATTAAGTCATATGTTATTGAATGACGTTTAACATAAATAAACAAAGTTACACACACTATGTCATAGTCCCAAAGGCAATTAGAAATAAACATGATTTTATATATTTTGAAATTTAAATTTTTTTTTTAATTGCTCCTTGTATTTCCATAGTATTCTGTAATACTGTGCAGATGTACGTGGTGCTTTGAATTTTTATACATTATAGAATAAGCAATTTCCTGATATAGCAGAGAGGATTAGACCATCAAAATCAATATGAGATAAGACATTCTATAACATTGAAGATAAACATATATATACAGTAGATAAACAGATATAAACTGTAGAATAAACAATTATTCTAACAGTCGAGAGGATAAGGCCATCAATAAGACATTGCAGACACGATTCTACAATATTAAAAATAAACATGATCATGAATTAAATTTTTAATATTTACAGTGTTGCTCTGCCGAAAGAGACCTTTTTTACCCTTTCAGTGGCAATCCTGAGATATCTTGTCAAACCTGATCTGCTTTATTTCTGTCACCCCGAAATATTTTGTCTTCTATAAAAATGCAGTGAAATTGTTTTTACAATAAAATGTTTTCTATTCCCCTCCAACCAATCAACTGTTAGTGGGCAGAGTTAGCTATTGTTCTAGGTTAGATAAGAAGAAGAAGCGAGAAAAAGAAAGAGAAATATATGCTCAATATATAAATAATACAAAAAAGGTTCTCTTCATAGAAAGCCACACACGTAATGGCAAGGTTTTGCAATTTCAAATGTGGCAATTATAATGCTGATCAGGAAAATTTCAAAAACCACTTAAAGGGTTAAATGGGAGTTTGGCTTAGATTTGCACCTTAAAATTGAAAAACCAACTTGAGCTGACCATCCCAAACAGTGGGGCTAAAACAACTTTTAATAACTTACCACTAATCATGAGCTAATCCCAAAATATTGGTCTGAGGATGTGTTGTATCCACAGTGTGTACCAAGTAAAGAAAAAACCTTAAGGGTTGTGGAAATGATTAATTTTCTAAATTCAAAAGTCATAAGCTTGTCACAAAATTTCAGCGATACAAGCAGAAATTGTAGTAAACCACTTTGAAAGTGCTCGAATGTTAATGAATTTAGACAGCTTTATTTTTTTTGGTTCCTTTTTTTTTCTCCCACATTGAATAAATCATGGAAACGGCATGCGCGAAGAGACTTAGACATTGTAAATTCTATTTTATTTCATCCCAAAGATTTCTTTAATTCTATTGATTCATATTTAAAAGGGGTTGACAGAAATTGAACATATAGTTAATCACAGGAAAGCATAGGTGTACGTAGAATTTTCTCAAGGAGAGGATTTTCAGATTTTTTATCCTTTGCAGGAAAGTATACTTACTGTAGAAAATATAATTACAAGAAAATGTACTTTTAATGTAGGAAAAATAAAAAAAATATACGTAATGTAGGAAAATAAAAAAAATATACGTAATGTAGGAAAATAAAAAAAATATACGTAATGTACGTAGGAAAAATAATAACAGGAAAATGTATGTAACGCAGGAAAAATAAAAACAGAATTATACACAATGTAGGAAAAATAATTATAAAAGAAAAATCAATTAACCTCAAATACATGAACCCAAACCAACAGGAAATTGAAAAAAAGAGAACTATGTAGAAAATATTGATGGAAAAAAATAAAGATGAGAGCCAGAAAAAAATTAGAAAAGAGCGCAGAATATTACAAAATTACGAGAACGCGCTTGCGCATTTTAAGTTCCGAACAGTTTCCGAAGTCACAACAGCTTCCGAAGTAACGACCGGTTTGAGATTAACTCACTCCCGCTCCTCTGTGATTGGCCAAGTTCACCAGGGAATGTCAGATTTTTAGCCGGTAGTAATTTGAAATTCGCAACAACTTTTATGTCAATATTTTCCAGATGGCTGGAAAACACATGTCGAAATCATTGTGCTATTAAAACACACTTTGTTTTCTTTCATTTTTATAATTAATAATTGGAAATTTTTAGCCAATTCTGACCCCCCCCCCTTGTCAGCAAAATTTCATCAGCACTGCCCCCTACCTCTTAACGTAAATTGGTGGGATCAGACGCGTACACCGGAGGGTGGGGGCATAGGGGGCTCGTGCGCCTCCTCCCCACACGAAAAAAAAAAATTTTAATGCAAAAAATATTTTAAAAAAATAAAATTTCAAAAGAAAATACCTTTATATGTTATTATTATCAATTTCTGTTAGTTTTAATGCTATTTGAAGGATAAGAACTTAAAATTTCACTTTAAGAAATTCATTGCGACCCACCCTTTAAGCCAAATATGGTGAATCCTTGACCCGCAGACCAATTGTGTCCCTGAAGGTTATCTGATGGGGTTTGCCCCCCCCCCAAACCTAATTTTGTAAAAATGGACTAAGCGGCACATTCACAAATCGCTTAAATGACACGTGACACAATTCCAGAGCATTTAAGTGGCCCGTGGCACATTTTCAGATCACTGAAGTAGACCTCAAAGATCACTTTCTCCTTCAAACATTACTTAAGTAACCCGCAACACAGTTCCAGAAAACTTAAATGATCCGTGGCACATTTCGAGATCCCAGGCGGGTCTCGTGCCGCTGGTGCTGAACCCGAGGGGGGGGGGAGGTACAAATTTCATTCTGAAACCTCTCCTGCAACAACAACCACCTTCCGCTTTTTCGAGGCTTAGTTCGTCCTGGACTGGAGTATGCTGTGAGGTTTTGGAGACCATACCGGCAGAGGGACATAGACTAGGTTGAGGGGATGCAGAGAAGAGCTACTCGTGTCCTTATTGGCACACTGGGCTTGAGTTATAAAGAGAGACTTCATTTTTTGAATATGTTTACATTGGATGAGTGCAGGTGTCGAGGAGATATGATCAAAGTGTTCAAAATTTTCAATGGGATAGATAGAATGGACCATGACCTTTTAGTACACCGCCAATCGACTGCTTTTACAAGGGGACACCAGTATCGATTGGTAAGGGACAATGCGAGGTTATGGTGTCGCAGGGAATTTTTCTCTAATAGGGTTGTTAATAAATGGAATAGCTTACCCCCGGAGGTAGTAAATTGGAACACAATTGACACGTTTAAAAAGAAATATGATAAACATGTTGGGGTAAACCGAGAAGCTATCCATACTTAGAATAAGACAACCATAATATTCTTTATGGGCATTGTATAATATTTTATCATGTGTATAATATTGTTTATAATTTTTGTTATTTGCATTTTTAATTGGGTTTGCTGTGTTTTTTAAATATATGACATCCGTATTTGCTATGGGCATCTTTTTCTCAGCACCCTCGTTGGGCATTTTGCCTGTTGTGGCGTTGTATTTGTATTACAAGGGTGCGGCAAAATGCGCGTTTGCCCCGGGTGACCAAGCATATAGTTGCGGCCCTGAATACACACTCTGAGGGGTGCACAAGATTAAGTGTGAAATTCTATGGGGGTCTACTAGATTAACAACAAGAACATTTCCAGTCAGCCGAGAGTTCCTTATAGAACAATACAAAGCATTCTGCTTTGGGCTTATTATTACACAGATGAGACAAAAGTTTAATTTCAAGGTGGGGGAAAAGATTTTTTATTTCTCACTTTTTAATAATTGAAGACAGCGCCTTATACCTGACTGCCAATTTAAATACGTACGTTCCAAAATTATAACCAGATCTCAATTATCAAGAAACTTCTGAGCCCCATGACACAGATTGGACTCACTTCACTTGTCTATTGCAATTTTGTCATTTCAAATTGAAGCTTGATAATGATTAATGAAATCTCTAAAGGCAATCTATATCTTAATACAGGGTGTTCGCAAATTGTTTAGAAAAAATTGGAGGTGTGATATTAACCAAGATGAAAATATTTATAATGGAACCTAAATGGGTGCAATCCCCTCAGTGTAAGAAAAGCACAAATTGTTGCAACAAGAATTCTTGGGATGAGCTCGATTCTGCAGAGTCTACATGTGCCCCCCATAAAAAGAAGTCCATCACATTTAGGTCTGGTGAGCATGGACATCACACCACACATCCCCTTCAAGGATATCTCACATTCAAGATGTGTCAGGTAGCAGTGTTAAGTCAGTTGGGATCATCATACCAAAACCATATGTTCCTCTGTGTGGTGAGTGCCAAAAGTTAGAACTTTTGCTTGTTAGGTGTGTTTCTCTAAGCTTCACTTTTCTGATGCTTCGAGTGATTCGTGACCATAAGTTCCATTGTAAATATTATTCATCTTTATGGGCACTATCATCCCGCCAAATTTTTTCTCAACAGTTTATGAGAATACCCTGTATACCATGAAATCCCATTCACATTACTTGAAAGCTCAACAAATCACTTAAAGGGCAATATATCACAGGCTTAGTGTTGACCGACCTCAGGTGTCAACACTAGCCTGTTATAGAGTGCCCTTTTGACGAAATTTTTTCTGGACAGAGGTCCAGCAAAAATTTTGGTCTCCTTTCCAGAGTTTTCACAAAATTCCAAACTTGAAAAACAGACCTTTCGCAAAATACAAATTCACCAAACCATAAATTTGAAATTTTATTTTTTTAAAACTAGATTCCTTTGTTCTTCCAAAATTACTTGTTTCACACAATTATCAATTATGTTCACAAAAATAAACATTTTTATAAAAAAGGGACCTTATAAAAAAACTGGACAGAACCCTGTACAATAACAGATGTGACTGAAACATTCAATAGCTTTAAAGATAGCTGATTGTTTGACAAACTGATGGGACAACTATTGAACAGAAACCCGAACACTGTAGGGCAGGAATATTCAATACATAGCCTGCAGACCTCAATGAATGTCAAATGTGACCTATGCTGTATCAACAGTTGAAGATGCCTGCTGTAGTGATTTAAAGATAAAATACTCATCTTATAATATTTATTTTGTTTCTTGTTTACACCAGCTTCAATCAAAAAAGGAGCCATGTAGTTAATATAGAATATATGTGCCCACCTCCACACACAGGCAAAACCAGAGAGCACCTTAGGAATAAGTTTCTCAAAGCAAGATTGCTTCAAAATTAGCGTTTTAAATTGGCAAAAAATCTGAGAATTGAAAGTTGAACTCAAAAATAAGGATTTTTGTTAATTAATATATTTAATTGCAATTCAAATAGGCACTTCCTGTTAGAGTGCAATAGATGGAATGTTAAAATATCATTCTGAAGTTGCTGGTTCAAATCCCACTCGAAAGATCTTTTTTTTTATTTTCGTTTTTTCTGCAATCTTTGGATGAATCAGCACCATGCACGAGCGTCATGACAAAATAAAAGTAAAATTGTTAACTACTCAATAACCGACCCTTCGAGTTTGCTAATGAGTTGCTGAAGTCCAAGCGATGAACTTTCTATTTTGATAACCTTCACTGAACATAACACAATGGATTCTGGGTTTTCCTCTTATGAATTTACCAAAAAAAAAGTAGTGCTTGCATGAGAGAAATCTATATATGACTGGTTGTTTGCTGAAAGTGATAACACACGACAAGTTTAAGGGAGAGACAAAAGCTGACATTGAGTCAGATGTCTAGGGAGCGTTTGATGCCATCCACTGAAATTGATGTTTGCACATTACTAAGTTGTTCCCTACCGCGCTCCATGCAGTGTTCGCAGAAAATCTTGAGGAAATATTAAAAAACTAAAACTTTTGAGAAATACATACAGAGGAACTGTGTTTATCAAGTCTGCACTTAATGTGAGACACCTGATACAAATTTTGAGAAGGCGTGTTGTGAATAAATAAATAATATTTAATTACTGCTAATCATTACAACCCATGAACGACAATTATCAAATTTTCAACTTTCACATTCATGCAGGAAAAGGGAAGAGACACAATGAAGTGAGTGATGCAAAAAAATGTAAACAACTGTATTGCACCTGCACAGATGGGACAAAACAAGTAAATCCCATTCAATTCTAATTTGGTCGATTGTCAGCTGCTGTTGATGGATGTCACTCTCAAGTCTTTTCTAGTGAACAAAATTCTCTTACATTCTGTGCAATGGGATCAGTCTTGCAAATACAGACAACTACGTGAGAATTATCGCTTCAAGTCACTTCCACTGGACAACGAGCCTAAAAGGCGAGGCTTGTTTGTTCGTCTATCTAATTTCTTTTTTTCTGGCCATTTCATTCTGAAGGAAAGTATATGTAAAGATATGCAACATTTATATAACCAAGATGCATACATATGCATATACTCACCTCACATGAAAACCAAAATCCCTGGTGCACACACACTTTGTTATTAAATACATGCCAAGGGCTCCAAACCTAATATTTCTATAGGTATAGTATTTCTATGGTTGCAAATATTGGGGGAGGGGGAATTCTTGAGGCCCATGCCCTCCCTCCTGAGCCGTTTCTTTGTTTCAGTGCCATTTTCCGTTTTTAGAATATCTACCTCCCCCCACAAGGGTAAGGATCCGCTTTTTTTCGGGGCATCCGACATTCCTGCTTGAATCTCTATATCTCAATGGAAATATTAATGCCTGCTTTTAATAATTCAAAGATCAGTGATTTTCAAGAAATACCACTTGTCAAATTTGACATCACAGAAATGAAAAACATTTATATTTCAAACATGTATTTAAAAAATTAATTACAATTATTTGAATTTTTCTTCACTTCAAATTCAAAACTAACAGCACTAATTTAAATTGACATTAATTTTAAACTGAGAATAAAATTACCAGATCGTTAACCGACTGACGGTCCTGCACATATGTGTACGTGTGAAGTTGATGACTTCCAAACGGTCCAGGCCGTATTTTTACGTGTGAACTTTTCGACTTCCAAATAGTCCTGGCCGTATTTTTACGTGTGAACTTTTCGACTTCCAAATAGTCCTGGCCGTAAATATACTGCCTTGCTTTCCCCCCCATACAGAATTACTAAGCTGGGTTAGCATACTCCCCTCTCCGTTCTCCACAAAATGACCGTTGTATTCGCAACAGCGCTGGGCGTTGAAAATGACAAAATGGCTTCTGCCTCTTCGGCGGGAGGGGAAGTTTTCAATTAACTTAGCAGATACAGACGTTTGACAAGCAGCTCTTGAATAGTCAGTTCAAAGAAGCCTTAATCCTTTTGTAAACGAAGAGGAATTTTCAGAAAGTATAAAGAAGGCTGCTCTTCAGCAACAAATGCCCCCACCTAAAAGGCACGTTTTTAGCTTATTATAGACATTCTTATCACTTGGTTGTAGGATATGTACTGGCATTCACTTTTATTTTGGCATGAAAATTACATCGTATTACATCTCATTGACTGCGAAACACTGAATGCAAGATAGAGATAAACAGGATTCCCCCCGAAAATAATAGTGTGCCAGAATTTTATCATGTAGGCCCTTTTTGAAGACATTATACCCCCCGGACTATGCCTGGATCAGCCCATACTTGTGAACCAGAGTTGGGCGAACGTACACAGAGAAAGCATATGGGAACGTATGCGCATCACATTTGTGGTAAGCCGTACATAACATGTATGAAATTCTACTAGCTTTGCAAACTATGCCATGATAATGTTCAGTGAAATCGAGAATGCGGCTCATTTGCAATACCTAAATCCGCCACTGTGGTGGTCGAGTGGTCATAGTGACGGACTCGCATCGCGGGGACCCGGGTTCGAGCCCCACCGTCACCACAATGGTGGTCGGCTGAAGTTGGTTTTCTGTGGTTCCCAACTTTGAGGCGCAAATGCGAGCCGATCTCCCCATTAAAAAGTCTCGCCACAGAGAGCAACAGTCCTACAAACAGTACAAATATTCAGTCACTACACATCACTCACTTCACTTCTGAGATATAGATGGCAGCACTGAAAAATCATACACAACACTAGACACGCACTCAAACTGTTAGGTACACACACTAAACTTCCGGCACAACTCACTAGGTAGGAAATTGCCTACGGCGATAGACCTAAGTTGTGCTCGGTTTGAAAAAAAAACAAAAAACCTAAATCCACGCATTTATCCAATCTTTGCAACATTTCATTGCTTAGTTGATAATTTTCAGCTAGTACCAATACTTATACAAATATATACATTTTTATATCATTGTTCATCGCTTCGCTGAGCAATGCTCTAAAAGAATAAATAAGGCAAGGGCACTATAGGGGTGTGTGGCTTTTTTTTAAAAATTTAATCGGTTATAATAAGAATTTAAAAAAAAGCAGTTGGAAGTGGAAATAAATATAAGCATGTCATTACATTGTTGACCGGTCATAAGTAAATTCATACTTTCAAGCAAGAAAAACCTGTAACCCAGCGATTCTCAACCGGTACTCCGTGTACACTTCCCAGGGGCTCCGCGGTGACTCGAGGAAAATAAAACAAATCAGTAACTTTGATAGATAAATAAAAAATAAGAGGCCTACAAGGTTCTACCATAAAAATTATATGCAAAAAAAAAGCTCCTCGAGTGAAACAGGGCTCCACCATAGAAATTATATACTGAAAAGAGTCCAAAAGGGATGAGAACCGCTGCTGTAACCGTTCAACAATGCTTTTATAAGTTGAAAAACCGCAGAAAACGAACTTCAGTAGACCACCACTCTGCCGCCAGTGAGGTACAAACCTGGATGCTCATGATGAGATCCCAGAAGGATGTCCACACTACCACACAGTAGCCCTAGAATATACTAAGGGGCCACGGGTGAAAATCCAGTAAAAAAAGTATTGTGCTGTAAAAGCTGAGCCACAGCTTGTGATTAAGCATTCCGTACAAAAAAAATGTTCAGCTCATCTATCAATTCCTCACACTTATGTGACAGGACATAATAAGCTTGTACGTGTTACTCAAGCACAATGCCTCAACATTGAACGAAAAAAAAGTACATTTAAATTTTTAAAAAAAATACAATTTTTTTATTGTATCTTTTGGTCATTTATCACATTTCTTATAAAATGTGTGCTCAGTGTACAAACGAAACATCCAAATGGTTGACTGACTTCTTTTTTCCCCACCTAAGATAGTGATCTGGTGGCCCAGCCATTAGATACGTCGGAAGAGTTACGAAACCGTGGTTTACATGGAAACTATTGATCCCTGAATGAATTTTGGGGCTGCTCAGATCAGTGGTATAGAATACTGTAGGTACTCCAGCATTCACTGCACCCCCTGGCTCCACCCCCCACTGCCAGTCATCCTCCTAAATGCCAAAATTTTACTTATATATTGTGGAATCTTTTGACTAAGTACTGCACTGTCAGTTCCCTTTCCCTTTCCCCAACCCGCAAGAAATTTCTGGCTACGGCTCTTCCAATAGTACCATTGTCCACATAATAGAAAGGTCTGACAGGTCTTGAGGTCAAACAACCCAACATAACATTTATTTGCACAATAATGTACTTAGGAAGAAATTTAATGATCAAAAACGCGGGCCACGGTAATTGAATTCAATTAGTGAGAAAAACTAATTTCTTAGTAAAACTAACCCACATTAGCTAGCATGCCAGGAAACAGTGAGGCAGACCAGCATGCTGAAAATATCCGTATTTTCCAGAATGCCGATAAATTCCATTCACAGATTCTGGAAAATTCTTGAATATCTTCCTTTTTGGAACAGATGCAGTATGGTCCGCCACGACTCTGGCGACTTTTTCCTCGCAATAAGTCACCCATAATGGGGCTCTGGGTTGCCGTATTTTTTAACATATTTTCAGTTTTCACTGGGTGATACTAGATGGCACTGGCTTCGCCAAACAGGATTTTTCTTTTGATTTTTTTTTCAAAAATTCTAAGCAGCCGTTGTTCCATTTCCAGCGCGTCTCTCTCTCTTTGATTATTATTCCTCCCTTCTGTAGCTTACATCATTTGGATTATTATCTACTGCTCAGGTTGTATCATACCGTTTTATTATTTCATTGTATTTATTAGTTATTCATCCATTGCCATGCCTTGTGTTTTATCAGTTTATTATTTAAAATGAACCTACAGAATTTTTCATGCCCAGATCAGTTTATTAAAAAAAGGGTCCTGGTTTTAGTTTTAATGCATAGAATATTTATTTATTCAACATGCCCGGATCCATTTATTAAGAAAAAGGGTCAGAGTTTTAGTTTTAATGCATAGAATATTTATGCCCGGAATTCCTTATGCCCCGATCTTTTTATTATTAAAAATATGGGCCAGGTGTAATTTTTTTTAACTGATATTTTTTTCTATTTTTGAGCTTGGTGGTTTCTATTATGTTTTGCACGCTGATGGTTTTTTTTCGGCATCCGTAGTGTCTGACGGCCTTGGCGACTCTTCGTCGGGCCATCAGACGTGTGGCGCCAAAAAATCGCCAAGATAAAAAAATTAAAATTTTTGAAGCAAACAGTGTTAGTGTAATTATAAAAACAATTCAATAATGAAATAAATGAGGTAGAGAACCGAAGGTGCATCAAAGTAAAACGAACAAGGTGATAACAAAGTCAAGGTGAACAAAGTAAATGAACAATCTATGTATATACTGTAATTAGAAATTTCAGTAACCTAACGTAAGTTGAATGCATGCTGTGATCCTATTATAACCTCACTTGTTCCGGCATGCCGAAAGTGGCCAAGACCGCAACATTCAAAAAGCTGGTGCCCCTCGTGTTTTACGGCATGCCGGCCAATGCGTGGGAATACGGCAAGTTTATTATAATTTTTAAGTAAAATAATTTGAAAGTTGTTCAAATCAGCGCTAGTGTAATCAGTTCCATTTTGCCCATGTCTTTACTTGAAACGTAAAAAATACGTCGGCAGAGGAATGGGAAAAAAAGACGAGCCCACAAAAAGCCAAGTATTGTACTTAGTTTGAATCCTTTTACGAGAGAACACACCTTTTCTTTTCCTTTCCTACAAAGAACCATTCAACAGTGGGTGGAACAAAAATTTTAAACCACACAATACTAAATCCGATATCCCGCTGTTTGTACGGGGGAAAGGAAAAATGGTTGGATTTTTTTCGAAGTAGTTTTGTGACAATTACCTGAACCTTTTCGATTTTCTCAACACCCTCAAACCGTCAGTCGGTTAATTCTATCATGGAATTTTTTTTTGGATATGCATTTTTCAAATCTAAACCGTTCCTTTCTCCAGATAGGCCATGTTTCTAGGATGTAAATATAAATAAATATAATATGACCCGCCTTACCCATCGTTGTAGTTGTTTTTGAAATTCAATATCAAAAATAAATAATATAACCAAACCTACCGTTTGTAATGAAATTTCACGCTTTTTTTGTCCGAATTGGCGACATTATGTTTGGCGTGGTTGTGTTCCCAGCCTATTCATAAAAAATTGTATTACAACCCCAACGAGTGATAAATGGCAACTACTCGCGGTTTTTTGGCATAATTTGGCGCAATGTACCACTGATAAGGTCGATATATTATGGTCAGATGATGTGAAAAATATGCCATTTTGTGTGTGACGTCATACGCAACATATCAATAAGAACGGCTATTTCGTGAGCGGGTCTTTTCTATACAGTTTATACATAATATGAACGGTTCGTTTCAACTACATCGCATCAAACATGAACGATCCGCCGCAACACCGCGTAATTTGAAATTCACAACCTGTCAAGATTTTCGAGATTGCTGGAGAACACATCTCGAAATCATATTGTCCGATGCAAAAGCACTTTGTTTTCTTTCATTCTTGTAATAATTTAAAATATCCTTTGTAAGAAGGAATATCTTTCATATGTCAATACTTCACGATTATCAAGTCCTCCTTTCGAAAAACCAATATTCTTCCAATTTTTCTGATATTTAGGAAAAAATCCTTGAATTATGCTGACCAGCACCTCTTAAGGCCCTTTTACACGAGGCAAGTGCTTTAGTTGGCAACTTAAAATTAAGTTGCCAAGTACGATACAATGTATGCAGACGATAAGGGCCGTTAACAAGGCTTTAGTTGGTAAATGAATACGAACGGTTCTATTTTTTCCGGTTAAGTAGACCTATGCGCCAGTGGGCGTGACCTGCCGCTCTTGGAGGGGTCTTTTTGCTCTCTCACGGAGGGGTTTATTTTGATCTCAAGCGTGAACCTGTTCATACTCCGTCGTCCTTGAAGTTTCGCTAGAATTCCGCGGAAATATTGGATGGTGAGGTGACCAGAGGACATAACCTTCAAGTTTGTTGAAAAATATCTTCGCCATGAGTGTTTGTTGAACTATAGAAATGAAAATTACCTTAACAAACAAGCTATTATTCGATGTTGGAAAAAGCAATGGAATATTCTGTCGACGTGATGTTAGGAGTTGAAAACATTTGAAGATTCAAAAATATATATCAGATGTAGAGGATTTATATATTAAAAACTGGAGAGGGGGATTTCGAATATTTCTCTCGTCCAGAACGAATTTGCTGCCGTCTGTTGTAAAAATACATGATCAAATATTTAACATAAAGATATCATCTCTATAGATTAAATTAAAAAAATAATAATTTCAAAAATTTGGAAAAAATTTTTGCTCAATGAATTTTTATTATTTAATTTTTAACCCTTAGAATTTCCTACGAATGTCAAGAATCTTCTCCCATATTTTCGGCTTACATAATTCATCTCCTCTCTAACTTCGATTAAAATATCATATAATCGATATTTACAATTTAAAGGAGAAATAGAGAAATCTTATATTTCTTCTCGTTGACTTATATAAGTTTATATGTTGTGTATTCTTTTTTCCCCCTCTCGGGTAAGTGAAAGTGAATACATTTATATTCTTTAAAAAAAATATCATATAATGTGTCTCTGATCACAGTATTCGTAAGTTCTACCTGATCATCTTCATCCATCGTTCTGCTATGAGCTTTAAAAAAAAGCACCTCTCTGAATGACAGATAAATAAAAAACTATTACCATTATTCTCCTGCGCGTTGTGCATCTCTCTCTCTCAGTGGATTTGAGTAGACTGAAGCACGCATGCGCTAACTGCGCTCACCTCCATAAAAATTATCCAATGAGCGTCTACTTACCACTTATCGTGTGGACACTTTCAAGAAGAATCAGTAAGTTAAAATTAAGTTACCAACTAAAGCACTTGTCTCGTGTAAACAGGCTTTTAGAGATAGAAGGCTTCTGCGTGTGACGTCAGTAAGTAGTCCATTTTCCCCTCAGAATATTCATGGAAGAAAATTCCCTGCTCGTGGCAAAATTATAAAAACACTAAGACTCCCTTTTAAATTATGCAACGGTCAGGATTTGATAAAAAAAAAACCAGTGCTCTATACAAAAAGCCTTATTATTAGCAACCTCTGGGGGTAACTTCATCTCAAGTAAAGCACTAACAGGCTAGAACAACTAGGGCTAACAGGCCCCCTTCCTTTCTCCCCCCCCCCCATTTTCCAATTAGAAGATAGTTATTCAAAAAATTGTCTGAAGTATAAATATTTTTGAATTTAATTTGATTAATTTTAATTTATGAAAATAACGAAAAAGCAAAATAAACATAATAGAATACAGTAAAAATAGAATAAATCCCTAGGGGTCACAAAGGGTCTGTGTCATCGTAATGTTACTTTTTGTGAAGTTTATTGTTTTGTGTTTTTCTCAGTTTGATTTGTATGTTTTATGTGTTGTGTCAGTCCAATTAAAAAAAAAATATTTTTAATCAATGTAAACTCTGCGCTTGAAGACGGCACAATGTCACCAAGTTACTCTTTACTGGATGAAATTTTTATTATTTCCAAATTAGTTTTTTTTTTTTGTGTAAAAGATTATGGTTTCATTGAGAAATGTCAGTTGTAGCTTCCAAAATATGCCTTCTTATAATGATAAAAATCGCAAAAAGTTGTAACGCAAGCAGTTTTATTAATTTTATTCTCTTCGTGCGGATAAAAGTAGTAATGAGGGAGTAGCCACACAAATGAACCACAACTGAAAAGTTCAACCTTTCACATCGTTTTCAACAATAATACATGTATCAAGGATATAGGTTCATGTTGTAGCCCTACTATGAATTTTAAAAAAAATAAATTAAAATGAGTGTGAAAATTTTTTTAAATATTTGTTTGAACCATTCATTCCAGAGAAATCATGTACACAGTGACAAAACTGTTCGTGTGAACATAATAATGATTCATTATCAGGATTTCAAGCCCATCGGAAAATATAAATAATCAGATTTTCAAATACGAAAATGATCAGTTTGTTGACTTCAATTTCGATACGGTGAAAATCTGATATTTCATTGGATGACAAGCTACCTTCAAGTGGCTTTTTGGTTCATAATGTGACCGCTCTATCGCAGGCGAACGAAGCAACGTGCGTGTTGGCTTAAACACAACACAATATTTCACATAACAGTCCATACTATATTTAATATACAGAGCGCGTAGGTAACGGGACATATGACATTTTACTGGCGAACCATTGGTCCTAGAGGCATACTTTCAGTTGGAAAAAGTACCCGAATAATGTGTAGTACTCAGATATTTTATTCATGTTGCCAGGGGTTACAGAGTTATTAAAATAAAAATTTTATGCGGACACCCGGTGCCCCAAAACCCAATTGGAAAGTTGTTTCCTGGTCTCCGACAAAAAAATTTAACGTGTCTAAGTTCAAATTTTCACTGAGATATTCCAAGAAAGTTGGAAAAAAACAGCATTAAATGAGGGGAAACCATTTTACCCGCATTGAATGCTGTTTTTTCCCAAATTTCTTCAAGTTTTT
Source organism: Pholcus phalangioides (assembly GCF_987345545.1). Taxonomy (NCBI): domain Eukaryota; kingdom Metazoa; phylum Arthropoda; class Arachnida; order Araneae; family Pholcidae; genus Pholcus; species Pholcus phalangioides. Next base: position 21,809,025 of record NW_028301610.1, on the reverse strand, counting down.
AATTCGCATATCTCGGTGAATATTGCACTTAGAAACGTGAAATTATTTTAGTTGGCATCGGGAAAGACAGAGCAACAACTTCTTAATTGACTTCTTTGGCACACGGGGACGGTATAAAGAGTTTTTATTTTATTTTATAGCTATACAACCCCTTACAACATGAATGACATGTCTGAGTTGGACACGTGATTTGGATACTTTTTCTAGTTGGGTATGTCTTTAAGATTAATTATTTACAGGCTCACCAGTAATGTGCCATACGCCGTTACCCATGCTGCCTCCAAATACACGTAAAAAAATAGTTTGAGTCAGTCAACTCTCATTGTGACAAATGCCATTACAACGGGAAAAATATTGTTTTAACGATAACTTTTCTAATCCCTCGGATAGGTTTACATAGGAACAATATAAAAATCTGGAATTCCTTTGTAACGAAATTTTGTTATTACGGATTGATTTCTTATGTCTCTTGGAGTTCCGGTCTAATGGGGTTTGACCAAAGCGTATTAATAAAGGGTCTTTAATACGCTTTGGCTTTGACTGTATTTCCCCCAAAAACAATCTGACATTTTTGCAGTAAAGTAATTGAACTTCAGCAATTTGATCTGAAAACAGTCCTTTTTATAATGATTGTGTCCTTTTTACTTTTATAAATTTAGGAAGGAAACAAAAGGAAGAAAGGGTGGGGAGAAAAAGAAAAATGGCCAAGACGGGCTCGGTTGTGCGTAAATGCCTCGAAATTCCACTTGTGCGCAAGGGGATTCGTGCCTCACTCTCAGTTTTATGACAAAATTTCACATTTATGAGACGTATGACTACGGGCGCGAGATTAGTCTCTATATATATAGCTTTCAATATTAAAATATTCCATTTATACGAAGCACAATTTCAATTATTTTACATTTTCATTTTGATTCGAACTCCAGATCTTTGGCATTTAGACATTTCCAACTATCGAATCCAAGCAGTTTTTGCAGATTGTGAAAACGCATCGCTGAATTGGGTTTGCATGCGTATTATCAACACTAAAAACCATAAATTTTAGGTTAACAGATACAAAGAGACGCATTAAGCGGGTTATGGACATTTCAAAGTGAAGACTTACGTGAGAATTTATTATTTATTTATTTATTTATTATTTATTTATTTTTTAGAAATCAGCAGATGCAGTGAGTCTCTAATAAACGGATTTAAATTGCTTTAAATGTAGTCATACGCCTTTTTAGAATTTTTTTTCCAATGTCCACAACATTGTTCTTGCAGGATAGGAAAATTGCATTGACATTATTTAGGATGCTGCAGGCCAGTAGTAGGGCAGTTAAAAGGAAGCATTACAGTATCGTTTAAAAAAACTTTAAAGATGTGGAGTCAATCTTGGAGGAAGTTCCAATACAGGAGTGGCTCGAGCTTACCTGCCGCCGGGTGCGAAGTCTCATGTGCCGCCTCTACTGGCGACCCTGTCAGGAGGCTGATAGGGATTCGGTGAAGGGCACCTGGAGATAAACCTGGGTTTTTTTCCAGAAGAAAGCCGCACATAATTGTTACTGCAAAATGTGCGTGACCATACGTCCCGCTTTCTAAGTAGAAATTTTTTTTTGTTCTAGAATTATTTTACCATTCTTAATAGATGCCAGATAACTTAATCCTTGAAAGAGCACTTATTTTTGTGAGCCATCATCACTTATCCTGTGAAGATGATATTTAACGGGGTAATTTTTATTAAGAAAAATTTTTCAAAGGTGTTTCTGGTGTTCCAGGGGCCGGACAAGTGAAAAACCAAATTTTCCTTTGCCTTCATTTGACTATTATGGATCAAATTCTGAGTGAGGGTATGGGGTCCCTAGGCTGGGATCTTTCGCAGGTTCCCTCCCAGTCAGATTTCTCACGGCCCCTGCTATAGTTAATTTATAGCCTGAAAAAGCCAAAAAATTATGAGAATTATCCCGTGCTCTTGTGGGGGCCATGGGTGAGGGAACCAAAATGGCCCTTGTAATAGAGTACAGGGGTGGCGCTTGGCCACGCGACCCATTGCGGCCACACGGAGCACCGCTTGCTAAATCCGGGGTGAATGGGTTAAAAATAATTCAATTTGCCAAAAAAACCAAACTGTCGGCTCTGGAGGGGCGCAAAATCGGAAATGAAGCGCCGAAAAGGAGTGGCATGACCTTCTAAGGGTAGGGCTGACAGGGCTCCAGCTTGAGGCCCGGGACTAAATCCTTATAATTTTTCTTTTTTCACTCTATAAATTAACTGTAGAAGGGGCCCCCGTGGAAAATCGGGCATGGGCCCTACGAAAGATTCCCTGACGCAGGAGGTAGGGGCTATGGAGGGAACAATAGGTAGGAGGCGCAAAAAATATGTCCCACACGGGTACATATTTTGTCTCGAGCCGCCCAGATAGCTTTCTGGTATTACGATCAGAGGCCTTGTCTATTTTCTCAACGTTTCCGTTGTCGAGGTATAGTAGGACTCAAAAGCGTGATGTCGTAAATTTTTACTGTGTTAAATTTTGTTGTCTTAAGTAAAGTCTACGCTGCCGTCCCTTACACAGTGCGGTCTTAAGGCATGGGCCCACCCGGGCGCCTCAAGTGAAAAGGGGCCTCACAAAAATGAGATCTTGTTGAAATTTTCGAGAATTTGTTTGGTAGGGCCTCTGAAAAATCAATTGGCCCGGGGGCCCATGATACTCTTAAGACGGCTCTGTCCTTACAACCTGCCGCCCGGGTGCGCCGCATCCCTTACACCCTCGCTTAAGCCGCCCCTGTCCCAATACATTATCACAGCAATGTAGTTTTAAAAAATTTTAAATTTCGCGGGTATTTTTCCCCATGTATGATTTGATCTCTTGGAGTTCGTTATAATTGAATTCGACTTTATTTCTTTTCAGCAGAGGCAATGGATTGGCACCCTCTTTCAAAATTCATAAAAAAATACCCCAGAGCAATCATTCTCTATTCGATTTTTATAAATATATTCCCCATCAGACCACTCAGTGCTGGCTGAAGATAGTTTTGTGCTAAACTAGATGGCTATCCGTCTGTAATTGCATGAAAACGATGGGGTTTTTTTTACAATTTAGCTTTCATTTTTCACCCATCTACTTCTTGGATTACATTTACTACCAGCACTCAAAAGAATGTCAATGAATGGTCAACAAATTTTTGCCTGCTTTCTTTATGGCAGCCCTGTTTGAATGAAAAGTCTGAACACACACAGTTTTCTGTCTTTACAGTTATTCCATTTTGCTTAAACCTCTTCTATAGTTTGTGTCAGGGCCTACTATCACCCCGAAGTCGTAAAACCACCGAGATTACATGAACCACTTTTTTTTTATTTCCTTCTTCCTCATGTTAATGTTACTTGAATGGGGAAAAATTACGAAAAAGATATTCTATACATTTTGTTTGAAATTAAATTTTTTTAGTCACTCTGACTAAAAAAATTTAATGTCACAAATTTCTTCGTGGCCCCCGTATCAGTAGCCGTGGCTCCCCTTTTGCAAGATTTTCATCCGTGGCCCCCGGTTGAGAACCACTGCTCTAAATAACATTGTAAATAACCAAAAATGTTCAACAAGTTCCCACCACTGAGATGAGAAGTGGCAGTTTTTGAGAGGAAATGTTTTTTTTTTTTGGATTCTTCTTATAAGCGGAAATCAAATTTTTATCACTGATGATTTTCTTATGTTAAAACAGCATTTCATTTTTGTTTTGCTGATTTAATTATAAACGGTTGATTCTTTTAACAGTGATTCATATAAGTGGTGGCTACTGTATGTTCTATAGCTTATATAGGTAACACTTGCATTGAATCAAAGATCAGCAAAAGATAGTTTCTTTGGCACATGGTTCCAGTGGCATTCTGAAAATATTTCAGAGAAGCAAAATTTGCAATAAGTCCTTATTCATGTACCAATTTTTTTTTTTTTTTGCAATTTTGAACAAAAGGGCTGGTTATGAATATTTGACAAAGACTAATCCTGAGTTTTTACTTTAAAAAGAGGCTTGACCATGATTTTTATGGGCTGTTGACAAAGTTTGAAGTATGATACGCTTGAGAAATTTGTAGAGACTGCATGTGCTCATTGAAAAAACCGTGAATAGCCACCAAATCCTGAGCTATGTAAAATGCATATGTATAACAGCTTTTTGATGCCAATTGTATTGTTCACAGAGAGAGAATGATTTGATTTTGTTGAAAACATAAACAGTATTCATTGGTAGAGCAATATAGTTTCATAATTTTCCTAGCAGAAATTTCCCCTTTACACGATCTCAATTTTGCATGTACATACTTGGTACTCAAAACATAGATTTTCTCTGCTCTTACCAACAGTAGAATCTATTTTTCTCTCATAAGAATGATACAATGTAAAATAATGGCTTCCCCCACATCATCCCCTATGCTGGGATCTTTGGTGTGACCTTAGGGTCCTTCTACAGTGAATTTATAATGTGAAGAAGGCTGCAGTCCGGTCCATGGGTTAATCTTGTTGAGGCTCTTAAATTTCTAAAGTATGGATATTCTAGGTTTTTAGTTTAGTGGTTAAATGATGTTCTACCTAGAATGACGGTAGCAGTCCTTTTGACCACTATAGATATATTTAACGAATGAGATTGCAAAACATGCTGAAATGGACAGCAAATATGAACATTAACATTGGAAGAACAGATGTTCTATCATGGTGTTTGCTTTTCTAAGGTACCCATTTTGTACCTGTTTGGTACTATTCAAAGGTACACTTTTGAAAAGCCTGTTGTCATACTTTACTCAATTCATTTAGCCTTTTTATGGATCTCTGCACTTCTATTGCATTCCATTCACTGGTACAATGTTGCATGACGAGAAGAATCATTATTTTTTACTATTCAACTTTTTCACTAGCGCTTTAGCCTAATTGCAGTATGTGTTACAGATGGCTACTGTGGATCTCAGTTGAGTTGTGAACAAAGTAATGTATAAGGAAGACGGTGGGGGACCAAAATCTGATTTTTACATTGGGTATTATAGAGATTTTTTTCATACAAAGGATAGAGAAAAAGAAATTCTGGAAACGAGGAAGAAATGGGAAATTTAAAAACATGTTTAAAATGTTAGGTGTGCTCCCACGGGAGAGGAGGAAATGGGTGTCAAGGCAAAAAAAAATACTGCGCAATCGAATTTCACAGTTACGGCAGTAAAACAGACATTTCTGCAACATCCCGATTTCTGCCCTTATCTCCTTTTTCTGGTTTTTGACGTCGTGAACTTTGATTTGCATATGAAGTTTTCTTCTTCCATTTCCTGCTAGGCTTTAAATTATGGATGATTCATTTTATGTTACTTATCGGTATACATCTTTGCATAATTTTGTTAAAACCATGTGCTCCCCTAATTGTTTTGAGCAGTGTATTTTGTTCCAACTAGTGTATATTTCCATGAAAATAACATTTAGTTATTAATCATGAATCAAAATTAATAAACAGTTATGACAGATGACTTGCAAACAGTTTCCGGGTTATTAGGCCACATAGGCGTAAACTTATTGAAAATGTTGGGGGGGGCTCAGGCTCTAATGGAACCTCGTTTATACGACGCGTCGTATAAATGCGAAAGCAGTACTGAAAAACGAACTTTTTCCGAAAATTACCCCCCCCCCCCCCCCACCTTTTTTTTACAGACGTTTCCGAAAAAAAATTTTGTGGAAAATCTGTCGTTTTGATTCAAAATCTTATGCTTGAGAAGAAATATACTTATAATACTATCGTAACATTACTGTTGCTAAAGTCTCAAGCAATTTTACGGTATTCATTTCAAGATTTAACAGAAAAAAAAGTGTTATTTAAACGTTATGTAAAACGTCCTTTACTTGACAGAGAACACCGTTACAAAATTAAAATCCCAGTTACAGCCCTGGCTATCAGCATACCGTAGCCCGTTCAATAATTATTTCAGTACCTGTCAAAAGCCATGGAACACAGGGCCACAACTAGGGAGGAGCAGGCGGGTCTCATGTCCCGGGCGCTAGACCGGATGGGGTGCAAATTTCATTCTAAAACCTCTCCTTCAACATTACAAGGGGGGCGTCAAAATGCGCGCTTGCCCCGGGTAACCAAGCATCTAGTTGCAGCCCTGATTGAACCAGTCAATCGTTTTAAATTTTATTACTTTTTCAGTAAAAAATATGCATGAGAAACTACAGTCGATCCCGCTTAGTTTTTCCGCTTACAACGTTTCTTCATGATGGGTTTTTGAAAACCGTAAAACACTGTATTTCAGTGACACGTTTTCACCAATTGAAAAATTATGTGATTCGATTGATAGAAAAGGTGTTTTCCAAAGACTTGGGAGTTCGAATCGAAGTGAAAACGTCGATTAATTGAAGTGTATACAGGCAGGGCCCTGGGTAAAGCAGGAATTAGGAGGCTCTTGCGACAAGAGTCAAAGATGTTAATTGGTCAGTGAATGTATGTTGTTTGAATTTCGGGGGCTCAAAGTTATAAAGGCTTCATTTGCCCATGAAGAAATTAGGCCCTGTATACAGGGATAATGTATAGAAATGTATAGCAACTGAAGCAAAACCTCGTACAAATAAGTAAGGTCAGAAACGTAATAGGGAGATATATACAAAGGGTTCCATTACATTTTCCTAAATACAGTAAAATCTCCACAAATGATCACCTGTACTCAAACACAAATATGCATCAGTGGTCGCCTCTATTCGGCGTAAAATTTCTATGGTGGAGCCCCTTACGCTCTCCTTATATTCATTTATCGAATTTACTGATTTATTTTCTTCGAGTGGGTGCGGAGCCCCCGGGAAGTGTACACGGAGCACCGGTTGAGAACCGCTGCTTCAGTGAAAAGTTTCCCAAACTTTTTGTGTTCCATAGCTCTTCTTTAAAAAAAATTTCTTTCTCATTTCTCCCAACTCAAGCCCACCCATAGGATCCTATACTAAACCCATAGCTTCTATCGACCCTTTGGACAATTGCATCGACCCCTTCCCCCAGGGGTCGATATTTCACACTTTGGAAAGCACAGCTTCAGTGGCCATTCTTGGTTATTATACAACTTAATTTAATGAAAGGTCACGGGAAATTGACCTTTTTAATTTTGATTTATTCATTTTTTTTTTTTTTTGCACTATTTATAAATTTGTTATGATTAGTCCTGTTTGTTGCATTTATATAAATTAACCTCTTCGTTCGTTCGTTATAACAACAGCTCACAACCACAAGAAAAGTTCTCGCTGTAACGTAGTTCTCATTATAAACGAATTTTCACGTTTCGCTCTGTAAGGACATAAAATTATTGAAAATTGCTGCTTTATCTGCATTGGGACGTCTTTGAGATCATTTCGTTCTAATATTAACGATTGAACGGAACTCTAGTCATGTGAAATTGATTTTTGATCTCAAATCAGTTGATTCTCTAAGAGTATAAGACGTTTTCCATAGAATTTCGTATCATCAAAGCGGTTTAGATGACCAACTGAACAATTAAAAGTCTGAACTTATTACATTCATGCTCACTTCCATGGATTTATGGATCAGGCAACATCGTCTATCGAATCGGAAATTCGACATTTTCAAATAGTTTGGTTGCTCAACTCCAAGGACCTTCTAGCTACATGGACCTTACCCGAAGCCCGGGTGCTTTATTTGCTTGTCATTTCTTTTTTTTCAAGTAAAAAGAAGTAAAATCTCAGGAGAAAAATCCGCCCATTTTTGACATTATTCATGTTTTGTTACTTGTGTGCACGTGTAGTTTGCTTCTTTTTCGAGCAACTTTTTCTTTCTATTAGTGAGCAGCTACAGTACTAATAACTGGAAATTCTTAAATAAAATACATGTAGAAATCATTTGCATGAGAATGTTTTTGCAAATGAATATGCATCGAGATAAATAGAAAATATGCATTTAAAAAAGCATTTGCGTTTTTTGCTTGGTTATTTGTTCTTTTAGCACATATTTTCTCAGTTTTAGTTCATATTTAGCCATTTTTTTTAAGTGGAAAATTCGGGCTCTAATTACAGGCAAATCCCGTTTTAACGAATACCGTTACAGCGAAAATATCGTTTTAACGAATGGTTTTCTAATCCCTCTAATAAGTATACATAGGAACAATGCAAACAATCTGAAATTTCTTTATAATGAAGTGTTTTCTCCGGTTTCTTGGAGTTCGTTATAACAGGATATTCGACTGTATAACAATCATTTAATGTATTGTCACCAAAGTGAATGGGACAAGGGCGTAGCCAGAAATTTCGTTCGGCAGGGGGGACCAAAGTGACAGAACAATAGATTTGGTCATCTTTTTCCCCTTTTTTCGGTCATTTTCTCACATTTCGGACGAGGGGACCAGACCCCCAAGTCTTCCTCTTCGCTACGCCCTTGGAATGGGACTACCCCTGAGCATGAGCGTACCCAAGAAAACCAATCTATTGGGGGGGGGGGCACGGAATTTCTTCCAGAGAATTTTTGAGTTGGTGCCAATTTTCCAAAAGCATTTAATTAACAAAAATTTATTTGATTGTTGGGGGCGTAGCCTTTGCCCTTGAGCCCCATTCTAGTTTGATCACGGTCCAAGTAAAAATATACTTTCATTCTCCCTCTCTCTCATTGAAACGAGCACAACTCCGGTCTATCGCCATAGGCAATTTATTCAGATCTAGTCATGCCGTAAATCTGAGTATATCCTCCCAGGATTCCCCCAGATCTCATGAATCCCGAAATCCCCTGGGCGGGGTCATGAAAATGACTATATACAAAAAATATATTCAGAACAGTATATGCATCTTTATTTATTCCAGGGTTGGACAAACCCCAAGTGCCAGGTCACCATGGTGACTGGAAAATCTGTATTCGCGCCTAAAATTTTGTATATGTGATTGCTAAATCAGAATCTAGTGATGGCTCAAAATTTTCCGATTTCATAATTGTCTTCCAACATGGAAAGGAGCAGAGCCACAACTAGAGAAAGCAGGTAGATCTGGTGCTCCGGACGCTGGACCAGAATGTGAGTCGAATTCACCCTTTAACTGCTTATTCTACATGCAAGGGACGCCAAAATTCCGAATTGCCCCAGGTGACAAAGTATCTAGTTGCGGCCCTGGGAAGGGGTCATCAATTCCCAGAAAGGTTGAAAAAAGATTATTTAAGATACTTCTCTCGTGAAAAAACCATGCTTGGCTCTTACAAAATTTGGCTGGTGCCTAGATTTTTTAATGATTTTTATCGAGCCCTGTATTTATTTATATTTTATGATACAGTGTATATTTCCCCCAAAATCAAATTACATGTCACTTATTTAAGATTTATTTTGCTCTCATATATTGAGTCATATATCAGGTTTTAAATTAGAAAAATAATAATTTTTTTAGTTGCACAAATTTCTTATTAAAAACTCGATTCAAATATTGTCACTTTTACAAGTATGCAAGCCAAATGGAGTTTAAATTTTTCTTAAATAAATTTTAAATATGATTGAAAAAAATAAAACATGGTAAGTTTTATTAATTTATTGATATGTCTAACAGAAAAAAAAGTATTTTATACTACGCTTTATTGATTATAAGTATTAGAGGGCTGCAAAATCTAGATTGTTTTTGAAGATTCTGAATAAATTATCATTAAAGAAAATGTTTAAAATGCATGAATTTATCAAAAATGTGTAGCTATATTTAATATTGCTTACTTTTTCTGTCAGGAAACTGTGCGGAATCACGAGGAACTTTTCCGTTTTCTTGTAATACAACATGTTTTACTAACAGAAGGTTATAATGTACGTGCACAACCGAATGTGGTCCACACAAACCATAAAATACTGTGGAACTGTCTATCTCAACATTTGTGGGGGTTTTTTTTTCAGGGGAAAAACAAGGAGTTTACTTCAAGTGGCTCCAAACACAGCTATTCTTATTTTGCAGAATCACAAACCTCGTCTAGATTTTTCTTCACCACTGTAATTTCTTTATATTCCAATTAGGATCATCTATGTCGGCGTCCTTCACGGATGGCCATCCATTAAGCACAAAAGCTTTTAAAGCCTTGACCGGCGGCGTCAAGAAGAATGTAGTTTTCAGGATCAGAAGGGGGGTCCCCATATGGACGGATGCCTCCAGGTGACATATTCCCCACATAAGCGACACGCTATACACTCCCCGTCCTTCTAATTAGGAAATGGTGATTGTATTCAGTAAACCTGCATTGAAGCAGACGAAACTGAACCCTATTGAAATGCTCTTTGTCAGCTGCAGAAAGTGCGGCCCCTTTATCATGGAAAAAAAAAAAAAATACATGGAATAAAAAGTCCGCCAAAGCTCCCAGGCTAGAAGCCCTTCTCCAGTATGTGGGAGTCCATGGCCGTGCTTATAGCTCGCTGAGTGCCCCCCCCCCCCCGGGAAACACGCCACTAGATGCCACAGACGGGCTGTAACTAGGAGTGAAGATCATTTTATTGTCGGGAAAGGGGGGGGGGGAAGCATCGAAATGCCTCCTTGAGATCGACTGTGATGCCGCAAGATATTTAAAATTTCTAACAGTGCTGCGAACGTAAACAGGGCATGTAAAACCCCCTCTTTGCGGTCACCGGCTGGACAAATAGAAATTCGTCCGTAAAAAAGAATTGATCGGGAAAGGAGGAACCCTATTAAAACCTTGAGAATAATTCTTCATTTTGAAATAAACACAATTTTTCGAATAACATAAGTAAGAAATACTACATCCTTTTTGGAAAACTTCCCCAATTTAATTTGCAATGGAACATAGAAAAAATTACAGTATTTTCCGATAAATAGAGGTCGCATCCTGTAAAATGGCCGGAAAAAAGTGTTTGTGGAAAAATCGCCACTTTTTTTTTTACATGTCACAGCTTCGTGTAAGGCCGAAACTCACTGTACTGACGTGATTATTCCGAGTCTAGGTGTGGAAAACGTATCCATGCGATTTTTTTTGGGGGGAGAGGGGAAGATTGAGCCAGCTCTCCGAAATTAATAAGAGGGGGGGGGGGGAGTCTCGATCCCATTGGCTTAAAACAAGTTACGACAGGTAATATAAGTTACGACTTAATGCACTTAACACACGACTTAATACAAGTTACGCTTACGACAGGTCCAAGCACTTCACCCCCGTATATAGGGGACGGCCAGCAACTTTCAGCGCTCTCTCCCCACCCAATGTTAATTTCTTCATGTCAGCGCCTCTGTTGTGAAGAACTTGTTAATAAGCTTAATCATTGTTCACTTTACCTCCTCCCACTTTTTTTCTTTTTTGTGTTGTATCATGTCCCCATCCCCAACGGAGCGTTTAGAGAGCAAAGTGAGCATTGCGAGGTTGCTTTAAAATTGGCGTCTAAAATTGGCGAAAAGGCGTAGAACTGAAGGTTGGCGAAGAAAATCGCGTTCTGCTTTTTTTCGTTCAGCCATTTTTTTTTGTCTAGTGTTTGTCGTTGTTTTCTTGCTTGTTTCTGCTATTTATTTTTCTGTTGCCGTCTTTGTTATGTCATCCGATCATGGAAATAAACGGCCCTTATCAGGACCAAATACGTCTTCTGATACGTTAGAATACGGGGAATCGCTCAGAATTACGATGCAATTTGTGCGAGTCGGTGTTTTCCTGGGCAAATACCTTGAAAAGGCATGTGCGAACAATCCATTCAATTTCGGATACAGCCGTGGAAAAATTGAAGTGCCCCGAATGTGAAGCTATGTTCGGTCGGCACCATGTTCTCCGCAATCATCTGCATGAAAATCATGGTCTGGTGATAGAGTATGAGGAGCACGTATTTTCATCCATCCAAGGTGAGTTTATTTGTCGATGGTGTTCCTTATATATAGAGGCGTAGGCAGGGAGGTGTGCCTCTGCTCTTAGTTTAGAAATTTAATTACAATTACTGACACTAAACCATTTGAAAATTTTGGATATTATGATTAACGACTAGGTGATTTCTCTGTTACACTCCCAAAAGGTTAAAACTTGTAATTGTCCCAAGGACCCACATTCCCTTCATTATTTGCATCCATCTCGATAACTAGAGAAATATTGAATTTATGTAAACAGCTATTTACTCTGCCGTGTCTGATTTAAATGCCATCCTCATTTCCAAAGGCAACTCTTGGACTGTGTAGACTCTTGCACAGTGCATAGCCCTAAGGCTGGAGTTGTAGTAGAGCGAAGAGATAAGCAGGTGATTTGGAAGGAGAAAATGCATTAGGGCAGAGGAAGAGGTGCCCACACATAGTAAACACAGTGGGGAAGAGCAAAAATTACCGGAGTGTTCTGAAATGTAAGGAGGTGATGATACCTCTGCAGAAGAGGGAGGGAGAAACAAACCAAACAGTAGATAGAGAAAAACCTTACCTCACGAGGGAAACAAGTATTATTTTTACTTCCAATCCTTGTTGAGTGGGCTCTTTGTCTCTCTGCTCGAGTATGTGAGGTGTACAACAAAACAATTGTTTTTGATGCTCTTCTCTAGCTCTTACCGTTTTGCTGCAGTATGTGTTCGGTCTACGAGGGGATGTCAAATCCCAGTCCAGTTGAAGGAGTTCAAAGTTTTTTGGTGAGAAGAAGTGCCAAAAATATTAGTCCCACACAGGTTGATTTTTCTCTGGAACCGCTCAGCTCATTTCAATCATCTAAACAACCAGCTATCTCTACCCTGTTGCTCCCCAAAACACCTAAATGTCAATGCTTATGTCTGATTTCACTGTTTGCAGGCGTTTGATAAGCATTTAAATTAAACATCTTTGAAAATTGTATCCAAGGATTATAATTATGTTAATTTCAGGTATGTTTGTCAAAATTGCCTTGAAGGTGCTCTTCATTTGATGGTGGGCATAAATAGTGCTCACTGCTCAGGAAGGTTTAAGACCCTTAATCTAAATACTCCAACTCAAAGTTGTTTTTTCATTGGTAATTTTTGTCAAGGTTATCAATCTAGTATTTAAAAGTGACAGGTATGAAGTTATTTATAATTTTGAAACTGATGGGTTTTTTTTGTTTTGTTGCAGATTTTGATTTGTGGAAAGTGGAAATGGAGAAGCAGTCGAAATGTTTCTGTCGAAGGCACCATCAGTATAGCATAAAAGGAGGAATGCGGAAGACCTTTGTCTGTCATAGGTCGGGAAATTTCATTAGCAAATCCACTGGCCAGAGATGTTGTAAAAGTCAAGGTAGCAGAAAGATTGATGCCTGGTGTCCTGCAGAAATAATACTTCTAGTGAGCTCTGAAAAGGTTCAAGTACAGCATTGGAAAAGTCACTGGAGATACTAATGATTTAGAAGATCCAAATCTTACTAAAGCAGAGAGGCAAGAAGTTGCAAGTGAGTTCATATTCATTTTTTCTTTCATGTATTTTTATTTCATTTGCCCTCTCCTTGTATCCGCCTATGAAGGGAAGTTTGACATTTGAACAATCAAAGGACCAAGCCAATCATTTTGATCTCGCTTCATTTTCATTATGAACCAGATTGTTTAGAATGTTGAAATTATACAACTTTTTCTAAAACTACTACTAGACCTACATGCATATCATACATATTCCTCAGAATTTCTAACAAATCTGTACATGTCAGAATGTTATGTGTGTGTTTCATATTTTCCATAAAAATACTGAAACATTATGGTGTTCATCTTTATACAGTTTAAAAAATAAAATCAAGATATTCTTAGTTCTATTCAAAGGAACCATGGCCAGTCAATTCGACCAGAACATTATAAACACTTTCATTGCTTGCACAGCTAATATTTTGTTGAATCATGAAATTTTGGACTACAAAAATTTTGTCGATCAAATTGTCACTGATATAGATGTTCAAGCTTTGGCTAGTTTTTTTTATAAATCACTCTAAAATATTTTCATTGAGGATAATACTGGAGGACGACTTATTTAAATAACTTGAGAAGATTATTATTTACAGGGCCATAACTGGGACTTGCGTGAGGAAGGAAGCAAACATGATTTTGCTGTCCCCCACCATTGTAAAATTTTATTTTATTCCAGTGCTTAGTTGCCCTTGGTCCCTCGATGCTCTGAAAGTAGGTGACCAATCACAGATAAGCACACGATATAGTCTTTGGCGCGATTGTTGATTGGCACTATTGGCGATTAACTTATTATTTATTATTGCCTTTTTTCGTTATTGAAGTTGGCAACAGCACTGATTATATTTTCATCCACGTTTTTATTTTCTGTAATCCGGTGGTTGTACCGCTGATTATATTTTTAATTTTTTAATACTTCAATTTTTTTCATATTTTTCGTAGTTTTCAGTTTTTTTCGTCATGTCAACCTTCGAAGAAAAGACTCTGTCCTTTTCAGGGCCATCCACTTACGATTCGCGTTCACTGGCTCAGAAATAACGAATTATGTTGTTTATAAATTGCCACAGGAGTTCAATTCAGACTATCCAGACTTTAAAGGTGATTTCATCCTAGGCTACATGAATGAAGCTCAAGAGGAGACATAAAATATATGGTGAAGAGGTAATTTTTATTGATTCTACACGGCACAAACAAATACATCATTAGATACAAGATTAAAATGCATGCCAATAAACACAATGCAGCTATTATAATTTATGCACCATATTCAGATTCTTATCGACATGAATTTTTCTTTCACAGGGTCATCCCGAGACACTATCTTAAGGAGAAGGCAATACACATCCTGGCAGCATGTGTAAAGACCAGGAGGAAAAAGATGAAAGAAGACCCACCAGGATGAAGCAGCTGCCAAGACCCAATCCAAGGATAGAGAATATATTAACACAACTAAGCCGAAGAAGTAAGTCAAGATTGAAATGCATGCCAATAATACCTTTAATTTGTACCCTTCGTGCGAATCGGTGATTTTATGTGTTATTTTTCCATTGAATTAACATGCAGATATGTAAGTTTTGAGCCTTAATAGAATTCGGTATTCTAAACAATTTTTTTCATCTCACCCTCATGTATGTGCCAGAAAAGGATTAAAAAGTCTAAACAGGTGATAGTTTTGTCTCCTCCCAACCTGTTCATCAATAGCCAGTGGGGTTGACAAATGTTTGCCGTAGCGGTAAAAATCATGGGGAGAAAGAAAAACTCAGCAAAAATAGTTTTTATAGTGGCGAAATTAAAATGCAGTCAAATCCTGTTTTAGCAAACTCCATGAGACTGGAGAACAGGGTTGGTGAAAAAAACTTTTTCTTGGTTTAAACCAGGTTTTTTCAAACTTCTAATAATTAATTAAAATAAAATGTTTATTAATGTAACTAACACTATTCCCATATTAATCTACAAATATTTCTTACATTGTAACAAAAATCCACTTCTGAAGTTTAGTTATTTTTTTGCTTAACTCAATAAATTACTTTGTTTGACAATTCTTAATGTTATTAACCATATAATACAAATGTTTTTCCTCCAGTTACTTTCAGTATGCTTAATTAAGAAGTTATTTTGCAAAAACTGCTATAAAAATTAGGTGAATATATTGTATTTAATGAAGCTGAAATAATGCAGATTAATTAGCAGTGATTTATGATATACATGGTGATTATAACCCCCAAAGCAGAATGTTTAGTACTGTTCTGTGGCGAGATATCAGCTGACGAAATGTTCTGCGGTAAAAATCCCCATACATGTAATAGTGCATTTTTGCACTTTTTCTTAAAATTCTTCCTAATTGTTCTGCGACGTACGTCGCAGATTTTGGCACATTCTGCTTTAGGGATTATAACTAAAGTTCTGGTTTCAAAACACTTTTTAGAAAAGCCAGTATCAGAATGACTCGAATTTACATGGGAAAAATATTTAAAAATATAAAATTAACGACACTGTACTCATTCAACATGTGGGAAGTTTCCTAGCAGAATGCAAATGATAGCCAGTCAGAGCAAAATAATTTAATTAGCATTGCACAATTTCATATAATTCATGGAAACATTACAAAAATGAAGTAATTGAATAAATAAAACTGAACTTGCTTAAGAAATGTTAAATATATTACCCACTGTGTTCTGGCAATGAGGTGAAAGCGTAAACATGCTTGTTCAACAACAGATCAGAGTATGTCATGATGTGGATGTGCTTGCAATTCAACCACTGTTCATAACATAATTCCAAGGTTATGGACGGAAAGTTAAAGTATAAATAGTCTATCTGCGTTTTTTTATTTTTTATGGTGATTTCACCATTTGCAATCCAAGATAGAGGTCATGAAATGCAATTCAGCTATATTAAATAATAATGACTAATTAATTTTTAAATCACGATGCTTGAATGATGAATCGGTTTCCTTTGTAATTCGATAGTAACGCCGCTTGAAAAGTTTTCTTTGGTGATGAGTTAATTCTCACATCATTGACGGCTGATTTAGCAGCGAAAATCCGTGGAAAAATGACGTAATCAGCAGTACAGGAAAGGGGGAGCCACGGCCATTAATCTGAAAGTTTTCCCTTCCGCTTCGCAGATGGCGCTGCCATTCTTTAACATTCAGTGAATACGCTTACGTTTCAAGTGTCTTTGACTTGCACATTTTGCACTTTTTCCTTTTTGCCAAAAAAAATTCTCATTGCTTCAGAAGTATCCATGCAAATTTTCAAGTTATTCTGACCAGTAGTTCTTATTGTATAGTTTTAGAATCAAAACTTTAAATTATAATCAACCTGTATAATAATCTGTATAAATCTGTTACTACTATACAGGAGAACCTTGATTAACTGGGCTTAATGGTGAAAGTATGAAAAAAAAATTATTGAATATTAAGAGTGATATACAGAACCAGATAATGTTGCTTCTTATGGGAATGAAAATATCTGTGAGATAATGCAACTACCAGTAAAATGGTCTCTGTCCTGATTTTTTCAGTGTAATGGGATTTGACTGCAATTCAAAATTTGAATGTTTACTTTTACTTCCATGGGGATAGTTCTAAAAAAAATAACTTGAAATAAATTTAAATTTGCTACATTATATAAGATCTTGGTTAACAACCTTTGAATATGTTTTTGCACTAAAAAAGCAAATTCTTTTAGCATATACTATTTTTCGGTTATTGTTGCTAAGGGAAATGAGCTTGTTAAAAACTGTGCTTAAAATATACACATTTTACATGAAAAGTTACCACAATTAATACTATTCGTGTTGACTTGGTTGTGATGGGAGCTTCCACTATGATATTCCGAACATACAATAAAACCTTGTTAAGTCGTCACTCCGGTTAAATCGTCATTTTTCTTCAGACCCTTCCAGCTCTCATAGACCACAATGTTATTAAACCCTCATTTACTCATTGCTAATTTCGGTTAAGTTGTACTATGAAAAAGTT
Source organism: Pholcus phalangioides (assembly GCF_987345545.1). NCBI lineage: Eukaryota > Metazoa > Arthropoda > Arachnida > Araneae > Pholcidae > Pholcus > Pholcus phalangioides. The sequence goes on along the minus strand of NW_028301610.1, from coordinate 21,791,732 downwards.
ATGAGAAAGAGAAACAGAATATTTTTATGGCTCCCATTAAAAAAAGAGCTTGTTAACAGCATTGCCATATGCTTAAAAGTCACCATAAAATCCTATATACCCAAACGGAACAATTTAAGTAACAAAAGTTACGCTGGGGAAGTTCATTTGCCAAATAAGGTTTTTGGAACGTTGGGGACTGTTCAGGCTAGATCTCATTTCTGCCTGAGCTCCATTAGAGAAACTGGACAAACCCCGAGACACCCAAGCTCTGTCGCAAGAAGCAACGTAAGCACTTCGGGGAGGGGGGGGGGGCATCTCTGGAAAAACCAAAATTTATTGATATGTCAAAGATTACATATAGTGCAAGGAAATCAAAAATTATGTATAAATCAAAGAATCAAATTAATCAAGTTAAAGTCAAAGTGCAACGCAGGCGCGGGAAATAAATAATCATAGAAAGCATGGAATCTACTAATTTAGGACTTGAAATTTAAAACAAAATATCTTTGTTGAAAAAATTAGACATGCTTTCCCAAGTTGAGGTCTTCTGTTTACTTTTCCCTGCCCAGGGCCCCTCCACCAAGTCAAAAGTGTTCGAGATTACTTTGTAGTTGCATCATGAACTACTGATGAAGAATTCAAACACTAAAATTAAATCAGATGTATATGTAAAATTAATGTGCAATTGAGAGTTCTGTTATGAAGAAAAGCTACATATTCAAACAGTTGCTCTTTTAGTCTATAAATTAAAAATTACTAGTTTAAATCTAAATGTACAGTATATTTCACTACACAAGTAATAAGAGATAAAAAAGGTAAAAAATTTCTATTATTTTTTCTTTCGCAATCTATAAATTTTATTAATATTGTTATTTTGATTCATACTTTAATAAATGTCATATTACTTTAAATTTATACGATTTTCATAACGTTGCACATTAAATCTGACGGAACTCCGCTTAAGCCGTCATAATTTTTCTTTAACTTGAGGTGACGACTTATCGAGGTTTTACTGTATTTGAGTATGCTATGAGCAGAGGCCGATTTAATGGCAGTGGCACGCCCGGGGCCCGACTTAAGAGAACTGCAAAATACCCATGCCTTTTCTGATTAAAGGGGCCCCTCCAAAGCGTATTAAAGACGCTTTATTATTGATACGCTTTGGGCCCCTCCTTCTGCGCTCGAGATCTCAAACGACCTTAATCCGCTTTTGGTTATAACGACATATTTTCCATACGGCATTTCTATAAATCGATAAAATTATGATGTAAAAATCTTTGCCAAGCATTTGAACTCATAATGGAACAAATTTTTTTCATTTATCAGATCTTAATTTCATTTAATCGCCCGTTTTACGACCCCTGATATTTTGCGGCCTAGTAATATATGTGCGACCGCTGACTTTTGTAAGTTCGGCGCTGATTCAGGCTTGTAAGAAGACTGGGGCAACCGGGGAACTGCCCTAAGGGCCCAAGCCAAATGGGCCAGAAAATGTACACATATTTAGCATAACAATAGATCTTTTTAAGGGAGTCGTAAGAAAAGTCTGCATGGGGGGGGGGGGCGCCCTATAAGGCACGCTACGGATCTGTACTGATGTAATGCAACCATATTTCCCAAAACGCGGCAGTGAATGATTTTTAAAAAAAATATTTTAACACATTTCTCTAAGGCCGGTATTACAAACTCTGATAAAATCCCTTTTATAAAACTTTTATAGTGCAAACAAATTCCCCCTAATTCCGGGATTAGGCCGGTATTACACTATAAAAGTTTGATAAAATCCCTTTTACAAGATTTACAGAAGACTGGATGTTGTGAAGATATTTGTTATTTGAGATGTTAATTTTTTAAGGAAGGAAAAAACTCATCTCTGCCTCTACCGGGAGTCGAACCCGGGTCCCTCGATTGCCGGACGAGTGCTCTGACCACTAAGCTACAGAGGAGATAGAGATTTTCCTTCGCTAGAGCGTATATATGCCGAACGGAACCGTGCAATGGACGGTGAAACCGATCAGCTAATAGCTCATGGACGACGAGCCACCAGAGGGCTATATCGAGGGACCCGGGTTCGACTCCCGGTAGAGGCAGATATGAGTTTTTTCCTTCCTTAAAAAATTAACATCTCAAATAACAAATATCTTCACAACATCCAGTCTTCTGTAAATCTTGTATTAACAAGTGGAGAGCGACATTCATGTCATAAAATCCCTTTTATAAAACTTGAAAAATCTAACCTATAAGGTTATTGGTTACATTCTAGAAAATACAACCGTTGACCTTATTGGCTGCATTTATCAAGTTTTATAATAGTACTTTTATCAAACTTTTATAGTGTAATACCGGCCTTACACAACAAAATTTTAATAAAAATACTTTTATATAACTTGAAAAATGCCAATAATAAGATTATTGGTTACATTCTAGAAAATGCAACCCATGATCTCATTGGTAGCATTTTTCAAGTTTTATTAAAGGACTTTTATCATATCAAACTTTTATAGTGTAATCCCGTATTTTGATTGAAATGAAATAAATTTTTATACCGTAAAATACAGAAAATATGGTCATCTAGTTTTCTTGAGCAAGTTTTTGTTTTAAGAGTTGGCAACAAATCATCTCTATCTTTCTTGGCGACAAGAGCCCATGCGATAAGCTATTTATTGTGGTAACCTTGACTGGAGCTAACGCAAAGGATTCTGGGACTGTTTTTCCCTGAGAACAATAGGCTCACTTTACTCTGCAAAGGGTCCTCATCCCCAAGGGTCACACTCAACAAAAGAAGGAAGAGATGCTCTTGAGTTTACCGACAGTGCAAGCAAGAGAAAGGTTCCGCCCCCCCCCCAAGTTATCTACACTGGTGCCTTCAGGCACCACTCTGGGAGGACGCAATTTAGGATGAATGGATGCTGGATTGATTCGGAGATAAGACTACTATTGTCACAGAACAAGTGCGTTGAGATTCTGAAGAAAAGTAAAAAAATAAAATTTCGAGCAGATGGATTTCTACTATTGAAAGAAATTTTTTGTCAAAAATTTTTTTCTGAGCCAAGTGTGAAAAACTTATCCACTCGAATTTTTGGGGGGGCCGAGCCGGCTCTTCTAAAATGTTGGGGGGGGGGGGGGGGAGCTCGGGCCCATGGGCCGGATACAAGTTTACGCCTATGTTCTACCCCCACCCCCAGTCAAATTTTGTTGTAAAGGGGCTTGAAAAATGTTTCGGCATCGGTCCTCAAGATCTGTTATGAATGGGCATTTAGAATGTGTTTTTTTCCCCAATATTTTTCAAAAAAACATTGGGGGGGGGGCTAAAAGTTATTGGTCCTCCCGCATATACCAGACTCAAACGTGTACGAAGGAGAGGAAGAATGCATTGCACAATGGTTTTTTTCAGTAATTACTGGGAGGCTCAGTCCCCTTACAAAATTTATTGCGGAGAGGGGGGGGGGGGCTCAAATGGCCTCAGCCTCTAGGTTCTGGCACCTATTCTTTATAGAGTGTAATTTATTTCGGTTTCAATATCATTGCTTCCCAATTTTCAACCTTCCCCCCACCATGCATCTTTGGGCTTATTTTCATGTTGGCGCCATGGCCGTCCTCCGGTCGCAGTGAACAAAAGAAGAGACACTCAGTTTTTGCCACAGGCAAAGAAGAAAGAGCCCCCTCAACACCTCAAAGAATCTTCCTCTCAGCTGTGCCTTCTGGCAGTAAGGATTGGAACCGATGGAGGGTGCAATTGGGGATTGAACGGCAGGGAAGAAATAAGATAAACGTATTGTCATGGAACAAGAAAGCCAAAGACCATCCAGATTTTTTAAAAGAACTAAAATTTTGTGCAGATTTTTTCCATTAACTAATTCATAATTAGGACAACTTTTGGTTAAAAAAAAAAATTTCATCATTGCAAAATGAATAAGCCATATTCATACGAATTTTTGGGGGGGCTGAGCCGCGTCTTCAAAAATGTTGGGGGGGGGGGGGGGCTCAGGCCCATGGGCCCTATAGAAGTTTACGCCTATGTTAGGCCATGGTCCAGGAGATTTTCTTCCTGACGTTTCGCCCACATCTGAGGTTATTTGGACGTAAGTCTCCATGTCAAGCGAGAAAGGCTTCGTACATCTATTGTCATCGACTTGTTCTATATATGCATTTCTGAGACTTGATCGGCCGCAGAAGAACTGCATTGGTTGGCTTGTGTGGATGTGTTGTGCGCCGATTGGCTGCAATCGGCCATTTCAGCCAAATCTCCCTTTTTTTTAAAATATAAATTCATTATAGAGGGACCCGGATCTAAGATGTTGGGTCATACACCCTAGGAAAAGAAAGAACTAAGCGCTCATCCTGATCCAGTGGAATTTTTCATGTCATCTGCTACCAAGTCCAAAGCCCCATATAGATATGATCATTATCATATCTGGGGGGGGGGGGGCCTCTATTAAATGATCATGTGTATGTATACTACTAATGGATGTAATAAAATTTCAAGAAAAGTATTTTGATTGTATAAGTTTATATTACTCACAAAATGCACCAAAAATTAATCACAAATTTTTTATTCCTTAAACACACAATACAAAACTTTTAAGTGAATAATGACAATGAAGAAAATTTTTGAAGAAAGAATTTTAAATTTTACAAAAGAAAAAAGTTCAGAAAATTCTTGAAAATTCTTTGAGCAGAAAATATCATATGTAGTCACGTGTCTCTTCATCGTCAGGAATAAAATCTTCCAACCATACATCCCTGAAAGCACTTAAATAAAAAAATAAGCATTAGAACAACAAAATTACTTTTAGTATTTGAATGAGCTGTGCAAAAAGCTACGGGAAAAAACCGAATGTTATTGTACAATGAGTAGTACAAGACCTTATGACATTGTAAATACAAAACTATTTTTTCCATCCACATAGATGTTATTAATTACTCAAACTAAAGAAAAATTAAAAATTATTCTACAAATGGTCCATACACACTTTCAAATAACCTAGAAAAACCATAAAATTTCTGCTTTGGCAGAATAATTAACTGCAATTTATTACATTTGTATTATATATATTTGGTAATATTTTGATGATTCTCTTCATTTAAAAAAAAAAGTTATATTTTGTGGGCAGTATTTTGTAAAAAAAAAAAATAGGAAAAGACAAAATCTAGAAAGTAGAACAAGTGGGATATTTTACCAAGAAAAAAAAGGGGATGAGCATAAGCCATGCATAATAGCCTCCACCCTTCAGGTTTGACAGTAACTAATTAACAGTTGTAATTAGATAACGTTGAGCATTTGTGGTCTTTTAGTAAGTATTACCTCATAGTCCCCACCAAAGCCATCTTGACCTCTTTACGATCATGGGCGTAATATCATCCAAACACCAATGGAATAAATCCAAACACGTTCTTTGTGATCCTTTCCTTTTTTCACCATTGCGAAGTTTTATAGTAACTATCTCTAAGGGGAAAAGTTGCTTTTTTTTTTTACCCCCTTTCTTCCTATACTAAGAGAACATGTAGGGTGACCAGATGAGGTGCCTCTGTCATCCTCCCAAACAGATTTATTGAATTGAATGCATGCCAGTCTTTCAGAACAATATGTCAGAAAGACATGAGACATGCGTTCAAGACATAACAGGGTGAAATGCGATAGGGGTGACCCAGAGACTACTGTATAACCTTTGAAAAATGTTTACCCTATTAGCAAATTCTAAACCCCCCCCCCTTCGTAGTTTGAACTTTGGTCTGGTAAAATGTTTAAAATCTGGCCAGAGTAGACAATGGTCTTGCTCTGCTAGGCCTATATATTATACCATCAGGACGATTTTTCTTTTACTTCAAATTTTTTTTGTTGAAATGAATGGTAATTTGATGTTGGTATAAATCTTGCATTTATGTGTCTCACATTAGTGATCCAGTGAGATTTGGGGGTGGGGGTTGGGAAGGCTAGAGCCAAGAAACAAAAATAATTTTATAGGAAAATAATTGTTCTGCCCCATAAAATACAGAATGTATTGTCATATAACAACCTTTATTCATACTAAAATGCCACTTATGCCACATCTCCTTGGATCTGTGCCTGGCAGTGATTTTGACGATCTGTACTATAACTTTCGTATTTAACTGAAAAAAAAACCATGATGGGGATAACTTATTAAATTTAAGTTAAAACCTGTCAACTAAGAAAACATTAATTTAAATCATAGTTTCCATTATGTTGCGTTGGCTGAATTTTTGAAAGACATAACAGAGTGGACAAATTATAGTCTAAATTATTTTTTTTTAAATTATAAATTTAAATAATTTGTGAAAAATTATATTTTGAAGCATATCTCCACATACTATCACTAGATGCTGATATAGATGAAAAAACAAATCTTAATTATTTATGATAATGACATAACAAAGTGGACATTTGAGAGAAAAATCTGATACTACAGACATAAAATATTAAGTCATTTTGCAAAAGTAAAATCCAAAATTGTTGATCAAGCATCAAAAGTAAACCTTTCAATGAGCCCAAGTGTTATCAGATTTAATCTGGTATAAAAATATATTTCCCAAATGACCGTAACAGAGTGGACATTTTAAAATGGGAAAAATTTTGGGACACTAATAAAAAGCTTTTTCATAAGAAAAAATTTTTTTTCTCAAAATTTTATTGTCAGTTTTATTCATCTGCGGCACTGTTAAAGCCAGTGCGTATCCATGTATTTGTGATTCGCCGTAGGGAGGCGCTTTGGGAGAGAGTGGGGGGAATCGACCTCTCAGGGGAAGGTGGGTCTTTTCTTCTCTCTGTTACAGAGCGCTCCTCAATAAGTTAAGTTTCAGGTTCTCTTCTTGAGAGACACGCACATACTTTACGGGGCCTCTGTTCGCCCATCTTAATGATTGTTTCTTAGCTGTTTTTAAGGAATTAAACTGTTAATATTGTTATTCCATAGTGGTGCGAACTTATTTGACTTGATCCTCTGTCTCTGGTGAGAACTAGTTAGCTATTGAAAACAAACATACAGTCCACGAAAATACATTGGTCCGTCGGAGCACCGGAGGTAGAGGAAAAACATCATTCAAACCACTATGGAGCGCATCACCGTCCTAAATAGGAAAAGAGGGACTATCAAGGCTGAAGTCTCGCGTCTTGAAGGACAGCTAACTGATGATGCTGAACTGATGGACATCTTTCAAATTGAGCAGTGTCGCTGAAATCGCGGCTGACACCAGAAATCTACGAAACGACTTCTTTGAAGTGCTGAAGGACGAGGAGGTAGAAAAAGAGGAAGAACTCCTTTGTCTTGAGGACAGGATAGAAGGAATCAAAGTTCGATTAGATAGATTTCTCTTAGATGAAGTGAGCATAGGCTCAGAAACAATCATCTGGAAAGGTTCAAGGCAGGCGAGGGCTACAAATGAAACTCCCCGAGCTCCAGTTAGCCAAATTTTCTGGTTCATTTGAAGAGTGGAACACATTCAAGTGCCACTTTACAGCGGTCATTGGCAACAACGGTGGACTTTCGGATGGACAGAAACTGCTTTACCTACGATCATCGCTAGAAGGAGAGGCAAAACACGTGGAAACGCCAGACGATACCTACTCATCACTGATGAAGGCCTTGGAAATGAGATATGAAAACAAGCGATTCATAGTGAAATGGCACATCAATGCAATTATATGTTTCCAGAGGCTAGAAAGAGAATCTTCGAAGGATCTCAGAAAGCTAGTGGATGAACTTTGCAAACATCTTAGAGCACTTAAGCTCGTCGGATTGGAGACCGACAAGCTCTCAGAGTCGCTTCTGATAAACATCATGCTTCAAAGGGTTGATAAGGAAACAAGAAAGAGTTACGAAATGTCCTTATCTTTCAATGAAGTGCATGAGTGGAAGGACTTTCTAGAGTTTCTCCAAAAACGTTGCGCTGTGCTAGAGAACATTGAAAGATCAAACATCGATTCTTCTTCGGTGAGAGTAAAAGCACCAAAATATGCCGGAGTAAAACATTTTGTGTTGGAAACAAAAGAGCGTGAATCTTGCCGGAAGAGTTTGCTCCGGAAAGCATGCAATTTACAAATGCCGGAAATTTCTGAACATGCCAACGTTGAAATGCTTTCATTAGTGAAAGAAAAAGGGCTATGTTTCAATTGCCTCTCGAATTCACATCGCATAGTTGCAGCTGGTGTAACAGAAAACATTACACCCTTCTCCATAGGCAAGAAGTAAGCGACAATACTTCAAAGGGGAAAAAAGAAAGTGAAAGAGGTTGGGAAGAGGAACAGGATAGCAGAGAGAAAAAGATGATCCCTTCAGCTGAGCTTGACCCTCCAAGTTCAACATCGGGGTGTTTTGTTTCGGATAGCTGCAAGCAAACGCTATTGTCCACGGTGGTGATAAGCATCATGGATGTCAACGGGGAAAAGAGACCCTGCAGAGCACTACTCGATTCTGCCTCACAATCGAATTTTATTACCACCTCATGTGCAAGATCGCTGGGACTGGAAGAAGAAAGAACACACACCTCCGTGTCCGGGTTGAACGGAGCAACAAACATCATCAGCAGGAAAATACGAGCTACTATTGTTAACGAGGAGAGAACCATTGCTAAGGAGATGGAGCTTCTCTTGGTTCCAAAGATCACTGGTTTAACTCCAATGAAGCCCGTCAACGTTGCCTCCCTCCGTCTTCGAAACCACATCAAGTATGCGGATGCCAATTTTCACTCTCCTGGCAAGATTGATGTATTGCTCGGAGCGGAAAACTTCTTCCAATGACTGAGAGAGGGAAGAATAAATTTAAATTTCGGGCTGTTACTTCAAGAGACTGCCAGTGGCGATCCCGCCGAAAACAGAGTCCCACAAGATGGGAATATATTTCTACGTGTCACTTATTTAAAGAAATTCTGGGAAATAGAAGAGGTAAATGACCTCTCCCCTTGCCTTAGTTCCGAAGCCATCCAATGTGAGGAAGACTTCTTGCATTTCTGCACCTGCAACAACGATGGTGGAAGCATTGTCAAGATGCTGCTGAAGGTAGACCAGCATCCACATCTTGGTCATTCAAAGATGACAGTAGAGAGAAGTCTAGACTCCCTTTGGAGACGCTTGGAAAAAGTTCCAAATCTAAAAAGATTACAATCGGAGCTGATGGAACTACCCCAGTGTGCACAAATGAACTTGCGCAAGTGGTGTATAAATGTGAAAGACTTGATGCCGGCATCATCAAAACCCACTGCCCAGGTTTATCCAGTGCCAGATGGAGCTGCGTCTACAGTGAAGACCTTGGGACTCTGTTGGAACACCACCAAGGACTACTTCTCATTCAAGGTAACCCCTAAATCTTCTCAGTACACAAAGCGAGCTGTATTATCAGGAATAGCTACTATAATTGACCCACTTGGCCTTATCGGCCCGGTCGTTGCTGCATCTCAAAACGCTATGGCGCAGCTGTTTACATCAGATGCATTTCTCGTTCAGGTGACATAACCGTCAGGCTGTTGTGTAGTAAGTCTAGGGTTGCACTCCTGAAATCGCTTACAATACCAAGATTAGAGCTATACGCAACACTGCTATTGTTCGAGGACGTTTTTAACAAATTCCAGCTGAGGAGTACCTCAATTAATAAAGTTACTAAGTTAATAACCATGTACCTACCTATATAGTTTAAGTTTGAAAAAAAATGTGGCTCTCAAAACAAATTTCAATCGTTGTACTGTTGATATTTGGCTCTGTTGACTAATGAGTTTGCTGACCACTGGGATAGGTCACGTTCAACTGTCCATAACTTTCACTTGTGAAGCGGTTGCTTCCACATGATTATGACGCTTGACTCCGGTTCTCACTGCAGTTTCTAGCTCGCGTTGAGGTCAATTCAGAATGGCCTTGAAATATCCTCTGCACATACAAAGCACATTTTCACTTGGATGGTGCAGTCAATACTAACAACTGCTAAATTTGGGAACCAGAAAATCTGCACGTTATCTTAGAGGTTCCGTTGCATTCACTAAAAGTGACAGTATGGTGTGGATTCACTGCATCATTTATTCTCGGTCCCTACTTCTACGAGGAGTTATGTTCCTTAGGTCCAGTGACATGTTCGATCACCGGGATGCAATATGCATTGCTGTTACAGAACGAGATTGTTTTGGCTCTACAAACACCTCACTGCCTAGTAGACAATCTTTATGCAAGATGGAGCTCCTCCACACATTGCAGTGTGTTAAGAATGTTCTTAAAACACATTTTACAGAAGAGCGTGTCATCAGCTGGCACTTCCCTAATCTACGGCCTCCCCGATCCCCAGACCTTAATCCACACAATTTTTGGCTTTGAGATCATTTGAAACATCTGGTAAGTCGTGACAATTCAAGAACTTTACCTAACCTTAAAGGCAGCATTTCCCGCCACGTGCTGCACATTTCGGTCAGTTGTGGAACACGCCATCTTGCTCTTGGGATTTCACATGGTATCTGAAAATGATGGCCATCATGTGGAATATGTTTTGTAACAGTAAAAACTGTAAAAGTGTTTAACAATTGCTAAAATTGTAAACATTTGCCTAGATGTGTCATTTCTTAATAAAACTCCCCATGGTGGCAACATGTGCAACTAATTTTTCCCCCCTGAAACAAATTCGCATTACTTCATGAAGTCCTCCACAAAATTTCATAATTTTCTGATGACTGGTTTTGCCTGTAGGCTACTTTAACATAGGGTCTTTTAATTATGGTAGCAGTCTTTGCAGAATTAAGTATGTGAGCAGGATACCCTACTCCAAGAGAATAGTCTCATTCAATTTATTTTCGGGCACAGTAGCCCAGGTTGATACTCACCTAAAGTACCAAAGATGTTTAGAGGTGTCGCAAGTTCAATACCCAGTTCGTCCTTGTCAGAAAACTTTCCTGACACAGGCATAGCTGCCAACTTTTGAAAATGAAAATTAGGGAGATTTTCGCGGGGATCCTTATGTTATACCAAAACCACTTCCTATTAAATACAAAAGGGATTTTTCAAAATAAAATAAGGATTTTTCACTTATAAAAGTTAAAACATAGGCAGGGGTGGGAAGTGACTAAGTCTATTTCGGAGCAGCAAAATTCAGGATTCGGAGCAGTTTTGGAGCAGCAAATTCGAGATTTGGAGCAATTTTGGAGCAGCAAAATATAAGATTTGGAGCAGCAAAATATAGGATTCGGAGCAGATATTTATAAATGGGAGCAGTGAAATTAACAAGAATATTTTCGTTAACCCTCAACCCTTTTCAAAATAAAACTGCAGCATGTCTTTTGTTATCAAACATCTTTTCGTCAGCTTGATTTTTGTTTTTGGTGCTTTAGGCTTTTGACACCTTGTTTGAAAGAGCGGCTGTCATAAAATTTTTTGCACCTGTCTATTTAAGATGATTTTTGCTTACTGACGACACTATTTGCTGCCTTGAACAGCAGCACTTCAAATGAGCTAAAAATTTTTTTATAAGTTTTTAATTTTTTTATACTTGGAAAGAAATTGTTGCAAAATGGGAGAGAATTTCGGAAGAATCAACTCGATGTTTGTCGATTCAGCACTCATTATCTGGCGAGATTGGCGATCTGACACTCGCTACTTGGCGAGATTGACGATTTAACGCTGGTTATTCGGCAAAATTAGCGATTTAACGCTCGTTATTCGGCAAAATTTCTAAACTAACATTCGTAATTCGGCGGACATGCGCTTTTTACTCCCGGAATGAAATTTTTTTTCACGAAACATCGGGATTTAACACACTGACAATCGACTACAGTAATTTCTGCTGCTTCCAGTGACGACTTTTTTTTTTTTTAACGGAAACACTCGAATTTGCACTTTAAAGCTGAAAGGCATTGCAAGCCATCTTCAGTTCCACGATCAGGGGCCGATAGTTTAAGTATAGTGGAATAAAACACGCTATTCTCGTAAAGAAACGTTTCGTGGCTAGCAGGAACAAAAATTTTTTGGCGCCCTTTCCGAAATTCCGGGCATACTGAAGCAAAATTCGCTATTTGGCGCAGAAAAATGCGAAAATACGCTATTGGAGCAGGATGGCGCAAGATATTAGTTTTGGCGCAGTGCGGCGCAATTAGCGCAGAGTTCCCACCCCTGCATAGGGAATAAAATCCCTACACAAAGTGAAATTGGAGGCCAAAACTTCAATGGTGATGTAAAAAAATATATATTGCGTTCAATCAGAAACGATGTGAACAAACATTCTACACGAATGATGCAAAAGACTTTTTGCCCCTCTAGAAATTCCTTAGGGATTGTTTTCAGAAGCGGAGACCCTTTTTAAATGAAGTAGGGAATTTTTACAGACAATTAAGGACTTTTTGTGATTTTCGTAAAAATTCGGGAGATTTAAGAACTTTTCGGAAGGTTGAGAGATGAAGCTAAAATTCAGGAGACTTCAGGATTACAACAGAAACAGCGACATGACCACAGAAAAAATTGCTACCGCAGGGAGTCCCCCATTGAGGGGTTAGCGCACCAACCTCTCGACGAGTATAAAAAACAAGCCTGCCGTTCGGAATTGACAATAAATTGTAGGTCCCGGTCTAATTAGCCCTCGTGTGCAGAAAATGGCCGTGGTGTGACAAAAATGATCAAATTATTTTCCATTTCATTCATTTCTAAATGGGGCTACAGTGGAAAAAGTGCAGAGCAGATTTATATTCACCAAACCACCTCCATTCAAACTCCCAATACTGCACATGTAAAAGGGAATACAATGGTTAAAAATGGGTCCAGCATGCTTTGGTTTCATAAAATATCAACATTTTGCTGACAATGGGGGGGGGGGGGGTGTAAAAAAATGGCAAAAAAATTTGCTTACGCAATACTTGAACGGCCCCTTATATATAATCTGAAAATGTCTAAGATCACTAAATTATACTACGTCTCGGTAATATAGCGTTGAAAAGCACAGTCAACACCGCAAATCAAATTGTATATAATACCCTTGCATATCATACCAGTTCGCTTCAAAAGCTCAGAGATCATTGTATTCAAAACATTGTTTCATAATAATAGATGAAAGAACTACAAGAATGACCAGTATTATTTCATCTAGCTGGATCACAACTCAGGTAGTATACAATAAATATACATAAGTTAACGAAGTGGGTGAATATAAAGCCCCCAGGATAAGAATTAATGACTAAACTGCCCATGTGTTATCTCTCACTATATTACTCGTGGCATATACAAAGATCTGCGAGTTTCCACCAGGTAATTTTACTCATATGACTTATTATACCAGAGGGGCACCAAAATGTTTTGTACATGTGAGAATTTTGTCTTAAGCCTTTCCTACTATTAATTCACATGATTGCACACAGGGGCTATTATATATATTTTTAACAAAGGGATCTATGAAACATTGGGACCCGGGTGTCCATAGAAAATAACGATGACCTAGGAAACCCCCATTCCCAGATGCGGAAGCCCCTAGCTGTAAGGAACGAATAAATCAAAGGAGCCTACTTTTTTTTTCAAAAAAAAAAAAAAAAAAAAAAAAAAAACTTGGAAACAGCCATTGAGCATTTTTTTGTTCCGTGGATGAGCGGCAATTCGTGTAGTTTGACCACAATTTTATATTGTCGCCAAATCCTCAGAAGGGAGGCCTCAAGCTAATTCCATTTGTGTCCCCAAGAAATAAAATTGAGGGAAGGACAAATGACATAAAAAAATAAACTTTTATTGTGAAGCCACTTCAAAGTTTCTCAAGGAAAAATTTTGTTTTTAGCACAAGATGGCGCAGAATTGAAGAATTTCGGCATTTATGTAGCAGAATGCAGACGTGCCAACTTTTGGAATCTAGAAATCCAGAGATTCTCCCGAGGGGGTACCCCCGGCACTCATAAACCCTGCAATTTTTGTCGAAGAAACATTGATAGCCTATGCTTACAAGAACTGTGATTTTTCTTTTACAATTAAGGGGATTTCCAGGGACATTTCTTATAGCATAGCTGCCAACTTTTGAAAATGAAAATTCGGGAGATTTTCCCGCAAACCCGTATTTTATGCTAAAACCACTCCCTAATAAATACAATAGGGATTTTTCCAAATAAAATAGGGATTTTCCAAACATAAAAGTTAAAATGTAGGGAATAAAATCCCTACTCAAACACTGAAGTCAAATTAAAATAAGGATTTTACACACATGGAAGTTAAACCCTTGGGAATAAACTTCCTACGAAAAAAACAAGTGAAATTGGAGGCCAAAACTTCAATGATGTAAAAATAAATATTGTGTTCAATCAGAAACGCTGTGAACGAACGAACATTCTGCGCGAATGACCCCAAAATCATCGGAAGATGAACAGCACCGTCAATTTTTGAAGAACACTGACTTTTTGCGACACTTGCTTGATGTTTTTTTTAAATTTCACCAGTGATGATGGCAGTCTTTCCATGACCGATGTTTATGCCCGTAACACAACTTGTACAAAAAGGAAAAATCGGCCCTCTTCTGGAACGTTTGGTGAAAGGAAATTCATCGGAATAAGTATCTTTAAAATTGATTAAAAATTTTTTTGCTTATCAGTATTCATGCTTTGTTATATCGCACGTACGTAACTTCAACAAAAGAAATTTTGACCATATGCGCGTCACTATAATCTTCAATTATTATCCAGGACTATTGGCTGCTAAGCCATTTCCCTGCACGATAAGACAAACAACTTTCTTGTTACCATCAAAGGGTTTCTAAAACTTCCTTAAAAAGGGAATTTCCCCATTTATGTCGTGTGACGTCAAAGGGGTAAAAAAAAGAGGCTTCATGCTCCACAAGAAATTCCTTAGGGATTGTTTTCATAAGCGGGGATTTTTTTAATGAAGTAGGGAATTTTTAAGGACAATTAGGGATTTTTGTGATTTTTGTAAAAATTCGGGAGATTTAAGAACTTTTCGGGAGGTCGAGCAATGAAGCTAAAATTCGGGAGATTCCCGAAAAATTCGGGAGACTTGGCAGCTATGTTATAGATACAGAAAATCTGAAGAATTTGGTTTCCTACCGGAAGACTATGCAACAAAAATGAATTTAAAAATATAAATACCCTTCAACTCCAAAAAATTCCTGTGAAGCATCAACATCACTTTCCGATTCTGTTTCACCAATCCTTAAAAAAAGTTAATTTTGAACAATACTTTAACTAAACAAAAAGTTCAACAATTTTGAAAATGTTAGGGGATATTAAACCATAACCTTCAAAAACTGAGATGGCCTGCACAACTTTTTCACAATCAATAGTAATGGCTCTTGAAAATTATATGTATCATGTCTGACCAGAGATGTTCTGCCGTAAAAATCACCATAATAGTGTTCTCTACACTTTTCTTAAAATTCTTTCAGATTGTTCTGCAGTAGCACTAATTGTTCAGCGACATACGTCACAGATTTCAGCATATTCTGGTTTAGGGTTTTAAAGTAATTAGACAACTGAAGATATCCGTATTTGCAGTTGAAGAATTTCCAGGCAATAGAAAACCACCTTCAACCCGTTATTTATGAGCCAGTGGTAAAAACCTCTAGCAGTCTTATTATAACGATTTAGTATGTACGTGTTTTCAGAAACGAACGAAGTATTTTACATATGCGTGGCAAATGTCAGCGACTAATCAGTGAAGCACCTGCTGTATACAGAAAATAGTGTTTTGAATCAGTTATCAAGGTGCACATAACTACTGGTGATAACATAAGACAATTAATGAGAAATAAATGGGTAAAAATGAAATAAACCACTCACTGCCCGGCGGTTAAGAAACACTGCACTAGACCGGGACCTTCATGATGTTAATTTTCCCCCTCTTACTACATGGGAAAAATCACGACGGGCCAGACTAGACCAACTCAGCTGGGCCCTTCCGAAGGACGGATTTCACATGTTTCTTTTCCTACCTTTTCCACATTTTTTCAAAGTCCAATATCAGGCGTTTGTTTTTTGCTCATAGTCATGTCTAGGTGTCAGTCTGGACAGCATGCGAAAGCACATGATGGCATCACAGTTTCTTTTGTCAGCCGCCTCCCTTGCGTAATTTATGGTTCATTTGCGGCTTCCAAAAAAGTTTGGCAGATATTTTCACCACATAAAACAACTTCAAAGCATAAATAGGTGAGTAAATAAATATTTTTAGCTTGCCACAACACTCCTAGAAGCCACGACACACTTTTGGAAACACTGCAGTACTCCTTTAAATTTGGCCTAAATGTCGTGTTGCAATACAATTAATGGCGAACAAGTGCGATGTCGGTCTTCTCTTGAACTCTCTCATTCTTTTGCATGTGTATACAGAGCAATTTCGTTGTTCGCTATAGCTAGTTGGTAAAGATAGACGCAATCAAAATAATAAAAAAAAAGATGGTAATTTTTAAAAAATTCTTTCATGGGGGGAAGAGGGAGGAAAATGGGTGCCCTTTCACCTGTCCCCCAGAAGGATGAGGTTAATAGAGATGTAGCCCAGAGGTCCGGGACAATCACCATTATAGTTTTTTCATGCTATAAATTTTCTAGAGCCCTCCCCCAGTGAAAACTCTGTCTTGTGGACCCACCAAAGATCCAATAGCCCTGCTCCACGATGTGGGGGGGGGGGGGGGGAAAGAGAGAAAGATCATGTCCTTTCTATGGAAAACCAATATTGTTCCCAAGAGGACTCCCTACTGCCGTGGTCTATTTTCAGTCCCCCCTCCTCTAGAAATTGTCACGTGATCTTGAAAACACTGCTTTAGGGGGAATATTAATAGATGTTAAAAAGTCCAGACAAGCGAAGGAAAAGTTATTCTTTGTTCATCCAGTCTTAATAGCTTTTTATAGGGTATATATAGCTAGCCCCACCCATATAATGTCTGCCCCAATGTAGGGTGGCTACACATTGGCATTGTTCTTTACTGTCCGCCCAGGGCAAAAAGCAGAATGAATAAAACCTGAGAAAGAAGAAAAATATTGAATGCCACATCTGTGACATTCACTCAAATTTTGTGACTTTTTCAGGACTTCTGTAACTTTCTTCTCATTCCGTGACTTTTCCAGGACTTTCCCATGGTGGTAAACACCTTGATTGCTGAACACCATGTGATGGCAGTTTGCCATGATGATTGGCTGCGACAACCCTCTGGACGACTCTGCAGATGTTGTGGGGTTAAAGGCCACAGTGAGCATAACTCCACCTCAGCCAAGTGCCGTGAGATGGAAGGTGCCACGGGTGGTATGGATGAGTCTGTAGCACGTTGGATAGTGGACAATTATGCCATTGAGGCAGTTTGGGCCTGTCGCACAGTCCGTACGATGCAGGTGGCGGCCTATCGCTCGGTATGACCAGCCAGGTTCACGCATCTCAATTATGCAACCCTGTTTGAAATTGTCCAATTGACTATAAGGTCTTCGACAACGCTGTAACATTGACAACAGGAAAAGATAAACCACCTGCGATTTTATCGTTTTATACAATGCTAGTTGCCAGTAGAAACACGAGCAATGGGTGAAGTTAACATTCATTGACTTCCAAAATTTAATCATTAGCACACTTGGCATAATGGAATTTGCATGCAAAATTTCAAGACGATTGGATTATTTCTTAGGTGTGCTTCGTTTTTTTCTGCAAAAGAGTATCTGAGTACTACACATTACTTGTACTACTTATTCAAGTACTACTACTTAGTACTACAAACTTTTTCCAATCCCGTTTGCTATGCAACTTGTATATTTTATTATTGTGTGAGTCCCGTTTGATGAATTGGCCAGTATTTCCACCATGTTAGGTCACACAGAGCCATTGATGGTTACAGGCCTCGAAGTGAAAATTTGAAAAAAAAAGTAGGAAAAAAATGGAATTCCCGAATTATCGTGGCATTTAAAAATGTTGTGTCATTAAGATTCACACCTTATATACTTTAATTATAGTATTATCTATAGATATTTTAGGAAGGAAACTTAAGTTCTAATGAATTTAAAAATCTTTCATTTCCATAGAATTTGGTAACGAAAACAATGTAAATAAAACTAAAAAGAAATTAATCAAATTGCTACTGTTACTTTTGAAAAGCCAACTATCGATAGTGATCCATACCCCCCCCCCCTTCTTTTCGAAGAAAGAGAAAAAACCTGTCTAGGTGCCATAAAAATGTAACCCATGCATGCTTAACCCATTGTCCACGGGCCGAATGTGGCCCGGAGTCATCTGTTGTGGCTCACAACTTCAAAAATTATTTTGTAAAAATGAACCAAGCGACACTTCCATATCGTTCAAGAGACCCTGCGGCACAGATTCATGCCATTCAAGTGGCTTGCGTCACTTTCGCAGATCACTGCGGCACAGTTCCAGATTACCCAAGTTACCCTTGCTGCTGTTCCACTTCACTTAAATAACCTATGGCACATTCCTAGATCACTTAAGTGACTCACAGCAGAGTTCCAGACCACTCAAGTACCTGCGACATGTTTACACGTCATTCAAGTGACCCGCAGCACATTTCGAAATCAATGAAATGGTTAACACTCCACTGAATGTTGAACACCGCTGATGTAACACCTCCTGGAGTTACGTTACACCCGAAGGATACAACGATTAGAATCGCCTGCATATTATGTTCACAAGTTTTTTTTTCAGACAACGGCAGTCGTCAATAGCATACACATGAACCTAGTTATGCCTTAAAACAGACATGCTAACCAATGACACCTCAGAGTTATCTTATGTGGCCCATTACAAATAACAAAACCACACAAGTGGCTCACGAACGACCATCAAATCATTTAAGTAGGACTAATTTCCAGATTACAGCAAACCCCCAGTTCACTTAAGTGGCTCGTAGTTCAGTTGCAGATTACTGTAAGTGTCTGGAGGAACATTTACATATCATTTGAGTGGCCCGCGGCACATATATAGCCTAATGGTCTGCAATAAATTAACACTAAGTGGCTTGATGCATTTTTATAGATTATTTTAGTGGCACTCTTGACACATTTTTAGACCACTCAAGTGACCCGCTGCACACTTTCAGATCATCCAAGTGACTTGTGGCACATTTCCAAATGACTCAAGCGGCCCGCGGCACATTACAACTTAACTCAACCTTTTGTAAACAGTGTGGCCACTTCATTGATTTGAAAACGTGTCGCGGGCCACTTAAAAGTGATCTAGAACAACGCCGCAGATTATTTGCGATCTGTAAATGTGTCGCGGGCCACTTGGGTGATCTGGAAATATGCCGCGGGTCATTTAAATGCGCTGCGAACCACTTAATTTATCTGCAAGTGTACCGAGGCCACTTGAGGCCATATTTAGGCCATGGGTTGAGCACATGCTTAAAAAGGGGGGCCGTTGAAGCATTATGTCAGCAAATTTTTAGCGATTTTTGACCCCTTCTGCCCTTGTTAGAAAAAGTCAGCAAAACTCTGATCCTCCCCCTTTCAGCAAAATTTCGTCAGCGCTCTGCCCCCACCTCCTAACGCATAGTGGGTGGATCAGAGATGTACGTGGGGCTCGTGGTCCCCCCCGCCAGACGAACAAAAAAATATTTTTTTAATAATTAAAATTTTGAAAGGAAATATCTTATTACAATGAATTTCAGTTAATTTCAATGTTATTGGAAGGCCAAGAACTCAAATTTTTTAAGAAATTCATTGCGACCCTACCCATAAGCCCATAGGTAACCCTTGACATGTACGGCCCAAATGTGGCCTGTCCCTTTCAAACCTAATTTTGTAAAAATGAACAAAGCAGCACATTCACAGATCGCTTAAGTGACCCGTGACATAATTCCAGACCATTTAAGCGATCCATGGCACATTTATAGATCCCTTGAGTGACATGTGGCACAGTTTTAGAGCACTGGCGCGGTCACAAGTGCTGTTCTATAACACTCAAGTTATCATTCCCATATCAAGGCCCATTCCTAAATTACTTAAGTGATCCGCGGCATAATCACGGATCACTTGTATGACGCGCGGCACATGACCAGAGCACTTGGATCCGCTAAGTATTTAGAGATCACTAAAGTGGCTCTGTAGAAGACTTGATAGGTAGAATGTTAGTTCAGGTGCCCACAAACTAGCGAAAAGTTTTATTCGTTTTTGGCGCACCGAGTAAGATGCCATTAAGAATATTTCATATTTGTATAAAGGGTGGGTGCTGAAGTAAACATCATCCTAACACCCCTCTCCGTCATCAAAGTCAGTAAATCAGAACACCTTCCCCCACCATCGATGCTGACATAATACTTACTCCGAAGATAAAGAAACCTGAAAGTTATTTCTGAAAGGTAAAAAAAACTGGGTTTGGCGTGCTGCTAATCCCCCCCCCCCTAAAGCCAGACGGGGCTCGGGCTCTGTCCCGTAAAGCCGGGTTTTCTATGCCGCGAGCAACGTGAATCATCCAGTGCGACTCGCCGTCACCAATAAGAAAAGCAGTTTCCTACAGAGCGAAACGACAACGCTTTAAGCACATCAAAAAGGGACGAAAAGCAGTGACATTTTGCGGTTTCTCGGAATTTTCGTAGTGAGATATTGGCCATAAATAAAAGGAAGGAAGGGATAAAATAGGAATAGTAGGAGAGAATTGGAATAAAATAGGGCAACTGCGACGAAAGTAGGAAAATAGACTACCCAACGGAACCAAACCAAACATTCAATGCAGCAAGCTAAATAGTATTTCTTTAATACAAACACTATTTTCATTGATGCTGCACAAATGAAAAATTAACATATGAGCATATAGAAATGAGCACAAATGAACACACTGACCCCCAAAAGGAAAAAATACCAAATCTGGAATCCCAGGTTTCCACAGGTCACCAATTAGACAGTGATAGTGTGAAATGATCTGAATTAGTGATTTTCCAACTTTTTGCAGCTTCTACTAGCTTCTGAAATTTTCTCGCTCCTGTGTATGCTCTGAAGATCTTGATAAATCTATTATCATGAGTCGCCCAGTTGCAAAACTCATTAAGTGCCAATCACTTTTTTTTACAGAAAGTGAAAAAGAATTTTTCGAGCTGACTGCTTGAAATTTAAAATTTTAGCAGCATAACATTAACATTTTAACAAGTGTCAGCTCAAAAAATGCACTCTCCATATGTTTCTTTTTAACCTTCTGTAAAAAAAAAGACCATTAACAAGACATGGAAAAAAAGAATTAAGATATTGATGATAGACTGTCACTATAACCTGAAACAATCACATAAACAAAGGCAGTGGTAATAATAATTTTCAAAGTATATTTATTGTCAAAATTTTTATTTTTTTTGCAAATCATTCAATTAATTTCAAATTCATTCTGCTTTTAATTTATCTTTAGGGGTTGGCATTTAACAAGTTTTGAAACTGGGCAACTCATATAGATTTTATATGATAAATCTATTTATCAAGATACAGTAATGCTAAATAAAAGCTAATCACTGAGTTTCAAAGAGTTGATTTCCCGAGTGTGAGTGTTTTTTCTCTCGGGAAATTTCAGAGCTGTTCCAGGAAGGAATGCTTAACAACAGGATCGTCTTAAGAACATCATGGGCATCGGGCCAAGTGATTTTTCCTGTGCCTTTGCCTGGTAAATTCTAGAAAATATCAGCCAGATCTCACTTGTGAGGTGCCCAGGTGGGCCCATGCATTAAGATTGCACTGTTTAAGTGTTTCTTGCCCCCTCCCAACATATAAAAGAGATCCACGAGCAAGGAAATTTGCTACTCATCGATTTGATTTTTGAATATGTGTAAAAAAAAATTTATACGTAAAGGTGAATCCATGAACCCTCTCTCAGCCTCCCTCTTGAGGATTTCTACAGGTTGTTCGACTGAATTCTAATAGTTATACCTTTTTCCTCTTTATATTACCACCTAAATGCTTCACATCTGTGCTTTTTTCACAGGTCTCTCAGGCTCCCTTAATCATGTGCCGTGGCTTGAATTCTGCTTGGTTTCATCCATCAGCCCCCCTTAGAATATTCCAAGGCCATTAAAGAATCTGGTGTAGTTTATAGTATTTGAAATGCATTGGTTCTACTACCATCCTTTCCAAAAATCTTTTTACAAATAATTAAAGTTATATACGTAAAATTTGTCAAGGGCGCCATAGTGAGTTGGCTATATTAATGTGTGGCTGTTCAGTTCTTTATATTTTTTTTGAACTATTCTGGGGAGCCATGGATAAACATTACTATAGGAAGGGAGCGAAAATTTGAAAATCACTGCTTTACAGCCATTCAAATAAGTAATGAATATAGAATGCAATGCCCCCCCCCCCATCCTTTCCTGCTCATGTGCTTGAGTCTTTCAGCCTATCCCTATGTACACGGAACGATTTCCAACTTTCAACCCCCATTGGTGTTTTCGTCATGTCGGCGCCTCTGGAACAGTCCACCAGTATTCGCCAATAAGGAAGGAACGATCATCCCTCCGAATAGCTGAAAAATATGGAGAAAAATTGCCTGTCCTATAAAATACAGAATGATTCGAAGAACTTGCACAATTTGTCCCGGATCCACACGACATGCACATACAGTAGAACCTCCATTATCCAGACTGAACTCATCTATTTGCATCTTGCCTGGCTTTGGGATCATTTCACATTACTATTCAGTTCACTGTGCAATGAAAATTTAAGCATGAGGTGTTTTAGATATGCAAAACATTTTTATTGCAGTAATTGTTAACATTTTAATGAAAATAGCAGACGAGCTCCCTCTCGAAAATTTTGGAAATTATCAAAAGGCAGTTTGTGAAGTGGATAGACAAGAATAATGTATTGTCAGATAATCAGCATGGGTTCAGGAAGGAGAAGTCATGTGTAACTAACCTCCTTTGCTTCTATGATCACGTGACTAAGGCTTTGGGTAAGAGCAAAAATGTAGATGTTGTTTACCTTGATTTCCAGAAGGCATTCGATCGGGTCCAACATGGTAAACTCTTGAAGCGTTTACACGAGATTGGAATTGGGGGCAACTTGCTGAATTGGATAGAATCGTGGTTAAGAGATCGCAACGAGTTATGGTGAACGGGGAATTCTCTGGTTGGACAGACGTCACAAGTGGAGTTCCTCGAGGAAGTGTCCTTGGCCCCATACTTTTTATCGATAAACTCGATCAGGGTATCGATGGGATTACTAGCAAATTCGCAGATGATGTGAAGTTAATGGGGGTAATTGGGAATCAAAGCGATAGGGAGTCGCTCCAGACCAGTCTAAACAGGATTGCAGCATGGGCAAATGAATGGAGCATGACCAACCATTTTGGTTCAAACAACCCACGGTTCTGAACCACAAGTTGAATGGTATCACTATCCCGGAGGCAACTAGGGGGTCACTGATTTGGGAATTCTCATTGACGAGCGGCTTAGGTTTTCTGAACATTGTTCAGCGGTGGTCAAAAAAGCAAATAGAATGCCTGGTCTCATTTTAAAAGAAAACCTCTTCGCGTTCTCCTAAAGTCATTCTTCTGCTTTTTCGAGGCTTAGTTCGCCCTGGACTGGAGTATGCTGTAAGGTTTTGGAGACCATACCTACAGAGGGAAATAGACTTGGTTGAAGGGATACAGAGAAGAGCAATGCGTGTCCTTATTGACACACAGGGCTTGAGTTATGAAGATAGACTTCATTTTTTGACTATGTTTACATTGGATGAACGCAAGTGTCGAGGAGATATGATCAAAGTGTTCAAAATTTCCAATGGGATGGACCATGAAATTTTAATACACCGCCAATCGACTGCTTTTACAAGGGGACACCAGTATCGATTGGCGAGGGGCAATGCAAGGTTATGGTGTCGCAGGGAATTTTTCTCTAATAGGGTTGTTAATAAATGGAATAGCTTACCCCCGGAGGTAGTAAATTGTAACACAATTGACACATTTAAAAAGAAATATGATAAATATGTTGGGGTAAATCGAGAAGCTATCCATACTTAGAATAAGACAACCATAAGTATTCTTTATGGGCATTGTATAATATTTTATCATGTGTATATATTGTTTACGATTTTTGTTAATTGCATTTTTAATTGGGTTGCTGCATTTTCGAAATATATGACATCCATATTTTTATGGGCATCTTTTTCTTAGCCACCTCGTTGGGCATTTTGCCTGTTGTGGCGTTGTATTTGTATAAAGGTAATCAATTTTATTAACAAAAAATAGCATCATGATTTCATCTAAAGGTTGATGTATGTGATGTACGTAAAAATTTTAAAGTTTGTTTCGAGACTGCAGAGTTGTGTATAAAACAGAAATTATTTTTTTATATGTGATTAAGTTTTCATTGTCCCAAATATTTTTAAACTATCTCTTGCACACTGGCCTCCTACGAGGGCCAATAAATATTTTCCCTTATGATATTTATTCTGTTACAATTAAGCTTTATATTTTCATGTAATCATCAGAAGATACAAAATAAGGTTCAGAAAACATTTTGAACGCCAAGAAAAGCAACCAAACTTATATCAATTGGTGATAATTGAGAAGAAACTATAGTCAAATCCCGTTTTAAAGAATACAGTTATAGCGAAAATCTTGTTTTAATGAACACTTTTCTAATCCCTCAAATACGTTTATGTAGGAACAAAGCTAGGTAACCTGGAATTCCTTTATAAAAAAATTCCATTTTAACGAATTGATTTCTCTGGTCTCTTGGGTGTTTGTTATAACGGGATTCGACTGCAATATAATTATGGGGGGCATTCGTTTTTTTTATCAAGATAATTTTTTTCAAGAGGGACTCACTTTCACTCAAAAAGGACCTAGATTTTTTGATGGACCCAGGTAAATTAGAGTAAGGGTTGGGTTTCTCTCAGAAGAAATGTTTCTTCTGGGACAGCGGAAGAAACTGGGGGAAAAAAAAAAAAATGTGCATCAATTACCCTTTAGTTGAAGTGCACATAATTAATGCTTGTTATTTCACCTCATTGGTTGTGAAATAAGATCAAATGTTTTAAAAACAATATTGTTTTAAACATTTAATTATAAATATCTCTTTCCAAGATAGGCAATATTTAATTTTCCAGTAAAGCACACATTAAAACAGTTTTTTTCAATTACCACTCAAATATTAATCTCAGTATAAAAATATTATAGAATTTAAAGTATAATTAATACATGTTTGTAGAAAATAATTAGTTTCATATTTCAGCACATTTACCTAATTACTTGGCAATATATAACTATAAAGAGTAATAAGTCATTTAACAAAAATGTAAAAGTATTTTAGGAATTATCATAGGACTTGTGTATGATCGACAGGCATCATTCTCTATGCAATAAGACCAAAGTGCTGCTGGGAGACATCAGATATAACAGCCAATTGAAATGGTTAGAAACATTTTTAATCATAATGTTTTTTCATCATTATGAGTGTCTATCTCCATGAGGTGGATAGAAGCATACTTGACTTAATTTGAAATTTCAAATTGCACTCAATATATCAGCTACAGAGATATTGCAAATAGCACTGATCATTATCACGAATGAATGGGACTTTTTACAAAATGCTTGCCTTATTTGTGAATCAAGTGCTTTCATTTAATAAAAATATTTTTTCTAATTAATAAAAACGATGTTCCCAATTGGAAAAATTGGCGTTAAAACGTTAAAGAGCTCTTCAAACACAGAAATAACTAATAGAAGGGTTTTGGACAGTACTTTAAAGACCATGGTAAATACTGTACTGTCCAAAACCTTGTTGACCCTGGTTAAAATACTTTTTGAATGGGTTTTAAAAGGGAAAAAAATCTCATTCACTTACATAGCTTTCGTTTCTCCATCACTATCTTTGCCATTCTCCTCTTGGATGGCAGGAACAACCTTTGGAATCATAGTTGAACTGATGGCAAAGTCATCTTCCCCACTTGACCTAAAACCAATAAAATTTTCAAAAACATTTCGTTACAAATGACCTTTATGAGCAATGTGAAAAATTTAATAAACTAAACTTTTGAATGGGATTTAAAAGGGAAAAAAAAATCTCATTCACTTACATAGCTTTCATTTCTCCATCACTATCTTTGCCATTCTCCTCTTGGATGGCAGGAACAACCTTTGGAATCATAGTTGAACTGATGGCAAACTCATCTTCATCACTTGACATAAAACCAATAAAATTTTCAAAAACATTTCGTTACAAATGACCTTTATGAGCAATGTGAAAAATTTAATAAACTAAACTTTTGAATGGGATTTAAAAGGGAAAAAAATCTCATTCACTTACATAGCTTTCATTTCTCCATCAAAAATTTTGCCATTATCAACTTGGGTAGGAGGAACAACCTCTGGAATCATAGTTGAACTGATGGCTAATTCATCCTTACCACTTGACCTAAAACCAATAAAATTTTCAAAAACATTTCGTTACAAATGACCTTTATGAGCAATGTGAAAAATTTATTAACTAAACTTTTGAATGGGATTTAAAAGGGGGAAAAAAAATCTCATTCACTTACATAGCTTTCATTTCTCCATCACTATCTTTGTCATTCTCCTCTTGGATGGCAGGAACAACCTTTGGAATCATAGTTGAACTGATGGCTAACTCATCTTCATCACTTGACATAAAACCAATAAAATTTTCAAAAACATTTCGTTACAAATGACCTTTATGAGCAATATGGAAAATTTAATAAACTAAACATTATCAAGATAAAAATATCTCATAACAGTCACCTCCGAACATCATGATTGTTTTTGGGTGCTGAACATGAAGTTTATATAGGAATAAAGATCGAAAAAAAGTTCCATCATTTTGTAAGTTTCAAATTTTATTTTAACTCTTATTTTCTGTGAAAGGTCCAGATATATGTGACTTATATTCTAAAAAGTTATTTACAGTTTTTAAAATTATTATCACTGTAAAAAGTTATTTTTTGCCATTTTTAATATTCAGACAAGAAACATATTGAGCTACTGAAAGTGGCAAAGAACATCTAAGGTGGAAAAATAAGTCGTACATTTTATGATGCATCAATACTTGAGAATAAATAACGGCTGATACTTTCTTAATTAGATGTAAAATTGTAACAAGTGTTTGAAAAAAAAAAAAAAAAAAAGATTCTGTAAGTAGTGATACCCAACGAATGGCTCAGCTTAAGAATTTTTCGGCTAAAAGATTTTTCTCATTGTTTTTCTGCCTCTACTAATGAATACTGATTTAGCTAACAAACATTTTCTATGATATGAATGCATGCACTATCATAAAATAGCTGCATCCGGAGCTAAATTTTTACACCAATCAGAATTAGTCTCTTGAGTCCAATTAACTCATGTCCATCTCAAAAATTTTTTTTCTGATGTATTATTTGAACCATTTAATATAAAATAAATGATTAAGCCAAAATAGAAAATGCATTGAAAAGAAAGGGGAGCCTATGTTTTCAGAGCATGCGTTCTTTGATTGTAAGACTTAGCATTAAGCTGAACACACACACAGTCTCAACTTTCTAAAAGCTTATTTTTTCAATCTGCATGTATCAGACACACAAATGAGCTAACCAAATCACAAATGCGGACGTGCCACCTTTTGAAATGCAGAGATTTTCCCGATTTCCCCCCCCCCCCGAATCAAACAATTCTCCATAGAAAGCTATGGGAAATAATGTTCCAGCTAATGAATGTGATTCCGGAACGAATCATCTTTGTTAGCCGAGGTATCACTAATATTATAATACTATACTGTATATCAGTGTTAAATTTGATTGCCAATATCTTGGCAATAAAAACCTTTCTATTACCAGTTTTTAATAATTATTTGAATAATTAAAATTCAATCATTGGAAATTACCAATAATTTTATTTTCAATTAAGAATGCCAATTTTATTTATAATTGATGAATTTTAAGAAAATTGATATTTGGCTGTTATTGTGTTTGCTGCGCGGTTGTTGATAGAGTATAATAATAATAATACAGCAATCAAGATCACTCAGGATAAATTATTGTCGATAAGTAAATGAAGTCCTGTTGTCACCAGTTTGCTTAAATGCTGTCACCAAGACATTTTTTGATGGCTACTCGATGGAAGTGACGTCTTCAACTGAGTAGGCAAGTTCCATGAACTATGGCTGCCCTCTATAGGTGTTTCCCAGAACAGCGACCTAGTCATTGATGTAACGACATCATGAAAGCTCAAGGAAAATAAAAAAATTCCTTCCAAATCTAATTTCTATTACAATCTGAGAAAGGATGCAAAATCTGGAGAGTTGGAAGGTATGCACCAACAAAATCACCCAAAACAGAGGGTGGGCAGGGAAAAGGTCACAGAAAAAAGGGATTGCTGTATGTAAACAATGCAATGTGAAATTTGATCCTTTTCCCTCCTTTTGAGATACACCTTTAAAGGGAAAAAGCAATACATTGTTTTTGGAATGCCACTTCTCTGCATTGCACTTTGAATATTCAGTAGTGGCCAATGTTCCTAATTGGGAACAATCATAGGAAAAGTTCCCTAGAATTTGAACTTTTTTTTGTCTCATTGAGCATTTCTCACTTTTGATACTATTCTACAATTTAAAAAAAATTAAGATGCATGTATGTTCACAAAAAACTATTTTAATAATTAAAACAAACTTAAGATATTTTGCCTTGAAAATTGGCAATTTTAGAACAATAAACTGATACAATAAAAGCTAAACTGAATAAATTTCTCTTTTCTAAATTAAGTTCAGGACCTTATATGTTCAGGGAAGAAAAAATCAACTACTTTCGTGAAAGAAAATTTTTTAAAATTAATCATAAGTACGTTCCGAATTGGGTACATTGGCCATTATAAGGTTCAGGACAAAGAAAGTTTTTGTTGTTACAAAGTGCATTTATAATTTGCAGACTTAAAATACTTTTTAAATGGGATTAAAAGGAAAAAGTAAATCTTATCCACTTACCTGGCCATCTCTACATCACCATTTTCTCCATTCTTATCTTTGGTTGGTGGAACAACTTTTGACACCTTGGTCAAACGGACAGGAACAGCTAATTCCCCACCACACAACCTAAAACCAACAAAGTTTTTGAATTCATTTTCACACAAATGACAAAAATTTCACTTTAGGATCAATAATTTTTTTCAAGTTATTGTTGAAAAAAATCAGTGTGAGCTGTAGCGAGGTAAAGTATATTACATCTACGGGTATTATATTCATGGTTAATAGAAGTCAGTTGTAAAATATCTGAGAAAATGTAGTTTTATTGCCTTGAACATAAAAATTGAAAAATAATCGTTAAGTATATGAACAGGAAGAATCTTAGTAGTATGGGGGGGGGGGGAAGAGGGAAATGATTGATGAGCAATTGTTCCCAGGAAGCATCTCTGGATCGTGGCTAGATTATTCAGGATTTCTGACGATGTGACATTAAGTGAGTGTAGTAAGTAAAAGTGTGAATTAAAAATCACATCCAGAAATTTTACTGAGAATTTGTATTCAATTTCAAAGTTATTTAGGGAGACTGGTTGGATAACAAGAGTAATCAGCTTGTTAATTTGTCCAAATACGATACTTTTGGTTTTTATGTGGTTCATTAATGAAGAATTGCAACATAACCAGTCGTAAATTTTGTTGGCATAATGGTTAGTGACAAAAACTAACTCTTCAACTGGGGAAGAGGATGCAAGACTTGTGTCATCTGCGTACAAGGCGACCAAGATCATTTACATATACGTGAGATTTTTAGTTTAGTTCTTTGTATTATCAGAAGATGGTGCTGCGGCACGCAGGAAAATAAATAGTATTGTAAAGATTAGTTGTGTGTGGCAACAGTGAGTTTGCCAGAAAAGGCCACTTTTTTGTTATGCCTGTTTGCGATCTTGTATTTTTTGTACGTGTAATAAATGTACAAAAAATGGATGCTGTGTTTTTCTCTGCGAAGAGCCCACAGAGAAAATGGGGGCTCGTCCAGGTTGACTTGGATATGATGGTGAATAGTCTTGATTTGAGTTCCGTCTTCAAATCGTTCTGATTCAGGTAAGTCACCCACGCGCAAAGGTTTGACGTTGCAGGAAGGTTTAGTCTTCTTTGGAGTCAGCCCGACTCAAGATTTTGTGATTAGTTTCTTCTTCGCGTGACTGTGCTGAATATTTCGCGATCGGTTTTATGGTCACGAGATTGTGCTGAATATTTTGTGATCAGTTTCGTCTTCGCGATTCTGTGGTGGAGATTTCGCGATTGGTTTCATCTTTGCAGCGAATCGTCCAGATTCGAAAAGGCATGTCCATGATAAATGTGAATCACGGTAACTGTTTCGCGCCCATGAGAAAAAAAAGTGTTTCTGACAGAAAGCGCATTGCAGTGTCATTTACATGCAATTGTGTGACTTCAGTTTCCCTTATGCTGATGTTCCCAATTGCATTTTGAGTATACGCATAATACATTATTGTCTTCATTTATTCTATAACTCTTACGCATATATCTTTACGATTTCAGCATTTTACATGAGGTCGCCATGTTTTATTTGGTATAGGGTATCAGAGGACTTGAAGGTGCTCGCGAGTGAATTAGGGTTGGTTCCCCTAAATCATAGATATCAAGAAGGCAATTCTTGAAAGCGAAGATTGTGATGAGGGGTTTTGCAAAGAGTTGCTGAAAACTATCATAGGTGATAGAAAAGAGGAGAAGCAGCAGAGGAGAGACGCAATGACAATAGAAGAGCAGCGGAGGAAAGATGAGATCGAGGAGCAATGGAGGAAAAACGAGATGGAAGAACAACGTACGAGACTGGAAATAGAGAAACTGGAAATTGAGGTAGAATCCCAATCCAGTTTGAAAACACTAAAAGTCCAAGCAGAGAATTCCAAAATCTGATGCAAATGTTTGATATGAGTGATGAAGTCTCTACCTAGTGCTCTTTGAGCGACAAGCTCATTGGGTATCACTACCAGAGGAGGAATGGGGTGTACTCATCTTCTAAGACTACTACCTTATGAAATAAATCAAATGATTGCTCGAGAAGCCGAAAAGAATGTGGAGAATTATCATCTTGTAAAAGAACTGTTGATGAAAAGATTTAAATTGACAGCGGATTATGCACATATTTCGATGGCTGAACATCAGCTATAAAAATAACATTCGATCAGTTGAGGGATTTGACCATCACGAATCAAATTAAAAAGCGAAGCCCAATGGATTTTTGAAATGATCATTTAGACGAATGAAGTAATTTTCAAACTGTCAGAAAAACTTGATGATTACGAAAGTGTTAAGAGACCTGTGTAAGACATCACATGCTGGTGAGTGAGAATGGCAAAAATTCCAGAAACCAGCATTCCGAAATTTCAAGGACAAGTACGACAGAAACAAAGAAGTGGAAGATGACGCTGTAGAAAGATGGATGCCTGGAAACAGATGAACTGTAAAAAACAAGAGACGAAGTCAAGTAAGATGTTATTGATGTGGTATTATGTGGGCCACTTAAAGTTCCAGTGTCCCAAGTTATTCCAGAACACCAATAGTTCAACATCGGTCAACAAGGACAGAGAGAGAGAGAGAAAACACCAGATACTCATTTCGTAGGAATATCAATATGTGACAGTACCAAGGGTGGAGAGGTTCCTACTAAACAGATGAAACTAAAAAATTTGACAGTTTGTGCACTGTTCGACACGACAGTGCAATATGCTTTTGCGTGAGGACGTATACAGACAAGCTGTTGGCATTCCAGAATTGACGAGTAAGCCTATACTATTAGCTGGAATTGGTGCAGGACAGGTATTCTTATAGTGAGAAGATCATCACGACAGCTACAACTTGTGTTATTCTCAAGTCATGAAACACCTTCTATCAGCTGGGCATTTTCACATTTAAGGGAACTGAGTTTCTCAATGAATAAATCATATTTTGAATCCATAGATTCAATAATTGATTTCAGATGGCCAATGTTATTCTTCAAAATATAGCAATAACATCCAATTCCTTATTTATCTCATGAATTACATTGTGCAGACCGCCCTCGGAAACCGAATATGATCGTTGCAGGGCATTTGCGGCACAAATCGAGAAAACCAGAGCAGCATTTGATCAAGACAACAAATCCCATCCACTTACTTGATTTCTACATCACAATTTTTGCCATTCTCATCTTGGGTAGGGAGTACAACTTCTGGAATCACCGATGAACAGCTAGGTTCAGCTACATCATCTTCAAACAACCTAAAACCAACAAAACTTTCAAAAAACATTTTCGCACAAATGACCTTTATGTGCAATATGAAAAATTTAATGAACTAAAAATTTTGAAGACAAACATATCTAGAATAAAACATTTCACAATGATTACCTCAGAACAACAGCCATATTTTCTTGAAACAGAATGCATGCCATTGGATTATCATTAAGGTTAACCTCTGAATAACGCAATGTTAGAACTTTTATTTATCGATGATAATTAATACTTAGAGCAACTGTTTTTAATTTACTAATAAAGATTACTATGTAATCATTTAATATATACATACAGTTGACTTTATGATAAACAGTGAACAAATTACATGTATTAGGCCGGTATTACACTATAGAAGTTTGATAAAAATCTCTTCTATAAAGCTTTAAAAAAAAAAAAAAATCAAACCAATAAAGAAAAAACGGGAAAAAATCTTTCAATAGTTATTGAGCACCTGCACGCAGTGCCCCCCCCCCCAGCATTAAAGGTGGAGTCCACTGATCTAACGTATATATGAATTGACATCATCATCATCGTGGGCCCCCCCCCACTTCCAAGTATATCTCCGCCTATGATCTGAACCAACATTCTACCTATTGATAAGTCCCCTACAGAGCCACTTTAATGATCTCTGATCTGATGTTTCACGGATCCTTCAAGTGCTCTGGAACTGTGCCCAGCATCACTCAAGTGATCCGTAATTATATGCGTGGATCACTTAAATAATCTGAGAATGTGCCACGGGTAACTTGAGTAATACAGAACCGCACTGGGGGCCGAGAAATATGTCTATCTACGAAAAGTGGTTGCACACTGAGTTGGTGGTTGAGTTCAGTAACGGAAGAGGATGACCGACAGTTTAAAATGAAGTGGGTGGATTTATTTTTAATAGATTCCAATTTGTCTATATTGGAGAGAGTATGGTGGTCCCAAAAGCAGAATGTTTTGCGATGTTCTGCAACAAGCCCCCAGCTAACTGAAAATGTTCTGCGGTAAAAAAATGTGCATATACATAATAGCATTTTTCTACACTATTCTTAAAATTCTTCCAGATTGTTCTGCAACAGCACTCGTTGTTCTGTGATGTAACTCGCACATTTCCGCATATTCTGCTTTGGGGATGGTGGTCCCAGATTTCACAGGCATATGAGAGCTACAACCATCAGGATATAGATGATTTTTTTTGTCATTTAATGTGTTTTATTGGAGTTCTTACATCTAAAATTTTTTTATTCTTTTACCTGAAGCCATTCTTCTCTTATTACACATATATACTAGAATATCTATGCATTTGGCCCGTCCTAGAGCATTTGATATAGAATATTTATTTATTGAATATTGTTTGGCCAAGGCCTATACAAGAGGATTGCGGAAGTTATGAATGACAAAAATGACAATTGATGGAACAGGAAAATTCGGAAATCGTAGTACAATCTACAATATTTGGTGGTAGGTTGTTCCAGTCGATAATAGTTCTTGGGAAGAAGCTAAATTTGTGACAATCTGAAGAGGCAAAGATGGGCTGTCATTTTTGAGAATGGTTGAGGATTTTATACAGAAAAGTTAAACGAGAGCGGTTGGATATTGAGTTGGCGCTTGAGTTCTGATATGGAGACAGATGAAGACAACAGTTAAAAATGAAGTGAGTGGACTTATTTTGGATAGATTCTAATTTGTCTATGTTGGTTTGGGTATGGGGATCCCAAGCTTCACAGGCATAGGAGAGAGCAGGGAGAATATATGTCTGGTAGCACAAGTGACAGACATGATGGGTGGAGTTTTTCAGATTACGACAAACAAAAAAGAGGTTTTGGAGACATTTATTAAAGATATAATCAACTTGAATGTTCCAGCAAAGATTGGAAGAGATTATAACGCCCAGGTATTTACAATCGGAAACCTCAGAGATCAAAGAGTTGTTTATAGAGTAAGGGAAATTGTGAGGAATTCTTTTACGATTAACTTTCATAAAAACAGTTTGAGAAGTTGGGGGCCACAGTAATTGAAAATACTGCTCTAAATAACAAAAAATAGCTGATTGCATCAGAGGAGAAATTTGATCCGAGGAATGCATGTTCTAAGGTACAAGGATTATGGCACAGCTATACAAATTTTTGAATAGAAAATTTAAAAAAGTTCTGTCTTTGCAACGGTAACCTTCCAACAATGATGGTGTTTGCTCGGTCCCATTAGTGGCCGTTTCAGAGGTTAAAATGTCTAACATGTCAATATGAAATCGAACACAAAGGGATATGTATTTACCTGTTTCCTAAATCCTCAGCACTTCCAGCAGCAGCAGATGGTGTATTCTTCCCACGCTTCCGGGAATCCTCAATGTATGAGGTTATACCCTGTTGCCAGGCAGGAGTTTTTTGGCAGGTGACATACGTCCTTTTCCCATATTTCTTCTTGCCTTTGCCTATGTATAAAAATACAAAATAAACATGGCAGTAGCATGCTTTTCGCTCAAAGAAAACCTGCCTAAAATACCAGATTATTGGATGGACAGGACTAGCCTGTCGTTTTTTTATACTGTAATCATAATCCTATATAATTTTGAAGGTAAAGGGAAACAACAGTCGATTGACAAGGGGGGGGGGGGGGGGAGGAGAGATAGAGAGAGAAAGAAAACATTTTATCGGAAGAAAACTTAAATAATTTCATCTGGGATCGCCATTTTGAGAGAGTTTTAAGAACACAGACGTGCCAACTTCTGAAATCCACAAATTCTCCCGGGGGGGGGGGGGGGGGGGGACACTCAGACTAGATATATATTTTTTAATCAATTAAGAAAAAGTTCCACCCCCCACACGGCAAGTTCGGGATCGCACCCGAGCAGAATATAATTCCATGTCGGTCTTTCCATGCAGAATAGAGGAATCACATCTAAATACTGTTCAGAAAATATGTTTTCTTTCGTGAATGCTATCAGTGGTTGATAATCTTGGGTATATGAACTCTTAAAAGCTTTATATAGCTTAAAGTTGTATATTTTCTTTCTGAAGACATATTTAATCAGAGGAAACAAAAACTTGAATGGAATGCAATAACGATTACACAGGAATTTTGGCAACCAAGAGCTTACCCCTGATAAATGATTGCCGATACACACTACGTAAACAGAGTCACTTCTTTGCCAGTTGCTTAAATACGGTCACCACAATTTTTTCCGGTTGCTCGATAGAAATTACCACAGCTGTCCTCTGGGCATTCTTCCTAACGACGACTACAGTCATTGACGTCACAACAACATGAAAGTTCGCATGAAATCTATCCAAAATCCGGAAAAATTTTAACAAATCCAGAGAGCAGGGGGATGAAAAATCCGGAGAGTTGGCCGATCTGAGAATACCCCCGAGATAGTTCGGGATTGCCCCTGTAAGAGTTAAACATTATTAGAAATCTGAGAACGCCAGTTATCGTACCAGTACCAAAGAAACTGTGCCAGAGTGGCGTGGTGGAAAGATGCTCGTCTACCACAGTGAAGGTTGCTGTCACAGTCCTGGGTTCGAACCTGAGGAAGGATATAGATAAGATATTTTCCCTAACGAACTTGAGGCGACCACTGATAGACAAAGCCTTCATTTCCAACCCATCTCATTAATGGCAGTAAATTGCAATATAGTGATATGGCTAGAGTTGGTGTTCGGTGAAGTAGCACCAAAAAAAAACTGATAAGAGATGTGTGGTGGGGGTCATGGTATTAAGGGTTAAGTGAGCTACCTTACCTGACTTGCGAGTTGGAGCTTTGGTAGGTTTTGGGGGAGCAGAACCTCCAGTCTTCATAGCTTTTGCTCCACTTGTTTCTGAAAAGTAAAATGGAAAAACTAATCCCAATGTCATAAAAAATGTGTATTTGGGTTGCGGTGAGTGTCAACTACTAGATGGCACTGTCTGAGCTAAAGGAAAGAAGCATGGAGATAGATCAATTACGCTGTGTTGTTCAAACCCCGCAGTCACGTGATATGCCTCCAAAGCAGAATGCTTTTCATTGTTCTGCGACGAACCCTCGGCCGACTGGAAATTTCCCGTGGTAAAGATTCCCATAATAGTTTTTCTACTTTTCTTAAAATTCTTCCGAATTTTTGTGTAACCCATGCCCCACATTTTTGCATGCTCTGCTTTGGAGTGATCTGTTCATATTGTCCTGTTCTTATAGGTTCTTTATCTCCAATTTCATAATAAATATATATCTTTAAATTGTGTGAAAGTGTTTTAATTAAGTCACACTCCTTCTATAGATAACTCCTAACACATATAGATATTTGGTAAATTCCCAGTATACAGCAAGGCTTTTCAAGTCAATACAAGGCTTTTCAAGCCTTGCTGTATACTAAAAAACATATTTAGACGAGAGCCAAATTTCTCTGAAATAGAATTTAGATTAAGAAAAAAAAGACAGTCCATTCTCAGAATTGGAAAGCTCTGGCACCAATGTTTGGTGATTGTTTCTTTGTCACTCTGCTCAGGTTCAAGACAACAAGAACACCTAATAACGTTTTAAAAGGCACCAGGGAGAATTAATGTTGGCAACACAGTGCTTACTTTTTTTGATGCCAAGTTCCCCACCAATGGTTCTCCACCTTTTTGACATCACAGCCCCACAAATTATTTTTTTATGACTCGAAAAGACCTGGACTTCAGTATGGTCATACAAAATTTAAAATATTTAAAAAAAATATGTAATTATACAAACTTTTACTATAGTAACAATCAACTATTAATAAGTAATTCTGCATTATTTATGTGTTTAGTGAGGGATGTTAATGAGCTCGAAGTTTTTATTAAGAAAGATGAATTATGTTAAGCATATTTCCATAGCTTAAAAATACATTCTCTCTCTAATCATCGAAAATTCATATTATACCAGGGTCGCTTTAGTATAATTAGATTGAGCATTTATGTTCTCAGTTACGACATAAAATCAATGAGAAAAATCTGTGCATATAGTAATTCCTCCAAAAAAATCAACTGAGCAACAGAAAGATGTCAGGGTAAACTCTAGCTATCACGTCACCCACCTTAGATATTTTAGAAATAGGAAAATGAATATATTGATTGGAATATCTCTGAATTTACTGCTATACTACCAGCACAAATTGATACTTCAATTTAAAAACGAAATACTTCAGTTAAAAATTAGAACTTTAAAAAGTGATTTACCATGGATTATGGCGCTAATGAGACTTTTGTTTTTTCCTGTTATCTCGTTAATCCTGGGCTGAATTGAAATAACAGATAAACTGAGATAATCAAAAAGTTGTAAACGTTTTGTTTTATTTAGAGCACATTCATAGTAAAAAAAGCTGTTTCACACACATATCTGGTAGAAAAAAACAAAGAATAAGTCTCATCTCCACCCAAGGCCATCTTAAGAGCATCATGGGCCCATCTCAACCAGATCTCATTTTTGCGAGGCCCCCATTTCTCGCGGTGCCTATGCCTTGAGACGACACTGCCGCAACCTCATGCAAATTCGTTTTTTTACTTCCGGATAATATTTTTCAAACAACAATGGCAACATCTTTAAATGTGATTCAATAATATCTGGAATAGAGGTGCTTGAATGCAAGTCATCTTCCATAATATAATCCGAGTATGACTGAAACACGTTGCCCACATCTTCAATTATTTTCAGCCAGAGTGAACCAGTTGTTTCTGATCCTTGAAGTTTCAAATTCAACTCATTTATGGAAGAAAATATATTGCTGAAGTGATATTAATATACAAGAATGTTATTGACATCTATGTTTACTGATAATTCAAGTTATTCTATAGTTTTATTCCCAAAAATGGCTAATTTAGACAAATTTGGCTTAAGTTTAAAACACCTCCAGAGTAATGAATACTCAGAATGACTGATATCTCTTCCTCTTAACCAGATCAATTTTCAATTATTACTGCTCCTTCAGGGGTGGGAAGTGACAAAGTCCATTTCAGAACAGCAAATTGAGGATTCGGAGCAGATATTTATAAATTAGAACAGCGAAATAAACAATATTTTCATTAACCCTCACCCCGTTTAAAAAAAAATCTTTTCATCAGCTTGTTTATTGTTTTTGGTGTTTCAGGCTTTTGACACCTTGTTTGAAAGAGCGGCTGTCATAAAATTTTTTGCACCAGTCTATTTAACATGATTTTTTTCTTACTGAGGGCACTATGTGCTGTCTGGAACAGCAGCCCTTCAAATGGGCTAAACATTTTCTAGTCTTTATAGATATTATAAATTTTCTATATCAAGTTTTCAATTTGTTTATACTCAGAAAGAAATTGTTGCAAAATGGGAACACGATGGTTGGCAATTCAGCACTCAATATTTGGCGAGATTGACGATCTTACTCGTTATTTTGCAATTTAACACTCATTATTCGGCAACATTGGTGATTTAACGCTCGTTATTCGGCGACATTGGTGATTTAACGCTCGTTATTCTGCAAAGTTTCTAAATTAGCAATCATAATTCGGCAGACATGCTCTTTTCACTCACGGAATATTTTTTAACGAAACATCGGGATTTGACGATCGACTACAGTAATTTCTGCTGCTTTCAGTAGCGACTTGTCCTTGTCTCCTCTAACTTTCAATTAAAGAGGTTTTGCCCTGTATCTCCTAAAGCCTACAAAAAGGAAAAAAATCCATGTTTTTCCAAGTCAAATATTCGCTAAGACATTTGAACTCAAAATTGGAGAAGATTTGAGAAATAACGGCATAAACGCTCCTTTCTGGTATTTATGCTGTTCTTTCCCCAACTTTCCTCCATTTTTCGGATTCGAATATCTCAGTGAATATTGCACTTATAAACATGATTTTTTTTTTGTTGACCTCTAGAGAGACAGGGCAACAACTTTTTAATTGGAAGTTAGAAGACCGGACGGGACTATGAAAGTTTAGATTTTTATTTTATAACACTGTATTTTCACTCTAGAACTGGTACAGAGTGAGTTTTGAACACATTTTGAGCATTTTTTAAATTAGAACCATACATCTATGTCGAACGGTTTGTGAAATAAAGAACTCTTTATTACTTACAGGACATCCTGTATATTGAAATCCTGTTACATGGGCTTCAATTGTATCCGTTATCGGAGGCTTCACTGCATTTATTTTATTATTTAATGATCCGAGAATGAGTTACATTCAGCAAAATATAGGATTCGGAACAGATAAATTGGAACAGCAAAATTAACTTACAAGAATATTTTCGTTAACCCTCAACCCTTTTCAAAATAAAACTGACACTCGTTATTTGGCGATTTAACACTCGTTATTCTGCAAAGTTTCTAAATTAGCATTCGTAATTCGACAGAACACGCTCTTTTTACTACCGAATTTTTTCTCACGAAACATCGGGATTTGACGCAATGATGATCGACTGCAGTAATTTCTAGCCTACTGCTTCCAGTGGCGACTTTCTGTTTTAAAAACGGAAACTGACTCGCATTTGTGCTTTAAAGCGGAAAGACCATTGCAAACCATCCTCAGTTGCACGATCACGGATATTATTAAATATCTGGAAAATGTTATATTAACGACTTTTGGAAATGAGAAAGAAGTTATTTTAATGCATACAACATGCTGTAAAAGTCGAAGAGCAAAAGGATATAAATAATAAATACACCACACACACAAAAAAAAAAAAAATCAAGAGATTCGATTGAATTTTCGATCTTAAAAATAAAACGAAACGACGTGATTTTATAAAGAAAGTAATGGAAATGAGAAAGTAGTTATTTTAATGCATACAACATGCTGTAAAAATCAAAGAGTAAAAGGAAATAAATAATAAATACATCATACACAAAAAAAATCAAGAGATTGATTGAATTTTCGATCTTAAAAATAAAACGAAACAACGTGATTTTATAAAGAAAGTAATGGAAATGAGAAAGTAGTTATTTTAATGCATACAACATGCTGTAAAAATCAAAGAGCAAAAGGAAATAAATAATAAATACACCACACACAAAAAAAATCAAGAGATTCGATTGAATTTTCGATCTTAAAAATAAAACGAAACGACGTGATTTTATAAAGAAAGTAATGGAAATGAGAAAGTAGTTATTTTAATGCATACAACATGCTGTAAAAATCAAAGAGCAAAAGGAAATAAATAATAAATACACCACACACAAAAAAAATCAAGAGATTCGATTGAATTTTCGATCTTAAAAATAAAACGAAACGACGTGATTTTATAAAGAAAGTAATGGAAATGAGAAAGTAGTTATTTTAATGCATACAACATGCTGTAAAAATCAAAGAGTAAAAGGAAATAAATAATAAATACACCACACACAAAAAAAATCAAGAGATTCGATTGAATTTTCGATCTTAAAAATAAAATGAAACAACGTGATTTTATAAAGAAAGTAATGGAAATGAGAAAGTAGTTATTTTAATGCATACAACATGCTGTAAAAATCAAAGAGCAAAAGGAAATAAATAATAAATACACCACACACAAAAAAAATCAAGAGATTCGATTGAATTTTCGATCTTAAAAATAAAACGAAACGACGTGATTTTATAAAGAAAGTAATGGAAATGAGAAAGTAGTTATTTTAATGCATACAACATGCTGTAAAAATCAAAGAGTAAAAGGAAATAAATAATAAATACATCATACACAAAAAAAATCAAGAGATTCGATTGAATTTTCGATCTTAAAAATAAAACGAAACGACATGAACCACACACACGTGCATGACAGAGAACTTATAAAGAAAGTAATGGAAATGAGAAAGTAGTTATTTTAATGCATACAACATGCTGTAAAAATCAAAGAGCAAAAGGAAATAAATAATAAATACACCACACACAAAAAAAATCAAGAGATTCGATTGAATTTTCGATCTTAAAAATAAAACGAAACGACGTGATTTTATAAAGAAAGTAATGGAAATGAGAAAGTAGTTATTTTAATGCATACAACATGCTGTAAAAATCAAAGAGTAAAAGGAAATAAATAATAAATACATCATACACAAAAAAAATCAAGAGATTGATTGAATTTTCGATCTTAAAAATAAAACGAAACAACGTGATTTTATAAAGAAAGTAATGGAAATGAGAAAGTAGTTATTTTAATGCATACAACATGCTGTAAAAATCAAAGAGCAAAAGGAAATAAATAATAAATACACCACACACAAAAAAAATCAAGAGATTCGATTGAATTTTCGATCTTAAAAATAAAACGAAACAACGTGATTTTATAAAGAAAGTAATGGAAATGAGAAAGTAGTTATTTTAATGCATACAACATGCTGTAAAAATCAAAGAGTAAAAGGAAATAAATAATAAATACATCATACACAAAAAAAATCAAGAGATTGATTGAATTTTCGATCTTAAAAATAAAACGAAACGACGTGAACCACACACACGTGCATGACAGAGAACTTATAAAGAAAGTAATGGAAATGAGAAAGTAGTTATTTTAATGCATACAACATGCTGTAAAAATCAAAGAGCAAAAGGAAATAAATAATAAATACACCACACACAAAAAAAATCAAGAGATTCGATTGAATTTTCGATCTTAAAAATAAAACGAAACGACGTGATTTTATAAAGAAAGTAATGGAAATGAGAAAGTAGTTATTTTAATGCATACAACATGCTGTAAAAATCAAAGAGTAAAAGGAAATAAATAATAAATACATCATACACAAAAAAAATCAAGAGATTGATTGAATTTTCGATCTTAAAAATAAAACGAAACAACGTGATTTTATAAAGAAAGTAATGGAAATGAGAAAGTAGTTATTTTAATGCATACAACATGCTGTAAAAATCAAAGAGCAAAAGGAAATAAATAATAAATACACCACACACAAAAAAAATCAAGAGATTCGATTGAATTTTCGATCTTAAAAATAAAACGAAACAACGTGATTTTATAAAGAAAGTAATGGAAATGAGAAAGTAGTTATTTTAATGCATACAACATGCTGTAAAAATCAAAGAGTAAAAGGAAATAAATAATAAATACATCATACACAAAAAAAATCAAGAGATTGATTGAATTTTCGATCTTAAAAATAAAACGAAACGACGTGAACCACACACACGTGCATGACAGAGAACTTATAAAGAAAGTAATGGAAATGAGAAAGTAGTTATTTTAATGCATACAACATGCTGTAAAAATCAAAGAGTAAAAGGAAATAAATAATAAATACATCATACACAAAAAAAATCAAGAGATTGATTGAATTTTCGATCTTAAAAATAAAACGAAACGACGTGAACCACACACACACGTGCATGACAGAAACTCATAAAAAAAAAATAATCAAATCCATTCTACACTACAAAATATTCAAAAGGATGATACAAAATATTCAATTTGAAATAAAATACGGCATACTCACTTTTGTTACCTCGAGTGCGTGGCATTTCGAACTAAGCAGAGGAAGAGCTGTGTTACAACGACGATCTGTAGTGTTGAAATGACAGTACCCACGGCGGGAAAAAGTAGATGATCGAAAATTGCCTTTGTAACGGCTAACACCCACTCGAATTGTCATTATCTGTTAACAAAAAAAATCGTTTCTTTAAAAAATAAAAAATATATTTTATGATTATGATTGAAATTTTAGCAATTTCCGGATTATTAAACTTTACTTTTTCAGAAAATGCGCACCGGAATTTAAAGTTTACTTTTCAACAGTAGAGAAATACTCGAAATGATAGTTATCGAAGTAACCGTAACCGAGTAAAACGAATGTTTACGTTCTGTTAGGTAATTTTTGTTTCTCTTCATCATATTTTTCGCACCACGATCATTTTCTGCACACAAGGGCTAATTAAACCGGGACCTACAATTTATTGCCGGTTCCGAACTTGTTTTTGCACTCACCGAGTGGCTGGTCCGCTAACCCCTTGATTTTGGACTCTCTGCGGTAGTTAGTCACTCCGAAGGTATATCTCGCGAGCAACGCGGTGCTCGCTGAAATATCTAAAGGTGTTGTTATTGTGGATGGATTTCAAGAGATCCATAGATTTGAGGCTTCAATGAGTTGGACCCCGACTACTCCATGGAGGGAATGTTGTCTTCAGAGCATCCTTGGATCCGCCCCTGATCTCCGGACCCCCTTCCTCGGGCTACAATTTAGCGAGCTTCCCTCTTGTCCTGGTGCTATGCATGGTCCTCCCAACATCATGGGCTCTAGGGGCAAAAACCATAAACATTCGGATTTTTCATACTTTGCTGTAAGTAATGATTTACCTATTCACAATTGAAATCCTGTTTAGACGCATTGAAGCTGGGTTTTCCTAGTAGTAAGTTTTTCACGTT
The DNA here is from genome assembly GCF_987345545.1 of Pholcus phalangioides. Lineage (NCBI taxonomy): Eukaryota > Metazoa > Arthropoda > Arachnida > Araneae > Pholcidae > Pholcus > Pholcus phalangioides. The sequence continues at coordinate 21,748,348 of NW_028301610.1, read as the reverse complement.
GTGTGCAGCGTGATGGAATGTGTGGTTAAAAACCTGAAATTCAGGGTTTTTTTTTAACCAATCCACATTTTCATGCTGCATGCAACACAGATAACCTGCTCCTAGGAAAACTCGGCTTTAGTGATAAATTAGGTAACTAAAAAATAAACTAAAAAAAAAAACTAAAAAGTTATCAAGCAGTGCCGTCTCGAGGCACGGCCCAGGCACCTCACAAAAATTAAATCTGGTTGAAATTTTCAAGAATTTGCCTGGTAGGGCCTCAGAAAAATCACTTGGCCCGGGGGCTCATGATGCTCTTAAGACAGCCGTTATCAAGTTCTTTAAAATGTGTGTGGACGATAAGGACTGGTTACAAGTCGTTTAGTTCATAAGTCAGATTAAGTAATTTATTAAAATAAAGGTCCTTTTACACGCATTAATTGTTAATTAAATATTAAGTTACTGATTGTTCAATGAAGTGTCCCTTATGATATGTGATCAAGTTGATGCTCATTACATAATTTTTATGGAGGTTAAGAGCAACTGACGCATGCGGGCTACTGTCTATTCAAATCGATGGAGGGAACAGATGCAGTATGGTCCGCCACGACTTTGGTGACTTTTTCCTCACGATAAGTCGCCAAGACTGTCATAATGGGCCTCTGGGTTGCTGTATTTTTCAACATCTTTCTAGTTTTCGCTTTGTGATTGTGCTCTGCCATCACGGGACTCAAATCCCAGTCTCTCGTTTGCTGGATGAGTGCTCTACCAACTAAGCTGTAAAGACAGAATTTCCCCTTCTTGGAGGGTATGTAGCCTATATGCTGAATGGTTCCATGCAATGGACGGTGGAAACATTCTGCTAATAGCTCGCAGATGACATCAGGGCCACCATATGACGGTAGAGCACTCGTCTGGCAAACGAGAGACCTGGGTTCGAGTCCCCGTGAGGGGAGTGATTAATTTTCCTTTCCTGAAACATCGATGTCTCCTCACTCAGCTAGTTTTATGTATCTGTCATATTAACAAGGGAGAGTGACGTCTTTCGTCAGAACATTTCTAATCAGCCAAGGACTCATTGCAAAACAATGTAAAACATTCTGCTTTGGGGAACATCAGGTCCTTCCCCTGGGTCATATGTTATGTTGTTACTTTTCTGCGGTTTTATGTCTTTGCACCTGCGGGCTATTTAAATTTTGCCCTTTTCTCCCATTCTAATTTGATGTTCTTGACCGCAATAACTAAAATTTGCCGTCTCAGAACTTTCCATCCTGAGCTATGCCTGCTTATTCCCCCCCCCCCACACTTTGTTAATACACTGCTAGTCCTGATTCTATGAACAGTTTTTGCTAGATTCTGAAACTAGTGCTTTTTCCAATTACATTTCATTTAAAAGGTTTTTATTTCGGAGGGCAATCAAAATGACAGAACGATAGACATAACCATGCTATTATATAAAAATTAGTAGTTTTTTCTGTGACAATCGAAAAGATCATTTCTCTGGTCTCGAGTATCATGAGGTCAAAAAAATTTTCATTGTATATGGTTTTTTTATCATGTTAATTTTTCTTTGATTTTAGTTTATAAATTTTCTTGTACAGTGGATTCTGTATGAAAGGAAATGTCAAGAGACCAAAATAAATTTCAATTTAAGACAAGTTATTTTATAATCATATTTTATATTCTATCATTGGACAGAAAAAAAATACATGATTGGTTGAAATTTTCACATGCCTCGGACAATGATTTGTCCAGTTCTGGTGTACATCAAGGCACAGATCATTGACAGGACTATCTTGTGATTCAGGTTAAGACGGATTTCAGTGTATATTTACTTTTCTTTTCACTGTACTGTCTATATGAATGGGAGTTTTTAATTGTATGTTATTTTTCTCATTCATGTTTTTTCCCCTCTTCATAGTTCTGTTTTGTTGCCAAGGTTCAGAACATTGATATTAGCCTATATGTATTCCGATTGCTTTTGATGCGTAAGTACTCTGATGTTCATATTTTATATTGTGTTCTTTGCTTACCATTGATAAGTCATGTTTATGTGCAATTCATGAGCCAGGTGCAGTCTGAACCATGAGAAAATAATTAAAAGGGTGAAGCTATGGACTTGACAAACAGTGGTTCTCCGACTTTTGTCAGCCGCTGCTCCCTTGCCCAATTCATGATTCATCTGCAGCTCTCTAGAATAGTTTAATAGATATTTTCACATATATAAGAATCACTTCAAAGCATAAATGAGTACCCAAATCAATGTCTCCAGCTCACCGTAGCTTCCCTGACAAAGGGGGGTGATGCACACTTTGAGAAACACTTCTAGGAATTGCCACCTATTTTCAAGAATAATTTTTTTTGGTTGGGCGTGAGTGGATAAATGCTTCCCCTCACCAACACCAAAACTAATAATAATAAAAACAAGGAAGAGAAAAAACTATCGTTTTCTGTCATTTATATGCTGTACGCAAGAATATTATACAACCTCAAAGGGAAAAGAAAAAGTCTGTCTTCCTGTCTGTTATCAGACTTTGAACAAACAGTGACTCCGCCCATTGGCAGTTGATTGACAGGATGAGGGAAAAGGAAAATATGTTATTAGGGGGAAAGACTTGTACAGAGCTAGCTGGGCTCGTCAATGTCAAAATAAGAGTATTTTAAGAACCAGTGATATATTTTGGGATTGCCAACATAAAGCGGATCAAGTTAGATGAGATATCTCGGTATTGCTGCTGTAAGGGTTTAACTTAGACCTTTGATGATTTTTTTTTACTCAAAATCTATTTCCACTTTTTTACTTACTCATTATCGTTCTAGTACGTATTCGTTTTTTGTTTGAATAGAAACAATGAAAAAATATTTTCAAAATATTCTGGTTTTTAAAAGAGAAGGGGGAATTAGCCACTAGAATGCACTCTTGTTTGCAAACTATGGATATGGCCATTCTGCAATCCATGCAATTTTACATATTCATATGTATGCAGTTGAACCTTGATTAAACTCCTCCATTTATTTCAAAGAATTCTGGTGCTATAAAGAGTTTGGCATTACACCAAATCACTGTTGAACCAGGGTAATACCTACTTATGGGAGATTTATTTCTTTGAATTTCTGGCGCTAAGCAGATTTTGCGCCAACCTGGTATATAACAGAGATTCAACTGTACTTTTAATTCATTATTCTTTTTTTGGTAGAAAATATGAATTAATATATCCTAAAGAGGCATATTATTGCTTTAAATATGAAAACATGGGAAATAAATGAAACTTGATCTATATAATCCTGAAAGTTTCCAAATCCAAGATCACCCCAGGTCCCAAGGAGTCTAGATAAGGAAGCTTCTACTATAGTTAGTTACTATCAAAAATGATCATAATTATTTTTTGCATATTTTAATTTTGATACTTTTCTCAGATATAATGAAAATAAGTGAATGCATTACATATATATTTACATCTAAATCTTTTATAAATTAAGATTAATAACCCCGGTTTGTGTTTTAAGACGCCTCTGTTGCTTTTTTAAACTAGGATACCAAAATAGATGCTTGTTCCAAATGTCATAGCACTTTTGGGTGGCATGGAGTTTAGATACCCTTCAGAAATTTGCCAGATGTGGCACCTTGGTTACTATTGTTTATTATCTCTGCACTTGCCTTCTCCAGATTTTACTATCTTGTCTATTAGGGCTTTATAAATCTGCTTAATGAAATAATATTATTAACAACATCATTATAATAATAATACTGATGTGATAACAATAACAGTTTTTCTGATTTAATTCAAATGCAGCTCAGGTACATCAAGTTGACAATAATAACGGCTCGCGAAGCTAGGCCCTGTTATTATTTATTGATTCACAAATATTCCAATACATTTGCGTTGCGGTAGGCTGCTGCATTTCTTATAATTTTTTTATATTTATATTTGGAGATGAGCTGTCATAACAAAATAAAAGCAAAATTATATCTGTGGTTGTAGCTGTAGCAATTTTACTAGGTTCCCTCTTTTTATGCCTCATTTGCATATTTACATGCAGGTATGTTAGCAATTAGATGAAAAGTTTTCTGCACTATTGTGTTGTTTGTGACATTTCGCTTTCATCGCGTGGTGCTGCTGCTGCATATTCTGCTCACAGTCACATTTCAGGCATCAATTTTTTTCCATTTTTGTATGGTGTTAAACTGCTGTTGGGTTTGAGACTTTGCAATGACTTCAAACCCTGTGGAATTTATATATTCGTTAAATTTCATTTCATATTTTTTTGAAAATTGGGTAGTATCAGTGTACCATCTGTTCAATTCTGTGGTTATAAAGTACATGTTGTGCCCTTTAGATCATCCCGATATATAATGTGGATTATTACTGTGCCACGTAGAAAGGAGGATGAAAAAAAAGAAAAAAGCAGGTGAACCATAAATAAAATCTGTTTTTTATTTTCTTAAATTATGTGTCAGAGTTGCACGAAAGTTACAACCTGAGGTTATAGCATCTAATAAGGGTAACTGAACTCGCACGGTTTTCATCATTACAGGCATCATAAAATCACTTGGAGGGTCACGGGTTGAGCATGTATGGTTCATACAGAGGCTTGTAAACACTAGGCTGCATTAGTCAATTTAAAGCCAACTTTTTATTTTTATGTTCATTTGGTTTACTTGATCTTTTATCTGTTTTGAATCACATTTTGGTAAAATCAGTGCTTGCCCTGACCAATCATTATATGAGCTCTTGCCATCTGACCTGTTCCAATTTGTTGCCTTCTTATTTTCTTCTCTATGTCCTGTTGCATAAATTGTTGGTGCTGTGGCTTAGTAGGTCAAAGCGCCTGTTTAGTAAACAGGAGATCGTGGGTTCAAGTCCCACTGGCACCTTGATAATGCAACAGAATATTTTTCCCTTAGCCTTTTCTGTTGTTACTTACTTTGATATAGGCCTACAATAGAACCTATCTTAACCAGCTTTCTCTTTTCCTTTTTTTTCAAAAAGGAACTTTTTCCTTAAAAAATCCAGTTTCCTACTTGATGTCGTGAGCCCAAAGTTTGGGAATCTTCATGTTTTTTTTTTTCATCAGCCTCTTATACAATCTGAATGCACAAAATTTTTGATGCGCTCTTGTGTGATACAATTAATGTCAGGCCTATAGCTTCGTCCACAGGAAATTTTGTCAATCTCTTCTAATTTAATTTTTGAATTTCTGATAGTAAAGGTGTTTCTGTGGAGCTCACAGAAAGTTTTGAACAGGCACTTACCATTTGCAATACTACCTCCATGACTCAATCCTCTATGTCAGCCACTGTGTGCAACATTAGTGGTGTTATCACAGCCGGGATAGATTTACAGAATGTTGAAACAGTTTCAACATCAATTTGCCTGGCACACTGTGTGATTCTGCACAAAGTTATGATCCCACAGGGTAATAAACGTGAGAGCTCTTCTCAAATATAGTCAAATACTTGAGGGTCACTCCCCCACACACATGGTTATTTTCGTGAGGGTCCCTCTCACATATATTTAAACAAGTTTTGTTTCCAATATCATCATATACAGGAGGGGTCCCTTTTCAATATTGCCATATGCATGAGGATCCCCCCATATAGTCTTTATGCACGAGTTCCAGTTTGGCAAAGAAGCAAAGATTTGGTGTCAGATTTACATTTTGTTTGTGTCTGCCTCAGCGGGGGGGGGGGGGGGGGGTTTGTCTCATTCTGCACTTTCAGTATTTATCATTAAAAATGGAATTTCATTTATAGCCAATGAACCTACTAATAAACCCAGAACCGCACATCCTAGAACCTTCACTTCACGTTACTATTCGTACACAACCCGGTCTATTGCCATAAAATCATACTCATTTCCTACTGAAACAGTCACATATCTGAGAAGGGGTTGGCTGATCACCCCCACCCTAAGTGGAATGTGGTAATTCATGAAATTTATGAACTTCTACTTGATAATATTGCATTTGATAAATCCATTGTAAATTACATTTGCTATCTAATCAAAAACATTGTGTCAATGTTTTTGATTAGATAACAAATTCAAGAAAACTTCAACTAAAAAAACAGGAAATATTTTCAAAAAGTTGAGACTGAGAAAAAAAACGGGAATGCCTGGAAAATACAGGAGAAAATGCGGAGCATATGGACACCCTATTTATAACTACTAATTTTCAGCAATTCATAAAATCACCCCTCCCAACAGCAAGCTCTAGAGTTTCTCATGTACTAAAATGGTGGTTGTGTTGAAATTAATTATTATGGAATTATATTAATTATTACTATACTCATACGATTTCAAAGTGATTGATGTTCTGCAGACTTTCCCATCCAGTGGTTCTCAACTTTTTAGCTATCTCGCGGCTCACTCTTCTAGAAAACCACCCATGTCCGTGGTTCTCTTATACTGGCGATCATTTACCCATGACTTCATTGCCCTAATGGTTATAAATCAGCAAATCCCTTACATTAGCCTTCATCTATCCACTGTTACTGTGCTGAGCGTGGCATGTTGATATCAGTCTACTATAGTCATATCATAAATGCAGGGGTCTTCAACCTTCCAGATACAGTGGGCCAAATGAAACTTTTCACGAAGCCTGCAGACCACCAACTCAAGTAATTTAGTGACATCTTAATAGAAGGGGGCCAATGGGGTCCCGAGTTTTTAAACTGGGATAAAAATAATCAGTCTTTTATTTATTCTGAAACTATTTCGTTATTTACTACCAATTTTGATTAGTTAGAAATAATTTTTTCACTAATTCTGAAAAAGTTTTTTTTATTAATTACTGATTAAATTAATTGATTCTGAGATTAATTTTAATCTGAAATCACTTTAAATGATTCTTTAATTATTTATATCTGTAATTATTATACTGAGAAGGAAATCTTGAAATCATTTCTTTCAATAATTATGCAATTACTCTTTTATTGGTTCTGAAATAATTTCTATCAGAAATTATGAAATTATTTCTCTCATTGGTTTATAAGTTGTTTTTTTCACTAATTCTGAAACTATTTGCTTATTTATAGATTATTTGTTTTCTCCAGTGTATATCACTCAAAAGCTTTATTTTTTGCAGCTCTTTGTTGTCCCCTCAATCAGTTGTCATGCCTTCTTTTCTACTTTATTTCCACCCATGGCCCCTTTTGAATATCCCAGGACCGCAATAGTTGGGAACACTGCACTAGACTACTACGCTGCAGAAGCGCACTCATTTTGGCAGTAGTTAGTTCTGGGACACCCTGTATACGCTGAACGAGACTGTAATGGACAATCAACCCATCACCCTTTTTGGGCCATATTTTCTTCTCGTGGTACCCTTCTCTTATCTAGGGCAGAGGCTCTTTCTACTTATTGAATTTAGTCAAATTTATAATGAACAAAATTTTTTTCTCTTCATTCATTCTCTAGACCCCTTTATCGACCTCTGGGGCTAACGAGAAATAGACGGCTATTGCACTCAAAAGTTAAGTGACCAACTGGGTCCTACTTTTTCTTGTTTGCTCGTTCATGTTACTGCTTGCTTTAGCTGAGAGGAAGGTATTTTTTCAGTACTTCAAATATTCGATCCAATAATCCAGCTGAATAATATTTTATCTTTGTCAGTTTTAGCTCCTGAGAAACATCCAAATACAGGTGAGTGTTAAATACATTTTCTACCATCTTTGTTATTATTAATTCAACATATTTGTCTATATAAAGTAAATCAAATTGTGTATGTTATCACGTGCAAAGCTGTTCGTATTTCTTGCATGGAAATTGCATGATTTAACTATTCAGTAGAGTATAAAAATTAATTAAGCTTGCGATAACTTTTTTTGTCATTTGCATTAGTGGGTATTTTTCTGTGAAGTGCACTGAAATGCAAACAGGATTTTGAACCAATTTCTACTTTTACTTATTTTGCGTTCTGCTCCAATTACTCGTGCACTCATTTTTTTTCTGTAATACAGTAAAACTCTCTAATAAGTATTATTGAAAACATCGGGAAGAGTGTTGTATGGTACAAATTTTTGCCTATGATGAGAGTATATTGTAAATAAAATGCACATATGCTCATATCACTTAAATAAAATTATGGCTATGGTTAGTATAATGCAAATAGAATTTTACAAGATGAGTGGGTTTATGAATTTAAAGTGTAATGATATATTAAGGAAAGTTATCATTTTCTTGTGTATCAATATTAGCATTATTTTTTTTATTATTGCATATTTCAATAAAGTAAAAGCAATTTTTCTTTAAATTCAATATTGGCTAATAGGTTTTATTTTTTCTGTTTATAGATACATTGTAATGCCCAAGTGATGCATGTGGCAAGTTGGTGATCAATTACCATGTGGACGATCATATCACAATGATTTGCTTGCCAAACGAGGAGCCTCTGAGGTCACAATAAAGTAAGCAATTTTCCTTCGAATTCAATATTGGATTTTTTTTTCTTGTGTTTATCTGTATATAGTCAATCACGCTTATAATGTTTTTCTGCTTAGTACGACTTGTTTTCGTGATCTCAACTCTAAGTAAGTTTTTTTGTAATTTTGAAATCTTCACACCAAATTATATTTTAAGGTAAAATTAATTGGATGTATTCCTTGATAAAATATGAATAATGTTATAATTATGTTAAACAGTAGTTTTTTTAAATATACATCAGAACCCCGATATTCCAAATTAATTAGGACGGGACCTGCTCAGATTAATGAAAAGTTTGGATTACTGGTGTTTTAAACGGTTTTTTTTCAAATTTGTAATAATAGTGAGTATCCCTAGTGACGTTATAGTAGACCTCATAGTTCCTCATACATGGGCATGACCACCTAAATTACACAGGCCTCTGCACACGTGATCAAGTGAGCTGTGACGTCAGCAACAGTAGTGCTATATCTTGCTCTTCCCCTACGTAGCCTAGCATGATTGATTTGAACATGTTTTTTTCCGTTCGTCTCTCTCTCTCTCTCTCTCTCTCTCTCTCTCTCTCGCACCTGTTTTTATAATTTCATTTGGATTACCCCGGTTTTTTTACATTCGTTTTTTTCTTTACATTCCCGGTTTTTTTTCATAAATATTTTCATATACAAGTATATATATATATATATATTTATTCATTTCTGATGCCATACACGTGTGTCGTTCTGAATTGTCGAGGCAATTATAGAAATGGACCGAAAGTTGCCGTGTTCAGATTCCCCTCATCAGAAGAACAAAAATCCAAATGGATGCACGCCATCAAAAGAAAAGTTTTCAAAATTACCAGCAGTAGTAGGGTAAGAACGCTTTTGTATTGTTTATAATATTAATCATCAATTTTATTGATTATGTTGAAAAGCGTTATTATACTGTTTTTATGATGTGGAAGGCTAGTCTCTCAAAATTTAATCATGCAACTAATAAATTTGGATGTGTCTAAAGAATGAAATATATTTTTTTACTTCAATACAAAAATTTTATAACAAAATAGAAGTTAGTATTATTATTTTTTTGGTATTGCTGTTTTATGATTAGCTCTATTGATTAAGCACATTGAACACTGATTTTCCATCAAACATGTTTACCATGAGGTAGCTGTTTTTAGATAGCATACTTCTGCTTATTTAATTTTTTGTCTATTTCAGCAATTTTATCATTGTTTTATCTTTCATAATTGTTGATAGTTTACATTGGTTTAACTTCCCACTGATGATTGGCTTGATAAAGATTAGTTATACATAGTGATGTTATATTCTCGAGAATAATCTTTAGGAGAACATTCTCATTGAAGAGAATATTCGAGAAGATTCTCAAGAATACCGTTATAATATATATATTATAATGAATGATCTCTATAAATAACTTGAGAATGATTCTTATTTTTGATAAGAATATTCTCTTATCAAAGAGAATATGCTGTACATAAGCTGCCATGTCAGATATAATCAAAGCATTTAAACCCTTGTAATTGTCTCCAGATGATATTAAATATGTGGACATTTATTGATATTGTCGAAACCAAAGCAAAATCCCTCTGTGTCCCAAGATGAGATTTTCTTATATGTATGAATTTGGCCAATGTTACGAAATATTATAAGGATTTTTTTTCTCTTGTCTTGTAGGTATGTGAACAACATTTCAAACCAAATGAAATAATCAGGGAAGCAAGATATTTTGATGAAAAATTGGGGAAAATAATTACTGCGTCTTTGAAGCACCCTAAACTGCAGAATGGTGCAATTCCATCACTATATCCAAATTGTCCTGCATATATGTCTGCTTCTACATTGTCATCCTGCAGAGAAAGTCCAGAGATGAAGAGAAAGAAAAGAGAGTTTTCCAATGTAAAAAAAGCATTGGAGAACAGCCTGAAAGAAAATGAAGATTATGAAACCAGCCGAAAAGTTCAAAATATTGCTGATATATTGGCTAAAATTGACCTTGTCGATATCGGAGAATATTGGACACCAATAAAAAACAAAGACAACATCATGTTTCTTCATATAGTGGATGTTTCCAAACCAAGAATACAATGATCTGTTGTCATTGACAACAACCTGATTGTTTCCGCTGCTGTTGAAAACTCCCCAATTGAGGAGGTATGTAATGCATGCGTAATCACTAACATCGCTGAACTTAACTCTTTGTTGAATATTGTAAAGACTTGTGATGTAGGGGATGTATCTAAATTTGATTCAAACTTGAAATTGGCAGAACTATTGTTAAAAAGAACTTTAGGGGAAAGTACAGACATGTTTCATTTTATTTTAGAACAATTGAAACTGTTTGCATTGAAAGACAATCGAAAACAGATTAGATATTCCACTGATTTGTTAGTTTTTTCCTCCCTTTTTCTATACATGGCACCTCATGCCTATAAGTTTGTTAGAGACAGTGGATTTCTTATATTACCTCACCCCAGCACGTTGCAACGCATATGTTTCTCGGACGCAGACCCACAGTTTGAACAGAAAAACCATTTTCTTGGGTATGCTAAACTAAAGTCAAAATCATTAACAAACAGCGATAGATATGTTGTGTTAATGGTAGATGAAATACACATAAAGCAATGTTTTGATTTCAAGGGAGGAAATATTGGTGGGTCTACTACTGATGGTACTACGCTGCTGCAACCAGCGCCCATGTATTTATGGTTAACAGCATTTTATCTCCATTCAAAGATGTTGTACATATATTGCCAGTCAAATCATTTAATGCTGAATTTTTACATTTTTATATCAAAAAAATAATCCTAGGTTTAGAAGGTGTTGGTTTTTTTGTCATTGCAGTTATCACTGATAATAATAGCATTAATAGGAGTGCAATGGCCATGTTTACTAGTCCACCTAAACAGCAGATAGTACATTGTCACCCTGTTGATAAGAATAGGCCATTATTTTATGTTGTTGATGCTGTGCATTTGCTGAAGTGCATCAGAAATAATTGGGTTAACCAAAAATACCCTGAAAGAGCTCTGTATTATCCTCCATTTGAAGGTTTCACAGAGACAGGTGCACAGCAGTTTTGCACAGCATCATTATTTGTTTTAGAAAAAGTGCACACATCAGAAGCTGAAAGCTTATTAAAATTTGGTTACAGTCTATCTTACACAGCGTTGCACCCAACCAATATAGAGAAACAAAACGTGAAACTTGCTTTACAGATTTTCAATGATCTATTGGCGGAGGGGTTGCTAGAACTTAATAAAAAAACAAACATTGTTGACTGTGAGAGCACTTCTCATTTCTTAAAGATTATTTTAAGGTGGTGGAATGTAATGAACGTGAAAACACCACTCAAAGGTATTGTAAAAAATGACATATGTCAGGCACCTATCACACCATCTGAGAATGACGAAAGAATAATATTTCTTCATATGTTTATAGATTGGTTAGATGCTTGGGAAGCAATGGGTTGTGAAAAGGGAAAATTGACAAAAGAGACTCATTCTGCTCTAAGGTTAACTACGTATTCGCTGGTTGAAATTTGTAAATATTGTTTCGATGAGTTGAAAATGTTGTATGTACTTTTAGGGAAATTCCAAACAGACTGCTTAGAGTCTCGCTTTAGCAAGTATAGACAATTCAGTGGAGCTTAGTACAATGTCTCTTTAAGGCAAGTATTTGAGGTAGGAAAAAAAATTACGTAATAAAACGTTGTTGAAAGCTGGATTTCTAGACAATGAAGTAGTTGAAGAAAATTGTTCTCATTCCAGTCCCATTGATGTTGATTGTTTTAATGTTTCTGTATCAGATGAAGATTTAGAAAACTCAGTTGAAAAGCTTCCTGTGATTGCTTACATAGGTGGATGTTGTGTGAGAAATGTGTTAAAGAAAGTTAAATGCGAGAACTGTATAGAAGCATTAATTGTGAATGACTTGTCTAATCACCACTCTTTGATAAATAGTGGGAATTAGTCGTGCAATTAGTCATGGGAAACTTCTGTATCCAGAAAAAATTGTGGATGCCCTACTCTTTAATTATATTGTTGTTGATAAGCTCTGCACTGTTTTCGAGGGAGAGTTTTTAAAGAGAGATGATCATAGGAGAATAGCACATGAAATAACGTATAATTTGTTGATTGAAAGAGAAATTTTTCCACCTGATAGATGCGAAAAACATTCTATGGATAATAATATAAAGTCAATTCTATGGGCATCTACTAATGCATACTTGAACAATTTCTGTAAAAAAAAGAATGACTTATTTGTAATGAATTCAAAACAAAAAAGTAGAAAACAATCCAAAGCAAAAGATATTATAAAAATGCAAACACTTTCCAAGTAGTTTAAGAAGTAACCAACGATGAAGACAGCAAGGAGAAAGCTGTGAATTCCTAAATGTGTGTAGACACATGCTATTGGTGTCGTTTTCAGAGGTAGGAAATCATGGCTTATGCTTTGCTATTTGCCTTTATCGTTAATTCCTTCTTCAATTATGCTTATCAGGCAAAGAATCATTATTTGTTCATACTATCCAAATAGGTTTTATTTTTTCAAATATGTTGCAGAGATGTTGTGTAGACAAAACGAAACAACCTGTGCACTTTCGAAACATAACCACTAAATGAAAAAATGCTCCTTAATGTAATATACTGTGATTTGGGAGATACCCAGTTTCAATTTAATTTATTTATATATTGTCTCCCTTATCCCAGAAATATGAATGTGCAAACTTTGGGTTTATCAGCTGGTTGGATCATTTATTTTGCAAAGTTTTGCCAGAAATATTAGAATGTGTATATTTTTTTTGGCCAAAAAAGGTGTGCATTTCACATTTTTGAGATGAAAAATTCAAAGTTGAATTTTCGAAACGAAATTGATCTCACGTTATAGCCAATCACTTGAAGTTTAATATTTTTGTGTGTTTGGAAAACGTAACAGAGTGGACAAATTAGTCTAAATTATTTTTTTCATTATAAATTTAAATGATTTGTGAAAACTTTTATCATATTTTGAAGCATATCTCCACGTGTTATCATTAGATGCTGGTATAGATGAAAAAAATCTTAATTATTCATAATAATGACGTAACAGAGTGGACATCTGACAGAGAAAAAAAGCTTTCCCAAACTTTTGAAATTTACACATTCATGTTTCTGGCGTAAGGAGGATGATAATATATATATATTTGTATAGCAACATGAGTATTTTCGTGATTCTGATATCTTTCATGATAGGTACCACAAATGATCAGGATGAATTGTTTTATTTTATTCATAATCACTGCCTTTTGTGAAAAATAAATTGATTTTTTTAAATGTTACTTTGAATGTTTTTCATTTTTGAATTTATTTCATGTATACAAGATCGGATTTTCTTATGTAAATGGAATGATTTGTATTCATGTAAATGGAATGATTTGTATTCATGTAAATGGAATGATTTGTATTCATGTAAATGGAATGATTTGTATTCATGTAAATGTAATGATTTGTATTCATGTAAATGGAATGATTTGTATTCATGTAAATGGAATGATTTGTATTCATGTAAATGTAAAATAAAGCTGTTTCAAGCATGTAAATAAACGTTTTCCTAATTGCACATCATGGTATATTTTATTGGTTTCGGTCAAATATTGTTAAGGAACAAAGAAATTTCCTTTTTTTTCAGCTTTCAAGGTCTTTAGTTTTGGAGTTTTGAGAGACCTTGCTTTTCTTAACTTGTTTCATAGAAAGTTAATAGATGTGTGATCAACTTGGATTCTTTTTTTAAATTTATTTATATTCTGGCCAGTTCTCAAGTGAACGGTCAAGTAAAAAATTGGGGTGACTAAAATATAGATTTATGAAATTATTTTCTCAGTAAAAAGAAAATTGAATGGTACTTTTTTTTGAAATTATAATTTCATCACTGACAGAAAAAGTAATTAAGAGAAAAAAGAAAATGGAGCTATTTTTTTAATAAATCATTAGCATATAATATAGTTGAAAAAAATTTTTCAACATTTTCACAAAATATCCTGACTGGTTTCGTAATTCAATCTTCAGGAAGAAAAAAAAAAGTATCCTCCCAGTGGCCGATAGGATCGTTAGGCGAGGTCGTTTAGCACTACTTCTTGTGACGTCACAACCCTACGCAAAGGCCGGTTATCTAGGTGGTCGTGACCTGGGGTCACTTTCCATTTTTCGAGCCTGGAAACTCAACCTGAGGACTACAAAAGTCACAGATGAATAAGCTAAAAAAAATTTTCCAGATCTTTTTTCCAGATATAGAAAAGTTCGAAATTAAAAAAAAAAGAAAATGGTTTTCCTAACTTTCGGCAATTACACTGCTCATTCACAACTAACAGATATTTTGATTCACTATGCTTTTTGACCATAATTTGAATTATTTGGAAACTTTTTGTAGAAAAGTGCAGATATTTTTTTTATAAATTTATAGATAATGAATTGCAATTTGCAACTAAATATAAGTACACGTACATGACATAAATGATTAAAAATTGGGAGGGGAAACTAACCAAGTTTAAAAATTGGGAGGGAGAGGGATTCAAATGTGTGAAACCTCACTAACTTGACCTCTGCTTAAGCTGGACTAGCTTACCCCCGGAGGTAGTAAATTGTAACACAATTGACACGTTTAAAAATAAATACGATAAACATGTTGGGGTAAATCGAGAAGCTATCCATACTTAGAATAAGACAACCATAAGTATTCTTTATGTGGGCATTGTATAATATTTTATCACGTGTATGTATTGTTTATAATTTTTATTAATTGCATTGTTAATTGGGTTGCTGTATTTTTGAAATATATGAGATCCATATTTTTATGGGCATCTTTTTCTCAGCCACCTCGTTGGGCATTTTGCCTGTTGTGGCGTTGTATTTGTAATTGTTATTAAGATTTCCCATTCAAAGTGTTTTCCCACTTACAATATTTTTCATGCCAGATTTTTTAAAACCTTATAAGCAGGATCCACTGTATAGATTACAATGTCCAAGCAATAAAGTGTAGTAGGTTTTCAAATGCAAAAGTTATGCATTAGCAATTTTTTTCTCAGAAGCACTCAGGTGCTCAATGCTCATGTCTGATTTCATGCTTACGAGCACTTGATCAACGCTTCAGTTAAACGCACTGTAAAAGTTACACTATTATATTCATGCAGATTTCATTCATACCCATTTTTTGATACACATTTGCGTAATCATTTATCAATGAACAGTGAAATAAGTTAGAATATTTTTTGTAAACTTAGCCTACGTTTTATACGTTTATACTTTGTTCATTTTGAAAGTGCATGTATTTGTACTGTGCAGTGGTGTTTCCCAACCTTTTTGATGTAAGTGGACCACTTAGTGAATGTCAAGACAACAAGGACTCCTGTAGCGAAGGGCAATTTCCATGCCTCCACGTGAAATCCAAAATGTGTTTATTTTAATAATTTATATATTGTAAAACAATTGAAGTACTAAATTACAATTTCACAACACTAAATGTGTTCTTCATGCAATAATAGTAAATAATTGTCCCAGGGCCCATGGGGCCCAGTTGAAAAACACTGCTGCACAGTGCATATGATTTTATTTCCTACTGCGTGGTGTATTTGCTATGACAGTGTTTTGACATCTGTAGCAAATCCTGACCATTTCGCTTAATTTATTTTTAATATTTTTCTAGGGAACTTTCTGAAGGTTTGAATGCATCTGAGAACAGTTTTGTCTCATCGGAAAGACATGCTGGTTTCTCCTGTATGGTTGTTGTCGTTGATGTGTTGCTGTATGTTTCTGATGAGCCTGTGATCAAGTGCAGGTTAAACAGCTGGAGTTACTATGACTCTCCTGCGGTCTCTTAATGCCTTGTCATCTGATTAGTGATGCATGTGGATTGATTGACGAGATTCCCATTGGAGATCTCCAATGGCGCGATTGCTTGGCAATTTTTACGCATGACGATTGCAGAGTGAGTGATTGGTGTTTTGAGCGACATGAAAAGAAGTAGGATTCTAATCGAATCACCCAAATGGTCAAGAAAAAATGGAGGTCTTCAATCGGTCTTTGTCGGTTTGGTTGAGAGGTATCCAGAATTATATGACTACACAAGGGCCAGTTACTCCAGGAAGGATGCTGTTGAGAAAGCCTGGAGTGAAATAGGCAAGGAAGTAAATTTGTCAGGTATGTAGCATTTTTTTTTCATATAATAAACAATGGGGTCCGTGAGAAATTCCAGATGTGAGTGTGTGTGTGTGTGTGCAGTAGGTCCTCGATAAGTGACTACCCTGATAACTCAATATTTGGATGACATTCTCATAGTTGGCACAAAACTAAATTCAATGGGGAGAAACCTCTATATATACTCAACACAAGATGTTTAAACCCTGTTTAAGTAAACTAAAATTTGTGCTGTATTATTACCATTAATTTTTCAAATTACCTGTGCATTGGTTTCATTGTGTTTACATGCAGTGGCGTCTGAGCTGGGAGTGTGCTGTGGGTATTCCATCACCCACGATAATATGTGGCCTGAGTCCGAACACAGACAGAATTTATTCAAAAATTAAAATTTCTTACGTAAAGCTCAAGACGAGCACCCACAGGTTTGAAACACTTCTGATGCCCGTTTGCATGGATAATTCACACCTGGGAATAGGGTCACTTCCCACTGTTTTGAACCTGAAAAATAAACCTGTGGACTACAAATCACAAATAGGTAGCCCGATTTTTTTTAACACAATTATTGCCACATGCCATGGTTTTTTTTCACTCCAATTTGAGATTATTTGGAAACTTTTTTGCAAAAAATATATAATTTTGTTTATTTGATGATGAGATAGAACTATACACATAATTATACATGCATACCAGGGTTGGTAAAAAAAAAATGGGTTTTTTGGTTTAAACCGGATTTTTGTTTTAAATAGCATTAACATTAAAAACAATAAAATTTCTGAAAAATCATTCAAACTTCTAATAATTAATTAAAATAAAATGTTTATCAATGTAATTAACACTATTCCCATATTAATTAATCAATAAATATTTCTTAAATTTTAACAAAAACCAACTTTTGCAATTTAATTATTTTTTGCTTAACTCAATGGATTACTTTGTGTGTGTTTGAAATTTCTTTTAATGTTAATCATATAATATAAAGATGTTTTTTCCAGTTACTTTCAGTATGCTTAATTAGGAAGCTATTTTGCAAAAACTATAATAAAAATTAGGTGAATATAATGTATTTAATGAAGCATAAATAATGCAGATTAATTAATGATTATTTACGATATACAGGGTGATTAGGGTCAGGTGGGGTAAAATGGTCACAAAAAGAGGTGTTTTTATCTTTGAAGAGGTATAACCATATGACTTTTTCAAAAATAGGATATCTTTTGGCTAATATTTTACATTACATTCTTAGAGAGTATATTAGCACATTTTTCAAAAATATTTTTTGAGTGTAACAGTTTTTTCCCTACAACTTTTTAGACCTCACTTTTATGACCACTTTACCCCATGGGGTAAAATGGTCATACCAAATAATAATGAAATTTTAAGAATAATCAGTGGGCATTGAAATTTTATTTAACACATTTATCAAAAACAATCATTTTCTACTTTTAAATTTATAACTTTTAATGTACTCTATGGTTATAAATCTTGGCTTCATTAGGATCTTCAAATACAACTGATCTCTTATTTCATCTATGTCCTTATTTTCTGGAAAGGTATAAAAATTCATTATTTAGGCTTTTTCAAGATATTCAACAGATAATAAATCCTTATTAATCACTTGTCTGATAATTTGCATTATTGGTTTTTGTTCTCTTCATAATAAACCAGCACCCCACACACACGGCCTTCTGACATCTTTCATAAAGTTTGAATAGTTATAGATTTGCCTCAGATCTTCAAGAAATTTTTTCTTTGGCTATGGGAGTTTAATGTAATTTTTGCATATTTATTTTGTGGCGGTCAAAGTTCAACTATTTCCTTAATTAAGGTTTCTCCTATCCTATCCTGAACATGTTTTCATTTTGCCCTTTAGTTCTGTATTACCCTTTCGTTTACAGCTGAGATTAACGAGGGCAAGGTAGTCAGTATATGGCTCGTTTCAAGTCTCTCATCAGACACAACACTGATATTAGCTAATTTTAACACTTTCTAAGTTCAAATACTCCACTCATGAAGTTGATTCTGTATCTTTACTTCCCTTGGTTGTGAATTGTGAAAGTTCAACATCTACAAAAGGGGTGGGGGGGGGGAGTTGTTCACATTCAGCAAGAGATTTCAAGCCTTCAATACTAGTCTCCTTTGCATGGTAACCGGGATTTTCTTGTCTTGACTTGTTAATGATCCATCTTCCTTAAGTCATATGGAATCTTTAACTCATGTTCTTGCAGCTCACATGATACTCTAATGCTCTTTCCAACAGCTAACAATACTAATGGAAGAATGTCAGAGTACTGTTGTATATTCTTTTCACATATAGGTTCAAACACCTACTTTCCAAGTTCATGTTTGCTCTGGAAAAGAAAAAAATTGAACTACATTAAGTAAAAAGTAAATTAAGTAAAAAAAATCTTACAAGTTCAATTATATGTTAGGCAAAATAGCTCCTAGCAACTAAGTGTTAGTTAAGCCTAATGCTATGACCACTTTACCCCACATTGTTTAAATTACTATAAAATATGAAATATAATGATTACAACTTACCAGTGCATGGAATAGTGTTCTTGAGATACTTCTGGAGTGCCCTGTACAGCCAATCTATAAAACGTTTTAGCAACTAAAATGGTAGAGAGAAGTTATTCAGGCACTCAAAAAATGGAACCTGAGCTTCAACAACAAAAAAAATGTTCATTTCCACTAAAATGTTGCTTGGCTTTATATTTTAGGTGAAAAACTTTGCTACTAGCAAGTGAAAGTTAAAACAGAAATTTGGTAGTAATATCAATTGAAATTCTTAAGTTATGCCATTTTATGTTCAGTATGACCATTTTACCCCACTTGACCACTTTACCCCACTTGACCCTATAACTAAGGTTTTGATTTCAAAACACTGTAAAAAAAGAACGATTGTCAGAATGACTTGAAAATTGACATGCATATTCCTTTATTAATAATTTCCTGTAAAGGGGAAAAAATACTTAAAAATGTAAAATTAATGACATTATCCAACACATGGGAAATTTGCTCACAGAATGGAAACAATAGCTAGTCATGGCAAAATAACTTAATTATAGCATTACACGATTTCATAATTCACGGGGAAACATCACAAAAAAGTGAAGTAATTGAACAAATAACTGCAACTTACTCAGGAAATGTTAAATATGTTGTCCACCGTGTTCTGGCTATGAGGTGAAAGCACAAAAATTCTTGTTCAACAACAGATCAGAGTATGCCATGGTCATGATGTGGATGCGCTTGCAATTCACCTTTATTAAACCAAACGCGCCCCCACGTTAATATTCTTGAGGAACTTCTAACATATAGGGGATGTGCTGAAGCTTGCAGTTCACCAAAGTTTGCAATCCGACCACTGTTCATAACATTTTGAGGTACCCCCCCCCCCCACAGCCAGAAGTTGCAAGGTTTAAGGTCAAATGAACTGATGGCCGGCCAAGTGTCGTGCAATCCTGTTATTGTCAAAATGGGTTTTCAGCAGCTGCTTTGCTGGTATTGCAATGTGCATCTTGATAAAAGTTGTTCTTCCGAAATGATGTGGTTGCACAAAATAGATTATACTGCTGGCCAAGTACAGCATCATCTACTTGCACTTTTTTCACCACTTGCACTTTTTTCTTTCGCCAAAGAAAATTCAATTGCTTCAGGAGTATCCATGTAAATTTTCAAGTCATTCTGACCAGCACTTATTGTATAGTTTTTGAATCAAAACTTTAATTATAATCACCCTGTATATAGCTGATTATTTTTCATAAATCTGTTACTACTATACAGTAGAACCTTGATTAACTGGACTTAACCATGAAAGTATAAAAAAAAACTGTTGAATATTAAGGCTGGGTGATATACAGTAGGAGATGTGCTACTTCTTATGGGAAAGAAAATGAAAATGTCTGTGAAGGTAATGTAACTACTAGTACACTAGTCTTTGTCCTTTAGGGACAGCTGGTGTCTTTATTGGATTATAGGACCATCTCTGTGTGCGTGTGTGTGTCCCTAGCATGATGGTGTCACTGCTGCTGCTTCTTTGTGAAGGGAAAAAGAAACCCTGTGAGATATATTACATTTAGATGTGTGATGCAATCTTTATTCATGAATTCACTAAAGATAGAGCATCATAATGTAGCCAAAGGTTGGAAAATATGGTAATGAGAAATTTTGGCTTCTATATATAACTTTAAATAACTAAGATACTTCATATGAAAAAAATATATATATTCAGGCTACTTTTATGAGGCTTTTTGAAAAAAACCACTTATACCATCAAAATGTACCCCAAGAATATAAAATGTAGTAAAAATGAAAAATTTTGGCTAATAATGTACCAATATGATATTTTTCAAGGAAAAAATTATATTTAGGCCACTTTTATTTGATTTTTTGAAAAAAACCACTTGGTTAAAACCAAGGTTTAAACCAAGCAACCGTGATGCATACATCAATGATAGTGAGGGTGAGATCAAACAAAACCCTGTTAACTTAACATCCACTTTGGGTCAACATGTTAATGGACACGCCAGAGTTATGGAGATTCCATTATTTACTGATTTACTGACAGGGTGCGGTAGCCCGGTCAATAAAATACTCACCTAAAATACCAAACGATGTTTAGAGGTGTCGCGAGTTTGATACCCAGTTCGTCCTTGTCAGAAAACTTTCCTGACACAGGGGTACAACAAAAAATGGCGACTTGACCGCAGCAAAAAATTGCTACCACAGGGAGTCCCCCATCGAGGGGTTAGCGCACCAACCTCTCGATGAGTATAAAAAACAAACCTGCCGTTCAGAGTCAGCAATAAATTGTAGGTCCCGGTCTAATTAGCCCTCGTGTGCAGAAAATGACCGTGGTGCGACAAAAATGATCGATTTACTGACATGAAGGCCAAATTACTTTAAAAATTTTTAACAGTGTGGCGGATGGCTAAAATTGAGGAAAAAAACAACACCAATGCTTTTTAGAGATCAAACAAGTGTTTCTGTAGTGTTTATTTTGATTACAAACAAGGTGCAGGAATACTCAAATCTTAACTGTGGCTTAATAGTATGCATATGAGACAAAGTTGTCACTATTGCTTACAATGGTTGTGAAAAATAATGAGACGGTCAAGGTAATTAAAACTGCATACAGTGAAATCTCACTATAACAGACTTCGCTTATAACCGACAGAGCTAAAAAGTTGTGAAATTTTTATCTGAAGAGTATAAAACTTGTTCTAAGTATCTCTAAAAAAGTATTGACTTGTTTTAACAGGCATTTCCAAGCAAGCGATTAAACATTTATCATTGTTTTACATAAATACGGATGTGCTTACCTCTACATGACTTGTACCGCTTGCCAGCTAGAAACATTAAGATTCATACACGTATTCATCTTTTTCAACTTCAACCTATTTTTAAGGCTGTTTTTTATTTGATACATGATAAACACTGTTTACAGATAATTACTATTCTTTCATTGATGCACGCCCTGTAGCATTACACCCCTATAAGTATTATGTTATAAACCAGCAGGAGTAAAGATACGGGGGGGGGGAAGGAATGCCCCATCAATCCCAGTGTCAATGGGGGAGAAAACTAACCTAATTTATATGCATATAAATAAATTGACATTACATGCCCCCAAACTTTCAGTTCTATTTCCGCCTATGTAAACTGGACTTTCATTACAATGGATAACTTTCAGTCTGTTATAACGAGGTTCTAATGTACAAAGAAAAAAAAGTTGCAGAAGAATACGCTATGTATACAAGTAACCTTATCCAAGCATATGTGTTAAGCGAATTGGAAAGCCTGCCTTATTGCAATGCATCCAACTAATTGAAAAATTGCCAGGCTCCTTTTAATTAGTGTGAAATATTTTCATGCCTATTGTGATCAGTTCATACACTTTGAAGCTAATGAGACACTATAAATGACACTATATGTACAATATTTGCAACATTTTATATGTATTATACCATGAGAATCATAAAAGAAGAATGAATTATATACAATAATTTCATTAAGTTACAATCAGTGGTCTCCCCTCGAGCAAAGTAACAGACCAAGGGAAGCAAAGGTACATCCTATAGCCAGGATGTAAAAATAATTTTGTTTATTAATTGTTTTTGAAACAATTTATTTTTCAAAAATTTGTTTGAAAACTGAAATTGGTATTATTTTACCTTTGAATTCACTTAAAAGAAAGTCAAACCCAGATGTAATGCCACCATGTCTCACAAGTTTCTGGCACTACAACGAGTGTGGCATTATATTGAATCACAAATTAGCATGTGTAATCTCTACATATGGAAGATTTGTTCACGGAAAAATTCAGGTACTTAATCGTTGTGCGGGAGGGGCCTACAACGAGGTTAGACTGTATGCACTTTATAACTGGGTCACTGTCAATGTATTTGATCCTAAGCCTTCTGTGCTAATGTTTTGTATTTTTATTTTGCAGTGCATGACTGCAATGGACAAATGAAGACTGCGGTGACACCAAGTGGAAATTCGTCACCCATTCCAATGGAACATTCTCAAATTTTTGAGCGACCAGAAAGATCTGAAGTGCCAAATGGTGACAACTCTTTGGGGCCTAGACGTATAAAAATCTCTTACTCTTTCATGGCAGACACTCGAAGTATGCTGCTGTCACTATTCCTACTCGTATACTCACCTCTACCATAGGAAACTTTCTTAAATTTGTTTCTATTGCTGCGTGTCAGGTTTTACCAAATACTATTTGTTCAGCTCATCCCACGCAATCGTTGGGGTCTCAGTAATAAAATTTATTGTTATCATATAATAGTACAAAAAAAGAAAAATTCACCAAGGAGTCAATCAAAAAAATTACCCATTCTGGTAAATGCTAGTAAAAATTAATATGGAAAACAGGATATATATAACTAAAAAAATCAAAATTATTCAAATTAAAATAAAAATTTATGGCAACAGATGAGTGCAATTTAAAAACAGTTCTATATTTACTATTGATTTGAATCATGAATTTTATTCATGATTCAATTCCAGCAAATTTAAATTGACATACCCTGCTAGAAAGTAGTATGTATGATCTGTATGTATCATTGGTTTTTCTATATGCTCTGTGTGTACATTCTCGAAATAATTTTATATTAATCTGCATTAAATTATAAAAACACAAGGGCCACAATAGGCAAATTGCCCAACGAGGTGGCTGAAAAAATTTATCCACAAAAAATATGGATATTAAATATAACCAAAATATAACAATCCAGTATAAAAGCATATATCACTAAAAAAAAATTACCAATATATAAAACACTGTCCATAAAAAAGATGATTATGGTTGTCTTAACTAAGTACGGATAGCTTCTCAATTTATCCCAATATGTTATCGTACTACTTCTTAAACGTGTCAATTGTGTTGGAATTAACCATCCCCGGAGGTAAGCTATTTTTCTGTTTATTGATAACCCTATTATGGGAAAAACTCCCTGTTATACCATGACCTGTAGTTGTCCCTCACTAAACGATACTGATGTCCCTTTGTCAAAGCAGTTGATTGAGGGTCTATTAATGACTCATGGTCCATCCTATCCATCCCTTTGGAAATTTTAAACACTTTGATCATAACCCCCAACAACTGCGTTCCTCCAATCTAAAAATATTCAAGAAATCATGTCTTCCTTCATTGCTCAATCCTTGTGCATTAACAAGAGCACTTGTAGCTCTTCTCCCCCCCGTCAGCCAAATCTATGTCCCTCTGTAGGTATGGTCTCCAAAACCTTGTAGCATTCTCCAGTCCAGGACAAAAAGAAGTCTCAGAAAAGTGGAAGAATGACTTTAGGAGAACGCGAAGAGACCTTTTTGAAACTGAAACCAATCATTCTATTTGCTTGTTTGACCATGCATGACTATGCATATATACCAAACAGTGTTAAAGTTTAGCAGAGCTAGCCAAAAAAACAAAAAAAGTGTTGGAGGTTGAGTGCAATAGTTTCATGGGCCTGAACCATGGGGTTTGGAATGTTTACTTTAGTTGTAAAACAATGCAGGGCTCGGCACGGGTCACTTTTTCCCCTAAAAGTCACTTTTTTAGAAGCTGGTCACTTTTATTACCTATTTTCGGGCCCAGGTCACTTTTTCCACTTTTTTTAGCAAAAAAACCTCGGTCTCGCGCGCTTTTCGGGTGTCAGTGTTTTTCTTTTCTTCAAGGACGAACTTTACCGGTTCAAGGTCGCTAATTTTCTCCCTCCCTTCATTGAACTATGATCGTACAAGGAACCCATATATATATATATGAAGGCGTCTTTATCTTCCCGGGAGCATACCGTGTGACGTCAGCATAACTTGATTTCAAGGCGCTTGGAAAGAAAGCTCCTTATAGTTAAGAGTCGTCATTTTATGGAAAAGCCGATCGGAAAAAAATAGCGTATTTACAACAAAGAATTTTTTCCCCTCCTCTACTACCATTCTTTCTTATTTCCCCACTCGTTCTTTCATTTTCATCTTATTTTAAAATTGATCCTTTATTTTATTAGTTTTAAAAAGTTTGTCCTAAGGGCCGAATTCCTTTCTTGGAGCATCGAGCAAGTTACATTTGTTGTTTGTTCTATCGTTACTTTTATTAATTTTTTTTAACATTTGAAATGATGATTTAAAGGCTCATTTACATTGAGCGAGTTTATAAAGAGAGCCCGTGCAGAAATTAACTTACGCGCAGCGGGAGAATACCAAAGCGCGCATATTAAAGATGCATACTATTAATACGTATTAAGCGTATTATTAGTACGCTTTGGAGAATACTCTTGTAGCTGGCCAACGTTAAAGAAGCTCGCAAGTATTTTGAATTTACTTAGAATAAAAAAAAAAATCATCCGACTGAAAATCGCGATCTATCTAGAAATAAAATTCGTACTATTTTTCTAACTGGATTTAAATCTCAGCAAGAAACCGTAGCCCCAGATATGATCGAAAGGAGAACTGTTTATAAGATCACAGAATCCTGCAATTCAACGTTTATGGAAGGATGACGTCACTCTCTGCTACCATACGATGGTTTTTAACAACTGGCTGTTGCGAAGATATATTTTGGAAAGAGAGAAAATTCAACTGCCCCTGCTGGGAATCGAACCCACGTCCTTTCACTTTCCGGTTGAATTTTCTCTTTCCAAAATATATCTTCGCAACAGCCAGTTATTAAAAACCTTCGTGTGGTAGCGGAGAGTGACGTCATCCTTCCATAAGTCTCCATCTAGATTGGGAGCGTCAGCAGTTGTGAGCTTGGCCTGAGTCTGGTCTGGCCGTCCATGTACGGTCCTTTTCAGTGTACACGAGCTCCAAGGAAAGATTGAGAGATTCGTTGCCTCTGTAGTCTAGTGCGTTCACCCGGAAAGTGAAAGGACGTGGGTTCGATTCCCCGCAGGGGCAGTTGAATTTTCTCTCTTTCCAAAATATATCTTCGCAACAGCCAGTTATTAAAAACCTTCGGATTCAACGTTTATTTAACCAAATCAGATGAAAATTGGTCATCAGGCTGATGAAAACTCAGTTAACGTGCATGCGAGCCGTACATAGAGGTGGATTTAACGGTGGGCACAGCGACCGCGCCTTTGGCCCCTACTTTATACTTTTTTCATAATTTAAGGGGCGTAATATTAATTTTTTTTTATGCCCGGGGCCGTCAACAACTGACCTTTATCCGCTTCTGGCCGTAACTTAATTTAGAGCATCTTCACGATGCTGATTGTTGACTTAATATCGACATATTGCGCTCCATTCTCGGTGTTGTGTAAAAAAAATCCCCTTTTCAGACCTCGGAAGTTATTACAGCGTTTTTGTCTCGAGTCGCTGTTATGACCGCAATAGGAAAGGGCGGGGTCTGGTTCCACGGGTGTTGAACGAGGAAGGGTGCCGAGTTTACTCTTTTTTCCGTTATTAAAAATGGATACCGGCCCCGGGCGATAGTAAATTTTCGTTCGTACTTGCGGCCCGGGTTGCTACATACCGTGATCAAATCCAAAACTAGGGGGGGGGGGGGGGGCAATGCCTCGAATGGAATTTTTGATGGAATGGTATATTTAAGAAAAGGAAATAAATTCCTTTGCAAAATTATCGAATTTCACAGTCAAGGGGCAGTAAAATTACATTTCCTCTCCAGAAAAAATATCGTATTACGGCCATGGTAAATCGGGTGCCCCGGGTGGGGGCGAATTCACTGCTTTTGTTCTTTGAAAATTACGGGAGGAGTCCGAGCTAACGTGGCGACTTTTTTTCGCGCTAAAATAAGTAGCCCTGACAGCAGCATCCATAAACTCTATCAACCGCATTTATAAACCCCGTATGTCGTTGATTCGATTTTTGTGTTCATTTTATCCTAATTTTCCGTATTTCCCGATATATTTCTATCGATTTTCGCATATTGCCGCATATTTGGTTGATTCATGTTATAAATTATATATTTTTTTGTAATTTTATGTGCCCTTTGTCAGCCATCTTGAATTGATCGCCGCAAAACGGCGATTGGTTGGCGAGGAAAAAAGTCGCCACGTTGGTGCTTACAAGGTTCATGGGAAATTTACCGGGGAAGACCGCGGAGTCTTTTTCTGTTAAAAATTACGGGGGGGGGGGGGCAAAATTATATTGTTTCTGGGTAAAGTAGTAAATGTTTTTTTTGCAAGGGTGTATGTTGTGTGTAAAAAAAAAGGAAAATATATATTTAAAAATTTTTCTCTCAAAAACCAAACAATTTCAAAACTGATTTGTTTTCTCCCTCACCCAAGGGCAGTATTATTTTGGAGCCTCCTCCGCCTGTAAAAGAGTAGACCCACCCACCCTTCCCAGTCCTCCAGCCATAGGTGCAGATAGACTTGAAGGTCTTAGAGATGCGGCAGATGACAATTGATATACATCATTAGGCTCTGCCATTGACGTTGGGGGGGGGGGGATGGATTGCCCTCCCTCAACGTATAAGGGGCCGTTCAAGTATTACGTAAGCAAATTTTTAGCCATTTTTGACCCCCCCCCCTTGTCAGCAAAATTTCGTCATCAGCTCTGCCCCTCTGAATCCTAACTCATATTTTCATAAAGGGTGGTTGATGACGTAAGCATTATCGAAACCCCCCTTGTCATCAAAAGTCAGCAAGTCAGAAACACCCCCCTCCATCGATGATGACGTAATACTTGAACGGCCCCTAACAATTAAAATAATTTAGTTAATTTAAATAATTTATTTAATTCAGTAGTTTAAGTAATATTTTAATTTAATAATTTAAAATAATATTGTTAAAAATGTAATTTTAGTTTTTTTTTTTAAATCAATCATTATAGTAAATTTCTTAAAATTTGTTGGAAGATGTTATACAAACCTAATTATGTAAATCAATTTGTACTTAGTTAAAAAAAAGAGTTTGAGTACATTTTGTATACTGTCATTCATAGCATAACATAATGAAAAATCCACTAGAATGTAGATGGGACAAATTCTCTCATCAAATTTTGTGTTATTTCATTTTTTTTTCCTTCTTTGAATGTGAAAATTTTTTCCCGTTTTGAAGTTTTTCCTGCTTAAATTGATTTTAAGATGGGTTGTGGATAGCAATATGGGGCCATTCAAGTATTACATGAGCAAATTTTTAGTCATTTTCGACCCCCCCCCCCGTCAGCAAATCGGAAACCCCCTCCCCCCATCTATGTGATGACGTAATACTTGAACGGCCCCTATGGGGGGGGGGAAAGGCATTACTACTGTTACTTAGAAAGGATGTAATGTTACTCTCTCACACATAGTTGTTGATAAATTTGATAAGTTATTCAAAACTTTTCTGGTTAGCAGAATGCATTCGAGTTTGATTTATTTCACACTGCTATATGTAAAAAAAGCAATTTCGATGAGCTCCATTGAAATACAAAGTTTAGTGAAAACTAAATTCATTCAATTTGGTAATAATCAAAATTCATTGCCCATTTGGTCTCTTTCTAAAATTATTTTGGTCACTATTGGGTCACTTTTCAAACATTTTGGTCACTATTTGGTCACTTTTTTAAATATTTTGGTCACTATTTTCACTAGTTTTGAGGCCATGATCCGTGCTGAGCCCTGAACAATGTGTTTCAGACCTGTTTATCTCTTTATATGGGTCATTTATTTTTGATAAGTTCTTGTCCAGTTATGGGATAATGACCAACATATGTTTTTCATTTTGTGTGTAATATTAGATGGTGCACTTCTGTTTACTTGTTTCGCAATTTCCCAATGTAGGCTTGGTTATCGTCAAAAACTTTGACGAATTTCTGATATTTTTAAAATCACTTGAAGTACAAATTGATGTAATCTGTCTCACCGAGATATGGGCTCGGGAAGATGAAATATCCACATATGATATAAATGATTATGTTTGCTTTGCTGAGTATGATTATTTTGTTAAATTTAGAGATTATAATAATCTGGAGGTGTTATTATGTTTGTTAGACATGAACTTGGTGCTATCGAAAAATTAGTGAAATTCAAAACGGCCGAAGTCATAAATGTATATATTGATAATATAAAACTAGATATTATGTTGATCTATAGATCACATCTGTTCACCATAAGCGAGTTCAACTCAGAATTGAATACCTTCCTCAGAAAAAAAAGTAACATATTAATCATTGGAGACTGTAATATAAATATTCTTGCTCACAACACCGATGTCAATTACTACAAAGATACAATGTGCATAAACGGATTTAACCCATTAATAAATCAAATTACCAGAGAATCTAGAGATGGGGGCACTTGTATAGATCACGTTTATTATAGAACAAAAATGAATACATATCAAAAATTTATTGTGTATAATACCAAAATAACTGATCACTTTCCAATATTGGGATACATTTCTAAGAAAAATGAGATCAAAACTCCCCCAATAATAAATAAAACATTAATAAATCATAAAAAATTTGAGGAATTTGTGGTAAATATAAACCTTAACAACGTATATGAAGATAATAATATTTGTAATAAATACAAACGATTCCACGACATTATTACGTTGAATAAAAACCTATGGGAAACAAAAAAATCCGATAAAACGAAAAAGTGATAAAAATTGGATCAATAAACATTTAATAAATAAAATAAATATCAAAGGAAAACTCTACAAAAAACACAAAAAATACCCCCATGTTAAGTATTATGAAGATACATATAAAAATTTCGAAAAAGCTCTGAAACAAGAGATCAAGATAGTGAAAAACAAATACTACAGGAAAAAGTTTTTAAATTGTAACAATGATATTCGTAAACAATGGCAATTTATAAACCAAAATATAACGAATAAAAATAGGAAAATTACCCTGCCAGATACAACAAACCACAAACAATTGGCTGAAAACTTTAATGCAGATTTTATAAATCGAAACTTAGATAGTGAGGATTCTAATATAAGTGCTTCTCGAAACTGTGATAGCAATGCATGGATATCTTCAATGATGATATCTGGCATTGGAAACAATGATTTACACAAGATAATATCAGAACTAAATGAACATAAAGCGACAGGATATGATGGTATAACAGTAAAAGTGATCAAAATCATAGCCAGATATCATAATGACTTGTTACTATACCTAATAAATACTTCACTAATAAAAGGAATTTTCTATCCCGAACTCAAAGTTTCCATCATGTACCCAATTTTTAAAAAAGGTGATAAAAACCTTTCAGCAAATTATAGACCTATTTCAGCACTCCCGGTTTTTTCAAAAATAGTTGAGAAAAGTATGAAAACAAAATTGATTAGTTACTTGAAATGTATAAACTTCTTTGCTGAGAATCAATACGGTTTCCAAACAGGAAAAAACACTGAAATGGCAATCGCAAAAGTGAATGAATATCTAAACCAGAGCTTCAACAACAATAATTATTCAATAGCAGTTTTTATCGATTTAAAAAGAGCTTTTGATAATGTAGATCCATCTCTGTTATTACATAAGATGGAGAATGCCGGAATTCATGGTGAACTATTGCGGTGGTTCGAGATGTACTGTTATGGACGAATACAGGCAGTCTATATAGAAAATGAAAAAAGTGATTACCTTGAAATAAAAAAAGGAATACCTCAGGGAACAGTACTTGGCCCCACACTTTTTCTGATATATATAAATGAATTATGCCTTCTAAATTTGCATGGTAGAATAGTGTCTTTCGCGGATGACACCGTATTATATGTTGAAGGTAAAAATATTTCTCATTTGATAACTGAAGTTGAAGATGACCTTAGACAGATTAACACATGGCTAACAAAAAATAAATTACTTCCAAACGTAGAAAAAACAAAATTCATCTGTCTAAAAATTAGAGATATTAAACCAGAAACTCCAATATCACTAAGATTACACGTTTGTAAATACCCCTCCCAAATTTGTTCTTGCAGTCACATAGAAAGAGTAAGAGAATGTAGTTATTTAGGTGTAGTTATACAAGACGATCTAAAATGGAATAGCCATTCTAACAATGTTTGTAATACGATAAGAAAAAAAATTGCAGCTTTATATAGATTAAGAAACATTGTAAGTCCGGAACTCCTTAAAACAATTTTCTACGCCTGGATCCAATCAAGAGTAACTTACGCTATTACAGTGTGGGGAGGTGCCTATCACGACAATATTAAGAACTTAAATAACATCTATAATCGCATAAAACGTAAGGTAATGTTATTTAATAATCCAGATCTACTGAAATCAGAAATTTTAATACTTGATCTAAGACAAATTTATGTGTATAAAATGATAATTTTTATGACTAAAAACCATAATTTATTTCTTGAAACTAATAATGATAGAACCTCAAATAGATACAACTTCTTGTATATAACTCCAAAAACAAATAAATACCTTGTTCAAAAAAGTATAAATTACCTAGGACCAACAATTTGTAACAAATTCGGAAAAAAATTATCAGACCTTAGAATAAATAAACATCTCAAGAAAGAAATTTTCACATTCTCAAACTCTATAACGAATTTTGAAAGGTTTATTGAAAATATAAATAGGTAACCAAGGAAAAATTTGAAATATTTATAATA
Source organism: Pholcus phalangioides (assembly GCF_987345545.1). Taxonomy (NCBI): domain Eukaryota; kingdom Metazoa; phylum Arthropoda; class Arachnida; order Araneae; family Pholcidae; genus Pholcus; species Pholcus phalangioides. The sequence continues at coordinate 21,716,729 of NW_028301610.1, read as the reverse complement.
ATAATAAAAAAAAAAAAGAATGAAATGAAATAAATATAAATCGAGCGTGCCGTTTATTATATATAATATTTATTAAGCTCTAGGACGGACCAAATGGGTCCCTAAGAGCTGCATAGTGTATGTTTTGTCTTTTGTTCTGTTGTCTTTATTTTATTTTGTGTATTTGTGTCCATGTATTTATGTGTGCTGTTTTGAATTATTAAAAAAAAAAAAAAGGTATCTAGCTGCTCCTTGGAGAAAATTTATACCGATTTGTGAATTTTTATGTATCAATATTTTTTTCCTAATTGTGTAATATATAATTTATTTTTATGTGACTTTTAATTTCCCAACATAGTTTTGTTTTGCCCCTTGGAGAAATATTATATTGAATTTTTATGTACCAAAGTCTTTTTTTTATGTCCTTTCTTAAATTAATAAATTCATGTTTGAATAAATTATGGTTTCTATTCATTTTTCGAATTTCGATATATGAATTAATATATAAAATTTAAATTCAATGTGATTGTGGACCCACGCATTCTCGCATGTTAGTATTTTGTTTTTCTATGGCTGGCGAAATAATTTCCATTAGCTCCTTGTATGTCTCTTTGGACAGGGCTGTAACTAAGATTTTTGCCGCCCCGCCAATTTAAAATTTGATGACTTCATAATGGTGTTCCTTTTTTCCACCAGAAACTTATCACATCCTAAATTTTTCTGCCCCCCCCCCCAGTTCCGGACCTACATTGGACATTCTATAAAATTCCATAATTGTATCACTTTCCTACAGTTCTTGCTACCACAAACAGCCTGTTATGCAGGTTCCTTTCAATGTAGATATGGCCCCAATGTTTTTTTTTGTGTAGAAATAGAACAACGATAGCCTTCTATATCCTTCCTGGGCGGTGCACGGTATGAAATAAAATGAGCCTTCTAATCAGAGCCGCAACTAGATGTTTGGTCACCCGGGGCAAGTGCGCATTTTGGCGCCCACTTGTAATGTTGGAGGAGAGGTGTGAGAATAAAATTTGCGCGCCTCTGGTCCAGCGCCCTGGGCACAACAGCCACCTGTTCCCCCCTAGTTGCGGCCCTGCTTCTAATCCCTTGAACTTTCCATGTTTAACGTAACGAAAAATAAAATATGTGAAAAAAAAATTATGTAGCGCACGGAATAACAACGAAGAAAAAATACCGCAAGGCAGGGGGAAGTGGTGGCAGGAAAATAGGAAGAGCACTGGTACCAAGGCGAAAAATCGGCCCATTGGCGGATGCCGATCGTATAATCGCCCATATCATTGGAATTTTGCCGCGATCGCTCGTGACTCGCCCGTCCATTAATCGTTCCGTGTGCGGAGGGCCACAGTGTTTCTTGCGGTGATTAATTTATTGTGAGTTGAAGGCCCTTTATTGTAAGTAATATTTATTTCAGAAATAAAGTGAGGTAGTTGACGTTTTCCTCTTCTGGAAAGGATGCTGTATTTTTCATCTATCCTTTTAAACGTTAAAATATACTATATTTTGGTGTGCATTTTTCATACAATGATTAAAACAACCTGAAAGATTACTTTTATTTGGTTTTTGAGCTTGTATAGCAGAATCTGTAGTTTCAGTAGAAAATAATTTGGAATTCCCAAACATAACTGCTTTAAGATAGGTTTTCCTTTGAGCATTATTTAAGATATCAAGGTAAAATAATATGCTCCCACAATTATTTTATTTCTAAAAAAATTTAGTTTTAGTTAGAACTTTCTTTCAAAAATGATATTTGATCAAACTCATTTTGTTTAGGAAAATTTTCAAAGTAGGTTGCAAAAATAATTACACAAATAAAATTACCCCATGTTCAAGACAAAAATGATAGGATTCTATCACTTTAAAATCTAGAAGCCCACTCAAGTAGTTTTTTTTTTTGGGGGGGGGGGGGAGTGGTGGTGAGGAAAATTGAAGCAACTGTGGTTATGTTGCAAAATTGTTGTTTACATTTGTAGTATTTGGTAGCTTCAACACTTTGGTGGTTTTTTTTCTTACGAAACTTCAGCTTTGAATAAATTATTCATTAAATTATTGAAAAATAAAAATTTTATAGACTTTGATTTTTTTCTCTTTTTTTAATATTTTTTCACACTTAGCAGTTTACAAAATTTCTTTAATGTGCAAAAAGTTGTATTTTACTACATGGAAGGATAAATTTGGAAGCCAAATTTAATTACAGCAGAATTCTGTGAAACACTGAATAAAGCTGATGAAAGTGCATCCACCTATTTGCAGCCTTTGTGGGAACTCATCGCAAAAGAAACTTCTGTTCCGAATGGACGCTGAACGATTTTTTTTCTGTGAGTTTCAGAACCGTTAACAGACAACGATATCGTTCGTACGATACAAGAAAACAGTGAACAATCACTTGCGGACAGCAGTGACGAAGAAAAGCTTTCACTGGAGCAGCGGTTCTCAACCGGTGCTCCGCGGAGCCCTTGGGGCTCCGTGTGCACTCGAGGATAATAAAATGAATCAATAAATTTAATGACCAAACAAAAAAAGGCTTAAAGAGTACCTCCATATAAAAAATATACTAAAAAGGGCTCCTCGAGTTAAACAGGGCTCCGCCATAGAAATTATACACTGCGGAGGGCTCCGCGAGTCAGAAAATGTTGAGAACCGCTGCACTAGAGTATGCTTTGGTACCTAAAGCATCTGAAGCCTTAAGCTAGTTTGGAACTCTAAAACGATATTTATCAGATGAAGAGAACCTTCCGGACCATTTGTTTGACATGTGCCGCTGTTTTAATGTGCCGCTTAGTTTATCTTCATAAAATTAGTTTTGAAGTCGCGGGCCATAGATGACTCCGATGGCAAAATTTAACGAGTTTAAGTCGCCCACGGTACATTTCCACCTCACTTAAGTGGCCCGGGGCTCGTTCTTACTTCACTTGAGCGGCCTAAGGAATATTTCCGGATCATTCATCTCGAACAGTGCTGTGGAAGACAGACATGACACATAACTTACATGAATAAAATATGGAAAATTGCACAACTCTGTAAATCAGTCATTTTCAACTAAATATGAAATACAGTATTCCATGACTCAGGACAGGGTTTTCCAACTAAAAGCTCACGCGGAACCCTTGATGATTACGAGACTATTATGCGGAACCCTTAACAAATTTTTAATATTTCTTCAATATACAGGGTGTCCCAAAATTCCGCATTCTCTCTGCGGAACAAAAATAGAAATTTGTAGTAGGTAAAAAGTGTCTAAAAATATGTATACTGTGTATTTGTGAATGGCATAGAATGGCCATGTCCCATATTTTACGGGACTGAATTATTTTTTTCATAATATCCGGCTATTTCGTCGTTTTAGTAAAAATGTTAATTTTGTCAAGCTAATTTGGTCATCCTAGTTATACATAGCTTCAGAGTAACGAAAAACATGCCAATTTAGTCCTTTTTTTTCCTCCACCACCTTCATTTTCTGCACAGTAGGACGACCGTTACTTATACAGGTCGCACCCGATTCCGAACGGCTTTTTTTATGTTTCTCACCGGGAGATCCGTACGTCAAACGTTTGGTGTGCAGACTTAGTGTGCACTCTCCCCCTCCCCTGTGTGCCAAACAACACCATCTATAGTGAATATGAAGATTAAATTATTCAGCACAAACTGAAATCGTGGTCTCAGAGGAGCGAAAAATTCCAACTTGAGCAAAAACGTGAAGATGAAATGAAAAGGAAGTTTTTAGCAATTGTCCCCATGTAGGTTTTTTTTCCCGGAACATGCCAAATGTTTGCTTGTCACCAGTGGCGTCGGAGCCGGGGGTGCTGTGGGTGCTCAAGCACCCACGGTAATTTGTGACATGGATCCGAGCACCCCCAGAATTGATTCAGAAATTAAAATTTCTGATATAAAAATAAAGACGAGCACCCACAGTTTCGAAACATTTCCGACGCCCTTGCTTGTCACGTGATGTTACATGAGCAGCAATGATTGAACATTGAGAGAGATTATTTGTTACTGGGGTGCGGAACTTTGAAATGTTCGGTGAACTCACCCACATACAATGATGGTCACTTTTGTGGGAAATTCCCCTTACGCTTTTTATTCAACATTAAACGAAAGACTAGCTGGACGAAGAAAAAATGCAGTTCAGTGTCAATGCCTTTCTCGAGCTCTTCTCATGTGATTCAAATGACCCGAGTCCCTCACAGACCAGGACGTGGGTTATAAAGGAGACAACACGTCATTTATGAGGGGCAAAAACTTCAATTACTCGACGTTTTCACTTCAACTCGAACTCCAAATGTTTAAAAAATGATCATTCCTATCTATGTAATTATTGGGGATTACAAAAATGTGTCGCTATAATAGTTTTCCATTGCATATTATCCCCCCCAAAAGCCAGATCTGATCTTTCATCACTGAAATACATGGCATTCACCCCGTTCCCCGTCAATCATATAATCCGCCGATGATTGACAAGATCCATCGACATAGTGGGTTATAATAATAATAATCCTTTCTAATCAATTTCTTTCATCTCCGGAAAAAATCCAGATTTACGCAAAAGAAAAGGAATTTCCGAGTTTTCTTTTTACTATCATCGTGGCTTGGTCTTCAAGATAGAACGTTTTTCGAAAATTACTTCGAGACAGACAGGTAAAAATGCATTAATTTAGTACAGTAAATGCAAGGATTTTTTTTCCATTTTTCGAGACAGAGTTTTTTGAGAAAGACAGTGTATATTACCAAGATGGCCATATTACCATCAGACATCTTACTCTACATTTTAACAATCATTATTGTCACACGATATGCCGATACAATACCAATGAATTTCTATAACACAATATTTCTCATAAATGTATAACTTACATGAATAAAATATGCAAAATAATAGCACAACTCTGAAATCAATAATTGTCAGTCAAAGCCATTTTCAACTAAATATGAAATATTCCATGACTAGAGAAACATAATTTTGGGAGGGGGAATTTATATGGTGAATTTCCTCTGAAAAGTTTCACTCCCAGAAAAGGAAAGAAACACAAAAGTAACTTCAAAGACATTGTATAAGAAAAAAAAATGTCAAATTTAAAGAATTATAGCCGCCTACGCAGCCGAGTCGTTCGCACAACAGCCTCTGATTCGACAAGTCTTAATTCGAATCTATTATCCATTGAAGAACCAAGTCAGGAGTTACCAATTTCCATCCTATACATGGGATCTTAACATGGGTTTACGCTCATTGGCCAAGATCATTATAACGTCAATAAAAGACGAAGCGGGCTAAAGAGGCAAGGGGTTTAAAATGCTTTAGTATACAATCGCCTCCGTAAGTTTGATAAATTTATCACTTTTACCGGCAATTTTAGTAAATTTCATAAATGGATACTGAAAGAATTATCATTTTTACAGATGATAATACAAAATCCCCCCCAGCCTACCTGGTTATTTTGATTAATAGTTTAAATTTATCACTTTTACCGGTGATTATGCATAACACCCTAGTGTAATTGATAAATATGAAAAAAAAAATTCCAAATGAGTCTAGTATGTGTGATAAATATAGTCGGACCCCGATATAATAACAAATTTTGCGATCATACCCCGATATAATGATACAATACATGTAAGAGTTATGAGAAAAAATAACTCAATAATTATCATATTTCTGTAACAAGAATATTGCAAGGGGTTCGTTCATCAATAGGAATATACATAATATTGTATATTCCGCCTTCGACAAATCTAATAAATGCCATTGTCATTTGTCGAAGGCGGAAAGCACGTGATCACGCTGGTCCAAGCGGCGATTTCCCTTGCCAAGGTGGTTTAGTGGTGGGAGTCTTCTAACATGTCAGCTTTTCGTCTTCAACAATGGTTTGTAGTATATTTCATTTCCATTTGTCGAAGACGGAGGAACCTAATTTGCTGCGATCTCGATGCCATAAATTTAGGATCATTCTGAAAAAAAAGTGAAAAAAAATCTTTTATAATGTATAGTGTACGTCAGTGCCACCTATCGGCTGTTTTTTTAGGGTTTTTTTTCCTGTCTTAAAAACATTCCCGTGACTTAGCGATGCTAACCCTGTGCAAACCGTTTTTTATTTTTTTCCGGTTTTTATTCATTTTTAAAGTTTCTACTTTTTTTTGCATAGGATGTATGGCATTTTACAGGCGAACCGTTGATCCTCTAGAGGTATAATTCCAATTAGAAAGGGGTTTCCAAATTACATGTAGTACTCATGTATGTCATTCACGTTTCAAGTTCAAGGAATTGTATAGTTATTAAAATAAAAAAAAATTAACTTTTTATATAGTCTCCGTATGCCCAAAAACCCAGTTAGATGTTGCAATGTCTCTCTTAAGGCAAAAAAAAAAATATTCCACGTTTTTAAGTGCAATATTCAGATGATATTTTCGAATTCGAAAAATGAAGAAAATTTAGGAAAAAAACAGCGTTAAATTCGGGATTTACTCTTTTTCCGTTAAAAATGACGGCGAGAGGGGCCGCCAAAATGGATACTGGCCACTGGTGATAGAGTAAATTTTTGTTTCCAGTTGTGCCTTGGGTATATGATCATTGTGCAAGACTTCGTAAGTAATGAGAGTGAGAGAGCCGAGCGTATATTACCATATTACTAAAGTCGAATCCCGTTTTTACGAATGCCGTTATAGCGAAAATCTCGTTTTAACGAACACTTTTCTAATCCTCCAGATAATTTTACATAGGAACAATACTAAAACTTGGAATTCTTTTATAACGAAGTGATTTCTCCGGTCTCTTGGAGCTCGTTATAACGGGATTCGACTGTATCAGGACAATCGATGCTTGAGTGAATGAAAGAGGCCAGGGGTAAGAAATGCATAGGTCATGGCCTTCAGATCCTGAAGCAGGGCCCCTATGCTGGAATCTTTAGAGAGGTCCCCCAAACCCGACTTTTCACGGGTCTTGCTATAGTAATTCATAGCATGAAAAAACAAAAAAATGGTAATTGTCCCTGGTTCTGTCAACCCACCCTTGTGGGGGTCATGACATAGGTTCATGGTCATTAAGACAAGAGACCCCATTGGTAAATAAAGGACATATTTGCGCCTGAAGCTTCAAACCCCCGAAAATAAACTTCAGCTGTTCACCATTGTACCAGGCAAGGCTGCAGCTAGGGAGGGGAGCAGGTTGGTATGGTGTCCCGGGCGCTGGATCAGAGGAGGCCCCATCAACCTCTCCTTCAACATAACAAGGGAGCGTCAAAATGCGGTCTTGCTCGGCTGACGAAGCATCTACACTGCTCAAAACAATTAGGGGAGCACATGGTTTTAACAAAATTACGCAAAGATGTATACCGATAAGTAACATAAAATGAATCATCCATAATTTAAAGCCTAGCAGGAAACGGAAGAAGAAAACTTCATATGCAAATCAAAGTTCATGACGTCAAAAACCAGAAAAAGGAGATAAGGGCAGAAATCGGGATGTTGCAGAAACGTCTGTTTTACTGCCGTAACTGTGAAATTCGATTGCGCAGTATTTTTTTTTGAGACAAGGTGACTTGAGGATGTCTCAACAACGTGATTTACCGGAATCCATGGCATGGCGTGTTATAGGCAGACTGGAATCCGGGCAAACACAACGTAGTGTCGCGGACGCTGGTTGGAGTCGCCAGAAGTGTTGTTGCAAGGCTGTGGACTCGATTCCAAGAAACAGGAAATGTTAGACGTCGACCAGGGCAAGGTCGGCCACGCGCCACTGCAGCAACTGATGACCGGTATATACGGTTAACAGCCCGTCGAAACAGAACAGAGAATGCTACGCAGCTGCAAAGACGGTTGCTCTTGGCAACAGGACGAAGGGTGTCCAGCCAAACAGTACGTAATCGGCTTCATGAGGGAGGGCTCTATGCACGTAGGCCAATGGTCTGCATTCCGTTGACCCCACGCCACCGTGCGGCCCGAAGAAGATGGGCTGCTGAACATCGAGATTCGGAGCAACATGATTGGAGCCAAGTGCTGTTTACAGACGAGTCCCGATTCAGTCTGGAGTGTGACACCCGACGTGTTCTGGTATGGAGGGACAGGGGCACTCGAAATAACCCCGCATTCGTTCGTGAAAGGTCACAATACAGACGAGCTGGTTGGATGGTATGGGGTGTAATCAGCATAGAGCGGACGTACGGACCTGCATATCATTCAGAATGGTACTTTGACGGCCCGAAGGTATGCAGACGAGATACTGCGACCTCATGTCATCCCTTACGCTGGAGCCATTGGAGATTCCTTTGTTTTCCAGGATGATAATGCCCGACCGCATAGAGCTCGTCTGGTGGAGAACATGCTTGAAGCTGAAGCAATACAGCGTATGGAATGGCCAGCGTGCTCTCCTGACGACGCATTGCTGCGCGACCAAGGCCGCCTGTTACTGTCCGAGACTTGCAGATTGCACTTCTTGAGGAGTGGAACAGTATTCCCCAAAGTCTGATCGATAACCTCATCGCATCCATGGCAAACAGGTGTGCAGCAGTCTTAGCTGGTCGAGGAGACCACACGCCCTATTAAAACTCATGCATCATGTCTAAACAGTACTTTTTTTTATCGTTTACATGTAACCAAATTGTTGCCCTAAATCATCTTTTCATGTTTTTTCTATATTTTCAAAGAATTAAAGCTTAATTCCAAATTTTTTTACGTCTTTTTTTGTATTGCGCATTGATACGCGTGTACTATCCATTGTATGCCAATACGTGGCTGCCTCGCACGGTTTTCTTCACTTTTTTGTTTGCTCCCCTAATTGTTTTGAGCAGTGTAGTTGCGGCCCTGCCCGAGTGCTAGACCAGAAAGGGCGTCAAGTTCAATATTTTTCCGTTTAAAATAATGAGGGGGGTTCGACTAAAGAGATACTGTTCCCTGGCGATCAACAAGATCATCTGTAAAAACGAACTGAGAAACGTCAAAATTTGCTTAATTTATAACTGCGAAAATAACCGCAAGTCCAGTTTCAATGTAGGTTTATTTAATATCTATTAAACATCACTTATACATAGAACCCCGAAGCCATATACAGCTGTGGTTCTCAACCTTTTCAAGCCTGCGGCCCGGTTTCATTCATTTTTGTGAGTTGAAGGTCCGGACACGTCCAACGAAAAATGAATGAGGAAAAATGAAACGGCTAATCACTCGCAGGCCGGTATGAATAATATCAGGGCCCGGCGGTTGAGAAACATTGATATACAGGGTGTCCTGTAAGTGATAATGCAGCCTTTATCTCGCCAACAGTCCGTCGTAGAGGTATGATTACAATTTAAAAAATGCTCAAAAGGGGCTCAAAAATTACCCCGTGCCAGTTTTGAGAGTGAAAATACAGTGTGTAACAAAATAAAAAAATCTAAATTTTTATACGGTCCCCTTGTCCTCCAACTTACAATTAGAAAGTTGTTCCCATGCCTTTCCCGAGGCCAACAGAAAAAAAAAAATTCATGTTTCTAAGTTGCAATATTCGCTGAGATATTTGAATTCAAAAATGGGAGTAAATTTATGAAAGAACAGCAAAAACTAATGGACAACGCTCCTTTCTCCTTATTTATGCTGTTCTTTTATAACTTTACTCCGATTTTTGAATTAAAATATCTTACTGAATATTGCATCTTTCTAATTGGAAGTTAGAGAAGGGGGTATAAAAATTCAGATTTCTTATTTTGTGACACACTGTATTTTCACTTCAAAACTTATACAGGGTAATTTTTGAACTCCTTTTGAGCATTTTTTGAATTGAAACTATACCTCTACGACGGACGGTTGATAAGATGAAGGCCGCATTTGCACTTACAGGACACTCTGTATAAAAATTTAAATTTTTTTCGCTTTTTTTCCAGAAATATTGTTTTTATTTGAATGGCTTCTAAGATGGTGTGTGACAATATTTTTTTACCAGGGGTGCTCAACGTTTTGAAGAGTGTGGGCCACGTCATTGGTTAGAAAACGTGTCGCGGATCACATAAGTAATCTGTAAATATACCACAAGTAACTTAAATGATCTGCAAATGTGCTGCGGGTCACTTAAGTAGTCGGGGAAAGTACCGTAGTTCGATTAAGTGATCTTTAAATGTGACACAGGTCACTTAAATGATCTGCAAATACGCCGCGGGTCACCTAAGTGGTCTTTGAATGTGTTGCTTGCCAATTAAATGATCTGTAAATGTGCCGCTGATCACTTAAGTGGCGTGAAAAAGTGCAGTGGGTAACTCAAGTTGTCTGTAAATGACCGCATAAGTGATCTGTAAATGTGGCGAGAGCCACTCAAGTGGTCTGTGAATGTGCCGCGGGTCACTTAAGTGGTCTAAAACGGTGCCGCGTCTCATTTAAGTGGTCTGGGAATGTGTTGCGGGGGTCACCTAAATGTAAATATTTCGCGGGTTCCTCAAATGATCTGTAATAATCTTACAGAACCTTACTTTTGGAGATGGATCTGTGAGATCGTATTCCATGCTTTGGCTCCAGGAACCTGCAAAATAAAACGACCGATAAACACCACATAGTCCACCTAGTTTCGATGACATAATTCAATAAAAACTCCGAAGTCATTGCATTAAAAGACGGAATTAATGGATAAAATTTATAAAATTTCACGCGTTACATCCGAAATCTAAAAAAAAAGAATTCAAAAACCTGCATTTCTACGCGAGTTTAGTTTCTAAATAATTAAAAAATTCTTTAAATGGCATACATACCTTGGCAATAATCACGTCTACCTTCAAAATTCTTCACGGTATTCACAAAATCTGAAAAGAAAATTATTTTATATACATGATACTCAGAGATGAAAAATTAGCATGCAGGATATGTTTGTATAATTAAAATTCCCGTACGCTGAATGTTTTCTCCTCAAAAAATTACTCAATCGAGTACAGCTAAATTTTCAGGATATCTTAACGAGACCATGGGAGAGAGATTGATGCAATACAAAAAGTTCAATTTTCGATCACTAGCTGAAAAAGTCGAGTTTTTATTGCACTTTTTTCCCTCCCACGGTCCGTATAGCGTATATGCCAAGTTTCAACAGAATACGTCCATCAAAACGGGTTATACCATATAGGTTTGAGTAGTGTCAGTATACCCTCAAACTACTCCGACCTATGTAGCGCCCGTTTTGGTGCACGTATTCCACTGAAAAACTTGATATATACGCTATATATATATATCATGAGTGCTCAACGTTTTGTCATGAGTGCAGGCCACTTCATTGGTTTGAAAACGAGTCGCGGGCCACATAAGTGATCTATAAATATGCCGCTGGCCATTCAAGTGGCCTGGAAATGTGATTCGAGTCACTTAAGTGGTTTCGGAATGTATTTCGGGTCACTTAAGTGGTTTGGAAATGCGCCGTGCGTCACTTGAGTGGTCGGAGAAAAATCAGATTTATTTCGAGGTCCTCTATATGCTGGAGCCCTGTCAGCCTTCTGTCAGGGTCGCCTTTAGGGCAGGCGCATGATGCTTCTCACGCGGACGGCAGCTAGGCTCGAGCCGCCCCTGACTTATAGTAATATTCATTATAACGCAATTTATAAATTATAACGCTATCTTCGTTTCTTCTAGTTTAGACTGGAAATTAAAGCATGAATAAAAAAAAACAAAAAAAACCGGACATTTTTTATGGAAAAAAAAAATCGGGAAGGGCACAATTATATGGAAATTGTTCCGCATAGTGGTCATGAGCAAGTCGTCACGTTTGACGTTGCATGTTAAGTATAAATAGCACAACAGTTTAACATTCCCTATATGTGGTCAAGTCTAATCTTTGGAATTTCTCAGAAAAACGTCATTGAAACCATGACTATACAGAGTATCCTGTAAGGGGTCATTCAAGTATTACGTCAGCATCGAGGGGGGGAGGGGGTTTCGGATTTGCTGACTTTTGATGACAAGGGGGGAGGGGGGGGGTTTGAAGGTTGCTTACGTCATCAACCACCCTTTTTGAAGATATGAAATATTCTAAGCTGCTGATGAAAGTTTGCTGACAAGGGTCAGTGTTTTGCTGACTTTTGCTGACAGGGGGGGGGGGGGGTAAAAAATGGTAAATACTTGAATGGCCCCTAAGTGCTATTGCGGCCTTTATCTTATCAAGCGTCCGTCGTACAGTGGTGCGTTTTGCGAAAATCGTGGATAAAACCCCAAAAAAAAAGTTTTGCCATTCGACCCTGATTTTTTTCACAGATGAAGAGGGAATAAACCCCGGCTTCTCTCGACGTATGTTTGTTTTCGTTCATTACCTCTTAGTTTTCGCTCAGAAGGAGCTCCAATGTGGTGATTCAAGTGGCAGTATACTGCACATCCATCTAAACCTTTTACAAAGCCGCTCTCGTTCAGAAATTTCGTAACCCTCCAGGGAGTTTTAGGCAGTTATTTCTTTTCTTTCACGTGAGTTAGCAATTTAGAAATACATTTTTTGAATTGTTTTTGATATTTTTATTAAAAAAATAAATTATTGTTAATACCAAGTCATTTTTAAAACAAGTTCATTTTTTTTCGGTAGAAAAAAAAAGACCTGATATGACCTCCTGAAATTTATTTCTCAACATACTTTAACATGTTTAGTTTATGAAAAAGGTGAAATTAGCTGCTAATATCTGTTACTCCGCTGACCCCAGCAACTTTTCTTCAACATGCTATAGCTGAGGCTTGCCTATACAAAGGCGGAATAGATTTGAATTTGAGAAAATTTCTTTAAAAATGGCAGATTATTGCTCTGATAACCACAGATTATTTGGGCTTTAACACTGAAAAATGAAAAACATGCCTCAGATTTTTTTTGTCTTTTTTAGTTTCAAACTCAAGGTGCTTCACTCTGAAAAAAATTTAGATTTTTAACGAAATACTTATAAAGGATCATAGCAGCAAGGATTTTAAGCAGCAATGCACCGATTTAAAAAATCGCTTAAAGAAATGAACACAGAATGAAGTTTTTTAAATGCTTAAATTAAGTAAAATTTTAAGGGTGTAGAGAAAACGCAAAAAGAATGAATTGCAAGACTCGAATTGCCTTAACAAACGTTCACATTTTTTTGCAAATTACTGTAAACAGAAGTAATCGGTGGCGAACACATATCAGAATTTAATGGGACTAAGAGAATAAAAATGAAGGAAAATGACCGATTCATCAGGGAAACAGCGCAAATACATCAAAAACTTAAATAAATTCGAAAAAATTCTTGGAAAAATTCTCAAGATGTGATGCATCAAATAATAATCTTTTTATGATCCATTCATATTTAGTATAAGGAAACAACGAAGAAAAAACGCAAAACGTCTTCAATAATCCTAAACTAGTTTAGACTATATTTCATAAGTAGTATATAAGTAGTATTGTTTCATATTCTATATATATAAGTAGTATATAGGGAGTACTATGGTACACATCAAAACAGCCCTAAAACCTCAAAATCAAGCGTTTTTTGCATTTTCGACCCAAAACATTTTTGAATGTTTTTAGTGATTTTAAGGTGTTTTTAACACTCTATATACCTCTTTTTACTATAGAATTGTCAATTTTAAGCAATTTCGAAAATAAAAATCAAAAACTCTCAAAATCATCAATTTTCACACTATCAAAAACAGTCTATTTTGATGAAAATCGAATATTTCTTTGAACATTCATGAATAGCTTTGAATTAAAAAGTGTTAAAATGAAGGATTTAATGATGAAAATCAATGCAAAACTAACGATTTTAAATTCATACTTTGCAAAATTGTTTAAAAAAAAGATTCAAAAATTGTTTAATAAAGATTCAAAGGATTATTCCAATTCATAATCATAATATTTATCATCTATTTTACCTTTCAAATTGAAAATATGATTACCTTTATTAATTTTCTTAATTGTTTTATCTGCTAGTTTACCATGACATTTTTTTTTAAAATATTCTTTTTCTGCATCATCAACTTCTAACTTTGCAATCGTTGAATCTCCATTTTTAGTTTGGATTTTTCTCAAAGATATCAATTTATATTTAACTGGATTTAAATCTCTTAATTTATAGGTGTCAGGAAATGATCTGATACAGTTGAATTCTTCCATTTATTATATTTCATTTTTTTAAAGGCTTCTAAATACAGCTGATGAGAATTTAAAATTTCAATAACTCACAAACTCATTCAATATTTCTAATCCTTTCTTTTTAATTTCTTCATTCTTTTCTTTTTTATCAATTATTCTTTTTATCTTTTTTAAATATTTATAAACCATTGTTAGAATATCTGAAAATTTATAATCATCTCTATACATATGAATCAAATCATCACAAAAATGAGCCATATGAGATATTTCGTTACTATATTTTTTATCTGAAGAACGGTATAAAGCTCTAAGGTCACCTAGTAAATCCATTTATAAGTTTTTATTTTTTGAAATGCAATTTTTATAATGCACACATCTATACATAGAGCATCCAGGTCCTAAAACTCTTGGACATTTAGATATTTCAAGATCAATAGATGGAATATTTAACTCTTCGAAGATCTCTTTTTCTACAGTATAACTCCTCCTTTATACGCAAATGTTTCATCATACAATTCATATAAATTTTTAATATAGTTTTTCACCTCACAATTATTAGTCCACAATTCTTTACTATTTGGATATCTTTTAAATCTCAAACCATGCACATCTAAAAAACACCTGCGTACAATACTTAATTCTTGTTCATCTAATTCACAATCAGGTGTAAATACTGATATCGTTTCATTCACCAATATTCAGTTTCGAATGCACCGAACTTATCTCTCTTGCTATCTTACGACGTGGTAGTATAAACCCTTGAATATTTATAATCATCATTATTTATATTCAAACCATTTTTTTAAAGCCAAATGGAACTGTATTAAAATTATCTAAAATTCTTCTTTTATCAAATCCAAACATGTATTTCTTATTCAGTGTATCTACTATTATGTTTCTATCTTTTTGGATTTTGAACTGATTATTTGATATTTCTAAATAGTCTGTTTCACCTGTAATTACTTTCATTCTATCGTTAAAATTCAAAATGTTTTCATTCTCATCACTCATTTTGAATCCTTTAACTTTTCCTTTTACAGTTTCATCATTTAGTATATATCCATAATCTTTAGAGGCTCCAGCTATCCAAGATTTCATATATTTATCATCTCCTAATTCATCAGTCCATTCTCCTAACATGCACCCAGTTTGAATTTTATTAGTTCCATCATCTATATAAACTATACTATCGGTATCATAATAAATTACCTTATCACATAATTTATCAAGCATTTTATACAATCTAATTCTAGCAGAGCTAGTAGTAAAAGCTGCTATATAAACGTTAGTATTAAAATTATTTTGAACATATTCATCTTTCATTTAATAATTCATTTCTACACAATCATCATTCATAAAAATCACGTTCAATTCTTTAATATTGTCTGTTATTATTTTATAAAACTCTTCTAACTCCATTACATATTGAGTCTTTTTCATATTTTTTCTCTGTCCAAACTTACCCCACAATGAGTTCAAACATATCTTACTTATAAATCTTATACCTGGATTCTTTTCCATTTTTTTCAATTTTATACCTAATTTCTTTTTAACTGTTCTCTTATATTCCTTTTCACTTTTAAAGTTTTCAGACCATTTATCATCTGTTTCTAGTTTGATTTTCAGAAACATTTTAACATAATATTTGAATAATTCGTTAGTTTTGTTTTCAAAATTGCAAACCTCATATATTTTTAAAATCTTATATAGTTTTTTAATTGCCAAATTTATTTCATATATTCATATTTCAGTTTCGTTGGCTCACACCTACCACCATAAAAAGCATCTCTAGGATTTAAAGGTTCTAAAAAATCTCTATTCCATTCATTTTTTATATATTTCTTAATTTCCTTATTATTATTAAAATCACATTCCCATGTAACAATCAGTTCATATCCAGCTTTCAAAATCTTCTTTTGAATCCCTTTAGTTCTCTTATATAAATCTTTCATACATATTTGATTCTGTTCATTTATAGTCGATTCTCTGTAGCATTTAGGACATCCATGCCAATGACATCTATGAAATTTAAATACAATGTTATCATAAAATCCATCTACTTTATAAGTTTTCTTACCTAATTTCAATTTTTTCTTTCCACCATTTAATGCATGTTGGATATTTATATTATTATTTTTAGATAGATAATCTAACCAAGCAATAGATGTTTTACTGTATTTATCTTTTTGAATTGTATCATCATCAATAGCAATTGTATCTTTTTTTAGGAATTTATTTCTATAAATTGCCATGCATACACCTGCTAGAGTTACATATTTGAATGGATCTATATTAGCAATTTCTAAGAATAATCTTCTCAATTCCAAGCATCCTCTTCTTAGAATATCAACATCTGATCTACAGTATTTAACGAATTCTTTTTGAAAAGCAAACATTTCATCTTTAATGGTTTCATACCATTTCAAGAATTCTTTTCTTTCTTTTGATTTCATCCATAGTAATGTTTTTCAGGATACTTACCTATATAGTTTTGATTACATTCTTTATTAAAATAATGAGGAAAATAACCTTTTGCTATTTCTTCTAATCCAAATGTTTTTGGAAAATCTGTTAATTGAATAAACTTATATTTGGATTTAAAACCTTAGTTATATTTTTTTCAAACACATTTATTTATTAGATAATTTATGCTTTAACGGTTGCTTTAGTACATTGAAGATTTTATTAAATAATTCCGATATATAACGAGGGGGCGATTCACTCCCCCCCCCCCCATAAATTTAATGTTAATTTACAAAATCATACAATAAATGAATCTGCATTATATAAGTTAATATTTAGGTCTAAAACAGAAAAAGAAAGATTCAAATTGTAATGGAATAAGATTACATGAAAATTATTCACTTGATAGATTTATAAATGATATTGAAAAACTTAGTAAATTAACATCTTAAACATTTTTTCAAATTATTTTATTCTTATTTTAAATCTTTGTTTATCTATTAAATCAAAATTTATTCTATTTTCGTAAGGTATTTCATGTATAATTACTATATCATTAAATCTTTCTTCATTTATGTATTTTCAAAATTTATAAATGGCTGAAAACTATCCATTGTATATATGTTTCTCGTATATCCAACTGTTATAAGAATCTGGAAAATTTAACCACTTTATAAATAATTTATTACCTTTCTTTTTTTATTATTTTCTCAATCTTATAATACTTCTTGATTATATTTAACCAACTCTTTTTCGTAATAAGTACCTTTGATTTCTTCATCATTCAAATCCTTAATTCTATACGTAATTGGATCAGTTTTCAATACTTCTGATATTATGAATATTTCATCTGTAAATGTAGGTTTATATCCTCTGGTAAATGCTTTCTTATATTTTGAAATTCTAACCTCATCACCAATTTTAAATTTTGGTTTATTTATTTTTCTAGTAGTATACAAATTACAATAAACTTCCAATTCATTTTCACTAGCTTCAACAGGTGTCATTTTTATAGATCTATGATATGAATTATTATAATTTTTTAATATTTTATCTAATACATATATATATTTTTTAGTATCATTAGCAGCTAAATATCTTCTAATTTTATTATTTATTGTCTGATTAAACCTTTCAACTACACCACATTTAATTTCAATATTTTCAGTTGTGAACCAATGAATATTATTATCTTTAAATAATTTTTGAGTATCTTTATTAACAAATTCTAATCCCTTATCGGTTTGAATCTTTTCTGGGATTCTTTCTTTAAATATTTTTTTGAAAGCATTGGTTACTTCTTCACCTGTTTCTCTTTTAACTGGAACACCCCAAGCATATTTGCTAAATACGTCTATAACTGTTAAAATATAATTGATACCATTGTTATGTTTACTAAATTGTTTCATGAATAACAAATCTGCTTGCCATTGATCGTCAATATGAGATGCATAAGTCCTACGTCTTTTAAATTTACGAATTAAAGGCTTATATTTAGTATAAACGTCTTGTTGATGTAAGAAGTCCGTTATTTCTTTCTGATTTAAATTCGTTTTCTTTCGATTTATACCACAATAACCTGTTTCAGGATTATAATATACTTCTTTTACGAGATTCGTTTTTTTAAAAAAGAACTCTTTTTAGATCCACAAATTGCGCAAATGCCTTTCACCATAGGTTTGTTATTTTTAGAAGTTACTTCTTGTAAATCTGCAGTTTCTGTATGAATTTTACATTTTACACAGTATATATAATTAGCACCCATACCAAATTTTTTCTTAGTTTTTATTATTGGTTTAATTATTCCTCTAGAAATTCTTTCACCTATGGTTGGATTTTCAATCGCATTTAAATCATTGATTAATTCTTGATCTGCAATATGTCTTTCTTTAGTTTCATTTGTTTTACTGTAAGCAATATCATGTTTTTTACAAGCTTTATCAACTCTGTTTATTCCCGGATCTCCTCGGACTAAACGTTTTTGTAATTTTGTAAATGATCCACAATATTGATAGCCTGGCAAATGTATTTCAGGTGGATTTAATTTATCTTGCATCCATCCTACTAAATCACCACCTACGACACCTATATATCCAGATCCTTTAATTTCTTTAAATATATATCTCTTTTATTAACCAATATGTAAAACTTAGTAACTGTTTAATCCTTTCTTTTTTAAGTATTTTTCAAGTGGAAAATATTTTAAATCTTTCAAGAATTCTTTTTCTTTTATTAATACTTGTTCTTCTGTAATTGTTTTAGCTTTCAAAGAATTCAGTAGGTGTCTATAAAACTTGTATGAGTATTTATATTCTTCTTTCCTTTCTGACAATTTTAACGACTTGTCTATTATCCCGATTACTCCAGCAACTACACTCAATGAGGTAAGAGTACGAAAGCAGATAAACTTGAAGCAGAAAATAAAAACTTACCGACCGATAAAGATATACTGATATCGCCATAAAACTTAATATAGCTTTTTCTATAAACGTATAAATAACCTTCCAGCTTTTCTTCCATTTATTTAAATTCAAAATTTCTTCGATATCTCATACTTGGATTTACTAAATCTAACATGAAAAAGTCATATGGTTTTTGAACAGATTTTTTGTATAATTTAGTAAATTCTACTTTAGTTAAATTACCATCAATTTCTCTCATGATTTGCTGAATCTCTCTTGGTTGAAGCTTGAAAAATATAAAGTAATTACAGTTATTTGTAATGTTTATAGGAGAATAATAATAAGATTGAGATAGATATATAATCGATGCATTTTTCTTTCTACCTCTGATGAATAAATCTTCTATAGTTCGCTGATCTTTTTCAGTTACACAATCATAAAAAATTACGAGATTTTTATTTGATAGATCTAAATCAACAACAGTAATAAAATCATTCAAATCTGAAGAAAATTATGTTTCTTTATTAAACTTATCAAATAGATTCAATAAAGTATTTTTATTTTTTAAATGTTTACATTTTAGTATATCTTCTCTTTCTATTCCTTCAAACATGGAATAATTTTCTTGTAACATTGAATATTTAGGTTCATATATATCCTTAACATATAAATTATCAAAATTCAAATAGTCATAAACTAAATTCAATAGTAAATTTGTTTTCCCTGATTCTGAAGCTCCTGCAATTAAAAGTCTGAATGGATGTACGGGTAGTAAAGGATTTTGATTTTGATCTTGGAACTCCTCAGGTTCTGTGTAACCGTTTATCGTAATCATTTATTTATAAACAAATTATTTTTACTTGTAAGCAAATTTATCAAGTAAATACATGATTCAAATAGAGAACGATAAGATTAAAACGTTAGAAATTAAATTAAAGGATGATTTAAAAAATGTAAAATTACAAGCTGAAATGAGAAAAGATTAAAAGAAAAGTTAGGTATTCAAGAAGTTTTAACTGAATTTCATAAACCTGTTATTGAAAAAATTAAAGAACAGGAAGTACATAAAACCGAAGCATTAGGTGAATTAAGAAAAGTAATTTAAAATATACCTCAATTGGAATCTTCTAGGGTCATTTCAGAATTAGAATATGAAGAAAATTACAGTCCGAGCTTTGAAAGAATGTTTTCACCTATTCAAATTAACTTGAATAAAGGGTTGGATGTGAATTTCATTAAAAAACTAGATTTCAAATTACCCACAGAATTGATAAATAAAACTGATGAAAAGTTGGACGAAATAATAAAAAAAGCAAATGACAAAAACAGAGAGTTTGGAAGGAAAAAAGGACCTAAAATTAAGGAATATGAAAATGCAAAAGAGGAAAGAAAACAAAACTTAGAGGTTACAATAGAAAAATATAATAATAAAATAGAACAGGTGAGACGATATATTAAAGCTTTGAAAACTCTCAAAGAAGGTAACTATTACACTGGTGAGGGATTAAATAAATTAGATGTTTTAAAATCATTGACTCAAAAACTTTGTAAAGAAAATAAAAGTAAAAAATTGCATAAAAATATAGTTGAATTATTAGATATTTTATTGAAAAATAATAAAATGACTAATGAAGATGTGAAGCGATATTATAAACAATTTTTACTTTAAATAAATGAGTAATTATATAAAAGCAAAAGTTCATCTCAGTGATGGACAAAGAAATAAATTGAATAGCGCATACAAAAATAAAGAAGAAATTTCATTACAAATAAGATAAATCCAAAGCACCTAACTATGAAATGTATTTGACAAATACTCAACTGAATCAAATTAATAATGGTAAAAGAATTAAAATCAGTAAAACTCAAATAAAAATGGTGGCATATTACCATTTCCAATTCCTGCATTAATAGCAGCTGCTAAAATTGCTGGTCCTGCAGCTTTAGCTGGTAGTGCTTATGTAATTGGAAATAAAGTAACAAAGAAAGCTATTGGATCTGGATGTGATAAAAAGAAAACGAGTTGGAAAGGACCCATATCAAAACTGGGAATTTCGAACATAACAATAGAAAAAAACATGAGAAACGAAAAAGGATTTAGAGGCGTCTTCCCTTCTGATTTGTTACCTAAAAAGATAAGAAAATTAGAAAATAGTATTGTTAATTTAGATATATGTTACGGGACCTGGAACTCATTGGGTGTGCTACTATAATGACCCTAAATACAATTTTGTTGAATATTTTGATCCTTTTGGTGAATATGAATATGATAATATAAAATTTAACAATGTAATAATTCCAGATAATATAGTTAGATATCTTAAATCTTATAATTCTAGTTTTTTACAGAAACCAACATCAAATAAATGTGGATATTTCTGTATGAGATATATAAAACTGAAAGGAATAAAAATAAATCGCCTGTAGATATATTGTATTCATTCACTCAAGAGCCTAGTAATTATAATGAGAATTTTGTCGAATAATAAATGGGTTATTTGATTTTGAATTCTAGATCTGGAGATTTTACAATTGAATATTCGACTCCTTTAAAAATTAAAGGAATTGCATTAGAATCATTTTCTATGTGGGTTTCTTGGTATAATATTAGTGAGAAAAATAAAAATAATACATTGGGTAAACAAGGAGATAAATTTTCAATAGCAATTATGCTTGATGGATCTGCTAGTCCTAATACTATAAAAATACATTAAGAAATTATTCATCTTAAATAAATGAGCGAAGTAAATTGGAGTGAGGTTGGTTAACTTAACTCCCCCACAGTTAATTTAATTTTCTCACATTTCGGGGGGGAGGGGAGGGGACCAGACCCCCAATTCCCCCCCACCCCCGCTACGCCCTTGACCTAGGCTGACCATATTTTCTTCATGAAAATACGGGAAATAGAAAATCGGGATCTATACAGGATATCACAAATTATCTCCACAAACATTGTCAAATGCAAGTTAAGTTCTCAATCATAGCCATAAAAAAATTTCAAAGGCAAGTAAAGTTGCAAACTATCGATAAAATTGCTGAAAAATTGCCAATCGCTGGAAGTACATATGACGCAATGGATGAAAATTTATAATTCACCAAACAAAACGAATATGTTTGACAAATATGTGAAATGAATATGTTTGACAAATATGTGAAATGAATATGTTTGACAAATATGTGAAATGAATATGTTTGACAAATATGTGAAATGAATATGTTTGACAAATATGTGAAATGAATATGTTTGACAAATACGTGAAATGAATATGTTTGACAAATATGTGAAATGAATATGTTTATATGACTATATTATCAATTATGATTAGAGATACGTAAATTTCGCAAAAAAAAGTTTTTTTAATCAGAAATTTCGCATTTATTTCGCAAAAAAAAATTCAGACCAGAAATTTCGCATTTATTCACAATAACGAATTCAAATGAAAAATTTCACTTTTACACACACACACACACAAAAACAACAACTCGAATAAATGAAACGGTTTAAATCAAAAATTTCGCATTAAAAAAAAAGTATCTATTTTCTATTAATTTAACCTTATTTTTCAAATGCTTTTTATAGCATTCATTTTCCGAAATTCAAAAAAGTTGCATATACAGTCGGATGCACTTATAACATAACCGGTGGATAAAAAATACGGTTGTGAAATCCTTAAAATTTCTCCCACATTCACGTCTATACATTTTTATCTCTGTTATAACATACCCTGCTTAAAACATACACTTGTGGATATAACAAGCCAAAAAAAACGGGCTTAAAACCAAAAAAAATAATCCAGATATAACCCTGCAAAAAAAAAAACAAGAACCCAGGAAAATATATAGTCAAAAACAGCCTTTTATGGACAGCATTCCTTGTATACATGGGATATCTTGCCCTAAATTTTTTCAATAAACGGGAAAATAAATGGATGGAATAGTTACACTGCCTTACCAACAGACAGCACTGAATATTATAATTGGCAAACTTTAGCGCCATCTGTCGATAATAAATGTATCTGTTTTGGCAATGAAACTTTTGACGTTGAATAAAATCCTGTCTTCTCCTGTGCAGAACTGTACCGTCTATGCTTTTCGGAATTATGGAATTTTTACTTGTTTTTATAACTTTGTGATCTTTTCATTGGTACTCTCAATTCAAGTTGAAATTGGTGGCCAATTCAAGTGTATTATTAATTGGTGAATTAATGAACATCAGTGGGATTATTTTTTCTATATTTTTTAATTGTACAATACCGTCAACTTCAAAGGGAAAAACCATTAGCTCAAAAAAATCATTAACATTTCAAAAAATGTGTGCATGTTGTCTATTATCTCTTTTTCCAAATAAATTTCCAAAATTTTCACATACCAATCAAAAACTATATTCATGCTACATTATATTTCAATTATATGAGGCATAAGCTTATTTTTTCCACGATAATCTCAATGATGCATATATGCCATTGCTAAGTAATCTAATTTCAATATCTCCCTTATGACAACACGTCGGTCATTACATCTAGGGGCTATGTTATAACCGAACTCGACTGTATTTATTACACAACGTCAAAGGGGAAAAGTGCTTGTGGTTTCCCTTTCAAGCACGCTCACAAGTACTGAGCAAAATTACTTTTTCACTTCAAAAAGTGTAAATTACCTAGATTTCGTGAAAAAGTAGTAAAAAAAAATCAAATTTCAGCATTTATTCGTCAAAGTTGGCAAATTTCGCATTTGTCGCATTTATTTCGTAAAATTTCGCATTTATCGCGGTTATTTCGTAAATACGAAATTTACGTATCCCTAATTATGACATAAATTATTTTTTATGATAATTATGACAACTTATTATCAAAAGTTCAAGTAAGCCTCATTGAAAGTAAGAGAGAAAACGGGAAATTTCATTAAAAAAAATTTGGTTTACGAACGGACTTCAAGAACGAATTAATTTCGTATACCGAGGGCTGACTGTAGCTGTTTCTTCCATAGCACTAGGATTCGATCGGTGTGCAAATATTTAACTAGAGCTCGACCTTGAAATACCAGGGTAGCCAATGACAATTGACCGGTTCCGTCAGCTGGTACCGACTCGGCGCGCCATGAGACAACCCTTGTGATATGGACCTGATTGATGCGGAAACAAAGTTCGCGAAAAGGTTTTCGTTATATCCGAGGTGGTTGCTTTTCCTCGACGTTATAAGCAAGGTTCATTAACATTATTCTATATGGAAGTCAGCCCATACTACCAATTATTGACGTTATAGCCGAGGTGCCATTACAACCGAGGTCGTTATAAATTGAGTTTCACTGTATTTCAATAATTGCATAGCATAACAATAGAAAACAATGGAAACGAATTACCTTGAATAGAGATAGTTGTCTTGGATTGAACAAGACCTGGAACTGTTGACTTCTTATCAGGAAAAGCAGATGATTCGATTTTGTCAAATGATACTCTGGTATTGGTTGCTTTGGCTTATATACACGATGAACCTCTTACCACCTGTTGTTTGTTTCTGGAAATTGATTGCATGAATAATGAGTTAGAAATATCTGAAGAAATAATTTATTCTATTCAATTTCGTTCGTTAAGACACGTGTAATTCTCATCGCACCTGTTGCCTTTGCTGTAAGCAGTCGTGTGGGTCACAATATACAGGGTGTCCTGTAAGTGCTAGCACGGGATTTAACACATCAACCGTCCATTGTTGAGGTATGATTCCAATTTAAAAAATGCTCAACGGGCGTTCAAAAATTACCCTGTACCAGTTTTGAGAGTGAAAATACAGTGTGTAACAAAATTAAAAAAAAAATCTAAATTTTTATACGGTCCCCCCTGTGCTCCAACGCCCAGTTAGAAAGTTTTTGCCCAGTCTTTTCTAAGCCCAACAAAAGAAATCCCATGTTTCTAAGTGCGATATTCACATATATTCGAAAAACGGCGGAAATTTTGAAAAGAACAGCGTTAAATGCTGGTAAAACGGTTTTTCCGCATTTAACGCTGTTCTTTCCCAAATTTCCGCCGTTTTCCGAATATCTCTGTGAATATCGCACTTAGAATCATGGGATTTAATTAATAATATATGATATTTCCAAGTCTTCAGAGCACTGTTTTTTTTTCGAGATATAATTTATTTTAAAACATCAAACATACATTTTTCACTATATTCTAATTTTTTGAATTGGAGTTTATATTTCAGAAGTGAATTGAGTAAAGTATAATGATGACCTGAGGCACTGCTCTAGACCACTTAATTGACTCACGGCACATTGCGACATCAGTGAAATGACCCGCGGCACATTTCATTTTCAGACCACTTAAGGGACCCGTGACACATTTCCAGATCATTTAAGGGACCCATGTCACTTTCCAAACTACTCTGGTGGACGGCAACACATTCCCAGACCACTTAAGTGACCCATGGCACATTTACAGAGCAGTTATGTGGCCCGCGGCACGTTTTCAAACCAATGAAGTGCCCCGCACTTTTCAAAACGTTCAGCACCCCACTCTAACGAATTGGTACACGTTGGAATGTACTTGTATGTGTTGTGCATATAGGCGCCGGAACCTAGGGGATGAGACCATTTGAGGCGCCCCCCCCCCAATAATTTCTGAAAAAACGATGCAATGCACCCTCCCCCTCCTGCATACGCGCACTGAGTTCCGCATATACGGGACGACCATCATCTTTCTGTCCCTTCTCCAATTTTTTTTTCATGTCGGGGCCGCTGCTGTTGTGAACATAACATGATGATGTTAATTCATATAAAATCTTATCAAACTGATTGACAATCCCAGTGCTACTTTTCCAACTTTTCTCAAATTTTTGAATTCAAATATCTCAACGAATATTGCACTTAGAAACGTATAATTTTTTATGTTGGCCTCAGGAGAGAAAGGACAACAACATTCTGATCCGAAGTTTGAGAACAGAACAACCGTATAAAAATGGTAAGACGTGATTTTTGAACATGTTTTGACTATTTTTTAAGTTAAAACTATACCTCTACGACGAACGGTTGATGAGATAAAGACCGAATTAGGACTTATAGGACACCCAGTATAATTTATATTCTATTTGAAAGCAACACAAAACATTCAGAGAAACAATCTGTACTACCATCATCCGAACGTATTGCGAAGTTAAAAAAAATTTCTTAAATTTTATTTCTCGTTTTGTTGTTTAGATGCGAAGGAAGTGCTTGGAAGTAGTGATTACGTGTCCTACAAGACACCTGTTATTTACATAAATATTGCTTTGTTTTGAGTTTCGAAACCTTTCTATTCATTTCGATATGAATACTCAAGTTTTCAGAAAGAGGTGACGCGTGTCTTCAAATGCAGTAGTCGCGCTTATCCGACATAAACGGGCCGGCAGAACGTCGAATAAGCGAAAATGTCGGATGAAAAAGGTGGTGTTAGGAAAAAGCCTATTAAATGTCAAACTCTGCTATAATTTTATACATTACGGACCTAATAAGCATGTTTCATAATAAAACGACAGAAAAAATTAACTTACAGTTACAGAATATTCTGAAGTTAAATATATATGCAGTACTTGAAAAATTCAGTTCTGTGATGATTTTAAAGAAACTTTTGATCGTAGTCTGCTTCCCTGACGAGTGCCGCAAGTCTCGCCATCCTTACAGCATCATTATGCTGCTTCTTGTTGCTCAATGTATTTAATTGCAGTTTCTAGTGCCTTAAACTCCATCGTTATGTGAAATTCTGAGAGGCTCAACAGTTGGTGCTCAATCTTTTTTTTTTCCGTTGGGACGTCAGATAAGCGAAGGTCACATAAACGAGACTCTACTGTACGTATTTTTTTTATATTGAAGCCAGGGGGGCGCATTTATGGTTTTACCGCTTGTGGGCTATACGAATTTTGCCGCCCCCCTTTTCCTATTTTAGTGTAATTTTCTTGACTACTCTTTCCTTGAACTTGCCACCACGTGCTATAACCGCTCGACCTCTCCCCCATTGTAAATATTCCGGCATCTCTAAGTTATTCTTTTAGTCATTTCGATGCTCACACTAAACTAAGGCTGCGTTCACAGTGGAGCGAAGAGATAAGCTAGACGAAAATCGACTAGGAAGAAAAAAATGCGTAGGCTGGAGGAAGAGACGACCACGCATACGTCCGTTCTGAAATGTGTGATGATGATGATGTGCCTCCGCCGAAGAGGGAGGGGAAAGAGGAGAAACGGACCAATATCAGCAGATAGCGAAAATCACCACCCCGAGGTGAAAACAAAAACACGGTTGTTCGAATCCCGCACCTCTTTGAGTGCTTCTTTCTCTTCCTCTCGAGTATGTGGGGTTTAAAACAAAAGAATACAATTGTTTTCGTTGCTAGTTGCTATTATGCACTCCCGTACCTCGTGGTCGCCTCACTATGTGTTCGGCCTTAGGCAGCGCACATACTGGAACAAATAGGTACGCGATGCAAGAAGTGTGACTGCGAAGAAAAAATCGCATAGTGGTAGAGATGCCCACACATAGTAGAGGAGAAAGAAATAATGACCAAAGGGGTTCCGAAACGTAAGGGTGTGATGATGATGATGATGATGATGATCTCTTAGCAGAAGCTCTTTTTCTTAAAGAAAGAAAGGAAAAAAAGAGAGAAACAGACCAATCGGCACGTAGCAGAAATTAGCAGATCGAGATGAAAACCAAGACTGCGTTCATAGTGAGGCGAAGAAGTACAAGTTACAAGAATTCCGACTAGGAAGAAGAAAATGCATAGGGGTGGAGGAAGAAATGTCCGCACATAGTAAAGGAGCAGGAGGATAAAGAAAATGACCGGAGGTGTTCTGAAATGTAAGGGCGGGATGATGATTATCCCTCCACAGAAGAGGGAAAGAAAAAAAAGAGAGAAGCGGACCAATCAGCGGATAGCGAAAATCATCAGATCCAGGTGAAAACAAACAGGTTTGTTCAAATCGCGTACCTCGTTGAGTGGCCTCTTTCTCTCCTTTGCCTCGGTGTAGAACAAAACAATACAATTGTTTTCGTCACTAGTCTCTCTTACACACTCCCGTACCTCTTGATCACCGCACTATGTGCGCGCCGTAAGTCACTCTTTTAACCTTCACATGCTTGCACACTGTTTTGGTGTCACTCTTTTAACCTTCACATGCTTGCACACTGTTTTGGTATCACTCTTTTAACCTCCACATGCTTGCACACTGTTTTGGTGTCACTCTTTTGCTCACTCACGTGCTTGCAAACTCTCCGACTTTGTCACCATGCGCAATCTGGGGACCCGCTGTAATAAAATGTTGTTTTCTCATACTGTTCATAACAGTTAAATTGGTGCCTATATCCTGGTAATAAACCCTTGGGCCGACACTGTGAAAAATAAAATAATAGGATTCATTTCGGGGCCCCTAAGCTCGAACCTTGTCAGCCTTCCCAATAGGGGGGGGGGGGGGTCCTCGATTAAAATATTATTAGCTGCTACTGTACATACGAATGGAATTAGGGCCCTTTTCTGGAACCGGATCAATTGTCCAAGAATGTGTTAAGAAAAAAAAAGAGATTTATTCCAGGGCCCCCAACTTTAAACTCTGTCGGATAATGTGGGGACCCCCGATAATAAAATATTATTTTCTGGAACCGCCCATACGAATCAAACTGGGCCTATCCCGGAACCGGACACTTTGGCCGAAATTACGGTAAAAAACGTGGGGCCCTCAAGCATTGTTATAGCATTCGCAAGGTGGGGGCCCTCGAAACGGTGACATGACACAGAAAAGGACTGCTACCACAAGGAGTCCCACATCGAGGGGTTAGCGCACCAACCTCTCTGTGAGTATTAAAAAAAAAGGCTTTCAGAATCATCAATAAATTGTAGGTCCCGGTCTAAGTGTGCAGAAAATGACCGTGATGCGACAAAAATTATCAAGTGGGTCCCTCGAATAAAGTAATATTTTCCACAACCCTTCATAGAAATAAAACCGGGGCTCATCCTGGGTCCGGACTCTTGGGCAGAGATTGTGTTTAAAAAAAAAAGATGCATTTCAAACCGCCTTCGCCCTTCCCCGGCGGTTAGCATTCACAATGCGGAGCTAATAAAATATTTTCTGGCACTGTCCTAAAGATAAAAACTAGGGCCCTTCATCTTCGAAATGGGCCCTTTGATTGATATTGTATTAAAATACAAAACAGTGAGCTCCATTCCGGGCCGCAAGCTGGAATTTCGCGGAAGTTTTCCCTAAGCAGCTACCAAAAACCATCTTGGCGGTAAATTTTCAAGCGATAAGCAACCTATTGTGGTAACCCTCACGGAATCAAGCGCAAAGGATTCTGGGAGTATTTCTTCCTGAGAGCAAGCTTTAACGACGGCACAAAAAACAGACACTTCACCATTTTCTTCCTGCCGTCGTAACACTTTTCCTTTCCGACTTTCTCTCTACGTAAGGAAACTCGTCGACATCACGTGACCCTTTCATATCGAAACGCAACGCATAGAAACGCGGTTTTTTTTAATGAATTTTTATCTACATTTCTAATTAACGAAAATTCACCAAATTTTCTGAGCGGATGCCCCGAATATCGCTAAACACCAAAATATTTTTTATCTGAACATTTACTCCGTATTAGATTTTTAACGATTTTTTTTTCCAATACTTACACACGCAGTGTTGAACTAAATATATGAAGCAGCTACGTTCATCTGACGCACGGGTGCTCGAGTGCTGGCCGCTTCATTGGTTTGAAAACGTGTCGCGGGCCACTCAAGCGATTTGAAAATGCGCCGTGGCTCCGGAGACTCAACTAGATACTTTGACACCCGGAATTTTTGTGCCAATTGCATGTTAGGAGAAGCAGTCAAAGGGTAAATTCGGCTCCCCTTACGGTCCAGTGCCCGGGGCACCAGACCCGCCGGCTCCACTCTAGTTGCGGCTCGGCGTGGCTCATTTAAGTGGTCTGGAAAAGTGCCACTCGTCATTTGAATGATCTGTAAATGTGCAGTGGGTCAATTAAGTGAACTGAAAATGTGCCGTGGGTCACTAAATAGAGGCAGAACTGTCTTAACGCATGGGCCCATCTGGGCACGGCCCGGGAGCCTCAAGAGAAGAGGGGCCTCACAAAAATGAGATCCTGTTGAAATTTTCTAGAATTTACCATGTGGGGCCTCAGAAAAACCACTTGGCCGTGGGCCCATGATGCTCTTAAGATGGCCCTGAATAGAGGTAAGAATGTGCCGCGGGCCACTGAAGTGATCTGTAAATGTGCCATGGCTCCGAGGTCGCAACTAGATACTTTGTCACCCGTGGCTCTTGAATCGAAATGCCTGCTGAGTCGGGAGTGTTTTTCCAGCATGGCCGAGCCTCAAGGTAATTCCGCAAGAGACAGAGCAGGCGCCATGTTTGGTTTGGTGGTGTCACCCGAGGCTGGCCGGAATTTTGGCACCAATTGCATGTAGACGAAGCAGTAGAAGCAGAAGGGTAAATTCGGCTATCCTTCCGGTCCAGTGCCCGGAGCACCAGACCCGCCTGCTACTCTCTCGTTGCGGCCCGGTGTAGCTCATTTAAGTGGTCTGGGGAAGTGCCGCTCGTCACTTGAATGATCTGTAAGTGTGTCGCTGGTCAATTAAGTGAACTAAAAATGTGCCGTGGGTCAATTAAGTAAACTAAAATTGTGCCGTGGGTGAAATAAGTGAACTAAAATTGTGCCGTGGGTCAATTAAGTGATTTAGAATATTGCGCCAGGTAACTTAATTAATTTGTAAATGTGCCGTGTGTCACTTGAGCTGTCTAGGAATGTGTCGCGGGTAACGTAAGTGGCCTGGGAATGTACCGCAGGATTCTTAAGTAATCTGGTGATGTGCTGCTCAGTTCATTTTTACAAAATTAATTTTGAGTTCACGGGCCATATTTGACCCACCGGCTATGGGTTGAGCATGTATGATTTATGGTTTTTTCGCCTGTGGGTATGAAGGTTGCCGCTGCGGGTTCAAACCTCACTGCGCCACACTGGTGGTCGGCTGATGGTGATTTTCTGTGGTTCCCAACTTGGGAGGCGCGAATGCGAGCGGGTGTCTCCGTTAAAAAGACAGAGCTACGATGGTACAAATATTCAATCATCACACTTCATATCTGAAATATAGATGGCAGCACCGAAAAATCAGACAACACTATGAATGCACTCAGACTGTTAGGTACACACACTTACACTTCCGGCACAACTCATTAGGCAGTAAATTATTGCCCATGGTGATAGACCAGAGTTGTGCTCGGTTTAAAAGAAAGAGTCCCTTATAAAGCGATACAAGACGCGGCAGCAATAATAGGAAAACGAAACTATGTTGCCCCTCGGCAATTTTACCAATCCGGCAGTAATAGAAGAATGAGCGATCCGAAATCGATTCCACAGATCTCTAAGTGATCTGGAATCGTGCCGTAAGTGACTTAAGCGATCTGGAATCGTGCCGTAAGTGACTTAAGCGATCTGGAATCGTGCCGTAAGTGACTTAAGCGATCTGGAATCGTGCCGTAAGTGACTTAAGCGATCAAAAACTGTGCCACGAGTGAGTGCCGTATTAACGCATGGGCCCACCCTGGCACGGCCCGGGGCCTCAAGAACAAAAATGAGATTTGGTTGAAATTTTCTAGAATTTACCTGGTAGGGAATCAGAAAAACTACTTGGCCCTGGGGCCCGTGATGCTTTTAAGACGGCCCTGCCACGAGTCCCTTAAGTGATCCGAAACTATGCCGCAAGTCACTTAAGTAATCTGGAAATGTGCTACGGGCCGATTGAGTAATCCAAAATTGTGCAGCAGGTCACTTAAGTGATCTCTAAACGTGTTGCTTGTCATTAAAGTGCTCTCGAATTGTGACGCTGTGATTTCTAAATATGTCGCGGGACACCAGTGTTCTGTGAATATGCCGGGAGGGGGGGGGTCACTCAAGTGATCTGGAAACGCACAACACATAATTTTTAGTAAATCAGGTTTGAGGTCACGGCCACTTCAGATGACACTGAGGGCCACATGCGGGCCAAGGGTTGAGCATTAGAGGCTATTCATTTCCCGAAATCACCAAAACAGTGTGCACAAAAACAGTGTGCATACATGTGAACGATCAAAAGAGTAACCTAGATAATGAGGGACCCGGTCGGGTTGGGCGACCAAAACAGTGGCCTAGAGAGTGTGTGAGCATGGGAGTGAGCGATAAAAGAATTACTTAAAGAGTGTGCAAGCAGTTGAGTGACCGAACACTGAGCAAGAAAATAAATGACCAAAAGAGGGATCTGGAAAGTGAGTGACCTACAGGGTGTGTGAACGCGGGAGTGGCCAAAAGAGTGACCTACAGAGTGAGTGGCAAGGTCTGTGAGCATGGGAGTGGCCAAAAGTCTAAAACTGTTACCTACAGGGTGTTTGAGCATTGTAGTTACCAAAAAAGTGACCTAGAGAGTGAGGGACCAAAAGAGTGATTTAGAGACAGAGGTGCATTTACAGGGGCGGAGACTAAGTTGCCTATATCGCAGGACGGCAAATTTGAGAAATGAGCGGTCGGTTGGTAAGGGACCCACAGGTATATGACCATTGGGAGCAAGCAATAAACCAGTGGGTTAATGAGGGCTGGGGCAAGAGAGCAGCGGTTAATCATTAAGTGAGGGGACAGCGGGTCTTTGGGACGAGGATAGAGGAAGTAGTAGAGTGGTTAAAGGAAGTCAAGGGGTGACAGAGCCTGGGGTAAGTTATTATTAGGTCAATTGATGCGCTGATAAATCGGGGGGGGGGGGGTAAAGGAAACATAGGCTTATGAGCAAGGGACCCACGGGTAAGGACCGGGCAACAATTTGTGCCTTGAGGCTTCAAATCCCTAGATAATAAACTTCAGCTGGCCACCTCCGTACCGGCAGGACTTGATTAATGGCGGGAAGCTTGGGTCTACTGTCCCGGGCGCTGGGCAAGAGGGGGAGCCGCTGGATTGCAGAGGCTCTGACTGACTGAGCTGTATCTTAGGAGACCTTGGGATAAACCTATTTTGTTTTTAGGAGAAAGCCGCACACAATTCTCCGCCGAGAAAATGCGCTTGACCATATTTCCCACTTTTGAAGAAAATACGTTTTCAAAATGGAGTTGTTGTCTTTTTCTCTCTCGTTATTTTACCATTTATACCAGATAATTCACGAAACAGCACTTACTGATGGGCCACCATTACATACACTTATGCTTTAAAGTTGATGTATAACGAGGCGATTTTTATAAAGAAATTTATTTCAATGGCGTTTCTGATGCTTCATGGACCGGGCAAGTGAGAAGACGAATTATTTCTTTTGCCTTATTTGACTTCCGGAAAAATTACTGTTTGCCTCTTGTGATAGTGCATTTTTATTTCTGGTAATACGTACTGTCCTAGGCCCTGTCTTTTTTCGCAAGTTACATCAACACCTTCGTTGTAAAGCGAGACGTCATGCGAATTTTTACTGTTGGAATTTTTTTGTATTCAATGAAAGTTCAAGATGCCGCCCCTAACAACCTGCACGCCCGGGCACACCCCTTGCACCCTCGCTTAAGCCACCCCCGAGTCCAGGGCTTGAAAAATCCCATGCTCACGGTCACCATAACGACTAAAAGGTTGACATTGGCGCTTAATTTACGCGCTTTACTTACGCTTTACTTACATTGGCGCTTTTACTTACGATAACTGAAACGAAGTCTGAGAACAGCATAAAGCTATTGGAAATTGTTAGCATGTCTGCCAGCACGGAAAGGGGGTCTTTAAATCGCGGAGAAGTAAAAAAAATACACTATTTCGGGCGGATTATGTCGGGACTATTTTTCTTGCCCTGTACTAGTCACACCAACAATGATTGCAGAAAAGTACATATTCAAGTGGGAAGATAAATATTTTTGCTTATGACATCTGATCTAATGCACAGCACCTGTATCTATTCCATTTAAAAATAATCCATGTATTTTGCAAACGTGTCAGTTTAAATTCTAAAAATCAAAATATCCACAATAAGTTCATTATCCAAGAAATGAGTAATTTAATTCAGGTGTAATTGTAAAAGAAATGTTTATTGTTTTTAATCCAGATATTAATTGAGCTAAGATCGTTCTCTGCATGTTATTCCTCAAGTTAACTGAAGAGCTTTTCAGAGTAACAAAGAGTTAAATCGTCAACTTCATTGACACTTCAAAAAAGAATGTGATTTTGAGTGAAATATAAAAAAATGTTGTTGGAGAAGAGAGCGGTTTCGAAATATCATGAAAAAATATCATTATAGAAGGATTTATCATATTAAAGTATACAAGACCGCAACGAGATGCTTGGTCATCTCGGGGCAGACACGAATTTTCGCACCCTCCCCCTTATTATGTTGAGTTGGAGGAGGTGTAAAGGCGCCCCTCGGCTACGGCACCCGGTGCACCAGACTCGCCTGCTCCCTCGTAGTTTTTGCCCTGTATATCGCTGTATGGAGAAGAGTTTAACATTACACTATAGACAATGCCAAACAAGATTCGAGAACATATCGTTGTAGGGGATTTATCATGATATCGAGTATCGTTGTAGCGAGGTTTTACCGTATTTGTATTGAATGAGGAATCTTTATTTTTTATTATTTTGTTGCTTCGTGCTTAAACTTGGTAAGTAAGTAACTTGGTAGTAGAGAATTTCAAACGCAACAGCAGAACCTTTATTATCCGGGGTAATGATGAGGAAGAAGAACGTGGATAAGCGAAAGCCACGGTTAAACCACCAAGAATAACCAAACTAGACTTGACAAACCAGGTCGTAATGACGACTAGAAAACTGGTACATTGGCACCTAAAAATTTTTATACGCAATTGCTAAATTGGAGTTTAAGAGTTATATTAAATCCCGAAAAGTCGAGAGAACATTATTTCGAACCACTTTTCTTGAGCAAAAACTAAGATCTTAAGGAATTTGGCTGGTGTCTAACATTTATTTTTCAAACATTGGCCAAACATAACAGTAATCACAAAATAGTTCGAATAAAACGCATATCAATATATTTTGCCAGTTTAAAATAAATATTCATTGTATTCTCTAATGTTCTTCATGTCAAACAATCACATTTAAATGAAAGCAAAAATACACAAAAACTACTTTGTATGCAATACATAGCTTTGTACCAGGCCCGATTTCTGCATCGAATATGGCATTTGTTGGAGCCTTTATAATTTTCCACCTTAAATTTAGATAGCATTTACTTTATTCCTTTAGAAGCCAAATACTTTTGACCTATTTGGGCGGGGTGCTCTAAATGCTCACTTTCCCAAGGCCTCTACAAGTCGAAGGTCCTGGCTGCCAGTAAAGCCATAAAATTTGGGTTTCATAGATGTTGTCCTTGGAATAATTTATTTTCCTGATATCTTCGGTTTCTCTCTATTAGAGACCACTGTTTACGTAAAAATAGTTAGAATAACGTACATAATAATCATAACTTCAATAATAATGTTGCTTCTGATCAACAAATAAAATATTATTCTCAACATTACGCGTTATCTGAGCAATAATTTCATGCTCGGCTATCCGTAGTTTTGGAAATTTTGTAACTCGGTTGATCCGCTTCCCAGAAAGTCCTCCTCCTGGATCTGGAGGTGGACTGTCCTTGTTTCCATCGATGATAGTCGTAAAAGCTTTAGGCCTCAAGAATATCCGAGTAAAACTTTTAGCAACGGTTCTCAACCTTTGAAAGCCCGCGGCCGGGTCAATCTAATATTCCAAGTGGAAGGCTCATTCATACACACGACTAATGGGGAGTAAATGGAAAAACTTGAACGGCGAAATTACTCGCGACCCGGCATAAATGATGTCGGTGCCCGTTACTGGGTCACGGCCCTTCGGTTGAGAAACACTGCTATAGAGTGGAGCAGCTGAGATAGCACTTACCGAAATTAAGTAATGGACGGCGAAGCTATTTTGTGATCTGCTTCCAGTTGAGTTTGTTGGAGTACAAGGAGAAAGGACGAGATGCGGAGATGCCATTATCATTGACTACACAAATTGGTATGAGAACACTCAACGATGTCATGGATTAAATGAAATGACTGTATGTGGACGTTTCTTTCTCCTCTCATCCATACACCATCCTTTTCGATATCGTTGATTTTTTACAGAAAAATGTCTCACATCTTCGTGTACAACCATTTATCGGCTACTACCATTTGTTTACTACTTAGAGGAGGTTTTCGGCACACACAGGTCCAGTGAACTATTCTTCTGTGAAACTTTCGGCCATCTAGACGTTTTTTATTCTGTGTTTGTGTCCTGTTGCTAGTCTGTCTGGACACCATAAAAATTTAACATTGTGCTGCTGTTGCCTGAAGGAGTTGTGTATATATATATATATATATGGAAGGATGATTCAGAAATCAGATAGTGATGATGACAGTTTAGAGCTGTGGTTCCCAACCGGGAGCCATATGGCCTCAGGGGGCCCTAGGATATTCCAGGGGGGACCACGGATGACAATCTCACAAAAGGGGAGCCATGGCTGCTGATGAAGAAGAAGGGCCATGAAGAAGTTTGTGAAATTAAATTTTTTTAGTCACTCTGACTAAAAAAATTTAATTTCAAACAAAATGTATAGAATATCTTTTTCTCAATTTTTCCCCTATTCAAGTAACATTAATATGAGGAAGGAAATAAAATAAGTTGTTCATGTATAACCTGGATGGTTTTACGACTTGGGGGTGACGGTAGGCCCTGACACAAACTATAGAAAAGGTTTAAGCAAAACGGAGTACTGTAAAAACAGAAAATTTTGTAGAAGAAATCCAAGAAGTAGATGGGTGAAAAATGAAAGCTTGTAAAAAAAACCCCCATCGTTTTCATGCAATTAAAGACGAATAGCCATCTACATTGGGGATCAGAAACCATATCTGGACACCATAAAAATGTAACATTGTGCTGGTGTTGCCTGAAGGAGTTGTGTATACATATATATGAAAAAGGATGATTCAGAAATCAGATGGATGTAGATGATAACCTGTAGATGACAGGTTAGAGCAGCGTTTCTCAACCGGGGACTCCAGGATATTCCAAGGGGGAGGGCATGGAGGAAAATATCGCAAAAGGGGAGCCATGGCTGCTGATAAGTGGGCCATGAAGAAATTTTTTAAAAGAGTGACCAAAAAAAAATTGAATTTCAAACAAAATTTTCCCCCTATTTCAGTAACGTTAACATACAGATTTGATTGATTTTTGATTGGTTGGCAGATATTTTAATGCCGGCATAAGGATTTGAGTAGTTGAAAGATGAAATATTTAGCACTTGAAATATCAAAAATTTTAAGAGTTTCACGAAAACAAGCACAAGGACATTTTTGTGTGCGTTCATCCAATTTCTCATAAGTAGGGCTCTGATTTTTATGACCTAAAGATGAAACGTCGTTTCGTCTTTAGGTCATTAAAAGCAGAGCCCTTGTCTTAAAAGTAATGTTCAAATATTTATATATATATTTTCAAATGCACTGTTTTTTTTACTTTCCTCGAGCTTCCGCTGAGCCCCTGGGGAATGCACGCGGAGCACCGGTTGAGTTATGCTGCTGTAGGGTGAACGTGGTTTGTCAGTAAAATACCATACGTCTTGTTACCTATGCACCCTGTACATTACATTGCCAGGGTCGTTTCAAAAGGGTCCTAGGGCTAAATGATTTTTCTGAGGCCCTCACTGGCAAATACATACGCTCAATATCGAAAATTTGATAAAGATCCCATTTTTGAGAGGCTCCTCTTCTCTTAAGCGCCAGGGCGTGCCCGTTGGAGGGACGATGGGGGGCTTTCGTTAAGACAGCACTGGTCAGACACAAGAAATAAGATTGAGAAACACGCGATTAAAATAACATTTTACAGGTTGATGAGAAAAAGGCCGAATCGAGACTTAAAGGACACCATGTATATGGGGGAGGAAAGAATATTGTTAATATTTGAAAAAAATAAATACTTGTAAGCAACATTGCCAACCCAGTGGCAATTATAATAAAAAAAAAACCACGTTGCCTATACGAAACATTTCCAGCCTAGTGGCAATTATACGAAAACGAAACCAAGTTGCATACATATATATATGTGTGTATATATATATATAACCAACATTGCCAGCCCAACAAACCAAGTTGCCTACAGACAGCATTCTCAGTCCAGCGGCAATTATAGGAGAACTAAACCAAGTTCCCTATATAAAGGATGAATCGAGACTTGCCTTATAGACAGCATTATCAGTATAGCGGCAATTATAGGAAACCGAAACCAAGTTATCAAAGAAACATTTTATTTTCTGGATAGTATGCTGAGGTGAATTCGGAAAGAAAAGTCATCTTGTCTCCGCCGGGACTCGAACCCAGGCCCTCTTGCATACCGGGCAAGCATGCTATCATCTACACCACTGGAGACACGACCTTGCCTTCCTTAATTCACGCACTGTGGCGTGTGGCGCATTCCTGAAGTTGAGAGGCTACTAGTCTCTACTTATCAGTATAGCGGCAATTATAGGAAAACGAAAACAAGTTGCCTATAGGCAGCATTGCCAAAGCCCAGCGGCCATCATAGGAAAACGAGGAGAGAATGAGTGGGAGCTAGAGAAAAGATTAATACGATTAAGCAAGAACTAGAGCAGGGATGCTTATTGTTTTGAAGAACATAAGCTATCTGTAAAGGTGCCGCGAGCTACTCAAATGATTTGGAATTTTGCCGCAGCACATTTAATTGGTTTTGGAATGTGTTGTGTGTCACTCAAGTGGTCTGGGAAAATGCCATAGGGTCACTTATATGATCTCGAGAAGTGTCATGGGTCACTAGTGAAGTAAGAATGTGCCATGAGACACTTGAGTGATATGGAACAGTGCACCACCACAGCGACTGTGGTGGTGCACTGTTCCACCGCAGTCTTTCAGTGCACTGTTTCACTGACTTCACTTCTTGAAAATAGATGGCAGCACTGAAAAATCAAACAAAGCTACATACGCACTCAGACTGTTTAGGTACACTTCCTGCACAACTCACTAGGTAGTAAATTGCCCGTAGATGGTGACAGACCTGAGTTGTGCTCGATTTGAAAGAAAGTGCACCACACCTCACTTAATTGGAATGTAATTGTGCCGCGAGTGACTTAAATGATCTCTGAAATATGTCACTTAAAGAATTTTGTTATGTGTTGCTTCAATTCATTTTTAGTCATCATAGTTCATTTTTACAAAATAAAGTTTGAGGTTATGGGCCGTATCAAATGACTCCACCACATTTGTCTCGCGGGCCATGGGTTGAGCATTAGGGTGGAGCGAAAAAAAACTTTCGAAATTGCCATTGTAATAGAATTTAAAATATGCCTTTATGTGGAAAAATGTCATTCCTCATTTTTTTTCCCCAAAATTCAAACTTCTTGAGGTTCCTCATCGCCCCTAAAGTTTTATGCACGCGTGGAATTCTGT
Source organism: Pholcus phalangioides (assembly GCF_987345545.1). Lineage (NCBI taxonomy): Eukaryota > Metazoa > Arthropoda > Arachnida > Araneae > Pholcidae > Pholcus > Pholcus phalangioides. Next base: position 21,677,423 of record NW_028301610.1, on the reverse strand, counting down.
AACATGACACCGTGGAGGAGGCTTTCCTATTTCCCTGAACACGTGATTCGTTCAGTGAACTCGATGTTTTCCCTTGTTTTCAGTATTCATTTGCAATCTTACCCCTTAACTGAGAGAGTGTATAGCAGTCAAAATGATGACCAGAAGCTTTTATCGTTGTGAAATTTTAGGAAATCCTAAAGAGTGGGATTCTCGGGTCTCGCCCACCTATGGTGATGTTAAGCTTAGTTATTTGCTGACGCAGTATGAAGGCGCAACAATCAAGAAAAGATCCAGCTATCGCAAACATTCTTGAAATTATCGTGCCAAAGACAGAGCATATTTGGAAAACTGTTTCAATTCCTACGGTTTCTTACCGACAGATATGCAAAATTTTCAGACTTTTACTGTAAATACAAGAATCTTCAGAAAAATATGAAAGCAAGGAAAGATTCTCAAACTTTTAAGTTGAACTTTTGGAATGTTTTCAGTGCGAATCACGGAAATTGTTCGACATTACAGCATGCAAATGTGATTTTGAAGACTACGTGTAACAAGTTGAATAAGGTCCCAAATTTAGAGCGAGATTTCTTGCAAGATCAAAGAAGTACACGCAAGATGACCATTGGTCGAGTAGATGTCTTAAGAACGAAGAAATTGAAAAAAAATGAACAAAGAAAAATGAAAATGGTATCCCAATTGAAGTCATCTCAAGAAGAAACGACGGAAACTAGTTCATCAACCTCAGAAAACTCATCTATATCCAACGATTCTGAGAAAAGTGATCTATATGAGCCAAAACACAGTTTGCCGTTGAAGTTAGCATTTCCATCTACCAGTACTGAAGCTGGTCCATCAATCGGTGCCGAAGCACGTACTTCATTTGCTTTTGAAGTTCTACCATCATCCTCTCAGATGAGAACTGAATTACCAAATGTTCCTCTTGCTTATGATAGAACTGGTGTGTCTGATCGATCAGCTGCAATTATTGCGAATGCTGTGCTGGAAGTGTTGGGTTATTGACGAAAGAGAAGCCAAATATGACAATAGACCAATAATTTCAATATGAAAATTAGAAATGAAGAATTATCAGAAGCAGAAATTCGCACATTCCATGTTCCGAAAATAAACTTTTCTGTTAAGGACTATCCGGAACTAATTTCATGGGTTCAAGTGAGAGTGATTGAACCACCTATCATGAAAAATCAGGAAATAGACCAAAAAAAAAGAAAAATGATCTGAACCTGCTTTTCCATCTATACCGAATTTTCCGTGTCACACACAAACAATTGAACTACGACTCGTAACTGAAGCATTTCTTGCTGTATCAACAACCGAGAGTCGTGAAGGCTTCATTCAAGCCAGAATAAAATCATAGAGTACTTTTCCATCGTTTGGAAAAAAAAAACGGACTATTTTGCAAAAAAGTGAAATGTAATAACAGTGTGATAACAGAGGAAGCAATAGAGCATTCTCCTCACACCTATATCGTCAAACTATGTTTTTTTTTTTAAATTTGGAGCATGATTATAGTTTTGTTCCCACACCCAAAAAAAGGGTTTATTTTCATCTCCCTCTATCAATCACTATATTCGGAGAGCTTGAAAAATTCTCCTTTCAACTGCCATGACAGCTGCAAATAAGCAAATATATGCTTGTCAGTTATAACTTATACATGGAACTCTTAACTTGTGAGTATTTTTTCTGGGTTATATATATATATATATTAAGTTTTGCCTCTCATGTACTGAATAACTTTTAAATTAAATGTTTTTCTTTTTTTAAAAATACTTTTTAAAAATCATCAACTTCGTTTATGTTTGAAAATATTTTTATAATGTGTACTTAGAAAAGTTTCTGCTCGACCTACAGGGTCTGTGAGGAACCTCAAGATATTAAGGGGTGTCACGATCCCTGAAGTCGAATTTTCAAACATGACTTCAAAAAATACTGCATTCAATAGCAAATGAAATACTAAAAATTTCATGTCAATGGGTTAATTTGTTCTTTCATAATAAAAGAAAGAAATAATGAATTATAGTGTAAATGTATACAAGAAAAACACTTTGAACTCGATTTTCTCAGAATGCAGTTTCTGAGCTCATCCGTGAGATTAAAGAAAAAACTACTGATCCAAAAATTCTGAAATTTTGTAGAAATGTTTATTCGACATGTGTTAGTAAAATGAACCTCGGATATAGCAATTGACTGGTGGAAAGTATTTTTTAAAAAAATGTTGAATTTGGATTTTTGAAATTTATGTATTTTCTCAAACTTTAAAAATTCATAAAATTCTAACGAAACGTCTGATATTCAAGTTCGAGGTTCATTTTACTAACACATATTGAATAAACATTTCTGCAAAATTTCAGAATTTTCGGGCAGTAGTTTTCTTTTAATCTTACGGATGAGCTCAAAAACTGCAATCTGAGAAAATCGTGTTCAAAGTGTTTTTTTTCTAGTATACGTTTATACTATAATTCAGCATTTCTTCTTTTATTATGAAAGAGCAAATTAACCGATTGACACGAAATTTTTAGTATTTTATTTGCATTTGAATGAAGTATTTTTGAAGTCATTTTTGAAAATTCGACTTCAGGGGTCGTGACACCCCTTAAAATATTTTCCTAGATTTTTTGGTATAACTTCTTAAAACCTAGAAAGGCATCTTTTGAACACTAAGGCAACATCAATTTCCAAAAAAAGTGAAAAAACACCCTTTTTCGTTCCACCCTATTGAGCATGTATGGACTAGAGCAGTGTTTCTCAACCGGTGTGCCCCAGCACTCTAGGATGCCACGAGATATTTTGGAGATAAAAAATATTAACCCACTTATGAGGTCTTAAAATAAATTAAGCGGAATTAATTACTCTCATGCATGACTAAAATGTCAAAAAATAGCATTCTTCGTAAAACACGTTAAAAATTTTTATTTACAAATTACTTGTACGCAAAAACGCAACTTTAAAGTGGACGTAACTTCTAAGCGCCATAAAAACAAAACAAGGCCTGTTGTGCAATCTCGAAAAAAGGGGGATATTTCATGAAAAAAAAGAATAAAAATCGATGTTTTTTCCCAAAATGACGTTTTAAACGTTTTTCGTTAACGAAGATCATAAAGTGCCATCTAGTGGGACAAAACAACAAAAGGTGGTAATTACGAGCAATGTGAGAAATGGCATATTTGACAATTTTTGATTTCATTATTATTTTTTTTTTGATGAAATTAAAATCTCACAAAATTCGACCATTTGTCTTTTGAAACTAGATTCTAGGATGTTCCTTACTTTTTTAAAAGGTATTAAAGTAGGAATAAAAATACTTTTTCATTATTTATATATTTTCCAGGTAATAAATTTTCATAACACGCGCGCAATGTCCGAAACTTTCGGTTGGTGCGACTGTTCGTAGATGCAATTAAAAAGTGTTTCCCAACCGGTGTGCCCCGGCGCCATAGGGTGCCGCTATATATTATGGAGATAAGAAAATATTAATGAACTTAAGGTCTTAAAATAAATTAAGCGGAATTAATTACTCTCATGCATGACACACGCATCAGATATGTCGCCATCTGGTGTCAGTGTCAGCAATGTGAGCTTTGGCCTGAGTTAGATCTGGCTGGCCATGTAGGGCCCCGTTCAGCCAACACCATATATATAGCAGCAAGTCTCCGCGCGAAGCTCGTGACGTCACTGGAGAAGTCCATTTCACCTGTAGTCATTGGATATACTCCAAGAAACGTAAAGATTCCGCAAGCGTCGCGGCCTGCTATATCTAATGACTACAGGTGAAATGAACTTCTTCAGTGACATCAAAGCTTCGCGTGGGGACTTTCCGATATAGATGGTGTTGGTTCAGCGCACACAAGCTCCAAGGAAAGAGGATTTGTTGGCTTTGTAGTTTAGTGGTCTAAGGCTCTCACAAGGCAAGTGAGAAGACGTGGGTTCGATTCCCCGCAAGGCCAGTTGAATTTTCTTTCTTAGATTTATTTTTTCGCATCAGCCAGTTGTCGAAACCTTCGTAGTAATAGCGAGAGTAACATCACACACCTTTGGATAAGCTGAAAGACCTCATTTGGGAACGCTTATCAAGATTGGAAGATGCAATAGATATGTACTTTCCATCGCTTGCTACTGAGAATCTCAATTGGGTTCGTTGTCTCACCATTTGATTGAGCAGGAGAAAACAATTTTTTTTTCGCACTGCTTGCGAACGAGGTGAATTTATTGATCTTTGCGCCAATTTCACACTCAAAGGTAAGTTCACCAAGAGTGAGGCGTCGTACAGTGGTGCGTTTAATGGAAAACGTGGCCAAAACTCTTTACTCGCCTTGAAATCCGTTGCATATTCTTGAAAACAGTTTGGAACAATAAATATTATGCTTTTTTAACGGCAGGGAGCAGATTATATGATTAAAAAGATTTTAAGGATGTGAAATGGATAAAAAATGATATGTTTGTATTATGGCTATTGATAGAATTGTGATAAAAAACGTAGCATGGATTTGTTCACGATATGTCATCATATATATGACATTTGAATTGCAGTAACATGTAAGATTATTGCTGAGATGCATTAAAAAACTAATAACATAGAAATGCTGCATAAAAAAATTGATTAAGAATTCAAAAGAAGTAAAACCAGGAAGTTAAAATAAGCATAAAACGTAATTTAAACACAGAAATTTATAATAAAAAGTTTGTAATGGATGGAAAAATGTTTCTGGTCGTAGTCTGGATGTAAAATCTTATGGTCACTACTACTATATATTAATGTGTATCATAATAATATTATGATCATAATTATGATTTATTAACAACTGGCTATAATACCCGGCGTTGCCCAGGTTTTCTCAACATACTGGGAGCACTGAAGAAGTCACAAACCATTGTAAAGAAATAAACATGTCTGAGGCGCATTGCTTGGGAACCGCGGTGAACAAAGTAAACATTCCGAAAGTCATTGTTGAGGCCCAAAAACCATTATGGCCCGACAATTTCAGGCATGTGACCTGTTTTAACGAACTTTTATAGAAGCCTATCGTTCAAGTCGGGTCCTGTTTCGTTTACGAGTACATGTAAAATTGGTAACTATCGATCTAAAATTGTGGATTTGTAGAGAAAACATATACACAAACAGACATACAGAAAATCAATTTTATATGTATACTATATAGCTATAATACCTGGCGCTGCCCGGGTTTTCTTCAATGAGGCTTTTTGGATCACGTGATATCTCCCTCTTTCTTTGAGGGACATGTAAACCGTGTCTGAGTTAACCAATATGGCGACTTCCTGCGCGACTCATGAAATAAACAAATCTAGATTTGTTTTTTTTCCCCTTTTTTAAGGGGCGCTAAGTATTTCGATCCCCCCCCCCCCGAACTTCAAGTTATCCATCTCTGCCTGTTTTAGCTTCCAAAAATGCTTCATTAAAGCTGTGGAATTTTTTCGATGTACTTTTTACTGGCCCATAATTAATTTTAAAACAACCTAAACTATATGAATTTATGCAGTTGAATATTAAGACAATACATGGTCATTAATTTTCACGCTTGAGAAGATATAAATAAAAAGTTGAAATCAATGTTATTGCATGAATATCCAACTCAAAAGTAGGTCCGGCTGATTACTTCATACTTATTTTCCTGGGCTTCGTATATGTCTAAGCGAACTCAATATTTCAAAAATCGAGAATTCAATACAATTTTTAAAATTATTGATGTAGTGGAAAACCCCACTAAATTTTCGCATTGCCACAGTAAAATCGGCAATTTTAACACTGATTTCAATGGGGATCATCCTTTGCCTGAGCCTCAAAGTGATGCTGATGATGATTATGGCATCTATTAAAAAAGTCTCATTACTAGGAGGATTGAAAAAGTGGCAAATCATTACAAAGGCATAAATATTATACATATACTGACAGCGTTGAAGAAATGACAAACCATTGTAAAGGCATATACACGTCTTAAACGCATTGCTAGGGAGCCACGGTAACCAAAGTAAACGCTCGGAAAGTGATTGTTGAGGCCCAAAAACCATTCTTGCCCGACAGTTTTTTTGCTCATTTGGGGCATTTGCCCTGCTCTGACGAAGTTTTAAAGTAGCCTATCGTTCAAGTCGGGTCCCATTTGGTATATATGCAAAATTTGGGGACGATCGATCAAAAATCTAGTCAAAACTAGTTTTGGATTATTGAAGACGTTTTGCGGTATATATATATAATCTTAAATTTTTTTCTTCGTTGTTTACTTATGCTAAATATGAATGGATCATAAAAAATTATTAATTGATGCATCGCACATCTTGAGAATTTTTGCAAGAATTTTTTCGAATTTATTTAAGTTTTTGATGTACTATTTACAGTTTCCCTAATGAATCAGTCATTTTCCTTTTTTTTATTCTCTTATTAGTCCCATTAAATTCTATGTGTTCGCCACCGATTACTTCTGTGTACAGTCCTTCGCAGAAAATGAGAACGTTTGTTAAGGCCAGTCGAGTCTTGCAATTCATTCTTTTTGCGTTTTCTCTACACCCTTCAAATTTTACTTAATTTAAGCATTTAAAAAACTTCATTCTGTGTTCATTTCTCTAAGCGATTTTCTAAATCGGTGCATTGCTGCCTAAAATTTGAGCTATGGTCCTTTATATATAAGTATTTCGTTAAAAATCTAAATTTTTTTCAGTGAAGCACCTTGAGTGTGAAACTAAAAAACACACAAAAAAAAAAAAGTCTGAGGCATGTTTTGCAGCTTTCAATGTTAAAGCTCAAATAATCTGCGGTTATCAGAGCAATAATCTGCCATTTTTAAAGAAATTTTCTCAAATTCAAATCTATTCCGCCTTTGTATAGGCAAGCCTCAGCTATGGCATGTTGAAGAGAAGTCGCTGGGGTCAGCGGAGTAGCAGATATTAGCAGCTAATTTCACCTTTTTCATAAATTAAACATCTTAAAGTATGTTGGGAAATGAATTTCAGGAGGTCACATCAGGTCACTTGTTTCTACCGCCACTCACAAAAATGAACTTTTTTAAAAAATGACGTGGTATTAAAAATAATTTATTTTTTAATAAAAATATCAAAAACGAAATTCAAAATGTATTTCTAAATTGCTAACTCACGTGAAAGAAAAGAAATAACTGCCTAAAACTCCCTGGAGGGTTACGAAATTTCTGAACGAGAGCGGCTTTGTAAAAGGTTTAGATGGATGTGCAGTATACTGCCACTTGAATCACCACATTGTAGCTCCTTCTGAGCGAAAACTAATAGGTGATGAACGAAAAAAAACATACGTCGAGAAGCCGGGGGTTATTCACTCTCCCTCTGTGAAAAAATATGGGTCGAACGGCAAAACTTTTTTTTAGGGTTTTGGCCACGATTTTCGCAAAATGCACCACTGTGCGTCGGTTGTTACTTTTTGGCTCGGACTGAGAGAGAGTCTAACAGAGAAACTGAGTGTCCTAATATAATGAAAAAAGCAATTAACGCACTTTTGCCAGTTCCAACATCATATCTATGCCAGCTGCTATGGTGGCAATAAAATACAATGCAAGAAATAGATTACTACTACTCAACCGTGCATGCAGCTCGTACTCATTCCCCTACGGAATTTCTAACGAATTGGTACATGCCGGAATGTGAGTGTTTGTGTTGTGAATCTAACTTGAAGTTTGTTTCTGTGTAATGCTTATTATATATATGCGTAATGCTGCCATCCAGCTTTGAACAGGGATTTCCGGCCATTTCGCGAAGCGACTGGAGATCCCTGGCCAGAGCTCGATGTAGTGATACAAGACGGCCCGGTAGGAGAGAAATCCATTTTTTTCAATCGCCAACGTGAGATACATGTCTATATATATCGAAGCTATATTGGATTGACTCCATGTGACGAGAGAAATAAAAGTGAAATTTAACCACTTTACGATCAAGGACGTAAAACTGCGTCCAAACGCCAGTGGAATAAATTCAGAAAAGTTCTGTTTTCTTTCCTCTCTCCTCATCACCGCGAAGATTTGTCGCAACCCTAAGAGAAAAAAATGTAGTTCTTTTTACCTCCGTGATGTATCCTTCTACTACTATTTACATCTAAGAGCGAGAGAACAGGTAGATGAGGGTGAAAAGAGAAATCTACTTCGTACCTACTCTATTGTCTATTATCTGTAATACTTACAGATAAGAGAGAGTATAGTATAATATAAAGATAAGTATATCTCTTACACTTGTCTAGTGTACTGTTTTCCATTCATTTGTTTTTCGCCACTTCGCGAACCGGCTGTCCAATGTCCGAATTTCAGGCATTGGTCGGGTCAATATTTAACGAAATTGGCAGTAACCTATATATACGATAAATGTGATAAGTCGGTTACTTGCATAGTAACCGGTTATTATGCATACTTACCAACCGTCTTGGTAAGTTTGATTAAATTTATCACTTTTACTGGCGAATATGCATCGATCCCAAGCGTCGTTGGTAAATTTAATTGGTAAATACTTAAAACGTAAATAATCTGCGTTGGTAAATACTTGAAATTTATTGCCTTTATCTGTGATTATGCATAATATACAAGTGTAATTGGTGCACTAGATGAATACGAAAAATATTCCAAATAAATCTAGTGTGTGATGACTATAGTCGGACTCCGATGTAATGATAACAAGTTTTACAATCGCACCCCGATATAATGATACAATACATGTATGAATTGATGTTTACCAATGACGCGCGACGCTTCGGTATTATGCATAATCGCCAGTAAAAGTTATAAATTTAAGGAAATTTATCAAACTTACCAGAATGCTTGGTGTGTATGCATAATAACAGGTTAATATGTGTAATAACAATATTTATCACATTTACCGTAACATATATACAGTGATCCCGCTTATAACGCTTTTAAAAAAGAACTTGAAAATGTTATAAGGTACGAGGCCACACTTAAACCTGTCGCACACGAATTTTATACATGCAATAATTTCCTACCTCACATATGTTTTTTATATTGTTTTGAATCAATGCCAACACAATGTGTCATTGTGCATAAATTTTTGATTGCAGCTCGCTCTGTAAACTGTTTAGATTTCTTGCTATATTTTTTTTCAAGTTTGTACATCACCCTCCTTGTTTTACATGTTATGCATTAACACAGAAACAAAGAGTGTTATAATTAATTAATGTGTTTAATAATTTCATTGTTTAATACTTTTATTAACTAATAAAAGTATTAAAAATTTTATTAAACTGAAATTTTTACATGCTATGTCATTTGTACGGAACACACTGGAGCTGACTCCGCTTCGAGTGCCCTTTTTGTCTAGTACCCACCGGTTTAAATGTCTTAGAAAATGGCCTACGACGACCTCTCAGGAGATGAGAGGATTCGCGCTAAGATACAAATTAAGTCGCACGAATGTGATATTATACCAAATACAGTCATTTTTGAATATTAATTAAAAATACTTTATTGAAATAATTAAAGTTTTTTTTTAGTTATTATGCACCTTGAATCATTTATTTTAATTCATAAAAAAAGTTTCTATATCTTTAAATTTCAAAAAGAAGTTGCATTTTACATAGTTTGAAAAAAAATTAACATATATAAAGCTGGCAAAATAGCTCGGTAGATGGCACTTTAAATAACAAAGTACCTTTGCTGATGTTGCTGAAATGTCCCTGAACAGAAACCAGGACCACATATTTCTTAACATCATTGATCTTCAGCATGCCCCCTCCCCGCCATAAGGGTGGGGTTGACAGGGCTCCAGCCCTGGGGCCCGCGACAATTGCCATAATTTTTTTTTTTTGGTTTTTTTATGCTATAAATTCACTGTAGAAAAGCCCGTAAAATGTCTGGTTTTTGGGGGCCATCAAAGATTCCAGTATAAGCGCTCTGCTACAGGATGTGGGGCCATGAGGGTAGAGCCGACAGGTCCCCAGCTTTGGGCACCGGGATGATTCTCATTATTATATACTAGCTACAATACCCGGCGCTGCCCGGGTTTTCTTCAATGAGGCTTTTTGGATCATGCGATATCTCCCTCTTTCTTTGAGGGACATGCAAACCGTGTCTAAGTTAACCAATATGGCGACGTCCTGCGCGACTCATGAAAGAGATAAATCTAAATTTAAAGAAACGTAGAAATGAATAGTCCCCCCCTCCTTTTTTTTATGGGTGTTAGGTATTTCGATTCCCTCCCCCTGAACTTCAAGTTATCTATTTCTGCCTGTTTGAGCTTCCAAAAATGCTTAATTAAAGCTGTGGAATTTTTTCGATGCACTTTACGGGGCCCATAACTAATTTTAAAAACATCCTAAACTATATGAATTTATGCAAATAAATATCAAAAGACAATACGGAGAACTTAATTTTCATGCTTGAGAAGATATAAATAAAAAGTTGAAATCAATGTTATTACATGGATATCCAACTCAAAAGTAGATCCGGCAAATTATTCATATTTTTAATTTTCTGGGCTTCGTATCTCCAAGTGAATTCCATATTTCAAAAATCGAGAATTCAATTTAATTTTTAAAATTATTGATGTGGCAGGGAACCCCCCCCCCCCCACTAAATTTCCGTATTTATGCAGTTAAATCGGCAATTTTAATAGTGATTTCTATGAGGATCACCCTTTTCCTGACCCTCAAAGCGATGATGGTGATGATTATGACGTCTATTCAAAAAGCCTCATTACTGAGAGTATTGAAAATGTGGCAAACCATTATAAAGGCATAAACTATTATACATAACTGGCAGCATTAAAGAAGTGACAAACCATTGTAAAGACATAAACACGTCTGAAACTCATCGCTAGGGAACCACGGTAACCAAAGTAAACGTTCGGAAAGTGATTGTTGAGGCCCAAAAACCATTGTTGCCGGACAGTTTTTTGCCCATTTGGGGCATTTGCCCTGGTCTAACGAAATTTTAAAGTAGCCTATCGTTCAAGTCGGGTCCCATTTGGTATATATGCAAAATTTGGCGACGATCGATCTAAAATTGTAGATTTGTATAGAGAACATACACACACACACACACACACACACACACACACACACAGACACACAGAAAATCAATTTTATATATATATAGATAGATTTTCCTTTTCAAGTATTACGTAAGCATCTATGTGGGGGAGGGGGTTTCCGATTTGCTGACTTTTGATGACAAGGGGGGGGGGGGTGTTGGATGATGCTTACGTCATCAACCATCCTTTATGAAGATAAGAAATATTCTTAATGGCATCTTATTCGGTGCGCCAAAAACGAAAAAAAAAACCTTTCGACAGTTATTGGGCACCTGAGATAACATTCTCCCTATTGATAATTCCCCTGTTGAGCCACTTTAGTGATCTCTAAATGTTTCACGGATCCTTCAAGTGCTCAGGAAAAGTTTCCGGGGATGCCCGTAATTATGCCGGGCATCACTTAAGTAATCTGGGGAATGTTTCGCGGTAACTTGAGTAATGTAGAACCAGGGCAGGGCTTAGGAATTTCGCAGCCCGGTGCGAAAAATAATTTTGCACCCCCTCCCCCTCGCGAAATCATAATTAGCCACTCCTCGACTTACGAACTTTGCAAGTCACGAACAGAAGTATTTTGTCCATAGTTGTGAATATTTGGTTGTTTGTGTCGATATTTGTCAAACCTCATTCAAACTTACCTAATACGTCAGTACACACGGGGCCCGTGAACAATTTGGCCTGAGCCCGTCAAAGATCTCAGCTTAGGGGGACCTACTGCAAGATGTAGGACCACTAGACCAGTGTTTCTCAACATTTGGAATCCCACGTCACGGTTGATTTTTTTTTTCTTGATTGGAAGGCCTGGGCATACACAAGATTAATGGGAAATAAATGGGTAAAAATTAAACAAATAAACCACTCACAGCCCCGTTTGGCGGATGCCAGGGCCCGGTGGTTGAGGAACAATGCACTAGACCAACCAAGGGCTCTTTCGAAGGACGGATTTCCCATATTCCTTTTCCTATTCACATTTTTCGAAGTTCAATATTAGACGCTTGTTATTTGCTTTATCGTCATGCTTAGATGTCCGTCTAGATCAGACTTCAATCCGTTGCTCGTGAGTCCCCGAAGCACCCAGAGTGCTCGATGCTCGTGTCCGATTTGGTGCTCGCGAGCACTTGATCAACAGTTCATTTAAAAACCTTGTGCGAATTACATTCAATTATTAAAATCATCCGTATTTCATGCATTCGTATGTCAAACATGACATAAGAGTGCTCTTCTTTTGATGATGGAAACAGGCAGTGCTCGCGACTGAAAAAAGGTTAAAGACCTCTGGTCTAGATCGCACGCTTGTTACAATATTCCAAAGGTTCTCTTTTGTCAGCTGCCTCCCTTGCGTAATTCATGGTTCATCGGCGGCTTTCCAAGAAGTTTGGCAGTTTTTTTCCCGATATTAAAGAACCACTTCAAAGCATGAATAGGCGCACAAATCAATATTTTCAGCTCGCCACAACACTCCTAGGAGCCGCGACGCACACTTTAATTCGGCCTAAAAGTTATATGTCACAACACAATTAATGGCGAACGAGTCCGATGTCGGTCTTCTCTTGAACTCTCTCATTCTGTCGCATGCGTATACTTTACGATTTCGTCGTTCGCTATAGCTAGTCTGTAAAGATCGACGCAATCAAAATAAATAAAAAAAATGGATGATAATTAAAAAAAAATCTTTTGCGGAGGAAAAATTGGTGCTCTTTCACTGTCCCCCACAAGGATGGGGCTGACAGGGCTGCAGCTCTAATGCCAGGGACCCGCCCCAGTGAAAACTCCGGCTTGCGGACCCGCCAAAAATCCAACAGCCCTGCTCCATGATGTGGGGGGAAGATCATGTCCTTTCTATGGAAAACCAATATTGCTCCCAAGAGTGACCTTCAAATCCGTGACTTTCACTCATATTTTGTGACTTTTTCGGGACTTCCGTGCCCTTTTTCTCATTTCGTGACTTTCCCGTGTTGGTAAACACTCTGCTACTAAGTCACTCTTTTGGTCATTTACTGATCTGGTCATTCGCTCTCTAGTTAGGGCCGCAAAGCTTTGTCGTCGAAAAATCGTGGTCGGGGGCACCAAAAATAAATCCCGCACTGGCAGAGATTTTTTCTCAATCCGCCACTACATGTGGCCCGTGTCTAAAACACAGAAGACAGCCAATTTTGGGGCCCCTCAGAATTTGTGGGTTCCTGGACACTTGCCCATAAGAGAAACACACTGTTCCGAACCAAGAGTATACGCGAGTTTGATGCCGCGGATACTGGGCAAGTCGTCAAAAAAAAAAAAAAAATGCAATGCCGAAAAAAAAAAGTCGAATTCCTAGAGAGCTATTTCCAACACCAGCTGCCGTAGACTACAGTAGTCCAACTCGGTGGTGGTCAAGTGGTCATAGTGACGAACTTGCAACGCGGGGACCCGGATTCGAGCCCCACTGTGGTGGTCGGCTGAACTTGGTTTTTTGTGGTTCCCAACTTCGCAGGCGAATGCGAGCCGTCACATTCTCGCCACAGACCTACACACAGTACAAATATTCACTCACCGCACATCATTCACTTCTGAAGTATAGATGGCAGCACTGAAAATCATACACAACACTGGATACGCATTCAGACTGTTACAAACACTTACACTTCCGGCACAACCTACGAGGTAGTAAATTGCCCATGGCGATAGACCTGAGCAATTAATTGATCTTTAAACGTGCCACAGGCACTTGAGTGATATGAAAATTTGCTGCAGGCCACTTAAGTAGTACGTAAATGCGCCGCACGCCAATTAAGAGATCTGTAAATCTGCAGCAAGCTACACAAGTTTTCTGTTAATGTGCTGCGGAATACTTAAGGGCCGTATTCACCGGCATGGTTCAAACTGTAGTCACAATTTTCGGATAAGGGATCAACATAGATTGGTTAAAAACCTGAATTTAACCAATCCGTGTGGATCTCTTATCAAAAAATTTCGACTCTAGTTTAAACCATGTCGGGGAATACGGCCCTAAGTGATCTGTAAATGAGCGCGAGATGCTCAAAGGATCTGGAATTATATCGTGAGTCGCATTCCTCAAATTTTCCTCCCTAGTCTACAACGCACTTAGCTCCCACCGTTAGAAGAGAACGCCTCTTCCTCTAAATCACTCTTTTGATCACTTCCATAGTCATTTTTTGGTTAACGAGGGACCAACTAAGGTCATTTCCATGTTCACACGTTCTCTAGGTCTTTCACTCTCCCTATGTCAGTCTTTTGGTCCCTCATTCTTTAAGTTATTGATCTGGCCTCTAACTTTTCCGGTCACTTTTTTGGTCATTCACATGCTTGCATATGCCAGGTTGGTCATTCACCAACCTGGTCCCTCGCTCTCTAGGTTATAATTCTGGTCACATGCTTCCACACCGTCTTGTTCATTCACAAGCTCTCTTGTGCGCTTTCTCTGTCACTTTTTTTAGTCGCTTACATACCTGGTTCCTTGCTCTATAAGTCAATCATTTGGTCACTCTCATGCCTGAAAACACTCTAGGTCATTCACTGACCTAGTCCTTTGCTCTCTAGGCAGATTTATAGTTTCACCTCCTATGAGTTAGTCTACGTGTGTTGTGTGTAATTTACTCTCTAGGTTGAGATTAATAAACTTAACTTTCTGTTGCTGTCATGTTTCAAATCGATGGTCTGTAAATATCAACCAATGGCCTGTGGCCCAATGTGGCCCGCACCCTCAAATCTAATTTTGTAAAAATTAAAGAAGTGCTGCACACTTTCAGATCACTTAAGTGACCCGAGATACTTTTAGGTCACTCAATCGGCCCGCGGCACATTACTAGATCTCCTCAGGCCAACAAAAGAAATTCCGTGTTTCTAAGTGCTGTATTCACTGAGATATTTGAATTTAAAAAAACGGAGGAAATTTGGGAAAGAACAGCATAAACTAACGGACAACACTTCTCTCCGGTTTTTGAATTCACATATATCAGTCAATATTGCACTCTTGGAAACATGGAATTTTTCTTTGCTGGGTTCAGAAAAGACAGAGCAACAACTTCCTAATTGGAAGTTATAAAACCTTTATGTGGCTAATTATTTGAAGGGGGTAAAAAAAGTTGGATTTTTTTTTAAATAATGTGATTCTTACGCATTCCCAAGAGATCAGCATGATCCATCCAGGGAATTTGTTAGTAAACATCCATGCCCGAACCGGGATTCGAACCCAGACCTACACAGTGAAAGCCTAGCTTCCCTAACTACTCGACTGCCAGGCGGCAGAGTAAAGTATGTGAGAGTGTGATAGAGCATATACAGTGGGACGTCCTTAGGGTTTTCCCCCCGACGATCTACTGTATATAGGTTCTATATCTCACTCTTACATAAGTTCCATCTTGGCTTTTTCGGTACATTCGGTAGAATATTCTCGAAGATCGTATTAGAAATAAAAGTATCTTTACCTTTTAAGCGGATATGGTGAGATATCTCGTTTTCATAAAAACCTCTCATTTTAGCATTGACAAGCCCAGATATTTTGTAAAAATGATTTCTCAATGGAAAACTTATTTCTATACCTCCTATAGTTTACACCAGCTGAAAATCGAAAGAAAACCTACTTTATTAAAAAAAAAAAAAAACCGGAATTTTGGAAGGGGGTTCAGTGATTTCTAATTGCCGCTTAAAGGGATAAATTTCCTCTTTGACGCAAGATGAGACGCATATGCTATTTCCACAGCAACAATATTGAAATTAGAGTTCTTATTGAAAACTAGAGTTCACGTTAATGCTGAGTTTTTGGAATCAGATGTCACAAAATTTCCCATAAAGTAAGGCCAACGCATTCAGGCGCGGATCCAGGACGTTGTGACGGGGCGGCGAATTGTGTAAATTCGTTTGGCCATCCCGTATTTTCAGGGACAGACAAATTTTTCGGCTCTTGGGAGAGGAGGTCGTTTCCCATCACCCCCTCCGTACCCTCCATATGACGATTAAAAAATTGAAAATATTTTTGTAAAACGAATTAAAATATCGAAAGAAAATACTTTTATATGCTATCAAATCAATATCTTAATTCAAAACGCTTTTTTTTTTAAGTTAGTAACTCAAAATTTCACTGGGAAGATTCCTTGTGCTCCTCGAAAGGTCGATCCTGTGTACGCTTTTGATGCGCCCCCGGGCAAAAGCAATTTTTTCGAGGTCCCCCATCTACCTGCCTTCCAATTTGCATACTTACTCTTGAAAATTGTAACTATAGATATAATTGTCACGAGATCCTCTCGGCACTTCCCTGAGGCATGGCCAGGTTATCCCATGCGTCGAAAAGGCGCCGAGTGAGCCAAATTATGCAGAACAAGGACATAAGGAGAACTCAATACGTGCAAATCTGCGAGTATACTCGTATATGGATCATAAGTGGATCAACTGCGTAGTTTGACCTACCGTAGAAGCAAAAGCAATGCTTCCAGATCTAGATTGCAAGCGAACTCAGAAAATATATCAAAAAAGAAAAGGCACCCGATGATGGCGATTAACTAAGGTACAGTACTTGTGGATAATATTGTGGCCATGCTAAGGTTCAGTGGTTCCTCCTGAAGCCGGTTCGGGAAATTCTAAAAAGCCGTCAATGGGAGAAAATACTGTTGAATGCTTTTAAAAGACTAGGTCGCCCTACGCGACCGCGTCACCCTTTTTGAGCGAGATAGACAAAACATTTCCTGAACATGTTAATCCAATGGGGCAATTCCAAATACGAGACCTGTATATTGTTTTTTTTTCACTTTTCGGCCAATAATTATGCATTATTTATCTTAAATTTTTTTTATAAAAATGAATACTTCCTTTCGTACAAGAAAAATACCTTTTTTTCAAAAACTTAAGAGGAACTATTTTTTTATAAAAACAACAATATACATTTCTAACATTATGTTTTGCATTTTCGTGAAGGCTTCCACTTCACTAGCAGCGAATTTTTCGCGAATTAATTAAAAAGAACTTTCAATGCAAGAAATAAAATAAAAATTAGAGGAAAAAAACCGATTTTTAATATTTTTTTCCAACATTATATATACAGCAATGCACACATACAAGTTTTTCAATAAACAATTTACAAACAGATCCACATAGAATAATTTGGAATATTAAAATCACAATGCACAAGAGCACTTATATATGTTTGCTATCAAATAATTACTTAGTTACAATGCAAACTTTTGTCTAGTATTTTATACAAAAACTCTAAATTAGAAGGGACATTTTTCCCTCCAACATATGCAATTATTCACAGCATATAAGAAATTCTTCAACATTTTCATTAGATTTATTTTCCTCATGACTAGTAATAATAATGCCATTTTTTCTCACATTGCAAAACAGGGGTGCCAGAAACTAACACCTTTTCCTCTAATTAAGACACTGTAATATTACATACATAGCTCAGCAGTAATCAACACATTTTGGAAAATGACCAGGTGGTGGCCCAAAATTTCAATAAAAGACTATTTCACAGGCGATACATTAGAATTTAAATGAACTTGAAACTATCCAAAAAAAAAAAAATTGTATTAAACTGACATTTTCATAATTATGCAGTTGAAGCTCAAGGGAGACCAGAGGTGCCAACACGAAGAAAACAGGGCATTGTGTATTCATTAATTGGGGAGTTGATATGGAAGAACATGTAAGTCACAAAAAATTGTACAGGACAATAAAAAATATCTGTAGGAAAGCCATAAACGCTCACTGACATCGCCCTCTTCGGAGAGCTGCAGAACTAAACTATTTCTTCTAGCGATTCACTCGCTTTAACATTCCACTGGCACGGCTTCGTATCATATTATCTACAAGAAAAATTTTGAATTTTTTGTGACTTTTTTGGGAGGCGGGGAGCTCAAATAACCTCAGCACCCAAGTTTCAGAGTGAAGGGGACAGCAGGGGCACAATAGCCCAGGTCAATAAGATACTTGCCTAAAGTACCAAAGGTGTCACAAGTTCAATATCCAGTTTATTATTGTCAGAAAACTTTCCTGACACAGGGGGTACACAAGATAATCCGACATGATAACAGAAAAACACAAGTACCACATCAGAAGGTTAATGCACCAACCTCTCGATGAGCATGAAAAAGGTTACTGTTCAGAATTGGCAATAAATTGTAAATCTCAATCTAATTAGCCCTTGTGTGCAGAAAATGATCAATGAAGGGGACAGCAAACATTTTTTGTCATCATTAAGAGTATGGAAAGTATGGGGAGGTTCAGATTGCGTTGTTGTTGATGGAAGTATATTTCCTTGATAGCATTAGAATGAATGATAAGCAAAATTGGGCACAGTAGCCCATGCCGATAAGATACTTGCATAAAGTACTGAAGGATGTTTAGACGTGTCGGGAGTTTGATACCCGGTTCATTATTCCTCTGTTCTGGAATCAGCATCACTGTAGAATTTTTTGACTTACAGAAACTGTAACTGATCATCAGTAATGAAACTGTTTCCCAATTATTTATATGGTATTGGCAAAACCTATTTTCATTAGAATTTGTTAGAAGAAACTGTTTCCAGAGGTTAAACAACACAATTTATATCAAGTGGTACACAATTTTCACAATGCATTCTGGCTGAACAATTAAAATAGGCATTGAATTATTAAAAATACTAAAAATTTACAATGATTTGTAAATTTTTAAGCTTTTTAACAATTTGTTGTATACCAGGCATATTCAGGAGTTTTCAAAATTTCAACTTTTTCCAATGTTATTTAAGACAAATAATCAATGCTATCAGAAAATATACCATTCCACCACACTTGATTACTAAGAGATAAAGGAGATTTAAATCCTTTACCAAAAGGATTCCTGCAATTTAACAAATCAAATAAGCGGTCAATTACTCTGATGAATTCAATAGTGGCTTCTGATCCAAGGAATGATGCATTTTTTGAATGCAACAAAACTTCCATTGCATCAGCAGTTCCACTGCTCAATGTCTGAGCAGCCAAAGAAACATTCATGATCTTATTTCGAAAATTTACATGGGCACCACCAAGCTTATTAGCAAACTTGAATCCTACTTCATCTTGAAGAGAATTCAAGGCTTTGATGTAAAGCCAATGTAAATTTCCAGTTTCTAAGGTCAACTGCTTCTCTTCCAATGTGTTTCTTGCTAATTTCAGCATATGGCACGGGTCAAACACTACATACACAGGCGCCCGATTGCTTGGATGCAAGAAGTATGTTTGGTAGTCTTCAACTGAAGTGCCACAACCAAATTTGCAACCCAAATGCTGAAAAGCACGAACATTGCACGAAGCACCATCAGCTGTAATTGACCATATTTTGACATTGATGTCGTGAAGTTTTGCCAGACTAACATTTATCAATTGGCATAAAACATCAGAATTGATCTTATCTACAAAAAAGTAGGCAATCGGTACTTTGAAGTTCTTGGTGAAAGACACAATGACAAAAACCAATGCCTCGGAAGCTAGGCAATGCTCTTGGCCATCCACTAACCCAGCACATTCAACATAACCAGAGTATTTGTGCCTGCTTTTGTCCCACGTAATTTGCTTCCTAATAGACAGAGAGTCAATTATTAGGGCACAATCCAGGGGAGTGCATCCTTGTGCAACATTTTCAACATATGAAAAAGCTTCACTCATGAAACCTGGGTAACATTTGGTAGAGCTCACCCATGATCTCAACATCGCTGGGTGGGGAAGGGTAAACTTTCTTCGCAAATAATTATAAGAACGAGGAGAATAAAAATATAATGTGAGAGCCAATTCTTTCATACACGATGTGTATCGTCTCCCACTTGGTTTCACATTTTTATTCCTCAGCTGATGTACTAAGAGTTGAAATGGGACATCTCCAAAAGTGTCTTTCAACAATGTAGCAGTTTGCGTGGGCATTCCACACACTTTTTGCGCCGTTGTTAAAATTGATGTGAGATCTAATATTTTGTTGTCCCTCCATTTCAATCTTTGCTGGAGAAGTTTTACTTTGCGCCTCAGTTCAGCTTTGGTAGGAGTACCTGACTTTGGCACTTCAGAACTAATCTGGCCTGGAAAATTAGTGCTATCCTCCATGGACAAAGCGACTGTAGCCAGTTCCGATAATGCTGTAGTAGCTGCTTCAAATTCATTTTGGCCAGCTGATTCATCAGTTTCTGCCATGTTTTCACGATGGGGAACAGCAGTTTTCAACCTTTTAGAAATCTGGAAAAAAAATCCTAATTAAAATATTAATTTCATATACAGTAAAACCTCTCCTAATTGTTATATTGAACCACTGGAAGAATATATATATATATATGTAATTATCTAGATTAACCCAGGCTCCTAGTGGTCAAATATACATTTAGAATAAAACGATGACTCATGAAAAGAAAGAATCAGTCAAATTTCAATAGCATTTAATATTTAAGATCATATGAAAAGAACGAGTTATACTTACACAAATAAAAAGTCAATTAAAAAAAACCATTTCCACGCATAAATCTGCATAAATACATAGACAGAATACTATATGTTCAATTATAATAATTTTAACTTGATATTGGAATAACTCTCTTTTAATCACTCTTTATACCTAATTTCGCCATCTGCCCCCTGTTAATTCCTCATAATTTAGGTACAATTAAACCTCCATAATTTACTTAAAATGTGGTAAGAATTTCTTTCCTACCTTTCCTCCATCCCTTTTGTCACGGATGATCACCGCTCCTGATGGGAAATCGATTACCATGTCAAAAAAACAAATTCTAAGTGCTACATCTTTTCTCAACTTGATTTCTAGCTTGCACTAATCAATCTACCTTAATTTTTCAAAGATTCCAAAAGTAAAGTTTTGAGGGGTACCAACCCCCTTTTTCAATTGGTAGTCCAGCTTCAAAGACAGATCCTTCCATTGGGTGATGAGGATTACGTAGGTACAAATTAGTATTAATATTAACATCATTGGTCAAGGTTCACCCCCCTACGATCTTTCGAAGCATATGGGAGGAAGACATTTTTTTCTGTGGGGGTATTTGCACAAGAAAAAAAGAGAAGGAAAAGAAAAGAAGAGAGGAAGCAAGAAAGTCAGAAAAGGCACATATTCCCAGGAAGGGATGCGTAAAATAAAAGAAATAAAGTCGTAAAGTCAATTGCCTGCAGGTGGCAATTACAATGATGAAGAGATAGGTTTCAGTATTATAGGGGAGAGAGAGAAAAGAAGAATACGGAGCGGCTATTACGCAATCTTTGAAGGGGCCCCTTAAGTAAGTGGCCATAAAATTAAGGAGTGTTGATGATGGAGGCAAAGAGCATGTTTTGTACATTTAAATGGCTAAAGTCCCCTTTTCTCTTATTATTATATTATATTGGGCAGGAAATTGCAACTCTCCGGCTTCATCTGATAGCGATGGCTATCGACGCCATAGCATAATGGCCACCTCCGAACTACTGCCACATTTTGTTGAAACCAAATTAGTCTCCGATCAGTTTAATCCAATTTATTTCCGAATGATCACTTGACGCAGAGTTGAAAAAATATGCATAGCGCAATGAGAAAAATAATTTTCAAGGCAGTCCCCCCCCCCCAAATTCTATGGGAAGATTATGTGTGTATGCTTTCTTTTCCTGGATATAAATGCTAGATGGGTGTTGAAAGCAGTGGAGAGAAAAAAAAAACAGATTATAGGGGACAACAGAAGACATGCTGTCAACACTAATCACAAGGGGGAATATACAAGCTGTCAGATTACTAGAAAAGCTTTATGTGGCACTCCCTACTTCAAGGGATGGGTCAATCCGAAAAATATACTTCGTAAATAGCAAATGAATAGAAATATCCAGGGTATAAATATTTTGGGAGGGATGTGTCAATGTTCTTTTCATAAGAACATCTTCAGCTATCGCACTAAACATAAAAATGCCCTGGAAAGACAACTTAATTTATTTCGGATGGTCCAGTTAGTGGCCGTTGTTGAGAGGTTTTACTGTAATTTTCCATTATAGTTTGCAAAAAATTAGTTTCTAATTCTGTGGTGTTTGGTCAGAACACAACTCCAAAATTACATTTTTAATATATAAGCATTTTCTTTGTCATTTAAAAATAAAAAATAAAGCATATACACAAATAAAAATAAAAATATCATACACAAGCATGTTGTTTAGCCGCATGCACACATTTGTGCATTTATCTCACTTATAACTAGTTACATTTAGCAAAACTTACTTTTATATCAAAAAAGCCATTTTTTGGAGATATCATGTTCTGACCAAACACCATAGAATTTCTAGGTGAAAAACAGAATTTACCAAAAATTTTGAAAATTATATATATATTTATAACTATATATGCCATATATAATTATTATATACATATTTTTTTCAATATAAAAGCTGTGTACTACGGTGCACAATGGCTATTTGATTGTTCGCCACATAACAGAATACAGTGGTTAATCAAATATTATGTGCCAGAGCTGTTGATAACCATTTAAGTGAGGCCGATTGTACTTAAAAATTGAAAAACACTTAAACAAGGAAAAAATACCAACTTAATATCTTACTGATGGAGGGCGTTCAATAAGTGATCGCGTCGCTTCTGCAACGGCTGTGGAAAATCAAATATAGTAGGAACAGCATCATCTTTCAAATAGCATTGAGAAGAAGACTTGTAGCTGTCAGTTGTGAAATGTTCAGCACAAAGAACCGATGCTTTAGTAGGATGCCAAGACTTTCTTTTCACAGCGTCCACCCATTGTTTAAGAACTTCTGGGTTTCGAAGAGGAAACCTTTATTTTAAAAAAAAGTGTATTCATTACCAGGCTTCAAGAAAGCAATAGAATCAATCAATCAATCATTGCTTGTAATAGCAGCGTAACAATGTGATAATTGTTTGATAATTATAATACATTGACAATATAATTAGATATTATAATCATAATTAACACTTTGTAATGATTATGATTTTGCGTATTTCGCTTTTCATATTTACGCAAAAACTGATGATGTAAATAATATTAATTGCATTTTACTACTCCTCATTCTCACATTATTTCTCCACCATTGTTTTTACTAGAAATAGAAAAGTTTAGGTCCTTTGTTTCTTTAATTTACAAGGGATAATTTTAGTTCTTTAAAGGCATTTTGTTTTTTTAGGACATAAATGCAATTTTTAATGAAGCATATTTCGTCAGTTTTTCCGTCATAAAAATTCTAACCCAAATAGTTATAAGCAATTTCTTCACGATTTCAAAATATATTTTGAAGTTTAAAATTCATGTGATATTAATTCGTTATTTTGAATTATGCTCATAAAACAAAAATTGAATGTGAAATGAAATCTACATGCATATAATTTTACAATTGTAGTATAGAAATAAATCCATCTTTTAATATAAAACCATGTGCACTTATGAAACTGAAGTTTATTTCCATCTTCCTTCAATTTTCCCCATCGGTTGGTGCAATTATAGGCAGAACACGATATCACCATTTCTATATGTGCAGATGGACAACTATACTAATGAAATATGAAAACAACGGAAAAAAATGCTGAAGATGGAAGATTCCCCCATTGTTTACATGCTGAAATAAGCAATGTTTTGCCTATTTCGCTCCGTCACACCCACTTTTGTATTCCTTGGCGGGGGCTCGCGCACGTCTGTATTATTGCATATAGGGAGTCTTCACTCCAGTTTACTTATAGCTCAGTGGCAACAGATATGTAATTGATCGCTATCTGGAGTGAAAGAAAGCCTTGCAGAAGATGCGATAATTAAATTTTGTTAAAAGGACCTAATTAGTCATAGCGACCTCAAAAGTCAATGAAGATTTGATTGTTTATTTACGTTGTTAGCTTATCAACAATGCAGACATGGCGTCCTCCGATCTCCGCAAAGATATACAAAAAAACCATGCAAAGTCGTGCGTTCCCGTGAATTTGTTAATTCGGCAGTCCAGCAAAAAGTTTTAGCGCATCTAGTGCGAACAGTGCCATCGGCAGCAGGCGTTCCTCCCATTTGGTCATGGTTGGTGAGTGGAGCCTTCTGAGACTGTATGGAGGATGGCTCGGTGATTGGATATGCGGTGGCCAGTGGCTTCGAAAATGGTGTGTTTTTTGAAATTCTTCACCGAAACTCTGCGGAAAAACAACACCGAAGTGACTGTCTTCTTTGACGGGATGTCTGACTCCATCCACATTAAAGACTGGCAACATGAACAAGCATCCATCAAGGAGAAGATGAAACAAGTTCAGGAACACTTGTCACTCAACACCCCCCCCCCCACCTAAACAGCTTTGGGTGCGACCGAACGGCCTGTAGGGGGGTCTGAGGATCGTGCTAAAATGGCTGGGAGTGAATGTCGTCCAGTAAGTGAACGACCACAATCTAGAGGTCATGAAGTTTGTCAAGAAACATTAATGCCAAGGAGTGATATCAGATGATCCAGAATACCTGGAGTTTGATCCTCCCAGATTATTTTCATCGGGGAGGTTACAGATGACCCACGATGGCCCTGCGCAGGCTGTAGAATTCGTCATGGATAAAATTGAGAGGGCTTTAAACCTGAAACGAGCCAGAATCCTCATCGTGGCCTCGCTTCTCGAGAATCGCATCATGTCTGCCAAAGATTTGACAGAATTTCATAGAAGGTTATGCAGCGAGATGAAGAAAGGCCAGTCGGATTTTGTCGTCATCAAAGCCGTTGTTAATTACGTCCGTCTTTTGCGATCCGTCGATGATCTGGACCTGATCTCCAAAATGGTTTTTGGTGATGGCAAGTTGGAGGTGAAAGAGAAATTCAAGGAAGCCGTCCTGCACTATTCTCTTCGTGAGCCTTAACAGACCACAAAGACAGCGACAAATCCACCCAGTGTTGGGGAAGCGGCAGCGGCTGTTGATTTAGATGAGACCAGATACCATCAACTGCCAATTGAATGCAATAGTGATACTTTGTCGCAAATATTTTCTATAAAATGTGATATTGGTAGCATTGAATCAACGTCTTCTAACGATCAGTGTTTGGCGACTGTCACACCTCGTGGTATGAAGCGCATGTGCAGCACCACCGATAACCTGCTGTTACAGAAGAAACTCAAGTCCCTGAAAGACCTGTCCTTGGAGAAGCCATCTGTCCCTGTCGAGGTAATGCAATACACCCATGAGTGTCATCGGAACGGACTCTCAGATCCAGCAATTTATCGAGTTCTGTCAACAGGTGACTATTTGGTTCCGGTTGGTTTTGAAGACATCACTAATTCGCAACTACCTTGTCCTGGAATGTTCTTCCGGTCACTTCGACAGAGAGCGTACGCATTGCTCTTTAATTACCAGCATGAGGATCGATACAGCAGCGTTGCTGATCCCCTTTCAGCCACGGTCATCAGAGAATGAATCTGGAGGAACGACGACAAGTTTGTGAAAGCTGAGATTGTACAGCCAATAGCTATGGATTGGCCCGTCCCATCAATCAACAGACTGTGGTTCGATGCTGAACTTAGTGACATTAAATTAAAAGCATTTCTTACTTGCATGAGAAGTAACACTTGTCTAATGTCGGATAGAAATTATGTGCCAAAAAAATTCATGATGTTATGTACCATTCTTAGATACATTCTCACCAATCCGCAGTGTGTCTTTCTTCAGCAGTTCGAACTCTTGGCATTTCTAGTCCAGGCTGTTGATCCTCGTCGTTGTGGTGATGACATTTGCAGAATAGAAAAGCTCCATTTGCCTGTGATGACTGCCCACGGAGTGCTCCTGGCATCTTTATTTATGCAGGGAGTTGAAAATGCAATGTTTGCAAATGAAGTGTGTGGGATCCCTATATCACGGGAGGTGTGTCTTCCAAGTACATATTTTGATGGAAAGCTGCTCCATGATATACTTCTCAAGGCCAGTGCTGGTAAGACCTTGATCGACCTCTGTGCAAGTATGAATGACATGACTCTGGTGGAACGAATGCAAACCGCCATTGTCGAAGACATTCGGGTGTCAACAGCACCAATCGCTTTACTCGATTCCACACCACCAACAACAAAAAAGAAAGTTGACTAATAGTGGTGGGCTCGTGGAGACTGTGCAGAACCAGAGCCTCTCTGTCAGCAGTCCAAGATTGTGTATGGACCACTGAGAAATTTGAACGCCAAACGTTCTCATGAGAGACTAGAGTTGAAATTCTCCGCCACAATTTCAACAAATGAAACTGATCGATAGCTGTGAACTGGTAGACTGTTTGGCATCAGAACCATGGCAAGAACAGCTTATGTTTATTTTTGTTTCCAGATGCATACGTCATGTATTTTTGCGTGGGATTTTTACATTCATGATTATATGATTATTATTTGATGTGGTTGTGTCTTGGTTTTATTGTGTTTAGATTTAATATCCATTTCTTCTACATGGAAATTCCTGTCATGTTCAATACAGACTAGAATAGCACCTGGAGATCTTATTAGACAGGGTCTTACACTTTGCTAGAAAAAAGGGCTCATGTCTTGCAAACTTTAGTGTTAACTTATGTCATGATCATTCCTGATGGAACCGGATGTTCTTTACGAAATCTAAATAGCTTAATTGGGTTATCTGCGACTCATTTATATGTATTGTTTATGATAGCTGTTATAATTCAAAAATGGAATACAGATGACATGCGAGCACCATCAACATAACATCAAAAGAACAGTGCCTGACAGCCACGAGCATTGAGAATTCAGTGTAATTTGTCTGAATTGGGAATTCATGGGCATGGGCTGAGAGGACAAGTCCACTTTTCAGTGGGAAAATTTGTGAATTTTTTATTTTGTTTTTTGTTATGAATTTAAACATACTTGACACAGAAATAAGGCCTGTAGACAAGCTGAGTAAAGTACCAGCAAGTGGCTGGATAAGCATAGAATGAGAATGAAAAGCTATCCTATGCATTTCCTCCACTTACTAGTGGCTACTCACTATTGCGATGGATGTCCTGTAATGCAGAAGCATACACATTCTAGTGACCTGACTCAGCGAATGTTAATAGATAGTAATGATAATAGTCATATAATGATGTTTAGTATTGTTTAACATTCTTATATACAAGTCAAGAAAGAGTTTAGTGACTTTGAATTCTAAAAAAAGAAATTTGTTAATGCCTTCAAAGTCATTAAATGCCCTATCAGGAGCGTCTCGAAGGCTGTCAACAGATGTGTCAAGCCACATGTTCAGTGGCGCGCGCAAAGTAAAATTTAATTTAATTTTAATATTTTTTAAATTAGATTTAATAACGTGATCCTTATGTATTCCCAAGGGATCAGCATGATCTGTCTAGGAAATTTGTTAGTGCTAGTAGTTCAAATCAGGATTCGAACCCAAACCTGCACGGTCAGAGGCTAGTTTCCTAACCACTGGACTGTCAGGCATCGGCAGCTATGTGCCTTAACGTGTACAATACCATGAAGGGGTAAGAAAGAGTAGACTCACCATCCTCCATCTTTGAGGGAAAGAAGGTTTACGGTTTTGGTCAGCTCGTGGAAAGATCTTAGAAGAGTGCAAGAATTCCCCTGGTAAATGTAACGTCTCACCATAGACGAGTTCTGCAGGACTGGCTCCAACATCTTCCTTGAGGCTGCAGCTGATTCCAAGTAAGACGGATGGCAATGCTTTTGTCCAGCTACTGGTCTGAAGACACATGATGGAAGCCTTTAGCTGTCTGTGGAATCGCTCAATCATCTCGTTAGCAGCTGGATGGTATGCAGTGGTTTTTGTTCTCTCCGTGCCCAGTAGACGAGTGAAAGAAAGGAACAGCTCAGATTAGAATTGTGCACCACGGTCAGTAGTAACAACCTCTGAGACACCGAATCATGAAATCCATCCTGCAAAGAAAACTTCAGAAACAGATTCAGCAGTTTGATTAACCATAGGAAACACCTCAGGCCACCGAGTAAATCTGTAAACGCATGTGAGACAGTACGTGTAGCCTTGTGAAGGTGGCAAAGGATCAACGATGTCAATGTGGATGTTCCTGAACCGAGATTTGGATAATAGGAACTGTCTGAGTAGTGACTTGACATGTCTGCTGACCTTGCTCTTCTGACAAGTCATGCAACATTTAGCAAAATGCATGCAGTCTTTTTCCAAAGATGGCTATATGAATCTGCTTTTCACCTACTTTGTTGTAGCACAATCACTTGAGTGTGACAGCGAATGTATAGAGTGGAAAACAGCTTTTCGAAAGCTTTCTGGTACAAGAGGTTGAATAACGCCAATTGCGATGTCACATTGAAGATCAGGACCATCAGAAGAAAGAGCAAACGGTTTCATGTCTAGTCCGGAACTGTCAAGCTGTAATGAATGCAAACTTTCATCACGTTGCTGTTCCTGTGCCATCAGGTGATAGTCAATATTACCGGGCATTTTTACAAATACAAATACAAATACAAATACAACGCCACAACAGGCAAAATGCCCAACGAGGTGGCTGATAAAAAGATGCTCATAAAAATATGGTTGTCATATGTTTCAAAAATACAGCAACCCAATTAAAAATGCAATTAACACAAATTACAAACACTTTACGTTTATGACTACCATGTGAGAAAATGCATCAGCAATACTGTTTTGCTCACCAGAAATGTGCTGTATGTTAGTGGAAAATTAGGATATGTATTCAAGTTGTCATAGCTGCCTGGGAGAGCACTTGTCTGTCTTCTGGCAGAAGGCATAGGTCAGAGGCTTATGGTCACAGAATATGGTGAACTGCCTGCCCTCCAAGAAATGACAAGTGTTAAACAGCAGAATAGATTCCCAGCAATTCTCGGTCATAAACACTGTAGTTCTTTTCCGTTGCAGTAAACTTGCGAGAGAAGAAAGCAATGGGCTCAACTGAAGTGGAGTGCTTTTGATTCAGCACCGCTCCAAGACTTGTGTCTGAGGCATCGGTCATAAGAACCAGTTCGGCATCTTGCTTAGGGTAAGCCAACATTGCAGAATTAGCAATCATGTCCTTACAAGTCTGAAAATCCTTTTCAGTTGCAGGAGTCCAAGCAATAGGAGTCTTGTCCTTTTTTCTTCTTACTTTTCACCAGGTCGTGGAGTGCAGATTGCTTTTCGGCTGCTTGGTCCAAAAACCTATGGTAAAAATTTATGAGAGCCAAGAAGCACCTCAAATCGTACACAGTGGTAGGCTTTGGATACTCGGTGATAGCACTAACCTCATCAGGTAATTGTGATATACCTATCGAAGATATGAGGTAACCAAGGAACGGCAATTCGGTTTGGCCAAACACACAATTACTGACGTTGAGAATAATGCGATACTTGTTGAGACGTTCACAAATTTTACGCAAGTCCTGCAGATGTGTGGTTTCGTCTTCGCTAGCCACTAGAATGTCATCAAAGTAAACATAGCAATTGAGACCACGAACAACTTCATCTTAACTTGTTGGAAATTCTGGCCCGCATTTCTTAAACCGTAGGTCATGCGAATATATTCGAAGAGTCCTAATGGAGTGATGAAAGCTGTTTTTTGAACATACTTTTCGTTGACAGGAATTTGATTGTACGCTCTCACAAGGTCCAGTTTGGAGAAATTTTCTTTCCACTGAGCTCCATGCCAAAATCTTGGATGTGTGGCAGTGGATAAAGGTCTGGTATTGTAACAGCGTTGAGTCTACGGAAGTCACCACAGACACGACAGGACCGATATTTTTTTCTTCACGAGATGAATGGGAATTGCCCAAGGACTTGAAGATGGGCGAACAATACCCAGGAAATGCAACCCAGTGTTACGATCCGGAATGAATAAGCGGCAGTTGAAGTGGCTAACATCAGATGCCGCTGGTTCTGATGAGCCTGCACGTTTCCCAAAAAATTACAGGGGCTGATGCACTTGCGAGCCTTTGCAGTAAAACATCTATGATACCAACAGAGACATTCGGGGGAAACACTGTTTTGTGAACTGTTTCTGTTTCTTGAGTTTGAACTACTTCGGTGCTGAAAGTTTGTCAGTGAAGGCCCTCACGACAAGAACTCAATTTGTTCGGTAAGAGCTTCCAGTTTCTTTTCGAGGTTTTGAATGACTGTGTTGGTAGAAGCAGCAGCGATAACTGGTGAAAAATCGGTGACTTAGGCAATTTTGTCAGCCACTAATGCCAACTCTGTCAGTTAATCCTTGCTGGCCGACAAGATTTGCTGCATGTTGACCGGCAGTCGATGTAAAAACAACAATCTCAAAACATGATCTTGAGCTAGATCCTTCATTTGCTGCAATAGCTGAGAAGATTTCTTATCACCAAGCTGGAAGTCCTGAAGGAGAGAGCGTAATCGAGAATTTTCGGATTCGGCATATTGGTTGATTATACGACCTTTCAACGTTTCATAAGTACCTTCGTCTGGAGGGTTGCGAACAATGTCACTAACGGAAAGCAATACACTGTTATCCAATACAGTGATGACGTTGTGAAATTTCGTTTTGTCGTCAGTGATGCCAGAAACCCGAAATTGAGATTCGACTTGAATAAACCATATTTAAGCATTTTCCAAAAGGGAGGCGTGCAAAATGTGATACAAGCAAGTTCAGTTTGAGGCGGCATTGCCATAGTTGAACTTGCCAGAGTTTGACCAATGAGACCAGGTGACACCTCTGTCGGGAGGAACCTACAGTATTAAGGAATCATAAATTAAAACAATATAGACGACTGATTAATTTTGATGAGACATTAGCAGCATGACATGCAGTCTTGTCTAGTGACTGGAAGACCCCACCCTCCAGCAGAAAGACTAAGCGGACAAACTAGCCCATACCGGAACGCTAGCAAGACCTTCTGTGGTTTCCGGTAGTTAAGCGGTCCCAGGGGTCTGAAGGTAAGAATTCTCATTTGATATTAAGATTTAGTATTAAAAACTTGACTCGGAGGCTGTCATGTTACACTGGCCTGAGATTGGCTGCTAGCATTGAGTGAGAAGCCATCTTTTCTCACCCAGATGCCATTTCGTTTACTCATGTGGGGACGCTAGGTTAGGTCGCTTGTTAATGGTTTTTTTTAGGCTAATCTCTAAAATTATCAAAAAGGTGCTTTTTAGAACCAAATAAAATTCTCTGCACAGCTTGAGGGGTTATATTTATTAGATATATGTCTCGGTATCCAAAATTTTATTGCAGGTATGACGTTGGTAAAATGAACATAAGAACGGCAATCTATATGTAGTTTTCCGAAAGATAACAGGTAAGTCAAAAATCGCTCCAATTTCCTATATACAGACGTGCCAACTTCTGAAATCTAGAAATCCGGAGATTCTCCTGAGTGGGGGGGGGGGGGGGCCTGCACTCATAGACTCAATCAAAAAAAAAATTCATAAAAAAAGTTTTCGAAAAAAAAAATATTTTTTTAAATAAAAAGTTACATACCCCCCCCCCCCCAAAGCAGGTTCTGCATTGCCCCTGAGCAGAATATAATTCCATGTCGGTCTTTCCATGCAGAGAAATCACATCTACATACTGTTCATAAAGTATAAGTGTTTCCTTTCATGGATGCTATCAGTGATTGATAATTTTGGGTATACGAACTCTTAAAAGCTTTATATAGCTTAAAGTTTTATATTTTCTTTCTGAAGATGTTTAATCGGAAGCGAAGAAACAATTTTAAAAAATTCAAATTACAAAGCTGCAGACGAAAAAACGTGTTTACAGCATGGCTGTTAATGGAATATAATAACGATTATACAGGGATTTCGGCAACTAAGGTCATGCCCCTGATAAATGATTGCTGATAAACGCTACGAAAACGAAGTCGCGTCTTTACTAGTTGCTTAAATGCGGTCACAGAGACTTTTTTTAAGGCTGCTTGATGGAAATGACTACGCTGTCCTCTATGGGTGTTTTACCTAATGATGATAGTAATCATTGACGCCACGACCACGTGAAAGCTTGCGTAAAATCTAATTTTTTGCCAAAATCTAGAGAAATTTTAACAAATCCGGAGAGCGGGAGGAAGGATGAAAAATCCGGAGTCTCCCGCCTAAATTGGGAGAATTGGCAGGTCTGCATTAGTCAAACGAGCTCAACTTTGGAAATTTATAGATTCAATTCAATTATATTAATTCATACTACTTTATCTTAATTTTTCTCCCCATTCCAAAATCATGAGAAATTTTGCAAAGCCTAAGGTAAGGTCCTTTTGATTGCAGTCAATTTTTTTTCAGTTTCATGCCAAAAACTGCTCTAATAATAAAATAATAGTTCAAGGCCATCAAATTTATTGAAAGAAATTAAAAAATAAACTTATTAGGCCAGGAATAATTAAAATTACTATACAAGTTAATAAAAAAACACACAAAAGGAGTACAAAAAACGATTTGCCCTCATTCTTTTAAGATTCTTAATTAATAAGCTTTTGTATTCATTTTTTAATGATTGAAATCATTTCTGGCTTTCTGTTTTGGAAACTGCCTTTTCTGGGTTGCAATACCGATCAAAATATTATCCTTAAACAATGAAATTATTTTCATGATTTTCACACTAATTATTAGAGTATGCTTAGTTCACTATTTTAGAAAAACATAAGACCATGTTGTACTTTCTCTTATCTTAGATTTGGGCCTAAAGGCAGGAAAGACTTTTGGCGTGCCACCATGTTATAAATTTATGGTGTAAAAAACACACACATACAAAATAAGATAACATAAAATAAGATTTGGAAGTACCCTTTATATAAATTTTGCATGAAAATTTATAAAGGGTACTTGCATAAAAGTGACCCCTTAAGCAGAGTGTGAAGACGCATTATCAGGAGTTAAATAAGGCGGCCACAGGAATGAGGAAAAGTGATCCAAAAAGTGGAGTGACACGTGATCCAGGTGACCCATTAATAATTAATAAGGTCTAACTGTATTAACAAATACACTGAAGAGCCAAAAAAACTGGTACACCTGCCTAATATTGTGTAGGGCCCCGCGAGCCCGCAGAAGTGCTGCAACATGACGTGGCATGGACTCGACTAATGTCTGAAGTAATGCTGGAGGTAATTGACACCATAAATCCGTAGGAGTAAGAGGGGGTGGAGATCTCTTCTGAACAGCACGTTGCAAGGCATCCCAGATATGTTCAATAATGTTCATGTCTGGGGATTTAGGTGGCCAGCGGAAGTGTCTAAAGTCAGAAGAGTGTTCTTGGAGCCACTTTGTAACAATTCTGGACGTGTGGGGTAGTGCATTGTCCTGCTGAAATTGCCCAAGTCCGTCGGAATGCACAATGGACATGAATGGGTGCAGGTGATCAGACAGGATGCTTACGTACCTGTCACCTGTCAGAGTTGTATCTAGACGTATCAGGGGTCCCATATCACGCCAACTGCACATGCCCCATACCATCACAGAGCCTCCACCTGCTTGAACAGTCCCCTGTTGACATGTAGGGTCCATGGATTCATGAGGTTGTCTCCATACCCGTACACGTCCATCAGCTCGAAGCAATTGGAACCGAGACTCGTCAGACCAGGCAACGTGTTTCCAGTCCTCAACACGGTGTTGTCGGGCCCAGGTGAGGCGTAAAGCTTTGTGTCGTGCAGTCATCAAGGGTACACGAGTGGGCCATATCGAAAGCCCATATCGATTATGTTTCGTTGAATGGTTCGCACGCTGACACTTGTTGATAACCCAGCATAGAAATCTGCAGCAATTTGTGGAAGGGTTGCATGTCTGTCACGTTTAATGATTCTCATCAGTCATCGTTGGTCCCGTTCTTGCATGATCTTTTTCCGGCCACAGCGATGTCATAGATTTAATTTTTACCGGATTCCTGATATACACGGTACACTCGTGAAATGGTCGTACGTGAAAATCCAAATTTCATCGTTACCTCTGAGATGCTATGTCCCATCTCTCGTGCGCCGACTATAACACCACATTCAAACTCACTTAAATCTCGATAACCTGCCATTGTAGCAGCAGTAACCGATCTAACAACTATGCCAGACACTTGTTGTGTTATATAGGCGTTGCCGACCGCAGCGCGTACTCCGATTGGTTCCATATCTCTTTATTTGCATACGCATGCCTGTACCAGCTTTTTTGGCTCTTCAGTTTATATAACAATAAAGTGTAAATCTCTAACTATCAAAGAATTCAGCATAAAATCAAAACCTTCAAAATAATGAAATAAAATTTTGAATAAAAAAATTAAATTACCAAGAGCCCATAAATATCAGCAATTTTTTATTTATTAAATGATAACAAAAAAGCAGAGGAAAGGAATTTTCAAAAAATCCACATATTACTTACTTGCACTTGTTCATCAATCAATCTGTTCTCAACCGGAAAAGGCTGTATATTCGAGTCTGCATAAAATGCGAACTGTGGTTCAACTGGTGTGAAGGCAGGAACATCAACAAGCAAATATTCAATGGGAAGCGGCCTTGCTAGACGGGAAATCTCATGCCCATAGCCATCTTTGTCCTGTAAGGTATAAATAATGTCATGTTATAGATATAAATTAGGATAAGTAAGATTATTGTACGATATTTCAAGTCAAAATCCTTCAACTCTTATGAGCAGCTTAGCATATTCGCTTTGTCTGACTAATGCCATGTGATCACAACTACAAAACTGTTCATTTTTCTCTCAATTCAGTGTAAGGCCATCTTAATGAGTTCAGAACCAGACTTTTTTGTCAATATTTTAATTCATAAAAGGTCAAATTTAAAAATATATATGAAAACTGTCAATAGTTACGTCCCGTTCCCCCCATTTATAGCATAAGCCCATGAAAGACTCTCTCATCTTCCTGTTGCAAGTCAATGCAAGCAAGAATTCGAAAGTAATGCCCTTTCTACCATTTAAAAAATACTCAAGCTTTTGCATACAAAATTTTCAAAATGAAATGTAAGGAGTTTTTAAGGACTTTTTAAGGAGTCATGGCAAACTTCATAACTTACAACTTTTACAGCAAAAAAGGGGCGGGGCACATATGCAAATTTATTTTTAATTTGCAAACAAACTTTCCCTCTTCTCAAAAATATAGATGTAGAAGTGGTTCAAAAATTACAAGTTTTGATTTGTTACCCAGCATCATAAGAATTCATAAAATAATCAATCCACATACATGCTTTCTGCCGTCACCAAAGTGTTCTAAAACCTTCAAGCATTAGTCAAAAATATAACTCATAACAGCATCACATAAATTATAAAAATTCTAAAAGTGATATTCATTCCCCCTCCAATTATTCAAAATAAAAACCACAGCCAACAAAGATTTTTCTTACAAAATTATTTATATTTGCAGCAACTCTAGGCACACACACACACTTCCAGCACAACTTCCTAGATAGTAAATTGCCCATAGATGGTAATAGACCTGAGTTGTGCTTGGTTTGAAAGAAAGAAAAAAAGCCCCCCCCCCTCCCCCCGGAAATCACTCACTCAAACAATCTGGGAATGTGCTGCGGGCCGCTCAATTGAAGTAAGAATTTGCCACGAGCCACTTGAGGCAGGCCACATTTAGGCCATGTGTTGAGCACATGTATGCTTTAAAATAAGGGGCTGTTCAAGTATTATGTCAGCAAATTTTCAGTAATTTTTGACTCACTCCTCGTCAGAAAAAGTCAGGAAAACTCTCCCCCTCCCCTGTCAGCGCTCTGCTCCCTTCCTCCTAACGCTTATTGGTGGAATCTGAATCTGAATTGGGGGCTTCCCCCCAGATGATCAAAAATTTATTTTTTTAATCCACAAAATATTTTTTAAAAGAATTGTAAAAATATTTTTTACAATATCGAAACAAAATATCTTTGAATGTTATTATAATCAATTTTTGTTAATTTCAATAATATTTGAAGGCTAAGAACCCAAAATTGCTCAAGAAATTCATTGCGATCCTACCTCTCTAAGCCCTTGGTAACCCTTGACCCGCGGTAAACATTCGGTCTGTGCGGACCAAATGTGGCCATGGCGTTATGATGTGGCCTGTCCCTAAATCTATTTTTGTAACAATGAACCAAGTGACACATTTACAGATCGCTTAAGTGACTCGTGGCACAATTCCAGACCATTTAAGCGATCTGTGGCACATTAAGCGATCCCTTGAGTGACATGCGACAAAGTTTTAGAGCATTGGTCCTGCCACCAGTGCGGTTCTACGTCACTCAAGTTATCCGCGGCACATTTCCAGATTACTTAAGTGATCTGCGGCATAATCACGGATCACTTATATGACGCGCGGCAGAGCTCCAGAGCATTTGGATCCGCTAAGTATTTGAAGATCACTAGAGTGGCTCTGTAGGGGACTCAATAGGGAGAATGTTAGTTCGGGTGCCCACAAACTAGTGAAAAGTTTTACTAGTTTTTCGCGCACTGAGTAAGACACCATTAAGAATATTTCATATTTTTTATAAAGGGTGGTTGATTTGACGTAAGAATAATCCAACCCCCCCCCCCTCATCAAGTCAGCAAATCGAAAATCCCCCATCCATGCTGACGTAATACTTGAATGACCCCTAACATAAAGATATCCGAAAGTTATTTTCTGAAGGTTAAAAAAAGTGGGTTCAGCTATAGCGGCTGATCCTCCCCTCCTGTAAAACAAGACGTGGCTTGGGCAGTCTCTTTTAAAAGCCGGGTTTACTAGCAGGTTTTCTATGCCGCGCACAACGTGAATCACCCAGCGCGACACACCGTCTCTTCATCAATATGAAAAGCAGTAAGACTGTTTTCCTACAAAGCACAATACGGCTCACGACAGCACTTTACGTCGGGCGTGATTGGCAGACTGCTTCTGGAGGAGTTAAGCGTTGTGTGCCGCGCGTTTCACAGCGATCTTCCCTTCATTTTCGTGTTGTGTCTCTTCCCTTTAAACCGGAGCATGCAGCCGATAGAGTATATGACGCCAGGGTCATATACTATATAGCCGTCCTGAGCCGATGCGCCACGCTTGGAAATCGCTAATGCGTAACGTCATTATGTAACTCATTTCCGCCGACACGAAATGATCCAGTTAGCTTCACGCGGCGCAAAAAGCCTACTCCTAGGAAAACCTGGCTTCAGGGATGAATGCTCGTTACGGGATCCCGGGAGAGATAAACCCATTGTCTCTCATAGAATCTCTTGTGTGTGGATAGAGCCTGCTCCTCTTTTTTTTTGCCTTTTTATTTACGGCAACCAATCTGCGAAACAGATTCGCTTTCCCCACTGGACTTCAGTTTTTAGCACTTTAAGGCGCGGCGGTGAAAAGATACGCTTGTCGTCGTCCCTTACTCCAGTGGAACTGAAATTTTTTTTACTTTCTTCTTTTTCAGTAGCGAGTTGTAATGTGAATAAAACTGCGGAAAGCAGAGACATTTTGCGGTTTCTCGGAATTTTCGTAGTGAGATATTGGCTGTAAGCAAATGGGAAGGAGGGATAAAATAGGAATAGTAGGAGAGAATTGCAGTAAAAAAAAAGACGATTGCGGCGAAAGTAGGAAAATAGTAGGAAAAATAGGAAAGCTGCGAGGTCTGCACTCAGTATACTTCGTAATATAGGAGGTTCGAGACATCGTTTTGCCGCATAAGTAAAAACTTAAAAAAACTTTTCTCACCACTGGGCATGGGGGAATTTTTGGCTACTGGTTCAGCGGAGTGATGTCGTTCTACAGACCATCGATTTCCAACGCTGACCAGTTTGCGACATAGGCAGGAAAACACGTCAAAACTAGCGATTCGGTAAACAATAATATTTTTAGAAGCAAAAGCGTATAATCGTATTAATTTACTAAATACGACAAAATCGTAACAGTTGGCAGGTATGCACCACCATTGGATGTTCCAATCCCATCCCCTGCTTTCACATTTCCTATTACAAAGGGAGAGAGCGTTTTTTTTTTCTCTTTTCTTCCTCTTTATATTCAGGGGAAGCTTCCTCTTATTTTCCTAGGCAATGCTATTCATCACCATGGGGAATGCCTATTCTAAGAAAGATCAATCCTTCAGAGAAAAAAAAAAAGGACTTTTTCAGGCGTGGCTGCAAAAAGTAAGGAGTTATAAGGGCCCTTCCAGAGGGAAATGAAAAGTTAGGAGTTTGTAAGGATGTGTGAACCCTGTTTTGATATGAAATATGAAGTAAAGATATAATACAATAATATACAGTATAATGAAAAAAACCTAAAACAAACAAATCATCTAAACAAACATTATCACTGAAAGGAATCACAGCTGACATGTGGAGTGAATCATTTGAGTTTCCATGATTTTCACAGGGAATATTTGCTTTGATGTACAAGTGTTTGGAATTGCGAGCATGTTTATGGAATGAAATATGCTCAGAAAGAGAAGTTCTACTGCATTCCTCATCATCATCAACCATTTTCATTCCACTGCTGGATGAAGGTCTCCTCTACATTTTTCCATTTCACTGTCTGATGCTTTAGCCATCCAGTTGCCTCCAGCCACTTTTCTGATCTCGTCAATCTACCTGGCGTAGGGACACAACTATGGATAACTAACCTACACTTCACAGTTGGTGGGATTTTTAATCAGAGTTCATTTTAAATTAGCACGAAATCTGCAAAAATAAATTTTTGTGAGCAATACTCACAGAAGATTAAAGAGAATAGTTACAGAAAATGGACAATCTTGAATGATGAAGACATCATATGCTGCACAATCGGTCGTAACTTTCTGGATAACCTATGTAGATGGTCTACCTAACAGTTATGATGTGACTAGATTATTAAAATAAAAAAATAATTCAAATTATTATAAAAAGAAAATACCTATAATGTAAGAGATAAGTATGTGTTAATGTTGTTGCAGAACCACACCCTGCAGTTTGGGAGTAACTACTTCACGAAACACCAATTCTGGCCATATCGCTATATTGCAATTTACTGCCATTAATGAGATGGGTTGGAAATGAAGGCTCTGTCTATCGGTGGTCACTTCAAGTTTGTTAGGGAAAATATCTTATCTATATCCTCCCTCGGATTCAAACCCTGGACCGTGATAGCAACCTTCACGATGGTAGACGAGCATCTTACCACCATGCCACTCAGGTGCTAGTAACTGGTCCAAAAAATAGAATTTGAAGTCATGTTTTATAGAGCCAATAAGGAATAACATATCATGAATTGCAGTGCACACATGCAACAAAGATCACTCGCAACATCAAGTAATGAACTGGATTTTTTAAATGCTGGTTTAGGAAAACATCTTTTAAAAAGAAAGGCCAGTTAAGAGAGATGTCCTACCGTGTTTTAGACTAAACTGTCATTCCTACTTAAAAAAATTAGTTGGTCAAGAAAACTGTATTAATTACCTTCTAAAATACATCAGGAACATACTGCTCATTTGTAGATTCTTTGACATAACCAAGTTGTGGAGCATCTAGTGTTGGAACCAAGCATTTGTCTCGCACAAGAGCCATACACTGATTTGATACCTGATAGCCCTCCATATGAACATGGTTATCCATATCGCCTGTAATTTGAATGAGAAACATTATTACACAGTATTCACAAAAATGGATTAGGTACAAGGAAGAATTAATTATCCATAACCATGTACATGAAAAAATAAAGCATTTCAGTTTTATGGACAATTCTTTATTTTATCAAGAATATATATCACAATATTCTGTACCAGTATGTTGCATAAATTATGAAACTGACATGCTCTTGTGTTACAAAAAAAAAAAAAGACAACAAAATACAGTCTATGCCACGTAATGTGATCACGTAGGGACTTGGAGTTTCTGATAACAATAATTGAATGATAACTGTATCTGAAAAAATCCTGTTCACAAGTACAGTGACCATAGACCCAGTTTGCTTGAATAGGACATACAGCAAACAGGTGTAGCATATGCCGCCAAGCCACAGATGTTTGGCAAGATGTAAGCTTGCTACGCGAGAAACTTCCCATATACACACACTTCCGCTTGCTGTCACCGCGGAAAGAACATGCGCAACAGCCATCTTCAAATTATGTTATGTTTATCAATTTTATTCTAATGAATATTTTATTTTAGTGAAACTCGCATGATCATTATTCTATAAACTCCTCCATCAGGATACCGGTATTGGTAAAACAGTTGTCCTGTTTTTCTTTCCCACATAATTTGTTCCAAAATGTTCAATCATTCAATTTTTCTTATTCTATCTTAAAACAGGACCTCTTTTTTTCCCATAAGCTAATATTTTGCATTTTTATTAATCATCCACGTGAGGCATTAGAGTGAAATTGTGTAATGTATATCACAAAATTACGATATTTTTTTTTAATGTACACAATACGTTTCAGATAGATAGATAAAATAGATCCCTTGAGAAACTCTCAGAAAAAGAAATTTAAATCCGGCCATGTGAAAGAAACTAATCAAGAACTGGAAGAAATTACTTCTTTTTTTTTTGTCATACAGTTGCCTTCATTATAGGGAAACCATTGCAAAATAATCCCACTTCTGCACATGGATCACAGCGAAAACTATGGACTGATAATGACATTAAGTACAGAAATGTTTGTCAACAGGGGGAGAACACCTTCTACCCTCCTATATAGTCCTGCAGCTTGATAAAAATAACTTACAAGGACAAAATATTAATTTTGGTTAAATGTTTTCAGAATGTGCAAAAAAAAAATTTAATAGCATTATCCCAAGTCCCAATAACTATAAATGAATTTTTTCCCACGTTATGCAAGAAAATTGTTCCAGTCACTTGTCAGTAAATGATAGAAATACATGTGCATGGGCCTCATAGACCCAACCCGTACACTAGAGGGTTAAATACTTAAATTTCAAA
This sequence comes from Pholcus phalangioides, assembly GCF_987345545.1. NCBI lineage: Eukaryota > Metazoa > Arthropoda > Arachnida > Araneae > Pholcidae > Pholcus > Pholcus phalangioides. The sequence continues at coordinate 21,636,726 of NW_028301610.1, read as the reverse complement.
ATGGTGCATAATCAGGAGCAATGAGAGTAGCAGATCACTTTGGTTATCACCCCTGTTCAATAAAGTTTTGAGCAAACTGACTGTTAGGCACTCAAACCTGAATAGATAAGAGACAGCTACTCGATAGCGCTGATGCCAGTGCTTTCTAGGAGAGAAGAGGAAAATGCGTGAAGGCTATGCCTTTTAGGCCGGGATTACACTATAAAAGTTTGATAAAGCCCTTTTACTAAACGTGAAAAAATAACCAATAAGCCTATTTTATTAGTTATATTCACTCGGATGAAACCGATGTGCTTATTGGTTACATTTCTGAAGTTTTATTAAATAACTTTTATAGTTTAATTCAAGCCTTAGATCAGTTATGCCCAAAGGTGGGTTAAAATTAATTCAACAAAAAACATTTTTGAGCTAAACTGTAGAAATGTAAAAAATATTTCACCAGCAATTGATTTGGTAAATTTTTTCGATGAAATAACATTTGTCAAAAGATCAAAAGCAAAAACAATCAATGATAATAAGTATAACGCTAAAAAAAAATGTTTTGAAAAGTAGAAATGTTTGAAAGAGGATAAACACAAACCTGTGACACTAATTGTGACAAATTTTAAGCCAAAATACCTATCCGGGGATAATCTGCACTTGTTTGGATGCTCATTTTGAAAATGACTCGCCATTATGCATTCTTGAGCACTCAGAAAATATGATGACTGGAAAAAGAAAGACCAAAATCTGAGATATTTTCATGTTACTCAAAATCTGAAGTTACTAACTACAAAAAAATTGTTTCTTTTTAGCAACGGTGTTGTGAATACAGAACTTCCCAGTTCAAGATTTCGTTACAAACATAGCATTAAAAAAATAATTGATTAGTGATCAAAGCTAACTTATATGAAATCATTAAAATACTTACAGCATTCCGTAAATCTTTGACAGTTCCTATCTGCACATCCTCTGCAATAAGATCTGTAAATATCCAACCCACCTTAACCAAGCCAAGCTTCTTAGCAATGCTATCAACCAAGTCGCTTCTTTCATCGGGCAACAGACATAATAAATCCCTGGATGCATCCTGTGAGAGTCAATGACAATCAAGTTCAAAACAAAATTTTTGTTGCCTTAAATTGAAATTATGTTCAACACTGCAGGTATAAATGATGTATGATGCATAAATCTTTGATATAAATTTCATGCAAATAGTATTTAAGAAGAGAATTTAATAATGTTTTTCCAAAAATAAGAACAATGTCTTAATTTTTGCTCCAAAAAATACATTAGGGCTTATTTTCAGGAGATATCTTTGTGTTTGTTGATGTACAATAATCTACAAATTCATGCATGAATTTATTTGACTATATTCAGGGTACAGGATTTACATAAATCATAATTATAACCACAATTTAAAATCACTTGATTTTTTTTTTCAAAAATCATTGATTTAAATAGTAAATTTAAATGGATCTTTATATGGATCTGGTAAATATAGACTTGCACCTAATCCCTAAATACAGTGCAGAAAGATAGCTGTTCTATTATTTCTACATTTTGTGCATATGAAAAAAATGCTGAAAGATATAGGGAGCTAAACTCAGATACAACTGTAATAAACGCGTTTGCAATGCATTACAATGGGACATTAGGGTTCCCCTGATCTCGAAAAAGAAATTAGTTTTTGAATAAACTCTCTCTCTCTCTCACACACACTCTCTCTCTCTCTTTTGCCCTATTATAAGTTAAGATGATGTTGTACCAACATAAATACTGTTGCATAATTTTAATATGAATTCTAATTTTATTACAAAAAGTGAAAAAATCTAAAAATTGCTCGTTTTTACCAAAATTCATTAAATCTGTGAAAGAATAAAAAATATGTAAATTATTAAGCGACATAATGCAAGTCGGAAACACATTAAATGCACTCATCAATTGTACAAGAAACAATCTTGTTAATATGTTTGAAATACATGCAGAACATGCACCATATTTGATACAGTTGCCACCAGGGATTTAATACGCGAGAAACTACAATGTAAATGATCCCAAAATTATGTTGTTCTCATGTGTATTACCTCACCCAAAAAGTAATTTATTTCTACAAGGGATTTACTTTAAAAGGGGAGGAGGCTTATGAAAATATAAGCACTCTATAAGAGAAATCCATCCAGAGATCGATTATCCAAGTTAACTCAGGATCTCAGGCTTAACAGCCTTTCGTGTTAAATAAACATCAATTTCTGGTGCTCACATTTCTTGCCTGTAGTTAGTTAGTTTGTTTGCAAGTTCATTCATTAATTACTGAATTAAATTTGAGTGATTAGGTGAAAAAATATATTCTTAATGATTAACAAGATTTATTTAGTTAATAAGCAGTCAGTTAATTCAAATTTAAAAAAACTTTTTTTTTTTTAAATTATGATTTTACAGGAAATATAGTAAGGGTATCATACTATTTCCTGTACAGCCACTGACCTTTATTCTCCCAACAATAGTGCTCTCATAAACTGAAATGAGTACTTCTTAAATGAGAAATATTTTGATACGAGAAATAGAATTGGGAATCGAGAAATGAGACTTCCTAAACATGTTAAAAGGGAACTTGAGCGAAGTTCACTGCAATTTCTTTGGCTCTTTCAGTTTCGCCATTAAAGAGATTTTACTGTAATAAATTACGAAAAAACAGAAAAACTTTTGATAGCAATATAAATTGCATATTCATACATCTATACAAAGTATTTAAAAAAAAAATCAGGATTGAAGATGCAAACTATGCTAAACTGTATATTAAGTTTACTTACTTGTGGAGGTTCGTATATAACTTCCGCTGTAGCTTTAATTCCAAGAGGAACATCTTTATGGTGCTCGTATCTGCCATAGAGGAAACCTATTCGCTGATTACCAGTACGGCGCCAGTAGTTAAGAAACCTCTCTACCAGATATGGATTCTCGAACACGACATTGTCAACGTGCCTGTAAGGCTATAATGAATAAGAAATATGTAAACTGATATGGTTTTCAATAGTCTTCACGGGTTTGAAATCTGCTTTCATGTCTTCAAAGACATGTACATCTTTGAAAAGGAGTTTTTATGTTTCATCAAAGTACCTTTAAGAGAGTTTTCTGAAGGATATACTGTTGTAATGTCTCTTACATAAATAATCATTTCTTACTTCTTCACTAAAAGCAATATAACACTGTGGCATTACATCAAAACGCTTTGATGAATTAGGTACTCAACATATAAGGATCTGACCACTTTTTTTTTAAGAGTTCTGTTTTTGTGAAAATGGTCATTCATTTTGTGAAAGTAAGTAATTTTGTGGAAAGCTAAACAATCTGATTATTTTATCACAAAAGAAATGAATGCTAAATTTATGATTTTGCTAATTTGTATTTCGTGAAGGGTCCGGAAAACAGCCCAGAATTTCGGCTAGATGGTCCCCTGCATACGTGAAAAAATTTTGCAGACTGCTTACACCATCCTCCAAAAATTATGTATCCTCCTTCATAAAATTAAAGTTTATGACCCAAACTACTGCTTTATAATGTGAAATCTTCCTCACCTGTCTGTTCAGAGTGACAGCACTGGGCTGGCATTTTGTGCAGATACCTTTTGGCCATGGGAGATGTTCTTTACAGCCATCTTGTATTTTGCAACTGACATTTTTTAATGCCACAAATTTTCCTCTACAAATAAAACAGATCATATATGGAAATTTTAAGAATTTTTTAGTTAGATTAAAAAAAAAAGAAAATTCAACTAAAAAGCACCACCACACCAGTGTCAGATTTATAAAATAAATCTGCATGATACCAAAGACACCACAGGCAAGAACATTTTAGTTATAGTTCAAACATTTTTTCTGTTGAATAAAAACTGGATACTACATAAAATTATGTTTTCACAAAAAAAATTATCTGCTTTTGTGAGAAGTTTTCATCACTGACGAATAACGTTAGAAATTACTACATGCCTTTATGCTGTTGCCTAACACATTATTTTATATATAACGTCCCTACCATACAGACATGCTTATGCTTCATACAGGAACCTACGCAGGTTTGACATTTGAATTGGAAGAGGGCACATGAAATCACTTCCTAAAAAATTAAGAGTTACCAACCTTCAAAAAGATTTTAAATCAACAGAAATTAAGATAACGTACAAAGGTATTCTATTTTCATATATTAATTTTTTTCCCAGAATATTTTCAATTTTTGATTGTTTTGGCACCTCATAGGCACATGCCCCCACCATTACCTCTTCGTGTACGCCTTTGGCTCTGTATAACTTAGGTTATTTCCCCCCCCCCCCCAATGAATGAAATTGAAGCTGCTGGCCAAGTGATTTTGCTTATCACTGGACAAGCAAGATGATGCGAAGGAAACATTGGAGGGAGAACCAGGATTGTTTGACGCCTTATGTATACATACAATTTAAAAACAAAGAATTTTACACAGGGCAGACGTGCTGACTTTTAGAATCCAGAAATCTGGAGATTCTCCCGAAGGGGGGTACCCCACCCCTCCGGCACTCATAAACTCGATAAAAAAAAATTAAAAAAAATTTTTTTTTTCATCAATTAAGAAAAAGTTTCATTGCCCCCCCCCCCCCCGAGCCGAATATAGAAATCACATCGACATATGCTGTTCGTAAAACATAAGTTTACTTTCATGGATACTATCAGTGATTGATAATCTTGGATTTATGAACTCTTAAAAACTTTATATTTACCTTTATATAGCTTAGTTTTATATATTTTCTTTCTGAAGACATATTTAATCGGAGGAGAGAAACAATTAAAAAATTTCTTAATACAAAGCTGCTAACGAAAAAACTTGTGTTTACCGCACGGCTGTTAACGGAATACAATAACGATTATACAGGAATTTCAGCAACCAAGGTCATGCCCCTGATAAATGATTGCCGATAAAAACGCTACGTAAACAAAGTCACGTCTTTGCCATTTGCTTAAATGCGGTCAACAAGACTTTTTTTACGGCTGCTTGATGGGAATGACCACGGCTGTCCTCTATGGGTTTTTTCCCCTAATGATGACAGCAGTCATTGACGTGACGACTACGTAAAAGCTCGTGTAAAATCTAATTTTCTGCAAAAATCCAGAGAAATTTTAACAAATCTGGACAGCGGGAAGATGGATGAAAAATCCGGAGTCTCCCACCAAATCCGTGTTGGCAGGTCTGACAGGGTAAGGGATGGCGAACATTGCATTATATGGGGTGTACATAAATAAATATCCCAACTTTGCAGGGCTATTGAAAGAAAACTAAACAAAGTACAAACTTGTTCATCGGAAATCAAAAATAACAGTTGAAAGTTCATGAAGATTGGGATAGATGGTGACACGAGGCCATCAGATTGAATGCTGCAAGTTTAACGTAAGTGATTCATTTCTCGCCACAGTTAGAAGAATCAGGTGATTTCATTCTACAGCAGGATGGTGCACCACCCCATTGGCACTTAGTTGTTCATGGGTTTTTAAATGACAAATCGGCAGAATGGCGAATTGGTTGCCGAGCACCCCTATTGCTCTTCATCAATGGCCTCACAGCACAGACATCACTCCGTGAGATTTTTTTCTGGAGCTGCATCAAAATTTCAGGTGCTTGTTCCACAGCTACCAAATGACGCTAACGAACTTAGAACTTAAGACACGCATATCTGCAGCCTTTCAAACCACCATGCCAGACATGCTGAAAAGAGTGTGGGAATCGTACCTCCCCGATATCCTCCGTGTTACTAAAGGGGCTCACATTGAACACTTATAACTGTGTCAAATTTTAACTTTCAACTGTTATTTTTGATTTCCAATGAACAAGTTTGTACTTCGTTTAGTTTTCTTTCAATAGCCCTGCAAAGTTGGGATATTCATTTATGTACACCCTGTATATTCATACATTTTTGGGATCATGAAAATTACTATGGGGTGGGGGTTAAAGTGGCTGGACCCACCACCAATGTCATCAACAGCTGTATGTTGCAACAACAACAGCATTATGTTGTATGACAAACACTGTGAGCTAAGTGCATGCAAATCATCAAGGGAGGGGAAACACTTAAAATAAGACCACCAAGCTAGGTTCCAACTAATGTAGTTTGTGAGTAGTAAATCGGTCTTTTTCTTTTTCAACCAGCCTTTGTAACCTACAAGTTCAAAAACATTATAATCCAAAGAAACTTTTCATGTATTCCCAAGTAATTAAAAATTATTTTACCTTAAATAACCCTCACCTTTAAATTAATTACAAGCCATCCTTATAAGTTTCCTTGTATAAAAAAAACTTACTTATCAGCACCTCCAGTCAACTTCCAAAGATATGAATGGAACGACAAATGCTATATGTTGTGCTCTTTTAAATATCCCTCATTATATGGCTGCAAACACAAAAAAAGATTGCATGGTTATTTGTTTTTATTCTAATCACCTATATCAAATCAGTGAAGCATGGCAATAAGCAGATACAAGGAGGGGGGAAACAAACGGGGCAATCGCCCTATCCTCGTTCGCTGAAAAATGTGTATAGATAGCATAGGAAAGGTGGTGAAGATGAACCCCCCTTCACTATACACATGCCCTCTGTGGTTCGCCCCCTTCATCTGTCGCAGGTCCTGTATCCACTTGTGAGCATGACAGCATAAAAAAAATATCAGTCATACTACTACAATTCCTCACAAATCAGTACATGCTGGAATATGTGTTCTGAGTATATGTGTGGTCCCTAAAGCATTTATGTTGTCAAAATTCATGCTTGTTTTGTGTTATACTGGTGCTGCATCAGTCTTCATATTTTGAAAACTGATACAGCAAGATGGTAAATACTTGAATCTGCAGAGAGAGAAATGCTACTACAATAAAATATCAGACATAGAAATTCATCTCACCTCAACAGGAACACAGTGAACACATTTCCCATGAGATCCATGTTGAAATCTGTACGAGAAAAATATTTGAATATGTTATATATCTGGTCTCATAAAAATACTTTTAGACTTTTAGAAAACCACAAAATTTTAGCAAAATGATCTTGATTATGATGGTATATTTAGCAGGCCAGATGGAGCCCCTGGGTGGGCTGCATTTCGCCCGCGGGCTGGGGGGTTATGCACCCCTGTTCTAGAGGTACCGCCAGACTAGGGACATTAAGACAAGCAAGCTGTCAATATTGATGTGTACCTGTTCAGTACTTATAATATTCTGGGGAGCCAAGTAAACGTTGACTGAAACAACAGAGCTGAAGATGACAAAAGTTTCAGAATCATGGCTGTAAGTGGTCCATCCAATTGTTACCAGGAGTCTGTCTAGACTTTTTTCGTAGGAGCCTGCTTCTGGGAAAATTTTTCTTATTTTAGTGGAAAGTATCATTTATTTTGTGAAAAGTAAGTACTTTTGTAGGAAGCGAAGTAATCTAATTAATCTATCACAAAAGAAATGAAATTCCAAATAAATGGTTTCATTAACTTTTATTTTGTGAAGGGTCCATTTTCCAGACCCAAAATCTGGCTGGACAGACCCCTGGTTACTAATATTTTAATGGTCCTGGGATATACCAAGACTGAGAAACTCTGGCATAAACGAAAATGTGGTTATGTGTACCTCTCTTCATTTGAGCGGTTCTGGAAATGAACAGAACCAGCACTATCTATAGCTAAAGATTGTCATGTTATAGCTAGATGGCAATGTCTACAAATCACATCTGTAGCAAGTTCTTGGAATAATACAGTACTTCTTCATATTTTGAACATCTTTTGATTTTTATGGAACTTAATCCAGTGAAAAAAAACTTAATTCTTGCAAACAATCTAGTTATAACAAATATATTCATAAATGAAAATTCGTTATAACTGATACTTTGTAGTACCTGATTTTGTTATATAAGCGGGCTAAAATATATTTCTTATTCAAGCAAAAAATATGTCAGTAATTTAGCTATACTCACAGCTTTGGGTCCCTATCTCTTTGGATGTATCCATCTTGCACATAAAGGAACACATCAACTTAGTCTTCTTCGACAGATGAGGCAGAAGGGGCTGAACTAGTGAATGAATTGGAGCCACTGAATGAGCTCCTTGCCACTTGAGGAACATAATTCAAGTTTGAAGCTGGTGGAGGATCCGACAAGGGATCTAAATGCGAACTTTTGAACACTGCACACAAAGTGTCACCATGCCTGAAATATCAAAGCAAGAGGTTCAACAGGTGGAAACAATTTCTGGCAAAACATTAAGTATCAAAACTTGGCAGCATCACCAAAAAATAAAAATTACAATCAACTTTGAAATTAAACACTAAAAAAATTACAGTAAGACCTTTGTCATTCAAGGTTCTGCTTATCAAAAGAGGAAGCATTCTTGAATAGAAAAAGTACTTAAAGGATATATGCTATAATATTTTTCAAGTATGAAACAGAAGTCACATAAAAGGAAATGGAAAAAAGAACAGTCCTCTAACCATGAGATGAGACTTTGCTACATCATGTCACATCAGGAAAGTTTTATTCAATTCTTTTTGGTAAAACAATTGTGCATCAAGAATAGATTGTTAGTGACTGAGCTTTCACGCGTGGCTTGTCCTCCTACAAAATGATAGAATCATTTGGCGTGATGTGCCAAGTCGAACCCCCGCCATCATCAAGTCAGCAAATTCCAAACCTCCACTGATGCTGATATAATACCTGAATGTCCCCTATTTAAAAACCATGGTTTATCCGACCTAAATATTTTTTCTACAGTACATGAACCACTGTTGGAGAAAAGGAACAGAACTAGGGTGGTGGGGGTGGGGGGGTGCAAAGCCAACACCACCTATAGAAAAGGCCTCGGCACGAAGCTTGTGACATCAATGAAGGCCATTTCCCCTATTGCCATTGGATATACTGCAAAAAAAAAGGAAATATATCGCATGCGTTGACCTGCTATATCCAATGGCAATAGGTGAATGGCCTTCTTCAGTGACGTCATGAGCTTTGTGCGGAGGCCTTGTTCTATAAGTGGTGTTGGCAAAATTTGAGGTAAAACAATATAGCATATAGTCACAGAAACACTACTTTTGATCATCAGCTCCACGCATGCGCGATGGCGATACCACTATTTGCTCGCATTTTTTTGAGCATGCGCTCTACTTGATTCATTACTTTTATTACCACGAGCACCGCATCGGATTATTACTGCCTCTATCAACCCTGTTGATCAACGATTGGCTGTTGATGATGCAACAAAAATGAATAGGTTGCCGGCTGAAAGCAATTTGGTGAAAAAACTGGCAGTGCATGGTTGGCGTCAAAATTTCATTTTGTTCATATACGCTGATCTATCCGCCACTTTTCCCTCACTTTTTGCGGTTTTTTTTAATTGAGGATTTATTTTTTTTGTAAATATGTCGTTCAATGACCAAAATAAACTGCCAACATCGGCTACTGTTAGTGCATTCAGAATGTAAAAGTATGCGACACAAAATATTCTTCGCAATCATCTGACTGAAAGCTACGTAAAAAAAATTCGTTAAATCCGGGAAATCATTACACGACTCATTAAATTTGCTAGCCAGGGGCGTACACAGTGTAGGGGGACGTGCCCAGGGATGGGGGAGCTGGTCGAGTGCCCCGGGAGCTCGGACCAGGAAAGGGGTTCCAAATTCACCCTCTAACTATTTCTACATTGGCGTGCTAAAATGCCTGCTTGCCCCGGTTGACAAAGTATCTAGTTGAGCCCTGGCCTTGCCCCTCCCCAAGCTGACCAAAAATTAATTTATCGAACACTTGTGACGGCCCTCCATGCAAACAATTTTTCCTCCATCTGGCTAGAAATTGTTGCCCAGCAATAACCTTGTTTACTGTCAAATTTAAACCAAATGTCACATTCATGCCGCTCTCCAGGACCCCAGTCCTACAGGGGCAGTGGGTTTGGTGAGACCAGGGGGCCTTGAGCCAAAAGTTGGCCTCACAAATAATGTACATTTATTTTGCATAATATTTTCCCTTTTAAGGCCTAGGGGGCCTTCCAAGAAAATGTCAGCCCTGGGGCACCAAGAAGGAGCGCTATGATCCCACACACACACTGGGGTAGTCCCGTGCGTTAAGACGACTCTGTTACTGCTATCAAAATAACAGTATTCCCAGTATTTTAACTGTCATTCCAGGCAAATCGGGGAAGTTTTTTGAATGTTGGAGTCTCCATTCCCGGCATGTGTTTTAAACCAAGGTTCAATGAGGATAACGTGATATATTCAAAAGACTGATATCAATTTATATTGAACAAATGAGCTAATTGGAATAAAGTAATGGTTTTCCCACTATAGGAAACATTGAAGAATTTGATAGTGATAATGAAAATTTAACATTTACATATTGATCTACTTCAATTATCAACCTTTAATACGAAATGCAGATACTAAATTCTGTACATTGTTTGACGCTTTCCGATACTGAAGAAAGGTCACTTTTGAATTATACAGGTAATTTTTGTAATTCTGTTGAGAACAGATGCTATATCAGGAATTGGTCACTAAAATTTGCCAAGCATGGTGGAAAATATGAATATTCTCTGCATGCTGGTATCAGTTACTGTTTCCTGGTGTGCAGGAGAATGCAGTATTCGAATATTATAAAGCTGTTATTGCAATTGGCATATTTTTTGTTACTCTCCAGGAGACAAAAATATTTTTTGTTCACCCCACAATCAAACAAACTGTCAGTGAGTCAAATAACTTTAAAATAAGTGAAGAGTGAAGTTATGCCAGGCCTTAACCCTTTAAGTAGTTTTTCAAATTTTCCTGGTCGGCATTGCAACTGTCACATTAGAAATAAAAGCTGTTAAGAAATTGAGATATTTTGGGATGACCGAAATAAAGCAGATCAATCTCGGGATTGTCACTGTGAGGGTTAACTGCGATTTTTGTGGGGGAGAGGACCAAATGTGATTTTTCTGCTCCCGCCACTTTAGAATTTGATATATGATTTTACACCTGTGTTTTTGTTTCCACCAAAAATTTGCTGCCCCTTTGAATTTGTTTTCCCCTTTGCCCTCCCCACCCCAGTTCTGGCTGTTCTGTGTTTTTGAAATGCATGATTTTTGTTGGTTTTTTTTAGATTTTAATCTTTGGTAAGGCAGTCAAAATATTTCTATCAAAAGCATCAGAATGACATAAAAGAAAGAATGTGTAAGGAGCCCTTTGTGTCATAGATCAGCAGATGCACTGGCCAGAGATGTTGCAAAAGTCACGGTAGCAGAAAGATGAATTCCTGCTGAAATAATATTACTTGAAAATTCCAGAATGTTTCAAGTGCAGCACTAGGAAAGTTACTTGGGACACAACAATAATTCTCTTATCAAAGCAGAGAGGTAAGAAATTGCAAGTGATATGACTTGTCGTTTTTTCCCCCTTTAATGCATCTTTTGTATTTGTTGAGCTTATACCTCTGTTTAATATTTTATGTTGGCAGCAATGAGCCATTAACATGCTAATTAACACACCTAAATTTTTCTACATTCAATTCTTTCTTTTTTTCTTCAGAAATGCTAGACATGAAAACTACCGAGACAAACAATCTAAAAATCAATGTTATTTTAGAAATAATAGAAGCATGGCCTCCACTAGGGCCGGCTCAAGCTTAAATGCCATCCGGATGCAAAGCCTCATGTGCCACACCTAAAGAAGACTCCCGCTGCAGGAGGCAAGAGTCAAATCATTATACTGTTCTTAATTCTGTACCTCGGAACCACATATGATAGTATGGCTCCGAGGTATGGAATTTTGCCAGATAACTCAATTCACATTTCAGCTCTTGTTGATGAGTCATCGTTGCTGACACTTTATAAATAGAAAATATAACGAGGTAACTTTTATTTAAAAAATTATTTTTAAGCCGTTTTTGTTGTACAGAGATCGGACTACTAAGAATCAGAATTTGAATTCATCATTTGACATTCAGTAAAATTACTCGATGACATCAAATAAGAATGTACTCTATCACAAAGGGCGATAGAGTACATTCTTGTTCTGGTATCACTGTCCCTAAGCTCTATCTTAAAGTTTTCTCAACAAATATATCAGAAAGGTCTGTCTTAAAAGCACGATATATCATTTGCAGAGGGGTCATTCAAGTATTACGTCAGCATTGAGGGGAGAGGGGTTTCGGATTTGCCTACTTTTGATGACAAGGAGGGGGGGGGAGGTTGAAGGTTGCTTATGTCATCAACCACCCCTTTTTGAAGATATGAAATATTCTAAGCTGCTGACAGGGGGCGGGGGGTCAAAAATGGCTGAAAATTTGCGTACGTAATACTTGAATGGCCCCAGAGCCGTATTTACAGAGGGGCTTAGCAGGCCCAGGACAGCAAATTCAAGAAATAAATAGTCACAAGAAAATTAGTATAATGGGAGGACGACTCCGAAATTGACAAAAATGTACATCCGCCTCTGCCCAGGGAGAGAGGGACTGAGTCAGCGAGTGACCAAAAATAGTGGCCTTGAGTTTGCAAGCATCCCTGAAAAAAGTAAGAAACGGGTATGTTTACAGGTTGAGAAGTACTGGCTGATACTAGGATATAGCCCTGCAAATTTAAGAAAGAAATGGTCAAGAAAATTTGACAAGGATGAGTGGAAAGTGGCTAAATTTTTGTAGCCCACAGTCAGTTAAACTGTAAATTTGCCTCTGGTCATGTGAATTTTTAATATTCGAGGTTTTAAAATTTTTTGATGTCTAACTAAAGCTTAGGCTGCCGTCCCTTACAACCTGCTGCTCAGGTGCACCGCACCCCTTGTAGCCTCGCTTAAGCTACAAGTGCCCCCCCCCCCACATTTGGCAGCAGTGTCCCTGACTGGCAGAGACGCCATTGACGCATTATAACGCGTCAAATACTCGGAATTTCGGAAAAGGAAGTGTAAAAATTTTATTCACACGTCCTCCGGGATGCGTTCATTTTCTTAGTTCTTGGAAGAAAAAAGTAGAGAGAGGAAAAAGCTCCCAACTTTTTTTTAACGTGTATCATGATCCCTCGACCTTGAAAAACTGGTTTTACTACTTTGTACACTACTGTATTGATATACTTGTGGGTTGTTGAAGATGAGGGATATTTTTGGTTGCATCTCTGAATGAGGGACCATGTACAGAAGTTTCAAATTTCGGATTTTTATTACCCTGCAAATTTTCTCCCTTCCTGCTATATATGGGAAATAATGGGACTTTCGTGGTTATCGGCCAGCATTCAAAGACCGCGTTTATACGGCGTAAATTCGTCTTGTTCCTACAATATTGTGAATGCACATTTTTTTTTTTTATCATAAAGGATTGGAACACCCGTTCAAATTGTAAAACCTTCCCGATACCGTGGAAAGAAACTGAATCTGTAAAAACTCTACCTTGAATATCCAGTTTTGTCATCTAGCTGCTATGCAGTAGTCACCATTTCGCATCGCAAAAATCATGGGTGTGTAAGCAGAATTGGAGGGGGCACAAGGATCTAATTCTTCACAGATAGTATAAAATAAATTATTTTATTCCAATATTTTAATTCTCTACAAAAATATTTTTAATTTTTGATCTCTGGGAGGGGGGGGGGGAAGGAAGAGGCCCCTTATAACTTCCCCCCCAAATTTTGCTTTTTGTGAAAATTCGTGTTTGGAACTTGCGATTGCGCAATGGTAATTGACTAAAAATGTGATTTTCTAAAGATCTCACATTTGGAGTTGGCTATTCCTTTGAAAAAGCTTCTGGTTGCCATGGCGATCACACAGACCTACAACACAAATATGCATACATTGAACTTCAAATGCATGCATTACCAGATTGGAGAATAGATACAGGGCCGCAACTGGGAGAGGCAGGCGGGCCTAGTGTCCTGGACTAGAGCGGCGCACCAAATTCACACTTTATAACTGCTTCTTCTATATTATATGGGTGTGCCAAAATGTGTACTTGCCCCGTTTGAGAAAGTATCTAGTTGTGGCGCTAGATAGATAGCACCACCTACTGAACACAAAACACTCCAAATGCTGGGCACGCACACATAAGCACACTGTTAAGTTTCTTCAACACAAATCTGACATAGCACCCACATTCAGGTGTTAAAATATGTGGCAGTTAAATGGTGACAGATCAGAGTTGTGGACCATCAGGGAAGGAAAATAAAATCATTTTAGCAGGATAACCAAAGTATGAATAGGGAATGAGAAGATAAGTGTCTGGAGAAGAGAGAGAATCTGATTTGCTTTAAATTTGATCAGAAGATATTGAAAATGCTAAGATATTTAAAAAAAAAACGTAAAATCAATCAGAAGGGAATCCATACATTGATTATTAGTAAATATATAAATGTGTGCATTCAACTGTTAATTAAAGTGAATCCTGCTTATAACGATTTTCAAAAACCGTCATAAAAAAACGTAATAAATAGGAAAACACTTTAAACAGGAAATTGCAATGAGAATTACTTATTGTTAGGACCATGAAAATAAGTTGTATCAAGTGGGAAAACATTCTAAATGGGAGAAACGTTATAAGTGGGATCAACTGTATGTTTGTTTTAGATTTATTACATGTGCGAAATTCCATACGTTAATCATTACACTTCTGAACTTCTATTCGGCATCAACTAAATAAAATCATTCTGTTGATAAGATTGTTTCTTCCGCTATAGATGGATGCATTTATTATGATGTGTTTCCAACTTGCATGATGTTGCTTAGTAATTTACACATTTTCATTGTTTCACATATTTAATGAGTTTTTGTTAAAAAAAATAGACAAACACTACACCTTTTCCACTTTTTGTATTAAAATGTAAAGTCCAACGGTATTTATGTTGGAACAACATATCTATTATTTTGAATCAGCAATTAGTATGCAGAACTCAAGGCTTTATACAAAAAATAGTTTGTTTTTTAATCAGGGGAACTCTTTAAGTGCTAAGTTTAACTCCCTATATTTCTCTACAATTTTTTTCCATGTACAAAATCTAGAAAAAGTGCAGAAAGAAAGCTGTTCTATATCTAGGGATTAAGTTTAAGTCTATATTTTATCCCAAAGATCTTCTATGCTTATTTTAATCAAGAACTTCACATTTCAATAACATGTATACCATATATACTAGGTTACTTTCACTTCAATATAAGTTATGAAAAGGAAAAACAGAATTTAAATCAAGCTGATTTAAATCATTGTACCCTATGTAGTTGTTTATCAAAATTCTAATAACCTTTTTCTTTTGTAAAGAAATAATGGGAGCAATATTGGTTAAGTCATCACTTTCCCAGATTGGCAGACCATAAAGCAAGTCTGTGTGGAACATTGAAATAAATAAATATTAATAAAAAAAGATTGGTTCACATATATAATTTCAGGTTGTAGAATTTATATAAAATGAAATGAAGTTTTGATTTTAAATGATTACAGTGAGAAAACCATTTTAAATTTTGGTCTGCTTGTTCAACTGTAGTCATCCAAATTTGTAGCCAAAAACTTGGTTAATGTGATCACATAAGGACTGGGTTTCTCATAACAATAACCAATTGATAACTATAGCCAAAAGAACCCCAGAAGCCAATATGCTGACCAAAAGTCCTGTTTGACCAACTCTGTTTCGCTTTCCCCCATAGCTCAAGGCTTCATAAATCCTAGTCGACATGGCAACTGTAAAATTGGTATTTCCGTCTGAAATTCATGTGATTGCTAAAAGGGAGTTTTAATTTTAAGCAGGAGGATTTAAATTTAGTTTTTCTAAGGGTGACTCAAAATTTTCTGATTTCATTGCAGTGTGTCTTGCAACATGAGAAGTCATTATGTCTCTGAAAAAAAGAAAAACATTATTTAGGACTGTTTCGAGGAAAAATCATGCTTGGGGTTTTTTTTTCCCTTTAAGCTAAAAAATTTTTTTAATTCAGTCATCAGGTGTTTAATTCATGTACCGTGTGTTCCATAGCTCCCTTGAGAAAGTTTTTCAAACAAAAACTGAATCTGGACAATTAACAGGGAACTGAAGTTTCTTTTTGATCATACATTTGTTTGCCTCCATTGGTGGAAGTTAATTGCAAAAGCAGCTGCACACGTACGGGGATTATAGCTGCTAATAATAATCAGATAGCCTATCAATTTCATGTGCAAGCAAAAATCATTATCCAGAGTACAGAAATGTTTGTCAGGAAGGGGAGTATTACACTTCCTAATCTCCTACATAGTTTGCAGACAATGATAATTTGGGGAGGGGAAAAAGATATGGTTAAACCAATACCAAATGATAACATTATACATGATTCCAATAAACCACGTCTACTGTATTGTGTAAGTAGAATTTTGGCCATTTAGCATTTTTCTTTTGTTCCATGCATTGCTAAAGGGAAAATGAGATTGTTTCACCTGTTCTGCCATCTTTTTAGAAATAGCCCATCTCTTTTGAAACACTGTCAGTTTGCTCACCCTTGCTTGAGTTAAAACCCTATTCCCAGCATCAGCTCACTTAGGCAATTTGCCTGTTGTGGCCGTAGAGTTTGTATTTGTGTTATTAATTGTTACAATTGTTTTCATTCTCTTTCCAGATAAAATGAAAGCGGGAGTCTCTCTTCACAAAACACTAGATGATATCAGAGATTCGTTAGTTTCAGTTCTGGAGAGGAAACAATCACCAAAAAAGACATCAACAACAGATGTTTGACACTTTTATGCTGAGAAAGCGAAAATGATCAAAAGTCCTTTGTATGTGCATAGTGGCTGCAGTCGTATACATTGTAAATGAATGTTAGCTGATATATATTTTTTTCATCAATAAAATACTTCAGTTTAAATTTATTTTGTGATTTGTTTACAAAAATGATGTGAAATTTCCATTGAACTCTCAAGACTTGCTAGGATTTAGAGTGGGGGGGGGTGCTTCTATAAGAGTGTTAGAGCTTTAAATTTTTTCTACACATATATCTGATGCCTATTTTTCATTACTGTTTTAATTTGTTTATATTCACCAGATCTTGGTTCTTGAATTTTGATGATATTCAAGAAGTGGAAAGATATTTAAAATGACATTGAATTTTAGAAATACAAAGGAATTCGTGTATCGCTTTCTGACAGGAATGGTAGCCTATTAAAAAAAGAATGCTATTACCCTTTCAGACCTGACTTCAACAATAACACACCTACAGTCGGGGCTAAACTCACTAGATTAAAAATATCTACAGCAAGAAAAAATTTACCAAATTTTGTGCTTTCTGGGTTTTCAAAATGTCTAAGGGGATCTATCCAAGTTATCTGATGGACCATGGTAGTAGTTCTGTTCTTGATGAAATGCCAATGGATAAGGATATTTCTTACATTGTGTGCTTATAACAGGGTGTTCCGTGAACCCACAGTACCCATGAAATGAAGGCCACGAACTCTCCCAAATAATAATTAGTACATAGAAATATAAAAAAAAATGAGGTGATTGTTTTCCCATCTCCAAGCCATCATTCCTCTAATAATTATAGTGATTAAAGCACAAAAATTAGGTAAAACGTGAAAGCAGAGAGAAGATTTTGAACAGCTCACAATTTATTTGCGTAATATTTCCTATACTTTAATTGCAAAACCCCAAAGCATAATATAAAGGGTATTTTCTTTCGATATTTTTTAAAATTGTTTTTGACCAAAATATTAAATTTTTTTATAACTTTTGGGGGGAAGGCATGGTCTTCTGAGCACCTCTTTGCGTAGGCTTCTGCTTGTGGGGCTTGAATCCCAGAACTGTTGTTCTTATATATGTCAGCGGTTCTGCACTTTTTTTCAATGTTGCACATTAGTAAGCATACACAGTAATGATAAAAGAAAACTTCGAATTAAAAATATGAACATACAAAATAAATAAAAAATTATAAAAATTCAGAATTGATAAAAGAGGATATACGTGATTAAAAGCTAATGTGAGCGCTAATTCCAATAACCCAATTGTTGAAATTTTAGAATGAATGGAAAAAAATACGTACTTAAAAATTTATGAGACTGACTGCAAATTGTGCAGTTATGAAAAATGAAAATTGCAAATTTTCGAGAAAAAAATTTGTGAATCAATAAAAGCCTCTTCAATTGTCCATCAATGCCGCAGCGAGGAAGGGGGTGAGGTTGGTTCCATCCCCCCTCAAAATGTAAGAAAAGGCCAATATATATGTAATAACATGGTACAATCGTCTGTTGTTCTACTTTTTGTCACCCCCCCCCCCTCCGAAATTAATTTCTGGCTACAGCCCTAGGCAGAGTCGCAACTAAATGCTTGGGCACCCCCTTATAATGTTGAAGGTGAGGTTAAAGGATGAAATTTTCATCCCCACTGGTCCGTGGCACCAGACCAACTGTTCGCCGCTGGGGTCCATTGATCTAGTGTCTCTCTTATTGTTAAAACACCACTGATAAGAATAATGACGAAAATGTTTTCACTTCCAAGCTTACATGGACCAACTGGAATTTTTCCATGGACCCCCTCGCTTCAATTACCCTTATGCAATGGTGCTCAACCTTTGGGGGAAGAGTGGCCACTTTATTTGAAAATGTGTCACGAGGCACTTAGTTCATGTCGAAATATGCCTCGGAGGCCACTTGAGTGATCTAGAGCTAGGCCACGGGTAACTTGAGTGATGTGAAACTGCATCGCAGGCCGTTCAAGTGCTATGAAACTATGCCACACATCCCTTAATTACTCTGGAACTGTGCCGCACATCACTTAATTGATCTGTTAATACGTCGTGAGTTACTTGAGTGGTTTATAAATGTGTCGCGGGAAACTTGAGTGTTGTGGAATTGTATCACGGGCCACTTAAGTGATATAAAATGTGCCGCGGATAATTAAATGATCTGGAAATATGTCGGGTCCACTCAAAAGTGTTCTAGAACTATGTCGTAGGTTGCTCAAGTGAACTGTGTATGTGTCGCTGGTCCCTTGAGTAATATTAAACTGTGCCAAGAGTCATTCAAGTGCTCTGTAAATGTCCCACGAGTCACTTAAGTGCTGTGCCACTGACCGTTTAAGTGTGCACTGGAACTGTACGGCGGGTTACTCAACTGATCTGTAAATTTTTACAAAATTAAGTTTGAGGTCGCAGGTCAAATCAGATCACTCTGAGTGCCAAATTGGCCTGCGGGCCATGGGTTGAGCATGCGTAATGTAACAACAGCAGAGTGGTATTGAATGCACCCAATTTCTCTCAGAGACGAAAATCCACTAAATGACTTTTACTAGAAATGACGTGATAACGGGAAATTTAAAATTTTCTCAGAGTTCTATGTAATTTTGTTCCGTAAAATACAGAGTACATGGTCATGAGGTTTCCCGACAGAGTTCTGTCTTAAAAGACAGCAACACAAAGTCATCTTGGCGACTTGTTTCAATGATGAAAAAGTATGATTTCTTGCCAAATATGACAAACTGATAAGTCAGTTCCCCACCAGCCAATCGTGTCACTGCGCCTTTTGGCATTAACGGCTCGTCCTATTTCATTCTCACGTGTTTTTTTTCAATCTTCAATCGTTGCAATCTTTATACATATTTATTATTATTTGCACTTATTTAGCCATATTTTTATTGTACTTACGCTAAATACCGTAATTATTATTATTTGCGTTTATTCACTGTCATTAAATTTTTGATTTCAAATAATCTGATAATATGCCTTAATGATACGTTTTACATGATAGTACATTAAATTCACTGAAAAAAATTTGAAAATTAATATTAAATTTCATTATAAAATATAATAAATTTTATCAGATTTTTTCTGGTTACAACATGGTGCAGAGGGAAGCCATATCACACACTGGCAACTCTGTAAAATTCATGCTGCAATCATATCTGTAGTGCGTGTGCACAAAAAAGGCATCAAAACTACTGTTTCTCTGACTAAAGTTTTGTGTAAAACAAGAAAAAACAAGGGTATACATAACAAAAACCTTTGTTATGGAACTACAAAGTTTTACTGAGGGGGTGGGGGGGTCACTTCTCCTGACAAAAATTCTAGTTACGGCCCTGAAGGGGGAACATTAGAATTTAAGAGATACTTTGGTTGGGAACCAATGATTTAGTACAGTAAAGGCAGAATTTTTTTTCTCACGATTATAGAGTCTAGAAATATAGAGGTTCTACTTTATCAAGTTTTTTAAATCATTTTTGTCGCACCACGGTCATTTTCTGCACACCAGGGCTAATTAGACCGGGACCTACAATTTATTGCCGATTCCGAACGGCAGGCTTGTTTTTCATACTCATCGAGAGGTTGGTGCGCTAACCCCTCGATGGGGGACTCCCTGCGGTAGCAATTTTTGCTGCGGTCAAATCGCCGTTTTTTGTTGTACCCCTGTGTCAGGAAAGTTTTCTGACAAGGACGAACTGGGTATCGAACTCGCGACACCTGTAAACATCCTTTGGTACTTTAGGCGAGCATCTTATCGACCGGGCTACCGCGCCCTTAAATCATTTTTAATGACTCTATAAATCATTGGAAAACTCACTTTATTTTCAACTTGGATAAGGTCTTGGTATCTTTCGCATCAGTTCGATTCCTTTTCTTGTTCATTTCAATGCTCATATCATCAAGTTCAAAAGCAAAACGAATCTGAAAAGTTAAAAAAATAATAATAAATAAAATATTCAAATTTTGTAGATAGACAATGTCATAGCAGTCAAACAACTAAACTAAAATATTAAATGAATAGCAATGCACAAATAAGAAAAAAACTAATTGTGGTGCAATCATGAGAGATTCAAATTTCAGAAACACCATTTGAGTTAAATTATTTTTCTAATTCTGTTTACCCTATTAATGGCAAAATAGAAATAAATATGCATGCATTGCTTTTCCTAGCTCAAGATCTTTCATTTTGAAAAACCATCCAGCTTTTTACAAATTTACTCCTTAAAAAATTTTGGAAAAGAGGAAAATAACTCTTCTTAAAATTACTTTTTTGGACAACACTGCACCTGTGCGTGTGTGTGTTACCCAAACAATTTACAACATTCTACTATCCTAAAAATTTGGTTAAACACTGCTGTAGCAAATATAGCTTATAACAAATAAAATATTTGGTTCCTTTTTAAATAATCTCTCATTGGATCAGATAGTTTTTTGATCTTTTCAAGTTAATTATAATGGGATTTGTGATTATAATACCAACCATAAAGAATGGGGCGCAAGTGACCACTGATAGATGGTGCCTCAATATGCTCTTGTCAGAAGTACCCCTCTGTCCAAGACGAGGAGAGAAGTATAATATGCAGACGTGCCAACTTTTGAAATACAGAAATCCGGAGATTCTCCCGTGAGGGGACCCCCCCCCCCCCGACACTCATAGACTCTATCAAAAAAAAAAAAAATTGAGTTTTTCTTTTTTTTTAACCAATTTAAGAAAAGTTACATTTCTTCCCCCCCCCCCAAGGCACGTCCGGCATTGCCCCTGAGCAGAATATAATTCCATGTCAGTCTTTCCATGCAGGACAGAGAAATCTGTATAGAGAAATCTTATATACTGTTCACATAACATAAATGTTTCCTTTTGTGGATGCTATCAGTGATTGATAATCTTGGGTATATGAACTCTTAAAAGCTTTATATAGCTTAAAGTTTTATATTTTCTTTCTGAAGATGTTTAATCAGAAGAAACAATTTAAAAAAATTCAGATTACAAAGCTGTGGATGAAAAAACGTGTTTACAGCACAGCTGTTAATGGAATACAATGACGATTATACAGGAATTTTGGCAACCAAGGGCTTCCCGCTGATAAACGCTACGTAAACAAAGTCACGTCTTTGCCAGTTGCTTAAATGTGGTCACAGACTTTTTTAAGGCTGCTCGATGCAAATATCCTCAATAGGTGTTTTCGCTAATGCGACGGTAATTATTGACGTCACG
The DNA here is from genome assembly GCF_987345545.1 of Pholcus phalangioides. Lineage (NCBI taxonomy): Eukaryota > Metazoa > Arthropoda > Arachnida > Araneae > Pholcidae > Pholcus > Pholcus phalangioides. Next base: position 21,614,856 of record NW_028301610.1, on the reverse strand, counting down.
ACAACGTGAAAGCTCACGTAAAATCTAATTTTCTGTCAAAATCTGGAGAAATTTTAACAAATCCGGAGAGCGGGAAGAAGGATGAAAAATCCGGAGTCTCCCGCCTAAATCGGGAGAGTTGTTAGGTCTGTATATACTATATTTTGTTAATTTTAATCCAAGATGGCGGTCATGAAATACAATTCCCCCAGCCCAAGGGCTTTGTTACCCCCCAATTGGAATCTGAATACTGGTTAGTTCACTTGTTTACATCTTAAACCAGGGTTGTAAAACACCCAGGTTTTTTTGGGCAAAATTGAATTTTCTTTTTCCGCAACCACAAAATATCTAATTTAAACATGTGTACATCTTGGTGTACATCGTGGTCGGCTGAAGTTGGTTTTCTGTGGTTCCCAACTTCAAGGCGCAAATGCGAGCCGATCTCCCCGTTAAAAAGTCTCGCCACAGAGAGCAACAGTCCTACAACGGTAAATCATTAAACCATAACACTTCACTCATAGTTAGTAAAACTGGGGGCAGATGGCAGCACTACACATAACAAGCATTACACAGAAACAAACTTTACGTCAGGTTGCACTACATGTACATTCCCGCATGTACCGATTCATTGGGGGGTTCCGCGGGGGGGGGGGTGCATGTGTGGTGTAGCATTAGTAGGTAGGGGCTCGGGGATCCATGATGTTCTTAAGTCAGCCACCTTGTTGGGCAATTTGCCTGTTGTGGCGTTGTATTTGTATTTGTATATCTTACATTATGCCTAAATATATATTTTTAGTGCATGTTAAACTATGTATTTGATTAATAAAATTGGGAATAATAAAATAAGAGAATAATTGTTCACTTACAGCCCAGGCGGGATTTTTGGGCAAAATGGGAGGAAAATTGAATTTTCTTTTTCCACAATTTCAAAATATGTAACTTAAACATGTATGTACAACAGGGTGGGTTGAAAAAAAATGAAGTTTCATTTTCAAATTGCTATAGTGAGGAAAAGTTGCCTCTTTTAATAAGAAGAAAAACAACATAAAAAATTTTAAGATCAGTTGATATCTTCCGGTCGCGCATAGTACTTGAAGATTATGAAAATTGAACATTTTTCTTAATTTTTTAATATTACTTAAAATTTTACGATCGACATGCAAAAGTTTGTCATGCTTATTTTATGGTTCAATAAAGTAAAATAAATTAAAACATCATTGATATTTCAATGTTTATCAGTCGCTCAATGTGTTCGAAAAACTGGAATTGACTAAATTTTTGCAAGTTTCATTGTGCAGAAGTTAGACTTTAAACGTGAACACTTGGAAAAGAAACAATAGAAGAAACTGTAAACCAGTAAATTCTAGTCAATTTTGGTAACTATAATGTAAAGTACATACACTCTCCTACTTTGAATGGTTGATTGGATAGAGTGTAGGTGAAACTCAATGTGCAGCCACCTCTTCATGGTAAATTCTGGGTCATTTTGTTCTGACAAAGCATGCAAAGAGCTGTACAATGAAACTTGCAAAAATTTTGTCAATTCCAGTTTTTCGAACACATTGTGCGACCGATAAACATTGCAATATCAATGATGTTTTAATTTATTTTACTTTATTGAACCATAAAATAAGCATAAGAAACTTTTGCACATCGATCATCAAATTTTAAGTAATATGAAAAAAATTTATGAAAAATGTTCAATTTTTTCAATTTTCATAAACTTCAAGTACGATGCAAGATGTCAATCGATTTTAAATTTTTTTACGTCATTTTTCTTTTTATTAAAGGAGGCTACTTTTCCGCACTATAGCGATTTCCAAATAAAAATTTTTTTTTTGACCCACCTAATGCACATCCTTTATGTGTACATCTTATATTATGTCTAAGTATACATTTTTGGTGAATGTTAAACTATGTATTTGATCAATAAAATTGACCATGATTATAAGTAAGGGAATACTTGTTCACACACAAACACACCCACTTCAGTGTAATTATATCTGAACTTTGAGTTGTATGCAGAACTGCAGCAAGAAAATTGTTTGTGGTGAAACAAATGAATTTGGAGATATTGAAAATTCTGAGAAATCAGAATGGTGCCTGAATTTTTTTTTTTTCCAAATTTTTCAGACCCCGCAGAAAATGTAACCAAAAGTGTCCTGATAAATCAAAAATAAAACCTTTCAGCTGTGTAACCAGAACCACAGTTTTTTTTTTATGTAATTGAACCCAAACTTTCAGGAGCTAAAGTCTCTCATGCTTCTTTTTTTCTTAAATTCCTCACTGTTAAAGAATATCCCTACTTCATTAAATTAAATTCTGAAATATTTTTAAAGGAGCAGTGATAATTAAAAAATGATCTGGCTAAGAGGAGGAGATAAGTCATTCTGAGGATTCATTACTCTGGAGGTGTTTTCCACTTGTCCAAATTAGCCATTTTTGGGAACTTAAAACCACAGAATAACTTGAATTATCATTCAACATAAATGTCAATAACATTATTATATATTAATTTCACTTTATACAAGAAACCTGTCATGTATAGCAACAGACCTACAGAATGCCTTCATCTGGCTGATGATTTTAACAGGCAAATTTTCTGGGTCGGGCTTATATTACCAGCATATTGAAAAATCAAGCTAAGGCTTATTTTCTGCTTAGGTGTTATTTTCACATAAGAAAAACTATACTTTTTGTTCTGTTTCAATTGAAGATGTTCGTTGCCAATGTTCAGTTTAAGAATCCCACAGTTATTTTCTTTTCACTATAAAATAATGTTATTTTTGTCTCTTGATATTTCAGTTATGAAAGTCTGATGTACCTGTATAAAACTTATAAAGTATTGCAAAAACATGTAAATATTTTTTGAATGAAAATTCAGTTTACATACATTGGTTCGCTTCTTCACAGATGCTTCAATTTATTTATACAAAGATTTGTGTGTGTGAAAAATTATTGTGTATTATAAATAAATTTCTGTAGGTATGCTTATCACATATATCAGGTATATTTTTTAAACGAAGGTCCATGGTTACAATTTTCTGTTTGTGATTTCTTGTAAAATATTTTAATATGTGGATCTCATACCTAAATGCTTACATAAAAAAGGTAGAAGAATTATAAAAAGGGTGTTTGTGATTCCAAGAAATTATTTATCATCACATTTTTGTTCCTAAAAAATCATTAAAAAATATTTCAAAATATACATATTCTAAACACTACACTATGCAGCAATTTTTGGAATACATAAACTAAGCTCAAACTAAAATTTTAACCTGAAAGTAACACATTTTCTTCGAAAACAAACAACATTCCCTAAAAAAACCCATTTTCCCCCAAAAAACCCGGGTTTTTTAGGCTAAAAAACCCAGCCTGGGGGGGGGGGAAATGGGTATCTACACAGGGAGCAAATTTGACAACCCTGTCTTAAACATGTATAGAATTATTTTTTAATCATAATACTTGAATGATTAACACATTTCTTTTCAGTGTCTCTACCAAATACTAAAAGTAGAATTTGGTGACTTTTCTGTGACCTTTTCAGGGTTCATACAAAATTTTCAAAATGAAAAGTAAGGAGTTTTTAAGGACTTTTTAAGGAGTTTCAAGCGGTTTTTAAGGAGTCATGGCAAACTTCATAACTTACAAGTTTTACGGCAAAAAAGGGGCGGGGCACATATGCAAATTTATTTTTAATTTGCAAACAAACTTTCCCTCTTCTCAAAAATATAGATGTAGAAGTGGTTCAAAAATTACAAGTTTTGATTTGTTACCCAGCATCATAAGAATTCATAAAATAATCAATCCACATACATGCTTTCTGTCGTCACCAAAGTGTTCTAAAACCTTCAAGTATTAGTCAAAAATATAACTCATAACAGCATCACATAAATTATAAAAATTCTAAAAGTGATATTCATTCCCCCTCCAATTATTCAAAATAAAAACCACAACTAACAAAGATTTTACTTACAAAATTATTTATATTTGCAGCAACTCTAGGCACACACACACTTCCAGCACAACTTCCTTGATAGTAAATTGCCCATAGATGGTAATAGACCCTAGTTGTGCTTGGTTTGAAAGAAAGCCTCCCCCCCACCCCCGGAAATCACTCTCAAACAATCTGGGAATGTGCCGCGGGCCGCTCAATTGAAGTAAGAATTTGCCACGAGCCACTTGAGACAGGCCACATTTAGGCCATGTGTTGAGTACATGTATGCTTTAAATAAGGGGCTGTTCAAGTATTACGACAGCAAATTTTCAACAATTTTTGACTCTTCCCCTCTTGTCAGAAAAAGTCAGCAAAACTCTCACCCTCCCCCTGTCAGCGCTCTGCCCCCTTCCTCCTAACGCTTATTGGTGGAATCTGAATCTGAATTGGGGGCTTCCCCCCAGATGATCAAAAATTTATTTTTTTAATCCACAAAATATTTTTGTATTTGAAGGCTAAGAACCCAAAATTGCTCAAAAAATTCATTGCGACCCTACCTCTCTAAGCCCTTGACCCGTGGTAAGCATTCCGCCTGTGTGGACCAAATGTGGCCTGTCCCTAAATCTATTTTTGTAACAATGAACCAAGTGACACATTTACAGATCGCTTAAGTGACTCGTGGCACAATTCCAGACCATTTAAGCGATCTGTGGCACATTAAGTGATCCCTTGAGTGACATGTGACAAAGTTTTAGAGCATTGGTCCTGCCACCAGTGCGGTTCTACATCACTCAAGTTATCCGCGGCACATTCCCAGATTACTTAAGTGATCTGCGGCATAATCACGGATCACTTATATGACGCGCGGCACAGCTCCAGAGCATTTGGATCCGCTAAGTATTTGAAGATCACTAGAGTGGCTCTGTAGGGGACTCAATAGGGAGAATGTTAGTTCAGGTGCCCACAAACTAGCGAAAAGTTTTACTCGTTTTTCGCGCACCGAGTAAGACGCCATTAAGAATATTTCATATTTTTTATAAAGGGTGGTTGATGACGTAAGAATCATCCAACCCCCCCCCCCTCCACGTCAGCAAGTCAGCAAATCGAAAATCCCCCATCCATGTTGACGTAATACTTGAATGACCCCTAACATAAAGATACCCGAAAGTTATTTTCTGAAGCTAAAAAAAGTGGGTTCAGTAATAGCGGCTGATCGGCTCGTCCCCCCCCCCCCTGTAAAACCAGACGTGGCTCGGGCTGTCACTTTTAAAAGCCGGTTTTCTATGCCGCGCGCAACGTGAATCACCCAGCGCGACACGCCGTCTATTCATCAATATGAAAAGCAGTACGACTGTTTTCCTACAGAGCGCAATACGGCTCACGACAGCGCTTTACGTCAGGCGTGATTGGCAGACTGCTTCTGGAGGAGTTAAGCGTCGTGTGCCGCGTGTTTCAGCGATCTTCCCTTTAAACCGGAGCATGCAGCCGATAGAGTATATGACGTCAGGGTCATATACTATATAGCCGTCCTGAGCCGATGCGCCACGCTTGGAAAACGCAAATGCGTAACGTCATTATGTAACTCATTTCTTTTCAGCAGCGAGTTGTAATGTGAATAAAACACGTCAAAAAAAACTGCGGAAAGCAATGACATTTCGCGGTTTCTCGGAATTTTCGTAGTGAGATATTGGCTGTAAGCAAATGGGAAGGAGGGATAAAATAGGAATAGTAGGAGAGAATTGCAGTAAAAAAAAGACTATTGCGGCGAAATTAGGAAAATAGGAAAAATAGGAAAGCTGCGAGGTCTGCACGCAATATACTGCGTAATATAGGAGGTTCGAGACATCGTTTCGCCGCATTTAGTAAAAACTTTCTCACCACTGGGCATGGGGGAATTTTCGGCTACTGGTTCAGCGGAGTGATGTCGTTCTACGGACCATCGATTTCCAACGCTGACCAATTTGCGACATATTCAGGAAAACACGTCAAAACTAGCGATTCGGTAAAAAATCGTATTTTTAGAAGCAAAAGCGTATAATCGTATTAATTTACTAAATACGACAAAATCGTACCGGTTGGCAGGTATGCACAACCATTGGATGTTCCAATACCATCCCCTGCTTTCACATTTCCTATTATAAAGGGAGAGAGCGTTTTTTTTTCTCTTTTCTTCCTCCTTATATTCGGGGGAAGCTTCCTCTTATTTTTCTAGGCAACGCTTGCTATTCATCACCATGGGGAATGCCTATTCTAAGAAAGATCATCCCTTCAGAGAGAGAGAAAAAAAAAAAGACTTTTTCAGGCGTGGCTGCAAAAAGTAAGGAGTTATAAGGGCCCTTCCAGAAGGAAATGAAAAGTTAGGAGTATTTAAGGAGTTTGTAAGGATGTGCGAACCCTGCTTTTCTCATTCGACAAAATGAGCCATGCTGGACTGTTTTCTTATATCAGTAATTGATCGAATAGTATACCATTGTAGGCCTTTTGCTCTTTGCGGCGAGACTTTTTAATAGGAAGATCGGCTCACATTTGTGCCATGAAGTTGGGAGAACCACAAAAAACCAACTTTAGTGGACCACCAGTGTGGCGACGGTAGGGTTTGAAACCGGGTCCTCGCGATGTGAATCCGTCACTATGACCAGTCTACCATCACAGCGGCAAAGTAAAATACTGCAGGAAAAGCAAAGACTTCAATTTCTTTTTGAAATTTAAAAAAAAAAAAAAAAAATTGATGATGAGTTCCAATCATAAAGAAACTCCAAAAAAGTGGTGCCTTGAAGAAAGCTGACACTGGCCTAGTGTGCCAATGGATACATGAAGCGTGGAATTCTGTTTCCGCCGAAATTATCATCCGATCCTTCAAAAAGTGTTGCATCAGCAATGCGATGGACGGAACTGAAGAAGATATCCTCTTTGAAAGTGACAATGGCGATGACAGCCCAGATGAGGATAAAAATGAAGATGCCACACCCCCTATGATGATCTGATGGATTACGATTGGAGACTCAGAAGAAAGGGATTAAAAAGTTCAAATCATTTTCTTATTGTAAATTTCCGCAAGCTATTAATTTTGCATGAAAATATAAGAATTCTTTTTCTCTAAAATGCATGGTTTTTTTGGGGTTAGCTGCTTATACATGGGTTTTCAATTTATTGTGATTTTGGTGGCCCTGAAGAGGGGGGAGGGGTCGGCTTATACACGAGTATATACAGCATTTATATATATTTTTAATCAATTACCAGAAAAATTTCAAATTTCGTCCCTGTTCAGGATAGTTTAGTTTGGGAACGAGAAAATATTTTTTGGGACTTCTTTCCCCTTCTCCTTCCTTGCATGAAATATCTTTTATACACATAACTTACTTGAAGGACTACTAGGGGCTCTTGGTGTGCTACTCACTCGCTTCCACACTTTTCTGGTCAATCTTACAGTCGTTCACTGACCTGGTCACTCCTATGCTTAGAAACTCTCAAAATCAATCTTTTGGTCATTCACTGCTCTGTGGTCCTCCCCCCCCTCTAAAAATTCTCTTCTCATCTGGGGGAAAAAAGTCAGAAGGCACATTTCATGAAAGAATAAAATTTTTTCTTTCTCTGAGCGAGCGTCTCGATGCTCACTAATGGTGCCCCCCCCCCATCCTGGACATAGGTCGCCCTAGACTGAGTACTTTGGTGGGCAAATTTATAGTGTAAAAAAAAATATTTGTCCCGAGACCATGCTATCATTGTGTGTGTGTGTGAGGGGGATGTCATGGAGACTCACTTAAATCATTGAGAGTAGATACTTGATTTCGTATTCAGGAGACATTCACCGACACAACTCAGTTGAACCACCTATGAACATTGGCACAGATAAGACTAGAAACTCTGGAGGGGGGGGGGCACGATGTCACTTCAATGCATTCCTATGTGAAAACTCCTGTGCGTATATTTCTATGTACATTAAACATGTAGCCGACTTATTTAAAGTCGGCTACATATGCACAATTTTCTCGAGGGAGGGCTTTTCATTTTTTTTTCTTCTAAAGAGAGGTTAGAACCAGGGCTGTCTTAAGAGCATCATGGTCCCCCGGGTCAAGGGATTTTTCCGAGGCCCTACCTGAGAACCCATTTCTTGAGGCACCCGGGTAGGCCCATGCGTTAAGACGGCACTAGGTGCAATGAATATTTATTTTGCACCGGCGAAATGTATATATTAGGCCTGGGAATAGATTACAATTTTTGATAAGTTAATCAGGAATGTTTACTGGAATATTTTGAAATTCTAACCATTCTTAACAAATGCAGTATTGGTAACTTTGTAATATTAATTGATGCTATAAGAAATATTTTATTCATTTCACGTGCATTCGCTAGCTGTAAACAAATATAGGAATAGATGAAGTATTAAGCAGTCGAGGCTTCCCGCTCATTGAAAGAGAAATTTGATATACTGAACATATTTATCAAATCTTGGGTGGAGATATGCCTCTCGCTGATCTAACATACATGCATACATATAAATTGGCATCGTCATATTATTCACTTGGATCTTGTAGTTTTTTTAGAAAATCGGTTATTTTTAGGTTAGTCACTGATTCCAGGGGTGGGAAGTGACTAAGTCCACTTTGGAGCAGCAAGATTCAGGATTTGGAGCAGCAAAATTCAGGAATCGGAGCAGTTTTGGAGCAGCAAATTCAGGATTTGGAGCAGTAAAATATGGGATTCGGAGCAGATATTTATAAATTAGAACAGTGAAATTAACAAGAATATTTTCGTTAACCCTCAACCCTTTTCAAAATAAAACTGCACTGTCTTTTGATATCAAACTTCTTTTCGTCAGCTTGATTTTTGTTTTTGGTGTTTTAGGCTTCTGACACCTTGTTTGAAAGAGCGGCTGTCATAAAATTTTTTACACCAGTCTATTTAAGATGATTTTTGCTTACTGAGGGCACTATTTGCTGCCTTGAACAGCAGCACTTCAAATGAGCTAAAACATTTTTATAAGTTTTCAATTTTTTTATACTTGGAAAGATTTTGTTGCAAAATGGGAGAGAATTTCGGAAGAATCAACACAATGTTTGGCGATTCAGCACTCATTATCTGGCGAGATTGGCTACCCGACACTCGTTATTTGGCAAAATTGGCGATCTGACACTCGTTATTTGGCAATATTGACGATTTAACGCTCGTTATTCGCCAAAGTTTCTAAACTAACATTTGTAATTTGGCGGACATGCGCTTTTTACTCCCGGAATGAAATTTTTTTTCACGAAACATCAGGATTTAACACAATGACGATCGACTACAGTAATTTCTGCTGCTTCCAGTGGCGACTTTTTTTTTAAACGGAAACACTCGCATTTGCACTTTGACGCTGAAAGACATTGCAAACCATCTTCAGTTTGACGATCACGGACAATATCGGGGTTTCACGATGGAAAGCCCGATGAGGGGCCGATAATTTAAGGCAATAGTTTAGGTATAGTGGAATAAAACACGCTCTTCTCGGAAAGAATCGTTTCATAGCAAGCAGGAGCAAAATTTTTTTTCCGCCCTTTCCGAAATTCCGGGCATACTGAAGCAAAATTCGCTATTTGGCGCAGAAAAATACGAAAATACACTATTGGAGCAGGATGGCGCAAGATATTAGTTTTGCAGCAGTGCGGCGCAATTGGCGCAGAGTTCCCACTACTGCTGATTCCGAAACTACTTTCAATCTTCATGGTGTTGCTTGTTTCCTTTAGAAAACTGTGGGGAATTGTCTAAAAGAGGGTGTTTGGATGACCTACTAGGAACTTCCCGAACACATGAAAACTGCTTTTCACCATGGAGGTAGTAAATTTCGGGCTTGTCTTCTAAACACCCGCCAGACTCAATTTGAAAATTAGTTTTTCATCCATTTCTGCTCAATCAATTTGTATTCATTCTCCATGATGAAAAATTGGATCAAAATATTGATTAAAATAATTTTCAACATGTGGTCACTTATCTAAAATATTATGTACAGAAACATAATTTAACCCTTTACATAAAGACGATACTTTAAAATACCACGTTCGATTATTTGTTTTGTCTTTAATTAGAACTGAAATGACCTACCAAATAATTTACATGATAAACAGTTATTATCATCATTACATTTACACATTTATTTTAATTTATTATAATTTGCTTCTCATTCTACTTTTCATAATGTCAGATATGATGGGTGAAGCGATTTTCGACTGACGGTGAATGCTTGAACTAATCATTTGAGCAACGCTTTGTTAAAAAAATTTGATTAATTTTCATACAAATTTTTTATATGAAAATCAAAACTGATTGATACCAATCCACAGAACTTGAATGAGAACTTAGCAGCTGAGCTACACTAATTCCATTCTTATGTGCGGCATAGATTCAATGGAACAAATACTGTAAAAACAAAATTCACTCACAATCGGAACTATATAAAATACTTGTAGAAGACAATATTGAGTGAGCTTTTCCGAATGTTGAAACCGGTTTCGGGACATTTTTAACATTGATGATTACGAATTGCTCTGCCGAGTGTTAATTTTCTCAATTAAAAATCTTAACAATTATGCAACAAGGTAGGCTCGATGCTCTATCTTTACTGTGCATAGAAACAGATGTGTTGCAGAGCATTGGTTTCGAAGACTTAATCAAGGATTTTGCGCCAAAGAAAAGAAAACATTTCAATAAATAAAGTGCATATTTAGAAATATTCATATTACAAATTTTGGCTCAGATGTTCATTACTTTGGAAAAAAAAATATTTCATGGTTTGATTAGATTGAACTATTTGAAATGATTGAACTATCATTTCATTGATAGTTCCAATATTGCGTGAAATATATTTTTACTAATATATACCTATGATGGGGGGGGGGGGGACGAGCACCAAAATCACCCGTCTTAGGGCCTTCAAACGTCTTAATCCGGCCCTGGATAGGAGGTTTAGTAGAATTTAGTCTGGCTATTTTTATTACCATTTATTATCTTAATCTATTATCTGGCTTATCTTGTGCACTTTATCCAAGAAATAAACATGTTATCCATCAATATTACTCTGCTGTAAGTCATTGGACTGGAAATGAACTCAAGAAATGGTTATGGGCCCAGAGCCTTGAAAAATCTTGGACATTATGCTGACTGAATCAAGATGGCCGACAGCATGGCTGGCTTAGATATGGAGGATATTGGGAGCAGCATTAGGCAGGTGAAAATCCCTGTGTTTAACGATAACTTCCATACTTGGAGAGAAAGAATTGAATCTCTTCTACAAGTGATTGGATGTAAGAATTCATTAATATCAAATAATTAAGTAAAAAAAAATCAAATAATAAGAAATCCCAGGGCCAGATTAACCATTAAGCAAAATAAGCACGTGCTTAGGGCATCAAGAGAAATTTTTGAATCAGATTTTGAGATTTCTAAAAAATTTAGCTTGAGTTATTTTAACAGCATCATGGGGGTCCTTTAACAAACTGATGGGCTCTCTACCAGCTAAAAATTTCTGCCTACCAATTTGCATACTAACTCACGCAAATTGTAAACAGATCTACTTTTCACGAGATCCTCGGGTTGTTTCCGGGTGAGACCCCCACGCATTAATAAAACAAATCATTATCATTCCCAATCAATAAGATGAATACTAAATCAATAGAAAAAATGACATTTAAGAGTAAGCCAAGTTCTACAGAATGAGGTAGTAAACTAAAAAATGCTCAAATCTTTGAGTCATTAGCAGATCGACTGCATGGTTTCATCTTGAAGTTAATAATAATTACCTGTGTGAGACATTTCGTGCCTCTCTGGCGAATAAGTCCCACCAGTAAAATAACCCTGAAAACTCGCTGCTTTTTTCCCACAGATGAAATGCATCAAAAATTGTCTTCTGGCAGTACAGGGGTTAGGGAGCTAGCCTCTGATTGTGCACGTCTGGGTTCGAATCCCTGTTCTTCGGTGTCTGCTAACACTAAAAAATTTGTGGACAGATATTACAGAAATCTTAGGAGTAAGTGAGAATCACGTAAAAAAAATCACTGGTTTCTCTGTGAATCACTGTCCAGTACGCTCAAGTTTGAAATTTTGCATAAAAACATTAATTTTCTTTAATTTTTTTTTCATCCGCATGAGCTACACAACCTAGAGAAAAGCTACCCTTTTATGGTTTGATCTAGAACTCCTAGAATATAGGTATAAAAAAGCTTTAATTCGATTTACTGTAAAATTAAAAGAAATGTTAATAAATTGCAACTTGAAAATGCATCTGAAAGAACAGGTACCCAATGATAATGGTTCACCAAAAATAATGTAATATCAGCCATGCCAAGATTCAGTGGTTGCGTTAGAAGCCTTTTTGTGAAATCGTAACAAGCAGTCAATGGGAGAAATATCTTTTTTCAAAATATTTGAAAAATTTAAAGTCTAAAAATTTATGGTCCATCTTTTTGGAAATGTGAAAGAAGAATTCCAAAATCTTTCAAAGATGTCTGAAAAATAATAAACAAAAATGATCCAAGAGCATTGGCGTGTGCAAAGCCCCCCCCCCCCCCCCAGCCGAGATAGTGCTATGTTACAGGAAAAAACGTAAACCCCCCCCCCCCCCGAGAAGAAAAAAAACAAGGAGTGTTTAATTTTTTTATGTCTGTGTGTGCTTAGAAATATTGAAATCATAGATTAGTTTTACTTCTGCAATATAAAATTTCATTAAATGCTTCTTTTTTCTTTATAAATTTGATATCCGGTAATAGGCCTATATACTTTTTCGATACAGGGGGCATCAAAACCATTCAAGTGCTTAGGACCTCCAAGTGTTTTAATCCCTCCCAAGATGATTGAAGCCTTCGCGTACACATAACACAAATTTATTAAACATTTTAGCACAAATTACCAAGACACAACTAAGAATTAGACAAACTAAACATGCTTCTGTGTGTGACTCAGTGAGTGATACAATATAAGAAAAATCTTCGTTAAGAGTTGGGGGGGGGGGAAAGAGAGTTTAGTTTTAGTTGGTCTCAAAACCAAAGATGTTCTTCGTTTTGCGGTAAAAAGTGTCCATCTCAGTACCCCCCCCCCCCTTCCAAGTGACTAACGACACAGTCTGACAACATTTTTGAATCTCACAGGATAGCGCACCTGACTTCCGGGACGCGTGAAGCGGTCTGATGGTTTCGGAAGCACATTAATTTTGGGACACTCTGTATTTGAAATTGTAGTTGTAGTTGTAGCATCCTCATTCACTGTGAATGCAGGTTTGATTCGATCAATACATAAATTTGTTGGTTTTCCATCTCTCAGAACTTTAAAGTTCTTTTCTTTTCTGTTGATCACCGGAAACGGTCCAGAGTAGGATGCTTGAAGCGATGTTCTCAACATCGGCTTAAGAATAATGGGGGAAAAAAACGTGCTTTAAATAAAATTATCCAGGGTTATTGGCTGCTAAGGCTTTTTCCCTGTGCTTTGCACTTTTTTAAGGACGTCATTGACGGAGTAAAAAAAAAAGTGGCACAAACTATTTCGGAAAACACTGGGGTTTTTTTTTCAAGGACTCTCAGAATTCTTAAAAGAAATTTCTTTCAAGGACTTTTCAAGGTTTTCAAGGACCGTACGAACCATGATGTTTGTGAATACAACTTTTGTCATTGCTGATTTTTCGTATTCAACCCCTATAGCTGTTTTGTTTTTAATGGTTAACAAACTTTTTTTTTTTTTAAATTTTTCAAGAACATTCTGACAGTATGATGAGAGCGGACAGTATTCTAGTGAATGAATACTAGAAAAATACACACTTCGTGATTTTTTTTTTCTGTAGTGAACATCAGGCTTACAGATGCTCGACAATTATCCAGCAAAGATTTGCTTCAAACGTCAAAAAGCAGCCAAAAATATTGAATTCGCCCCATAAACTAAAATTTTTTTTCCTCTAAAAAAACAGACAAAAAAACTGATTTTCTGTTATGGACACTTGCTTTTCCAGTAAAAGCTGCATAAAAACCACAACTCTCAGGAGTTTAATAACATTAGAACCCCATAGGGAACAATTTGGATTTCCAAAAAGTCACTCAGTAAAGGGAGTGAAGCGTTACATGGGTGACGTACTAACAAGGTTTGACTTCCTTCATGGGATTCAAACTTTACCCATGTTTTTTGAAATGCTAGTCAATGATCTTTGTTTCACTCTTGTGACATTTCCATTTAAAAGATGAATTTCCTATCATAGTAACCTTTAATGGAACACATATTATTAGGTAGTGCTCGTGAATTTTGTGTAACTGATATTTTTCATGGTTTTTCTAGCGATTTTTTTTTTTTTTTTGTATATCTCAATTTTGCCTTTTTCTCATGTTTTTGACTTCCATAGCTTGTTTCGCAAAAAATGTCAGGGGAAATGGATAATAAAATAATGAATATCTTTGGCTTATCAGAAACATATTTGCTTTTGGGACAATGTGGGGTTTCTCCTTCAGAAAGACTTCACTATTCCATTTACTCTTTCAGTTTGTTCTGTTTCGTTTGTCTGTTCCAATTTTTCACTTGTGTATATTCGGGCCACTTTTATGAGACTTTTTGAAGGGGAAAAACACATACCATTTAAAGATAAACCATCAGAATGTACCTCAAGAATAGAAAATATGGTAAAAATGAAATTTTTTGACTAACAATGAACCAATATAATATTTTTTAAGGAAAAAAAAATTATATTTAGACCACTTTTATTTGATTTTTAGAAGAAACAAAAACCATTTGGTTAAAACCAGCATTGGTTTAAACCAAACAACGAGAGAGTAAAGAAAAGAAAAAAAAAAGGAATAAAATAGCAAATACCATCATCATCTTCAGACATGTCTTCAAGCCCAGATATTTCACATTCGCTACCAAAAGCATCCTCATATTTTTTGAAAAGTTCCTCTATTGGCACTTCACCTGTTAAAATCAGATGATTTTTGAGACAGACAATTTAATCAAAATCTCAATCAGAAACTCAGATTTGTGTGAATGAATATACGTACATATATGAATGTTTCTTGACGTACAGCAATGGGAGCTACTAATTTGTATTTATTTACGCAAAGAAGTTTTTGATAAAACTGAAGGAAAAAATAATGTATAGCTAACAAACTTTTTTAAATCCAAAAATTAAACACATTTTGATCAATTGCAAACTCAGAACAATCTTCACATATCTTAATAACTTACTTTCTTCTTGGAGTTTTATTTCACAAGAATAATCAACGTCTTTTTCTTTTTCTTCTTGCTCTAATAGAGTCTCTTCATCATCTGGTTCATCAGCTTCACTGCTAGGAACTTCAAATTCTTCATCATCTTCATCCTTTTTTCATTCCATTATCCAAATCCTGATTTTTACACTTTAAATACATACAAGTATTATTATAAACAATCTGAATGCTTTATCTCAGAGAGTTAGAATTGATAAAAGAAAATGCATTTGATTTTTGAATAATACATGTGTGAATCTATATAAAATTGATTTCTTTGTCTACCTGTATGTTCCTTATACAAATATACAACTTTAGACTGATCATCCCCAAATTTTACATACATACCAAACAAGGCCCGACGTGAACGATAGGCTACTTTAACACTAGGACAGCGGAGTGGGTCAATTTGACCCAAATCGAACTTCGTTTTCATTTATCTCGAAAACTTAGGCACAGATGTTAAAAAATTTTGTGACTTTTCATGATATCATATGAATATTAACTCACGAAAATTTTATTATCTTCACATTTCGTGTTTCAGGGCTATAAGCACTTATACCTAGAACTGCGGTTTGGGTCATTTTGACCCAACATAATATTCTATAGGAAAAAAGGGGTGTAGAATTTTTGTGGAAGTGGTTACCCTTTCTAAAAGTATTTGTAAATGAAGATAGTGAAGAATAAAGGTCTTTTCAAGGTCAAGGCCAATTCATTGTCAGAGCAAATTATTTTTTTTCTCAATGAAGGGAATGGCACACAAGTGGAGCTAAATAATTTTTTTCCTATGTAAACTTGAATACCTGGAATTCTGACGGGACTCAAGAAAGATTTCGAGAGAGTAAAATCTTAACTCTAAAAAAAACATGTAGTTGAAATTTCTGTAGGCAAAATGATGTCACGGAAAAAGAATAAAATTTTGGCTTGCAACCAAATACGTTTTGCTCGAATTTCCAAACCTTGGGAAGTATCAGCGTCCAACGAATCTCTCTTTCAGAGCACATAATGATGCAACTGATCAAGCCATTTGAGAACAAGGGCAGAAATGCCTCAACGACACCTTTTTTCACTACACTGAAGCTGGATCCAATGCTAAAAGCCAAAAAATATGAGCTTAGTAAAGATGGTAAGACGAAATCGAAGAGCAATATTATCTGACGCAATAAAGATAGTGAAACTGCAGTTTGGATCATAGATGCCACAATGACAATTTATCAAGGAAAGAACGATATAAGTTTTTCATTACTCAGCACACTTCATCTGGCAGTAGTAGCCCCAAAAAGCTTCCACACATAGAAACTATTTCACACTATAATTCAACAAAGTGTAACGATTGTAGTTGTAGCGATCAAATGCCCAAAAAATGTTCGGTGAAGGTGGCATCACAGACATTTTCTACAACATCCTGGATCTCACTATAAAAATATTCCTGTATTTTGTATAGAGCAGTACAGAAGGCGAGCACTATTTTTCGAAAGCAGTTCCTCTAAAATCTTATTGAAGAGCTGCGTTCATCATACGTGTTGACCTTGCGCTGAAGGAAACGTTCGTGCGCTCTTGGTCATGTAACTGTTTGTGAGCGATCAAAACAATAAAATAATGATAGTAGTAAATAAAAATAAACAAGTCTGATGTCAGGTAACATAAAAATGTGGAAACAAAACTTAATTTTTACATGCGATGTGCAACTTCAACATGCGATGAATGTGCAAGAATAATGAAAAAAAATTGCTCCAAACTGCTCATCATCCCCAAAGCAGAATGTTTAGTACTGTTCTGCAACGAGCCCTCGGCTGACTGGAAATGTTCTGCGGTAAAAATCCCCATACATGTAATAGTGCTTTTTGCACTTTTTCTTAAAATTCTTCCAAATTGTTCTGCAGTAGCGATAATTGTTCTGCGACGTGCGTCACAGATTTCGGCACATTCTGCTTTAGGGCTCATCATAAATTCCACTTATCAGTAAGAAATCAATACTTATTTGACAGAATCATATTATAGACATTCTCATACTTAATTTGACACGCTTATTTTACATCTTTGTCATATTATGGGATTACTGAAAAAGTTTTTGTACTGAGCAATGTAAATAATATATACTAAATCTTATTTTTACTGAATTACATCATTTTCTAGCTAATTTTGAAGACTTATTTTATATTCATAAACAAATATAGTTTTCCATTATGAATACGCAATTAAACAACATTGAATAAGAGTAGGGAAAAACCCAGAAACCGAAAATAAATTCCTGTTTTTGCTATGAAACACTGTTCTTTCACAGTTTGGGTCAATTTGACCCAGTCCGCGGTTCTAGGTATACTGAACATGCCGCGGTTCTAGTGTTAAAGCAGGGTTGGTAAAAAATTGATTTTTCTGAAAACCCAGTTTTTGGTTTCGAGTGGGTAAATTCTTTGAGAATAAACTTTGCCCCCCAAAAGTAAGGATTTTCACAATCAGGGTTGAAATTCAGGAAATAACAGTCAACGCTCTCTATAACGATCCCCCTTCATTCCGTAGAAAATGGACATTATATTGGGAAGGTTGTTATATCAGCCTCAAGCAAATCTTCAAACTGAAGCAAGCTTTCCTCTTGCAATAATTTATTTTCTTCTTTTTTCATCTCTTACAGCTCTTTCTTTGTCACTAACCCTCCCAAAACAGTCAAATCCCGTTATAACAAACTCCAAGAGACCGGAAAAATCACTTCGTAATAACAAAATTTTGTTATATAGGAAATCCAGATTTTTACATTGTTCCTATGTAAACTTATCTGAGGGATTAGAAAAGTTTTTGTTAAAACAAGATTTTTGCTACAACAGCATTCGTTAAAACAGGAATCGACTGTATAAAGGAGGGTTGTTTATATCAAAAGGAAAACATACATGGTAGCTGTATGAAAACATTTGAGAATTATCCTACCAGTTGTTGTAATGGAATGGTCGCTATAATTGGGGGGGGGGGGGTATTCTTCGTATCAGAGCTCTTACCGCAAGTATGATGAAACATTCTTTCCGATACAAGTTCTGCTGGTTTCATGATGCAAGACCATGCACCATACGAATGAAGCCGGGTCTGGACCCACCACAAAAAACCTGTCCACTCCACCTTAAACCACTCAAAAACCTGTTTTTATTGCGAGGCAGTTTTGACGAAAAACAAATTTTTGTGTGCTTGGGCCTATGGTAGAGCAGAAGGTTTAGACGCGGCTTTACAGATTGCCTTCCGCACACAGGCAAAACAGATCAGCTCCGAGTTTGTCTTCTTTCGAACTCTCTCACATACATATACAAATTCACCTTTATGGTAAAGATTGATGCAATTTTTAAAAAATAAGAATAAAAATAACTAAAACACCGAAAGAAACCTAGACTTGATTTTTTTAAAAACCTATTTCCATAGTATTGAGAGTATCTCCTGTAGCTCCGTATATAGTTTATTGCGGCCATCCATAGAAACTACAAACAATTCGTGGCAATTGGTAACTCTGCATAGTGTACTATTATGTACCAGCTAGGAGGAGGGGGGGGGGGGAAAGGAAATCTGAGAAAAAAAAACAGCTTAAAAATCATTACCCTTTCATCAGTTTCGTCACTGGAACTCTCTTCACTCTCGGAATGATTTGAACAGCTGTCCAGAAGAGGTGCTGGTTTCTCCAATATTTCTTTGGGTAAAGTCTCAAGCAAATCTTTAAGCGGAAGCATGCTCTCCTCTTGCAATAATTTAATTTCTTCATCTCCTACAGCTCCTTCTTTGTCAATTGTTTCTTCATTGTCTTCATCACTGTCTTCAGGGCGGAAATCATCTATGTGAAAAGGAAGAGATTTCTGTGAATAAAACGTCTGAAAACAAAGAGTGCACAGAAACTCACTGGTTAAAACCTATTGGTGCATAACAATAACTGTGCAGAACACCAGCTATCAAACTTTCTGTTATGAAACAATTCCTGCATGCAGCTCCCAAAGCTTAGCACCGAAATAGCTAATTTGAAAATTTTTGTTCTTCCCCCAAAATGTGCACACATCTCACAATTTGAAAACCTCTGTTGTGTAACATAGCTAATCACCAATCACTTTGAATGCAACACAAATTACATGTAACTTTTTAGAACAGCACAAAAAATAAGATTGGCAAATTTTCTCTTATTACTTAATGCAAAAACTTTACATGCATCCTGAACTAGTCACCCCAACTGTCATTCAACCATTTATGTAATATCACGGTCATTTTTGTACATTAGCGCTTATTAGACCAGGATATATAATTATTGTTTCCATATGATGTTCTACAATTTTTATTTCGTCCATGTCTCTCATGAAGAAGTTGCACTAACCACTCAGTGTGGTGGACCTCCTATGGTAGCAATCTGGTCATCCTGGTGCCTTTTCTGTTGCGCCTTTAATTAGGGAAGATTCAGATATGCACTAGTAGGCATCAAACTCATGACTAATGTTCTCCCCTCAGCTATACATGCACACAGCCACAAATGCAAAAAACTAAATTCAATGGAGACATGTATAGCATATTGTTTTATCTTGCACACAAAAAAATCATGAAGGTTAAAAAGAAATTGACGAAACATTGCTCACAGCCCCTGTGAATATTTTGTGATATGTTAGACAAGCCGAACACTTCAACTATTGCTATTCTTTTTTTTTTTCAGGAAATTAAAATAGGCCTTTAAAAACTAAAACCAAGCAACCAATTAAGTGTTTGATACTGAAAAATAATAAAAATTCCTTTTTTTTTGAGGGGGGGGGGGAATCATCCACTTTTTCATCATAAATTTGAGATTTGCAGATGGCACCACCTATTTTGAACTAGACAGCATACAGATTTTCCGTACAACCTCTCTTGACCAAAATGGGGGGGGGGGGGTTGGTAAGCCCAATTTGGATATATAGAGAATATTTAGAATATGAGTAAATATTCTAGTAAGCTTTAAAAAAAGCTGAAATAAAGACTTTGAAACTGATAAACAGCTAAAAATTTATAAGTAAAAAGGAATTTTTTTTACACATAATTTCACATAAATCAAATTACTTACTTCACAAATTATTTGCACTTAACCCTTGGTCACTGACCTCACATACACCCAACCAGCTTACACATAACGTTCAATGTGCACATGTAAAAAATAATTTGTTTTTCTGGATAAGAGACATACTACTGCAGGTTTCCTACAATATTGGACTGAAAGATTTCACTATCAGATAACTTTTTCCCCAACCATAAAATAACCAAATATTTTCTAAAAAATCAGATTCATCAAGTATTATCCCTCCCAAAAGCTGCATGTAATACAATACTTATTTAAAAAAAAACATATCAAGATTTATATTTGATCAGGACAGCAAATATTCTCTCTTTTATACAAAACTATGAATGATAGTATTCTTACACATTGAACAGATGAATTTTGAGGTGAAAATTTTTGATTATCTAGCATACCAGAAGATAAGAACTACAGATTCAGAGCGATTCTTAAATCTTAAATATTTGGACTCTAAGAATAGACTGAAGTGGCAGACTAGAACCTTGTTTCTATACGTGTTAAGGTCCTATCTGTTTTATCAACTTCATTCAAACAGGTTGAGCTTCAAGGTTTTTTTTCTACACAGCAATCTTGATTTCATCTTCATTATCGTAGCCAGACTATAACTTGTGAATTGGACAGGCAAACACAATTTGAAGAGTTGAATTGAGATATGGATAGAACTGCAGAGTATTTTTTTATTCCTCAAACAAGTATGCACGATTGAGACACTTAGTCAGCCGTGGCAACCAGCCATTTTGGGGTGCAACAGTGTAATTAAAGTGTGGATTTGCCCCCTAGTCTAAAACTCTTGAGTACTATACACTGCTTGTCCCCCCCCCCCCTCCTGGTATTGAGTAGTGATTTTTGTAATAATTGTTAATAAACATGCAAAAAATGTTGCAAAATATTTTTAAATGTCAAAAAAATCTAAGTATACATAGTTCCCACACAATCCGCGTGCTGTGCTTTCTTGATGGCTTCAAGTTAACCAAACATATTGTATTCATTCAGGTCCGCAATGGTGTTGTCCACCTATCAAGCTCGGACCAAATAGTAACCTTCAAACTCATGTTCAAGCTGAAACATCACAACTCTACATAATGGAATCCAAAAAAGTAGCTAATTTCAATGCTTTCTAAAAAAGGAAACTCTCAGAAAAGGAGTGTCATGGTAATCTTCAATAATTCTATTCCCCTTACTGAAATCCCTTTAAATTCTGACCTAGAAATCGTTGGAGCTGAATGGCGCCAACCTAACTGTTTCCCACTGGCCTTATTTTCTACTTACCGCCAGCTTCTGATTTTCACTTATTTGTTCAACTTGAATCAATCCTTGAAAGTTTCTTTAATACACATCCCCTTCTTATCTCTGGAGACTGGAACCTCCCAGGAATCGACTGGAAAAATATGAAATCACTGTCTGGTAACCACAGAATCAACAGACTATAAGCTTAATCTGGTTCAAACCAATTTATTAGCAACAAGAACTACTATTCACTTCAGCTCCACCTCAATCTTATCACAACCTCTAACTGAATCCAAATTATTGATACCTATACCTTTGAAGGTCGTTCTCATCACAATATCCCATTCATTGATTTCTCTCTTCAAAACTCTATCCCTTCCCACAAACTAGCTTTCGAATGTAATTTAACAAAGGCAATTACCATTTAATTACCAGGCAATTACAATCTATTCTATGCCTACTAACAACCCTTTGAGTTTGTCGGCCAATAAACAGAACACCCTGCATATGAGATCCATATTTGTTATGAACATCCTTTTCTCAGCCACCTTGTTAGACATTTTGCCTACTGTGGCCTTGTATTTGTATTATGTAACAGAGATGCCACTGGACTTTAATTTACCTGGGTCCCGGGACCCATGTTATTTGCAAAATCTGGGTCCTTTTTGAGTGAAAATGGGTCCTTCTGAAAAAAAATTTACCTTGAAAAACATTATGCCCCCCCCCCCCATAATTCACTGGTATCCCTATGAATTTTCTTCCAACATGCCCCAGGTCTTTGATCACCTGCTTATATTTCTTCATTGAGACTGAGCGGTGGGTCATATTCTGGGTAAGAAAAGAAGGTATCTGTGAATCAAGTAATTCATCTCTAAAAACATGTTCTATCCAAAGGTTCATTTACTTTCATTGTCTACTAGTAGGAAAAGCTTGCAAAAAAGCTCATTAGCACTGAGAACTTAATGTATGGAACTTCGCACATGTAATAAATCTAAAACAAATATACAGTTGATCCCGCTTATAATGTTTCTCCTGTTTAGTATGTTTTTCCACTTAGTAGAACTTATTTACGTGGTCCTAACAATAAGTAATTCTCATAGAGATTTCCTGTTTAAAGTGTTTTCCTATTCACAATGTTTTTTATGACAATTTTTGAAAAACGTTATAAGCAGGATCCACTTTAATTAACAGCTGAAGGCACACATTAATGTATCAGGGGTGCAAGTGCCACACGTCCATTTCGGAGCAGCAAACATCCATTTTTGGAGCAGAAATTCCAAAAATGGAGCAGGACAAAAATCGGCAATATAAGGTGTAATTTTTCACTGAAACGTTAACATTTTTAAAAAAATGTTTGAATGAATAATCTTAAACAAGTTCCTTAACAAATTGAAGTCCATTTGAAATTTTTCTGAACTATCTATCACATTGTGACGGACTCGCGATGCAAGGATCCAGGTTTGAACCCCACAGTGGTGGTCGGCTGAAGTTGGTTTTCTGTGGTTCCCAACTTCAACGCGCAAATGCGAGCTGATCTCCCCTTTAAAAAAGTCTCGCCACAGAGAGCAACAGTCCTACAACGATAAAGCATTCAATCATAACACTTCACTCATAATTTGAAAAAATGGTGGCAGATGGCAGCACTACACATAACAAGCATTACAGAGAAACAAAAAACTTCGTCAGGTTTCACTACACGTACACGCACATTTCACAGAATCTGATGAAGGGCCTGGCTGTGAAAAAATCACGGAAATACTCGGTATTGGTCGTATCTCGGAAATTTTATCGGCTAGTGTGGCCAACTCAATTAAATCAGTTGACGCTGATAATATGGCCTGAGAGTTCAAAGGTAACCTTTCCATCCAAATAGTTTTTAGAAAATCTTCAGTTACTGAATTTCCTGCCAGCGCTCTCATTTGTCTCAGTAGAGAGGATGGTTTCTTATCCCCAAGAGTCAATTCAGACAACAGTTTGTGGATTTGTATAGATTTAGAAACTGTAAATTCAGCGATAAGCCTTTGTTTAAGTGCTTCATATTTGTTTTCGGCTGGTGGATTAAGTACCAAGTCTGAAACCGAAGGAAGTAAGTCAGCATCTACAGCTGCTAAAACAGTGTTATATTTCGTTACATTGGAAGTTATTTGTGCTACTGCGAAATTAGCTTCTACTTGCATAAACCATAAAGCAATATTATTTATTCACCATTGGAGGTAGTTTACAAGATACTCTTGCGACCACCATGGGATCCGTGCCATCATCCATCTCGTAACAACAATAATAAAATAGATGGAGAAAAATTAGGATAAAATTCCAACTAAAATTATTTCATGCGAACAATTAGAATTTTAAAAGAAAAAATATATATACTCATTGCCATAAAAATTTGCGCACCCAGAAGAAGTCGTCAAAATGAAACAAAATTTTACACATGTAAGTACTACGTTGATATAAGTAAGTGATTAGAAAATCTAAGAAAAAGGATCATTTATTGCAGAAAAAAGTACAGATGAACAGAAGTTTTAGTACTCTGTTGGACCCCCTCTAGCGCGAATGCACGATGCGATACGAGCGGGCATTGAGGCATACAAGTTCCGTATGATGTCCTGAGACATCTCGTTCCACAGTTGCTGTAAATGCGCCTCCAGTTGGACCAACCTCGTAGGGTGTCCAACTTGCCGTCCCAAATGATCCCAGATATGCTCGATTGGTGACGAATCTGGGGATAGAGCAGGCCAGGGAAGGGTGGTAATGTGGCGGAGGCAGTCTTGTGACATCCTTGCTGTGTGTGACCTAGCATTGTCTTGTTGAAAAATGGCTCCTGGGAGCCCTGCCATGAGTGGCAACACATGTGGCTGAAGGATGTTATGGACGTACCGCTGGGCTGTCATTGTGCCATGGATCAATATTAGGGGTGACCGTGTATCGTAAGCAATGGCACCCCATACCATGACACCAGCTGTGGGAGCGGTGTGTCGCTGTAAAGCGAAGGCAGGATTTAAGCGTTCACCACGGGGCCTCCACACACGAACACGATTGCCATCACTGCTCAAGTTAAATCTCGATTCGTCGCTGAAGACGACCTGGTTCCATTCCATTGCAGTCCAATCCCGTCGTGCTCGACACCACTCCAAACGGAGGCGTTGGTGGTTGGGTGTCATTGGCAGCACACGTAATGGGCACCGCGATACCAGATGTCCTTCAGCCAGGCGCCTTGCGATGGTTCAGGAAGACACAGGGGCCCGTAGTGAAGCTGCTGCCTGTGTCTGGATAGCGGCCAATGAGGCAGTTGGCTCTAAGCGTGCGTTTCGGATGATGTGACGGTCTTCTCGACGACTGGTCTGTCGAGGGTGTCCTGAACCTGGTCGCCGTGTAAATGACGTCTCTTCTGTTCACTGGTCCCAACACCTGGTCGCAGTAAAATCAGAACGGCCTAGTTGACGAGCTACTCGCCGAGCTGACCACCCAGCTTCCATCATCCCGATGATTCTTCCCCTATCGAACCGTGACAACTGCTCATATGGTCTTCGACGGCGGCGTAACGGCATGTCTACCTCAGCATTTCCTTTGCAAACGATTAAATACACTCCAGCAAGCTCTGCTTACCTATTTTATACTCCAAGGAGAACGAAGTTCAACGCCCTCTAGTGGCATTACGCAATGTGCAATCACGTTGCATTTCTAATCATTTGCATATCTGCTCGACATGTACCTTCAGGCTAACTTTCGTTTCGATCCCACAATTATTTCTTGGTGCGCAAATTTTTATGGCAATGAGTGTATATAAAGGCCGGAAGATTAGCGAAAACAGTATCTCACCGTGAGAAGATCCCATCAGTCCAATGGAAGCAAAGGGAAAATAATCCAGAGCTTGGAGATACGACCAGAAAGTTTATTCAGAAGGTTCTGTTCATTTGAGAGTCACCACTGAAGCCTTGGCGTATACATAACATGAATTTATTAAACATTTTAGCACAAATTACTAAGATACAAATATAAGACACAAATAAGAACCAGACAAACTGAACATGCTTCTGTGTGAGAGTCAGCGAGCAATACAGTATAAGAAAGATCTTCGTTAAGAGTTGGGGGGGGGGGAAGAGTTTAGTTTTAGTTCCAGTCTCAAAGCCAAACCAAAGATGTTCTTCGTTTTGTGGTAAACAGTATCCGCCTCAATGGTCTCATGACCGCTAACCGCTTTGTCTGGATATACAATTGACTGTTTTAGATTTATTACACGTGCTAAATTCCTTATGCTAAATTCTCATTGTTAATGGGCTTCTCCGCAAACTTTTCCTACTAGTAGACAATGAAAGTAAATGAACCTTTGGATAGAACATGTTTTTAGAAATAAATTATTTAGTTGATTCACAGAGATATCTCCTCCTACCCAGAACATGAGCCACCGCCTTGTCTCCACGAAGAGGCATAAGCAGGTGAAGCTGGGCCCTGCTATCATTTCTATGCTCAGATGACAAAATTTTATGTCACTTTGTCAAAATTTAACTATGACAAATTTGTAAACAATATTTTGCCAAAATGCGATACTGTGAGTTTTTGATGTATTACAGTTTGCCTCCATTGTTTCCTCATAAACTGAATGAGAGAAAATTTTGCCAGAATGCAAACATCTCAATTTTTTGGGAAAAGTGACTTATGACATATTGCCATCTGAGAAAAGATTTATTAATTCACTAAAAAATACTTTCATTTTTCTCAGATTTAATCCAAATGCTGTTTAACTGCATCAAGTTGACAATAATGACTAGTGATGGTGGGCCCTGCTATCATTAATTGATTCACAAATATTCCAATACATTTGCATTTCGGTAAGCTGCTGCATTGTATATATTGTTTATAATGTTTCTAATTACATTTTTAATTGGGTTGCTTTATTTTTGAAATATATGACATCCATATCTGTTATGGGCATCTTTTTCTCAGCCACTTCGTTGGGCATTTTGCCTGTTGTGGTGTTGCATTTGTATTTGCATTTCTTATTCATTTTTTTATATTATTATTTATAGTTGAGGATAAGGGGTCATGACAAAATAAAAGCGAAATCACATCCATAGTTATAGCTGTCCCAATTTCACTACGTTTCATCTTATGTCTCATTTGCATAGTCACATGCAGGTATGTTAGCAATTGAACGGAATGTTCTTAGCACTATTGCATTGCTGAACTTTCTCATTTTGCTTTCACACATCGTGCATGGTGCTGCTGCATATTTTACTTACAGTAATGTTTCATCACCAATCCTCCTCCATTGTTCACAGTGTTAAACTACTTCTGTTGGGCCAAGGCCTGGCAACTTCAAACCCTGCAGAATTTATTTTTTAGGTGAATTTTAATTTGTCATTTTCGCGATTTGTTTTTTTAAATTTCTGCAGTACCAGTGTAATGTCCATTCAATTTCATCAATGCATGTGTGGATATATTTGTGGCAGAGTTGGGGTTTTCGACGGGACACGCGGGATAAACTGTCTAAAACTGTCCAAAAGTGTCCGAAACCTCCAAGTTACAAAATGTTATGTGGAAACTTTTTGGATTTTTTGTTTTTTTTCATGATACTAACATATTAAAAAAAATACTAGCAGAAAATAAAACTAAATGAAAAATATTTCAAAAAGGTGTCATTTGTTTGTTTTTTTTTAAGTAAATTGTTTCACCTAATTGATGGTTTTAAGTTGGAAATCTGATCGTAAATTAATATCACGTATATAACTGTTTGAATAAACACTGTTTTCAATTTTTCAGTTTGTTATAAATGTCATTTCTACTTCACATCTTATTTTTCATGTATTTATTTATTTATACAATATTGTTTGGCCGAGGCCTACACAAGAGGATGCGGAATTATATATGGCAAAAGTGTCGATTGATGGTACGCGAAAATTCAGAAATCGTAGGGCAATCTACAATATTTAATGGTAGGTTGTTCCAGTCGATAATAGTTCTTGGGAAAAAGCTAAATTTGCAACAATCCGAAGAGGCAAAGATGGGCTGTAATTTTTTCGAATGATTGAGTCTAACAGAGAAATGTGAAGGTTGGATTAGAATATTGGATGTGTCAATATTAAAAACCCCATGGAGGAGTTTGTAAAGAAAAGTTAAACGAGAGATAAGTCGAAGAGAAGGAGAGCGGTTGGATATTGAGTTGTCGCTTGAGTTCCGTTATAGAGACATGTGAAGACCAACAGTTGAAAATGAAACGAGTGGACTTATTTTGGATAGATTCTAATTTGTCCATGTTGGTTTGGGTGTGGGGGTCCCAGGCTTCACAGGCATAGGAGAGGGCAGGGAGAATATATGTTTGGTAGCACAAGTGACGGACATGACGAGTGGAGTATTTTAGGTTACGGCGAAGGAAAAACAGTTTTTGGAGACATTTATTAAAGATATAATCAACGTGAAGGTTCCAGCGGAGATTGGAAGAGATTATAATGCCCAGGTATTTATATTGGGAAACCTCAGAGATCAAAGAGTCGTTTATAGAATAGGGGAATTCGTGAGGGATTCTTTTACGGGTCACTTTCATAAAAACAGTTTTTGAGAAATTGAGGGGTAATTCCCAGGTTGAGCACCATTTGGAAATAATATTAAGGTTGTGTTGGAGAGATTCTTGGTCAGAAAGATTGCACACTGTTTTATAGATGACACAGTCATCAGCGAAGAGTCTAATGCGGCAGTTTATGGAGTCGGGTAGATCATTTATGGAAATTAAAAATAATAAAGGTGAGAGGACCGAGCCCTGGGACGTGCCAGATTTGACATGAAGAAAAGGAGAGTTCTGGCTCTTGTACGAGACAAACTGGCTACGGTTAATAAGGAAGGCCTCCACCCATTTCAGCAGTTGAACATTTAGTCCAAGGTATGAAAGTTTTAGTAGAAGTTTATTATGGGGCACCCTGTCAAATGCTTTGGAAAAATCTAGAAAAATTATGTCGGATTGGAGGTTTTTATCAATGGAGTCATGTATGAAAAGTGTTAATTGGGTAGATACTGATAATGATGATCGAAAACCATGTTGGTTAGGGAAGAAAAAGTTAATCGAATCGAGGTGGGTACGGATATTCTTGGCAATTATGTGCTCAAAGAGCTTGCAGCAAGAGGAGGCGATTGCAATAGGTCTAAAGTTGAGAGGGTGGGAGAGTGAGCCAGATTTATGGATAGGAATTATCTTATTAATTTTCCAGTCATTGGGTAGGTTAGAAGTATTCAGTGAGACGTTGAATATAATGAGGAGATAGTTGCAAATTTCATTGGCACAGAATTTTAGGATATGGTTGGGGATCCCATCTGGGCCAGTAGAGTGGGGTTTTAATTTTTTTAGAGATTCAGGAGACCGGCTTTAGAAAAGGAAATGGGACAGGAGTTATGAAGTGAATCGAAAAAGACGTATTGGGGGGGGGGTGAAGGATCAGAGGAAAAAACAGAAGAGAAGGCCCGGTTAAATTCGGAGGCAAGATCGAGGGGAGAGGTTAGATCCAAGTTGGAAGTTTTGAGTGAGGAGGTACCTGCTGATTTGGGGCGAAGAAAATTCCAAAATTTTGAGGGATTAGTTTTGAGATAGGAAGGCAATGAGTGGGATAAGTAGTTGGATTTGTGGCGAGAAATAAGGTCTTTGAGGTTACGGGTGGAGATCGAGATTTTGTTTCTGAGTAGAGGAATCGTTAAATTTGAGTTTAGAGACGTCACGTCGAATTCTTCTTTTGAGATGGATAATGTCACGGTTGATCCAAGGGTTAAAGAAGCTTTTAGATGAAGAGCATTTGGTAGGAACAGTGGCTTTACATTTATCGATAACAGCTTTGAATTTACTCCAGAGACGTTGAATATTGTTGGAAGAGGAGATAAAGTCAGGAAAGTGGGTACGAAGGATATTTTGCATGAGGGGGTAGTTGGCCTTGTTGAAGTTAAGTTTTCTGGCGCGAAAAAAGGGAGGGAGGGATGGTATGATGAAGGAAGAAATCTAAAAAAGGGATTTTGTGATCGGAACAGTCATCAAAAACTGAAAAATTGGAAACCATAATTTTGTTGGAAACTGCGATTAGGTCTAATGTGGAGATTGAGTGATTGGATATTCTTGTGGGTTCCAAGATGGTTTGGACGAGGTTAAATTTTAGGAAAATGTCGAGAACTCTATTGTTAATACCATGGTTTCCCGAGAGGGACTGCATTTTATGCCAATCAATACCGGGTAGATTCCAGTCACCGGCTAAAATTAAAAGATGAGAATTATGAAATCGGTCCAGTATTGTTTCAAGTTCAATGAAGTAGTGAGGGTCCGAGGCAGGGGGTATGTAAAGGGAGAAAATTGCGATGGGAGTGCAGTTGTGATGGTGCCATTCGGCAGCGACAATTTCAATATTTGATTCAAGAGGGATTTCAATTAGGGGTATAGAACTGTTGAAAACAAGGGCAACGCCTCCTCCACGTGTGTTTCTATCTTTACGAAAGGCAGAGAAATTCAGTGGTAGAAATTCTGTGTTGCTGATATTACTGTGCAACCAAGTCTCTGTAATCGCAAGAAAGTTGGGATTATGAGCTAGTAGGATGGATTCGAAGGAAGATATTTTGTTAATTATGCTTCTTGTATTAACTGTTCCGATTCTGAAGAGATTATTTCTGATTTGAGGAGAATGGGAGATTAAGGAGGAGTGAGGTTTCGAGGGGTGGGGACTAAAGGGAGAGGAGGTGAAGGTAGGGAAAGGTCAGAAGGAGGAGTAATGCTGGGAGGGGTTTGGGAAAGCGGGATAATATCATTAAGGCTGGGATCCCAGATGTATTTGATGTTATTGATAAGAGCAAAGTTATGAAAAAGTTTAACTTTCAGACCGGACTCACAGTATTTTTGGGAGGCCCCCCAGATTTGTCCACGTAGCCTGCGTGTCTCAGGTGAAAAGTCCTCTGAAATTGAGATGCTAGTGTTTTTTAATTTAAATGAATTTTTAAGGATTTCAGTTTTGGTTTTGAATTTATTAAATTTAATAATTGAAAGTCTGGGACCTGGGATTCTTTTAGAGCCAATTCTGTGACATCGGTCGATGTCGGAAATTTCAAGTTCTAGGAGGTCTGAACAGTACTTAAGTATTTTAGATTCGAGGGTCGTGGTGGATTCAATGTCTGAGGTCTCCTCCGGTATGCAGCGAAAAATTAGGTTTGACCGACGTCAGAGGTCTTCTAGGTCGATAACCTTTGAGGCGAGAGAAGAACGAAGTTTGGCGAGGTCAGAGGAGAGGTCGGAGACTTGTTGTTGGAGATCCTCAATAGGTAAAAATTTGTCCTCTACTGCACTCAGACGTTCAGATAATCCATTGAGTTGGACACTAAAGGAATCTTGCTTTTGGGATAGGAGCTTGAGTTGGTTTAGTATGGCAAGCTGGGTATCCTGGATATTGAGAAGGATGGAGGAATCGGAGGGGGGAGGATTGTCTGGTGCTTTCGAAGGGTCAGACAGGGAACGTGATCGTGTTTGAATTTGGGAAGCTTTGGGCAAATGGGTGACCCTTGAGCCGGGGTGTGACTCGATATCACCGGAGAGCAAAAGCAGTAGAAACAGGTGGGTAGGTAGGCCAAAGAACTGCTTATCGAGAGGAACAACCCTAAACAAAAAATGACTAAGGTAGGCCAAGACAAAAACAGACATGTGATAGGTAATGGAGCTGTGGGAAGAACAAAAAACAAAGTACATGAGAAATTCAGATAAAGGATGCGAGATCGACAAGAGTGAACTTAAATTAAAAAACTTAAGAAAACCAAATAGAATACCGCGATTGATATATAAGAAAAATAAACTAACCTGTAGGAAAAATAATACTGGTATAAACATCTTGCGGAAAGATAATATGTCGATCTCGCAACATGTAACATACTGTAGAAATTCGTTTATATAGCAGCCGGGGAACGCCCCCGTGTTTGGGAGAGAACCGGTTCCAGGTGAGAGCATCAGGTGAGGAGAGATTCCACTTTGAGTGTGGGGAGGCGCGCCGACCTGTGAGCATGAAAGAACAACATGGCTTGCGTCTGGAAGTTGAGGACAACAGATCAGCAATAGATGATCCGGCGATGTTTTTTTCGGTACGGGAACAGTAGAGAAAAAACGGTGAGTCGTGATCGTGTAGCACAAAAAAGATCTGTAGGAAAGATAATACTGGTATAAACATCTTGCAGAAAGATAATATGTCGATCTCGCAACCAATGTATGATTATGAAGCAGGTACTGTATTTAGGACAGTGATTGTCCAAAATCCTGCCTAATCTCTCCAAAAACTTTTCTTTAAAAAATACATTATATTGAAGGTACCAAAAAGGCATAGTCACAGTTATAATCATTGCATTATTGTGAAACTCAACATAAATATTATTATTTATTAGATAGCAATATATAATGATGTGAATATATATCAATGGTATAGTTTTTATTTGATGCAAATTGTTCTATTTTGACTTTTCAAACTTTTTCTTTAAATTTTCAAGTTAACTTGGTTTTTAAAAATTGAGAATGTAAAATACAAATTATAAATAAAGGAAAATATCTGAAGAAAATGTGTCCACTATGCAGCACCTACTCATAACTAACAGAACACAATTTCAAACACTGATTACGCCTATATGATGATAAAAGACTTCAAGACCCAAAGTTTTTGTTAAATTTAAATTTCTGTTTTTATGAGGCTAGGAGCTAATATTTCACCGCATAAATTCAAACTATATTTACAATTCTATCATATGGGGGCCAGCAATACGAAAAACACTGGAAGAAGGCTTATCAAAAGACTGTCTTTAACACATTATTTTTTTATTTTCATGTCCCCCAAGTTATGCATCAATTGAAAGAATATTTTCTAATTTTGTTATCTTAGAAATCATCTTGGCACAGATAGGGCAGCTAAATTAGTTATGTGTTATCAAATGTTAAAAGCCGCAGCTGCGCTTCATTATTAGTGCTCGATTATTACGTAAGTTTAATTTCATTCTGTAGTCATATCTATTGCTTTTTCTAATTTTCATGTGCCAAATTTCTATCCCATTCTTGTATCTCTCATGTTTCCATAAATCTAATATTTAACCTCAAGACAGTTGTTTTCAATTGTTTGATAACCTGATATCAGTCACATAACCCTTTGCACATACTGTTTTGAATTTCAAAATTTTATTATATTTAATGTAATTAATAATATAATTTATATAATATAAAGTTTTTGATTATAGAAGTTACCTCTTTAACAAATTGCAAAGTTTTCCACTTATAGTTATAAATAGGAGGTTTAGGACAGTACGGTAAAAACCCGGTAAATACTGTGGTTTTTACCGTACTGTACAAAACCTTGCCAATCCTGATTTGTGGATTATTTCCCTACATTATGCATTGGGTTGCTAGCCAAGTTGGCACCCATAAGAGTAATTAAACTCAGTTTCACTGTCTTACCAAATTCTCTGTTCATTAGTGAATTGAAAGGTTCAGAAAATTTGACAGAGAAAGACCACTGGATGATTATGGTGACCATATGACCTATATTTTAATGTAATTTTGAAGGCCAGACTAATGAAAATGTCCTTTTTTTTCAACCAAGCCTCCTTGAAGCTTCATTTTTTATATAAATCTTATCCTTGATTTTAAACAAATTATATGATAATTATGACTATAATCTCACATTTTTGTCATGTATTGCATGTTCACTCCCCCAGAATTCATTTTAAAGGATTGCAGCAGGGCTTCCTGTTTAATGATTGACAATTTTTCAGTGATTTTAGTATTAATTGGCACCTTTGCTTACACTTGGCGTTATTTTTGGCTGCAACGACTTTCAGTATTAAAGTTTTCCTCTTACCCATAATGTCTGCCCAAATATACACACATTCAAAGATGTCTCCGCAATTTAATTTACTTGGGATCCAGGTTATCCAGTCCTTTTTAAGGGAAAGTGGGTCTCTCTCGAAGAAAATTAAATTATGATCCACCCCCTCATTCACTGTTATCCCTGTGAATCAAATAATTCATTCCTAAAAAACATGTTCAATCTAAAGTTTCATTGAAGGAAAGGTTAATTTACCAGCTTATAACAGGTTCTTTTACTTTTATTGTCTACTGGTAGAGAAAGCTGCCAATGGCCATACCATGCTGAAAACGCTGGTTCTCGTCCGATCATTGAAGTTAAGCAGCATCGGGCACGGTTAGTACTTGGGAGGGTGACCACATGAACACACAGTGTGCTGTTGGCATCACTTTTTACTGCTATGGTGGTCGAGTGGTTATAGTGCCAGATTCACATTGCAAGGACCCAGGTTCGAGCCTCACCGTCACCATATTGGTGGTTGGCTGAAGTTTTTTTGTGGTTTCCAACTTCAAGGTGTGAATGCGAGCCGCCTGTTAAAAAGTTTCACCACAGACAGCAACAGGCCTACAACAATACAATTATTCAATCATTACATTTCACTCATAGTTAGAAAAATTGATGGCAGATGGAAGCACTTATACACAACAAACATCACACAGAAACAAACTTCACGTTGGGTTTGCTACACATACACACATTCCAACATGTACCAATTCATTAGAAATTCCGCAGAGGAATATAGATGAGGTGCATGCCTGGTTCAGTAGTAGAGAAAGCTTGCAAAGAAACCCATTAATACTGAGAATTTAACATATGGAACTTAACACATGGAATAAATCTAAAACATAATTAAGGTAGGCACACATTTATATATTTACTAATAAATCAATTTGTAAGGGCTTCATAAATCTCAGGCACCTAAAATTTTATAAGTGTGGTTACTAAATTGAAGTCTGAGAAAGCACAAAAATGGTTGCTATCAAATGGGGTCATTATAATGAGCCTAGACTGTATACAGTTATCTCTCACTCATTCCCATAGCGCAAAAGTACAAGAAAAAAAATACCGCAAAAGTACAAGAAAAAAAATACATAAGTGAGAGGGGCATACAAGCGAATATTATTATCCATGCAGTGTGCAGTTACTTCAGTACTTACAAGAATAGGTAAACCATTAAGTGAATATTACAACTATTCACAGCATTAGGTGAATATTGGAACAACTGTGATGGACAAAGGGTGACGTAAACAGAATATTGTAAACTCGTCTCGGGTACTTACTAATTTTTGCACATATATACACACGCAGGCAAGGCTTGACAAATGGGAAAAAATAGGCAATTTCTTAGCTGCCCTGCAAAATTTTGGAATCATAGGTCTGGGGTTGTCTCAAGAACACCATGGGTCCATTTGCCCCTGCCCCCAATTCTGCAGTAGGACCCCTACACTCGGGTCTTTGTCGAGCCTCTCCAAAAAAGGTGAAATTAGAATGTAAAAGAATGAAAAATGATAGAAATTGTCCTGGGCCAATTCAGCCCCACCCTTGGGTCCTCAGGCAGTTATATTCTGGAACCCCTAATGCACTGAAAAGAACATGCAGCTTATAAATTTCTATGCACCAAATAGAATCATAGCACCAAATCTCTCTTTGGAGGCCACTTATGCCGTGCCATAGGCAGAGATAAACTTGGAAGTCAGGGTGGGGGCACGAAGATGTTAATTCATATATACATTAGATCTGTCGACTCCAATATTAACGCTGGGGACAATGCCCTCCTATCTCCACCCATGGGGCCCTACATGCATTAAGACGGCACTGCACAGGATTACACATTTTGTGCATGAGTTTAAAATAATTTTATTCAGAAAGCCTAGTGTTTTTTTAATGAAAAATCAAAATTATCTGAAAACATCGTGAACATAAAAATGTATAGGCCTAAATAGGCTTAAGTTATGTTAAGCACTTGATTCTTCCATTCTTAATAAAAAACATTCATTCAAAATGACTTAAAACACCACAACAACGAAGCTTACCTTTCTCTCAACTGTCAGCGGTGTCTTCAGTTCCGACCTATGATCCAACATCGGATGCAATTCCTTGCACACTTTTCTCATAGCATTTTTCATAAGCCTAAAAAGGTTCACAAATTAAAATAAGTTTTTAGTAAAAATTTTTTATTTAAAAAAAAAAGAATCTATAGAGAATATATTGGAATAAATAAATTACTCAGATTTTTTTAAGCAAAATTTTGAGTTTCTTTTATGATGTAAAAACCCAAGGCAAACAACGAAACACCTAAATTATATTAATAAACAAAAATATAACACAGCTTCTTCATGACATAACAAGTTAGAGGTTGATGTAGCAGTTTTCATGCTCAATCATGGGGGGGGGGGGGGGGGGGGGAATCAACATTTTCAGTCTCTGAATTTAATGCCAATGTTAGAGAGATTTGAATTCATGTCTCCTACAGGGCTTCCGCATCCTTGAGCAGGACCCCAAACCAGACTTCATGGGTTTCTACAGTGAATTTATAGCGTGAACAAAAAAAAAAACCCATTAATTGTCCCTAGCCCCACCCTTGTGGGGGGGGGGGGCATGATATCGTTTTCTTAAACAAATGCAGAGTACATTGGATCCCATTTAATAGGTGTATCAATTAAAGCTTATACAATATCAGCGCGTCAGTTGGGGAAAACTACATTCTTCGAGAAAAGAGGGATTTTTCATTCAGGAAAATGTATTTAACAGGGATTTTTCTTAGGCAGGATCAGCTTGTTTGCTATTTTGCAGTAGTGATCAAATATGTAATTGCATGATATAATGTTGCACAGAAGTTATTAGATTAAGATTATTTATAACTGCTCATTTCATTATTTCAGCTGCAAAAAAATTATAATTAATTTGGATTGAGTAAAATATTTTTTGATTCCATCTAGTTATTAAAAATACGTTTGAGTTTTCTATACAACTGATTCTCCCTCCCAATTCATTGCAATAAAAAAGAACTTGCAATAATTTAACATATATACATACACATTTTTTCTAACTACAAATTACAATCACAAACAAATAAAACATCCATTTACTGCTAATGAATAAATTTATTAGATACATGTGTGTACAATAGTATCAAAAGCATTTCGCATGCACATATATGCTTGTGCTGTGTATGATAATGAAAAACTTTCAAGTCAGCACTGATAGGTCACTTTTGTCATTTCATTCAGCATTTTAACCTGAAATAGAGGGGGGTAAATAGATAAATGAATCAATATTGTGAGCCTTGTGTGTGTGTGTCATAAAAATGCCAGAGTTAAAAATGAAAAATGTTCAACTTGTTTGAGAAATTCATGGATTAAACCCATCTGCACACTTCATAAGCACAGAGTCCTTCAACAGGAATGTAATGTCTTAATTTTTGTAACTCCTGCACTTCAACAAAGTCAAGAACCTAAAAAACATTTTAAATAGTTACCAAAAATATTTCAATGTATCCACAGAGATGGAACACTACTACTACTCAAGCGTACATGCACTTCGTACACATTCCTTGCGCATTTTTCTTCTGCGTAATTTCTAGAAATTGCCCATTTGTTGATTCGTTTGAAAACTTTACAAAATTGCTCACAAAAAAATTGTTTTTTTTTTTCAATGATTATTCAACAATTGATTATGCGTCAAAGATTCTCTCACACATCTTTGGTTAAAGTGAATGCTTTCTGAAACTTTTGAGCAAAAGATGTTTGGGAAAGATAAACCAAAAAGTTTGAGTGAAAAGAGGGAAGTTTTGCTTAGCACTGCTCATTTAGAAATAAAAGATCTTCCAGCAATCAAAACATGATTTTTCTGCCTAATTCAAGGTTATTCACAATAAAGAACATTTTCATAGAAAGTTGCAGATCAAACGATTTTATGGATTTGTAGACGATATGCAATGTCTAGAATATTTTAATTATACACGGGTACATATGCATACATAGTTTTTAAAAATCATTGAAGGTGAGATGAAATACAACCTCCGTAACTTAACACCTGCTTAAGTGGATATTTTCTTGATCATATAAGGGTATCGTTATCAAGGTTCCACTATACTACTAAACCACATGCGTTGAGCGTATTTGAGTGTTATATACAAACACCGAAAGAGCCTCAAAGTTAAGAACCACAGAAAACCAAATTCAGTAACCATCGCTGTGACCACTGTTGCATGTTTGATATGTCCAACCATCATCTTCCTTATAGACCTACTGAAAGTTTAAGGCAAGTGCTTGAATTTTTGTGCTCTCCGAATATCATACTGAGGTTCTTGAATAGACATATATATTCTTTTAAATAGAACAAAACGCACCCCAGACAATGAATAGTAAATTACCTATCCTCAAGTAAATTATACCATTTGAGCAATTATATTGAACACTTGTTACTGTGCGCCTCCCTAATAAGGAGGTCACCAATAGTATAGAGGATTATGGTTTTCTCAAATTTCTCTATAGACCCATTAATGTCAAGAATTTATTGCTTATGATTTATTATGACATGTTTATATATTGTGGGGAAAAAGATGTTCTGAAGAATCCTTAAATTTATCTGTTCCAGTGATTTGAACAAGTTCATAAAAAAACGTGGCAATCTCATAGGTATACAAAGAATTTTCTCGAGGGGAGTTTTCAGATTTTTTTCTCTTCTGAAGGGCGGGAATTTACGTTTCTTCCTGCAAAATAACACTATAATCTTGGCTGGGAGGGTTAGAACCCCAAAACCCCCCTTTGCGTACGCCAATGATGGCAATTATACAAACCAATTTTAGATGCATTGTTTAATACAAATGACAAATTGAAATATATTGAATTAGTGAGTAAATCGAAAGATTTCATATAGAACTTATAATATTGGATATTTTTCAATCTGTCTGCAACCACCCTATCACTAAGAGAGCTCAGCAGTAATTTAATGGTGACAGATGAACAACAAAACAAAATAATTGCTATTGTTGGAATAATATTAAAAACATCTGTAATCAATCAGCTGGCATCAGAATGACATGCAGAAGACTTTTGATTTATGAAACATGGAAAATAACTGACCTGTTCATTTAATTTTTAAGAGTTCAAACACCTCTAGTTGAGAAACACTGTTCCCAAATGATAAGAAGGAGCATAGCATTTATTAGAACTGTGATTAAAAAAACAAAAACCCTAATAAATATTTGTAAGCAATTAAATTCTGAAATAGATAAAGTTTTTCCTCCTGGATACAGCATTTCACCATTTCTTTCTGCTGCTTAGCTAAACAAGTAATGTGTATAAACTGTAAACTGTCCAAGTTCTAAAATTTTACTTTGAGAGAAGCGTAAGTTTCGGTGGTAAAATTTAGTCAGCGAAATGCCAAGAACTGAAGGTTCTGGAGGAAAAAATTTCTGAAGAAGGGGGGGTGACAGAACAAAAATGTTTGGGAAACTGATTTAATATATGCTTCTTAAATGAAATACACATTATTTCATGAACTAAATTACATTAAACAATATAATATTTCCTATGCGAGTTCAATATTACAAAATTATAATTGGTTGGAGATATAATGTCCTAATAAAATGTAGAAAAATTTGACTTGCCTTTAAAGAAATGTGCAAAATTCTTACAATATCTGCTTGTCTTGTCATCTCCTCCAGAATACACCAAACTCTCAATGCTCTGTAGTACAAAATATCAACATTAATACCACTCAGACAGAAATTTCACTCATAACAATTACTAATGTTTCACATAAATAAAGTGCTTAATAAGTTATGTAACACATGCAATCATTAAAAAATAATTCAAAATCACGATACTCCTAGAACCTGCAGCAATTAAAGAAAATATGTGAATTAAATATAGCATTTGACACCCATTTTGCATTGAATTAAAAAAATTATTTTTGCCGAAAATATACAGGGAGGTCTGAATGAGTGGCACGTTTTTTAGAATGCATTATATATTCATGCAGGTATTTTTAAGCGTTTCTGCACATTGCACGTCTGTATCATGTTTGCATGTCAGACGTGGCATTTCAGAATGCATACCCTCTGGCATTTTCAGAAATAGAGCTTAGAAAATTTTGAACTCCTTTACGTCATTACGACAGCCCGAAAATATTATACATATTTATTGTTATTATAATACATATATATTATTCATATTTATGAACTAATTTATTATTTATGAATATAACTTACATATACGATCATCTTGCGATCAGAAGCCCACACATTTTACGACGAGGTCGGTAAATAGGATTTTTTTCCTCCCAAAAACTTTGACTATTTAATGTACATTAACATCCAAAGTGAGTGAAATGTCATGTTAAGAAAAATATTAAAAAAATCGGTTTCATCATGTCAACAAACCTTCCGCTCAACAGCAAGTATTGTATTCATCTCAGCGCCAACTCCTCGCATGGCCGCCTTTCTGTATTTTTTGTTAATCTAAACTCCTTGTATCATCTTAAATGCATACATCAAGCATTAATAACATCGAAAAACACGAAAATAATTTTGAATCAAAGAATACTTCCATCAAAACACACACATCGCCGCCGCCATTACGGAAAATGCAGTTGTCCTCGACATTAATGAGAGGGTCTTCTCACTCCTTCACTAGCACCATCTTTGTTCTTAACAAAGGAAAGAAAGTTCCTTATTTAAGGAAAAGCGAGCGGAGAATACCGAATTTTTTCTTTTTTCCTTAATTAAGGACAAACAGCGGACAAGGAAAGAATTCAGCCCCTGGCTCTCGTTTACAATTGTCCTTCCCACACGATCCGCATTATTGTTCACAAAGAATATGGTCACAAAAATTTCCCTTTTATCGTTCATAACGAGAAATCGCTGAGTCTATAGAATCGGGACAAGTAGATGGTCGAGCCCCAGGTCCTGCAGCTTGGATTGCAGAGACCAATAAGAGTATCACCACTAAAGCAAAGATTTCTAACTGGTATATTCTATGGTTCCGTTAAAGTTTCTTTTAGAGTTCTGCAAATTCAAGAACCTTTAAAAACCCTGAAACCCAGAGAGCTTCATGTTAAAATCTGTTGAATTTTTAAAAAAGAAGCTGCCCCAACTCCACATGACAGTATGGGCCTTCTCACACTACTAAACCAGACATGCAACTCGTTCATATTCCTCTGCAGAACTTCTAACAAATTGGTACATGTTGGAGTGTGTGTGCCTGCGTTGTGAACCTAAGGTAAAGTTTGTTTCTGTGTAATGCTTGTTATGTGTAGTGCTACCATCAGTTTTTTCTACAAAAGCTTATTATTACTAGGTGGATTATTCATTTTTTAAAAAAATTATAAATTGAAATTACTGTTACTAATTTATGGTAATTTTTTATGCAATTGATAAGAAATAAAATTTGTGATAGTTAAACATGTTGATGTCAAAACCCAACCCTGTTTGTACCTAAGGATGAAAATTACACCTCAAAATTTTGAATTTTTAAAAATTCAGTATTTAAATTTTTTTATTTTAAAAAATGACTTCACAAAAGTTTAGAATATAACCTCAGCATTTTATCAAGTGAAAATATGTTTCCCAGCGGCTAAGAAATATTAAAACGTGAAATTTATTTGTTTTACCAGGAAATCATCGGCGGGGGGGGACCATGTGATCAGTATTTTACAGGAAATTCTGGTGCAAGTTATAAAAATGACAGTTTTTTTAGTGAGAGTTGCTATTTTTAGTCTTCCAGTCACCATGGCACCTGGTATTTATCAAGCCCTAGGTTTTACCATATAGGCTATTAAAGTAAATTAATGAGAGCGAAAGCTAACCAAGAGACAAGGAAAAATAATCTGTTACATAATCAAGGCACTGGTGGGAATCGAACCCACGATTTCTTGTTTACTAGACAAGTGCTTCGACCTACTAAGCCATAGTGCCACCAATTTATGCAATAGAACAGAAATTCCCAGGGAACAAGAGAAAGTAGGAATTGAATTCAAGCAGGTCAACAGACAAAAACGTGCGCAATGTTTTGACTGATCAGGGTAAGCACCACATGATTTCACAAAAGGTCATTCAAAACAGATAAAAAGACCAAAAGTCAAGAAGTTGATCTTTGATCATTTTTGTTCCACATGAGTGATAACATTAAAATACAAACACCATGTAAAAATAAAAAGCCAGACTTGCAGCTAAAGGTAATGATCAAAAAATCTCTTGGAATTAAACTTAGGGATGAAACCTATCAACACATAAATAGAGCACAATAGAAACCATTATCACTTAAGCGATCAAGAGAATGTTCTAATTATATGGCAGCATCTAAAACCCACAGATGTTAAAATGTCAATGATGGCTCAGATTTCAACATGATAGTGAACTCACCACATTATCGTATCCACAGAATTGAACTCGGCACACATTAGCACCACTTACAGAAGCACAATTGACACCGCTAAAACAATGAGAAAATTGGTGCTAAAAAATTGTCTACAATTTTTTAAGTCACGAGAGCACTGAATATACCTATCATCAGGCCAGTAGCCAGAAATTTCGTTCGGGGGGGGGGCAAATGATAGAATAGATTTGGCTTTTTTTTTTGCGTCATTTTCTCACATTTCGGAGAGCAGAGTCCCAAAGTCCCCCCCCCCCCGCTACGCACTTGCCTATCATCAAAAGAGCACCCTTACAACAAGTTTGACATACCAATGCATGAAATCAGGATGATTTCCAACCCTACAATGCAACTTGTACAAGGTGTTTATTTGCAACGTTGATCAAGTGCTCACGAGCACAAAATCTGACACAAGCATCGAGCACTCAGGGTGTTTCAGGGAGCAACGGGTTGAAGATGCCTGGTCGGATTCCTTGGGTATTGGGTGGGAGATATGTAGAACAACAGGGGTGTATTCACATAACGAAATCCTATTTGAGACTGGGCACCATAACTGTTCAAGTGCTTAGGGCCAATCCGGCCCTGGAGGGGGCTAAGCATGCTATAGCCTAGGCCGGCAAGCGTGAGGAAACAGTGGTCAAGAATAGATAACGGTCGGCATAATCATAAATAAAACCTGTGTGGCTCATGAATGCCCTACAAATGATATAAACTAAACTTATAAAGAAAAGAAACATAAAAAAATTGAATCCCAATTAAATAAATATCTAAATAAATTAGCGAACTCACCACGAGCAGGACGCAAGGACGAAAATAATGGCGCGACACTACCCATTCTTCTCCATAACTTTTCACTTTGCGAAAGCTTGCACATGCGCAAAACACAACTGTGGAATTATGGGATTTGTTTATAAATAGAGATATTTGTTCGTAATTACAGTCGAATCCTTAGAGGAAAATACTTTATTTCTCCTCGATGGTCGAATCCCGTTTTAACGAATACCGTTATAGCGAAAATTTCGTTTTAACAAACACTTTTCTAATCCCCCAATTAAGTTTACATAGGAACAATGCTAGATAACCTGGAATTCCTTTATAACGAAATTTCGTTGTAACGAAGTGATTCCTCCGGTCTCTTGGCGTTTCTTATAACGGGATTCGACTATATTAGTACATCCATGATGTATAGGGATACGTAAATTTCGCAAAAAAAAAAATCCGAAATTTCGCCTTTATTCGCAAAAAAAAAAGAAAAAATCAGGTCAGAAATTTCGTATTTTTTTCACAAAAAATGAATTTATTTTTTTGCAAAAAATAAAAATTAAAAAAATAAGTAAAATAATATATTTGAAAAAAATAGCATATCATAGGCCCTCGGCTAAAATGATTTTTCTGAGATCTCCCTTCCCCCACCTTACTAGAAATGCTTACTCTCGATAATCCGAACTAGATCTCATTTTCATGACGCCCCTCTGCACTTGAGGTTTCTGGGCCGTGCTCGGTCGGACCCATGCATTAAGACGACACTAGT
Organism: Pholcus phalangioides; assembly: GCF_987345545.1. Taxonomy (NCBI): domain Eukaryota; kingdom Metazoa; phylum Arthropoda; class Arachnida; order Araneae; family Pholcidae; genus Pholcus; species Pholcus phalangioides. The sequence continues at coordinate 21,571,698 of NW_028301610.1, read as the reverse complement.
TGGAATGTCATGTGTAAAGTCAATTTATTTTAACTCTTTTTCTGCTGCTGTGTCTTCAGCAAAGCCAACGAAGGATGACGTGGTCCAGGATCTGGCCTGGCCACGGAGGAGGCTCACCCGAGCCAACAAGCCAATGAGGGAAAACGTGGTTCAGGACCTGGCGCTTGGCCACAGAGAACAACAAAGGGCTCAAGCTCAATAGAGCTACAAAGACATCAGAAGAGCTCATTGTAAAATAGAAATATTTAAATCTGTATATACTTTTTTTTTAATGTGTTTTTATATTCATGTATTTTATATGCATAATAAAGCACCCGACACCGCCCAGCCCCCTAATCCGGGGCAATGGCAAAAATCGATAGAGCCTGGGCGGTGCACGGTATGAAATGAAATAAAAATGTGTCTTCAGCAGAATACTATGTCGTTCATCAATTCCAACATACAGTAGAATCTCGTTTATCCGACCTTCCGTATTATCGGACGTCTCCCACCCCAAAAAAGAAAATGATCAAGCACAGACTATTGAGCTTTCAGAATTTCACATAACGACGGATTTAAGGCTCTAGAAACTGCAATAAAATACATTGAGCAACAAGAAGCTACAGAAATCGACATAATGATGCTGCAAAGATGACGAGATTTGGCAGCGGAGAAACGGCACTCGTCAGGAAAGCAGACTACGATCAAAAATATTTTTAAATCATCCAGGCCTGAACTTTTTTAAGTACTGTATTTAACTTCAAAATATTCTGTAACTGTAAGTTCATTTTCTCACTTGATTTTTTCTGTTGTTTTTCTGTGAACATGATTATTAGGTTCGTAATGTGCAAAATTATAACCTATTTGACGTATAATAGGCTTTTCCTTAACACCTCCGTATTATCCGACGTTCTGCCGGCCCGTTTATGTCGGATAAGCGAGACTCTACTGTACTCATTTGTATATTTTTTATTTTTTCGTAAAAACGCCCTTGAAATTTGAGCCCAAAAGATTTCAGATCTACTAACTTACTCCATAAAACATGCGCGAATGGAAAGTTTGATCCTTTCAAATTGTCGATTAGCATAATTTTCCTACAGAACGCGGAAACGAAAGTTCAACTGAACCCGTATTTTAGGAGCTAGAATTTCATTGTCAAAACTTATTTTTAAGAGACTTATGTGCTGGAGTAAGTAATCGTCTTCATATTTATTGAGAAAAGCAGCAATTATATGATATTCGCTGAGATGAACGACACCTTTGAACCACGAATTCTGCCTGGCTACGGCAGGCGTCAGAAGAATTTTTCTGCCAGTAATAGCCTACTTATACAGTGAAACTTCTTTTTTCTTTTTGGTAGCTTAAATACGCACTGCTCATTTTTCTTCAGTGTAAAAAAGTTATCTTCGTCTTGGCCACAACAGAATTAAATTCTTTGAATTCTTCAATGAATGTGTCACCCACAAGATTCACTTTATGCGCCCAACATTAGTAGTGCATGTCTGATTCAGCAGCAGCATTGGTAGTGCAAAATGTTGTCACCAAGAAGTGTTTTTGATAATTTGAAGCACGCATTCATGTAACGCACGGAGTCCGATACTAGATCCTTTATTTTCGTATTTAGTTCGTATTCTTTTAAGGTGTCAACATTATAGCTTGGAAATACACGGAAAATTAACGATAAAATTTAAATTATCATGATTTCACAGTAAAGTAGTAAAAATTCAAATTTTTCCATTTATTCGTCAAAATTGGAAAATTTCGCATTTATTTCGTGAATTTTCGCATTTATTTCGGATTTAACACAGGATCCTATGGGTTCACTTGAGTTGGGGGGCGATGGGACAAAAAGTTAGGAAACTATGGTTTAGACTAGTGTTTCCCAAAGTGGGCAATATTGCCCCCAGTGACGATAGAAGGGTCCAGGGGGGAGCAGGACCGCATGTAGATGCTTGGTCATATATTTACATCAGCTTACTCGTCCCCATACGATAAACTAAACGACACCACAAATGAACTCCACACAGTAATGAGAAGAGCTGGCACCACACCAACCATCATCTGTGCAGACCTCAACGGCCCCTGTACGGTGCTTGGATACAAGAAAACAAAACCCAGAGGCTCAAAACTCCTGGATTTTATAAGATCTAATCTAACAATACTCAATGACGGAGGAATCCCATACTGCCACGATGGAAAAACGTCCTGACGTCACCCTTATAAACGAACACACCACACTGGAACACATCGAGTGGAAAATTCACAAAGAAGCAAGCCCAGGTCTACCCCAAAACAGAATCAATAACAAAATTCTCAAACTCAAGAAGGCGGATCGAAAACTTTCTCAAAAAGCTTAAACCACAGGTGAAGGGGCTGACACAAAAATTCAACAGGGCCAATACTGAAAATGAACTCTGTCTCCAGAGAGATAGAAGAAGATCGCACGCCATGGTGGAGCCAAGATCTCGAAATGAGGAAAAGGCCTGCAAAAAACGGTACGACATAGCCAAGGAAAAAATCTGGGCCAAGGAAACATTCCGCAGAACTAGAGCAGCTTACACAAAAGCGATAAAAAAAGCCAAACGAGACCAATGGAAAAAGTTTTACACGGAAGCATAGGACCCATATGGTGCAACTTATAAAGGCACAGTAAAAAGAAGAGCAAGACCAGCCCAACTTATGATGGAGGAGGGAGAAAATCTCACGATAATGGACGCAGCAAAACGCCAACTGGAGAGGATGTTTCCCGCAAGCAACACATGCAGGGAACCCGATCTCGAACAACTTTTGAATGCCTCCAGGAACAATACAATGAGGGAAAGGCCGATTTCGAAACCAGAAATCTCTGGAATTATTAATTGCTTTAATGACAAGAAAGCACCGGGGCACGACCAAATCAATAATAAGCCTTCCTTCACGCTATGTTCAACAAATGTCTACAACTGAGTGTATTCTCTCAGCATTTCAAGTTGGGGGAAATTTTCCTAATCCTCGAGAAAGATAAGGATCTACGGGACATACATCTTCTTCCAACTATCGGAAAAACACTGGAGAAGATCATAAGTTCATAACACAACGTATCATATTGCAGTGTTGATATCGGATCATACCAAAGAAAAGGGCTATGGGGGGTCCTCGACACGATTCATAACTGGATGGAGGCACACGGATTACAGATGGCAACAGAAAAATATAAATTTTTATGGATCTCCTCCAAAAACCCCATGTCGCTCAGAATGAATGGCTCATTAATGAAGAGAACTAAGGTACTTCAATACCTCAGTAAGAAAGATGTCGTTTGTGGACCACATTCAGCAACAAGGAGACAAGGCCAACAGAATTCTCCCCACTCTACTCAGCTGTGCGGGCAGCAACTGGGGAATAAACAGCAGAATGTGGAGAATATTATACATCAGTCATCCAAAGAATCCTAACATACGCGGCACCAGTCTGGGGAAAAAACTGTCCCAACAAGCTAAAAAGAAGCTGGATTCTACGCAAAGGGGCTTCTTACATTACGAAAGCGTATTCCACGACACCTACCAACGCCCTTCAGACGATCACGGGTCTTCCTCCCCTAAGTCTCTGGACAGAGTATGAAGCCAAGGTGGGACTGCTGCCCAGGCTTAAAAGACCCACCAGACTGGAGAGAAGAAGCGGAATAGTCACGCCCTCACAAATCGAGCAAAAGGCCACAGGATGGTCGGCCCCATAGACTTAAGATATAAAGTAGTATTACTCTTACTACATACTTTCTTAATACATAGTATTATTACTCTGTGGTCGGCCCACCCAGCTGCCAGTACCCAGCAGGGCAGTGATGGTAACTCGTGGGAAATTTCCCATTTTCGAGGGAAAAATTGGCCAAAATTTGTCCAAGGGGGAAATTTCTTAGCATTTATGGGAAATTTTGAGAGTTCATCAAACAAAAGGATTTTTTGAAAAAATAAAGAAATTAATGCAGTAAAATACTTTTCTATTGTAAAATTACTTGATTCGTATTTTCCCCGCCAGATGGCAGTACATTTTTGGAATTCGTGGGAAAAATTTAGTCAAAAGGAAAATTTTTCTGGAGGAGAGGTTACCATCACTGCAGCAGGGACAAATCTCTCTGAAACAGGAGCAACAAAAAGCGATTAACGGATCTAGAATGGACGAGGGCACGGCGGCAGCACTCGTCATCATCGAGAAACAGGAAATTATACACAAATGGGCCCATAAACTCAATAACGAGACCTTGGTATTCCAAGCAGAGATGTATGCGATTCTGAATACAGTCAGAATACCCCCGGGCCAAGTGATTTTTCTGAGGCTCTACCTGGCCAATTTTCGAAAAATTCAACCACTTCTCGTTTTTCTGAGGCACCTCTATCCTTGAGGCCCGGGTGGTCCCATGCGTTAAGACGGCGCTGGGTGGAGGATTGACTGCACATACGAAAAACTGCGCCCCGAGGTGGCGAATGCTCGCGAGGCAGTTTGTGACATTTTGGAGACTTCTCCAGCGGGCCCCGGGAGGGCCAGATCTGACTATTTAAAACAACATTGGTATGGAATACGATCTTTTTTGCGCCCTGAGGTGGCATGCTGTCGCGGGGCGGAAAACACATGAAATGTCAGAATCCCCGGAAGAAGAACGATCGAACGGCAGCAAAACACCTCACGAGCCTCGCTAATATGGGTGCCAGCATCGGCTTTTGTATATAATTGTAGAAAATACAACTTGATGAATAGTGAGGGGGGGGGCATGCGGTGGGGACCCACATGCAGAGGTGGGGGGGCTTCGCTGGGTGGTGCGCATGCGCAGCATCGGGGGTTCACCGCTTGGTAAGAATCCGGATGGCAGAATTTCATCATATCTTACAAGTCGGAACGAGTGGCCCACAGGGGCGCCGCCTGCTGCTATGCCAGCTTAATGGGACGGGACGCGATAGGGGCCCTCAATATGGATAAGGGAGGATAGAGGCATGGCCCAGGGGCTGGGATCTTTTGCGGGGCCCCCCAACCACATTTTCACGGGGCCCCTTTATGATGAATTTATAGCGTGAAAAAGCAAAAAAATGGGGGAAATCGTCCCGGGCCCCAGGGCTGGAGCCTTGTCAGCCCACCCCTTGTGGGGGCCATGGATAGAGGGTTGGATGTACCGGAGCGGGGAGCCATCGAATGTATCTCGAGGGCGACCCGGTCGGCCACATTCAGCCCTCTCCAGCACAGACCAACTCAGCTGAGTAAATGGCTTTGGATTTAGTTAAGCAGCGGTTCTCAACCGGTGCTCCGTGTGCATTCCCGAGGGGCTCCGCGACCGTTCGAGGAAAATAAAATTAAAAAACCAGTAAATTTGAAAAAAGTAATAATTATAAATATAATATGAATAAAAATCAGTAACTTTGATAAATAAATAAAAAATAGGCTTATGGGGACTACGCAAGAGAATTTTATAGACCAGAAAGGGCTCCGCGAGTCAAAAAAGGTTGAGAACAGCTGTAGTAAAGGATCCCATGGGTTGACTTGAATTGGGGCGGGGCGAGGCGATGAGAAGAAACAATTTCTGAAGGTGGTGATGGAACCAGAAATTTGGGAAACTATGGTTTAGACCAGTATTTCCCAAAGTGGGCAATATCGTCCCCCTGATGGGCAATGGAATGGGCCAGGGGGCGATAGAAGCTGCAGATTTAACACAGGATCCTATGGGTTCACCTGAGTGGGGGACGATGAGAGAAAAAAAATAATGATGAAGGAGTCGATGAAACAAAAAGTTCGGGAAACTATGGTTTAGATCAGTGATTCCCAACGTGAGCGATGGAATGTTCCAGGGGGGGGGGGGGGGGTTGATAGAAGCTACGGGTATAGCATAGAATCCTATGGGTTAGATTGCGTTGAGGGCCGATGGGAGAAAAAAATTTCTGATGAAGGGGCGATGGGAAAAAAATTTCTGAAGGGAGCGAGAAGGGACAAAAAGGCTGGGAAACTATGGGGTTTAGACCAGTGATTCCCAACGTGGGCGTTAACACCTCCTTGGGGCCGATGGAAAGTTCCAAGTGGGCGGTAGAAGCTACGGGTATAACATAGGATCCTATGGGTTAGATTGCTACCAGCACAAATTAATATTTCAATTTAAAAACGAATTACTTCAGTTTAGCAAAAATTAGAACTTCAAAAACAGTGACTTACCATGGATTATGACACTAATGAGACCTTTGCTGTTGTTTTCTGCCCGTTATCTAGTCGTTAATCCTGGGCTGAATCGAAGTAACAGCCAAACGGAGACAGTCAGAAAGTTGTAAACGATTTCTCTGTTTTGTTTTCAGCACAGTTATAGTAGAAAAGCCGTTTCACAAAGATACGTGCAGAAAAACAAAGAATCATCGTCACCTCATGCAAATTTGGAAATTCGTTTTTTACTTTTATCCAGAATTTTGCAAGGCTAGTAGAATTATAAGTACTTTCAAATCCTTTGTTGGATGACAATCCAATTAGTTCAAGGGTTTCTTGATAAGAAAGGACTGCTGTTTTGTATTCAAGAAAAGGATCCATGCGTATTTTTCCCTTGGGTCCTCGTGTTCCGGATAATATTTTTCAAACGACAGTAGCAACATCTTTAAATGCGATTCAATAACATCTGGAATCAAGGTGCTTGAATGCAAGCCATCTTCTTCCATAACATAATCCGAGTATGACTGAAACATTTCGTAATTATTTTCACCAATCATTTTCAGCCAGAGTTTGAGTTTCTTTTTAAATGATTCAACCAAGAATGAAACATCGTTGTTTCTGACCCTTGAAGTTTCAAATTCAACTCATTTATGGAAGAAAATATGTCGCTGAGGTATGCCAATCCACTTCTTATCTTGAAACAAGTGGTACATATCACTTTTTTTACCAATAAGGAACAATTCAACTTCCTTTCGAACTTCATATATCCTCTTCAGAACTTTACCTCGGGACAGCCAACGAACTGCCGAATGAAAAAGTCGATTTTTGTGATCGGTGCCCATCTCATCACACAATACTCTCAACAATCTAGTATTCAAAGCACTGTTTTTTATGAAATTAACTATTTTAATAGATTGCAACAGGACTTCGTTAAGTTCAGGAATCATTTTTTTAGAAGCCAGGTTTTGCCTGTGAATGAAACAATGCGTTGATATTAAGTTATTTTCACTCGCCATACTCTCGATTCTAGCGACTAATTGAGCGACATAATTTATCTAGAACAGTACGGTGAATTGGGATCATAAATACGAGACATCGCCAATTTTTGCTAAAAATATAACCGATTGTAGGTAGAATTATCGAAAATTGGGAAAAATGGAGAATTTTCTTAAAAAGACATGCCATAAAAACAAAAGAAAGAGTGACAAGAAAATGAATCGTTGTAACCGAGGGCGTTGAATTTCTTCGACGTTGTAAGCAACGTTCATGAAAATTCTTCTGTATGGGAATTAGTCATTCCGCCAAGAATTGTTGCTATAGAAAAATTGTCATTGAAACCGCGATCGTTATAAATAAGTCTGACTGGGAAAAATAAATTCAGGAAATTAAAATAAAACACAGTGGATCCCGCTTATAACGTTTTTCAAAAAACCGCCATGAGGAAACGTTGTAAGCGGGAAAACGCTTTTAACGGGAAATCTTAATGAGAATCACCTAGACCCCCCCAAAATTATTTGCATCAAGCGCGAAAACGTTATAAATGAGGACGTTATGACCGGGATCGACTGTGCACGAAAATTCATTCCATAAAAAAGGGTGCGAGGAGGGAAAAAACTGACGACAAAACGGAAACGCGTTTACACGCACCCTTTTATCGTAGGATTTCACGGAAACTATTGCTCGGCCACCAGATTTTTTGACGCGACCTTGAACCACTTGACCGTCGATTTTTTCCGTCTACACGACACCATCTTATCGCAGACACTCCCTCTTTTCCCCAAACCGGCCTTAACACTTCTCGGCAAGCAGTAATTAAAGAAGGCTAGATGAGTTCTTCGCCAATAGCATACGGTTTTCTGCATTTGGCTATTTGTAACGATATCAAATACGATGTCGTTAGTAGTGAATCGTCAGTCGTTGAAGTTCGAGAAATAATTATCTTTTCTGCTTGAAGAGCCCCTTTTTTGCGCATGAACAGGTCAATAGGTTTGTTCGCAAAATCAGGATGTTTCGTGCTGAGATGTCGGATGAGACGCGATGGTTTCATGGCTTCGTTTGCCAAAACAGTAGCACAAATAACACATTGAGGTCTTGTTAATTGGTCGGTGTCAGGGCAAAGAATGAAACCAAATTTCAAATAATCGTCATTGTATTTACGGATGAACGCTGACTTTTTTTTCTGAGTGATACTAGCTATTTTTGCCTCGTTATGACCGTCCTGCTGGCTTAACTCTGGAAAATCAGTGTTATTTTTAGTTTCACTTTCGATACGGGATTTTTTAACTCCAAAACTGAACAAAGTTCCTTGTCTTTTACTCATGATGAAATTCAAATTTGCACACTTATTCACAAATAAAATGAATGCAACAAAAAAAATTATAAAGTAGTATTTTACTTAACAATATTTCCATTATAGTAACGACGGACTATATGTATAACAAAAAACACACACACACACACACCCATATAGCTACGGGAGGTTTTTGGGCAAACATGAGAGAGCACTTTAATTTTCCTAAAAGGTGCCGGCAATCATGACAGCTACTTGAAAGTCGCACTACAAAAAAAAAAAGAAGGAAAAAGTTCTTTGAGGGAAGACCAGACTGTTCTGCACCCCATTCTCATAGGGTAGAGCTAAAGCCGGGTTTCCCTAGGAGCAGGTTTCTACAGTGAGCGCAGCGTAGAAACGCTGATTGGTCCAAAAAACCTGAATAATCAGGTTTTTAACCAATCAGCATTTTCACGCTGCACACGGCGCAAAAGTTCTACTCCTAGGAAAACCCGGCTTAAGGGAACATCAAAGAAACTGGACAAACGCCTTTGTTCCAGTTTGTGTGTCCTAAAAAACGTCATTTTCTTATAATCGTTACTGTAAAAAAAAGTGGAACTTCTACTTTCTTTTTTCCCTTTATATGCATTTCCTTCATATAACTTTTGGCAATTGAAGCCCTCCGCCTTTTTATATGTTAAACGAGCAGTCCAATAGTGAATTCGGCGCCCCCCTTTGGTTCAGCGCCCGCACCCGCCTGCCCACCCCCTAGTTGCGTCCCTGTAGGTATTGACAGGGCTGCAGCCCTGGGGCGCTAGACAATTACCATCAATTTTTGTTTTTTCATGCTATGAATTCGCTATGGAAGGGTCCCCGTGAAAAGTCTAGCTTGGTGCCCTGCTCCAGGATGCGAGACCATGAGGTTGCGGGGCTGACATAGCTCCAGCCTTGGGGCCAGTGCTGTCTTGACGCATTGGCCCATCCGGGCACGGCCCTCAGAAGAACGGGAAGTGGTTGAAGTTTTTCGGGAGTTTTCCAGGTAGGATCTCAGAAAAATCACTTGGCCCGGGGGCCCCATGATGCTCTTAAGACGGCCCTGCTTGGGGCGCAGGATGATTCTCACTGTTATTTCGTTTCTTCACGCTAAAAATTTTCTGTAGAGTGGCCGTGCTCCCACTTCAAGACTAACTTTAAAGAGGACTTCAAGGAGGAATTTTTATGCTAAACTGGGTATAATTCAAATTTGTCACACCTTAGTGCAGCGGTTCTCAACTGGTGCTCCGCGGAGCCCTTAGGGCTCCTTGTGCACTCTCCAGGGGCTCCGCGGCCACTCTAGGAAAATAAAAAAAACAGTAAAATTAAAAAAAAAATTATTATAAATATTTTTAAATAGTAAAAATAAATCAGTAACTTTGGTGAATAATTAAAAAATTGGCCTACAGGGCTCCGCCATAGAATTTTTTTACTATAAAGGGCTCCGCGAGTCAAAAAAGGTTGAGAACCGCTGCCTTAGTGAAATAGCGATGCATAATGAAGATGAGAGACTGATTCATGTCAGACCTAAGAATATATTGATTAATCAATACAGAAAAGAATTCTGAAAGCTACTAAAAATTGGAAGTAAGTATTCAGAGAAATTCTGTATGTAATATAAATATTATTTGGACTTAAAAATAATTAGTTATATGTAAATAGCCTTTTTTGAATTATCTAGAATATTGATATAAGTAAAATGTATGATTTTATAAGTATTACAAGTTATATTGAATTATTGTTGGATAATGATTGAATTATAGGAAATGCATGAGATGTGTATATTTTGGGTTTGACAGTTTTTATTTATAATGGTAAGAAATTTAATTACTATAATATTCAGCATTTTTTTCATATTTAAAGAAAATATGTATGTTCTGAAATGTTTATCAAGTGATTGATAATAGAAAATAATGATTGAAAATATGTTATATTTTGTTTAATAAAATAAACCACGATTGATTGAGATCAAAATAATGGTGATTGACCGATCCTGCGTAATGGCTGGATAGCACAAACGGAAGGGTAATGAGACTGGGAGCTATGTAACGTAAAAAAAAAAAATGGGGATTGAATTAATGAGTTAAATAATGTCTAATCAATGTTTCACGCTAGTAGTGAATCCCAGGATGAAGGAGATGTAGATCTAGAAATAAATTTTTAATTGATCTGGCGCTCTATATCACTTGATGAAGACTAACTTTCACGAAGCCCTCTCAAGAGTTGAGAGGACTTGCACTACCAGACAAAATAAGATGTACAAGTGAGATTTCATAAATGTTACAGTCATATTTGAGTATTGATTAAAAATACTTCATTGAAATAGTTAAAGTTTTTTTTAATCATTATGTACCTTGAATCATTTATTTTAATTCATAAAAAAACGTTTTTATATCTTTAAATTTAAAAAACAAGTTGCATTTTACATAGTTTGAAAAAAAATTAACATATATAAAGATGGCAAAATAGCTCGATAGATGGCACTTTATTATTTAAAGTATCCTTGCCGATGTTGCTGAAATGTCCCTTCATAGAAAAACCAGGACCACATATATTTCTCAACATCATTGGTTTTCAGCATGCCCCCCCCCCTCGCCATAACGGTGGGGTTGACAGGGCTCCAGCCCTGGAGACCGCGGCAATTACCATAATTTTTTTTTTTTTTAATGCTATAAAGTCACTGTAGAAAGGCCCGTAAAATGTCTGGTTTGGGGGCCCATCGAAGATTCCAGTATAAGCGCTCTGCCACAGGATGTGGGGGCCATGAGGGTAGAGCTGATAGGTCCACAGCTTTGGGCACCGGGATGATTCTCATTATTATATATTTTTCTTTTGGGGTCATTCAAGTATTACGTAAGCATCGATGGGGGGGAAGGGGGTTTCCGATTTGCTGACTTTTGACGACAAGGGGGGGAGAGGGGTTTGGATGATGCTTACGTCAACCACCCTTTATGAGAATAAGAAATATTCTTAATGGCATCTTATTCGGTGCACCAAAAACAAAAAAAACTTTTCGACAGTTATTGGGCACCTGAACTAACATTTTCCCTATTGACAAGTCCCCTGTTGAGCCACTTTAGTGATCTCTAAATGTTTCACGGATCCTTCAAGTGCTCAGCAAATGTTTCCGGGCCGCCCGTAATTATGTCGGGGATCACTTAAGTAATCTGGGGAATGTTCCGCGGTAACTTGAGTGACGTAGAACCAGGGCCGGGCTTAGGAACTTCGCGGCCCGGTGCGAAAAATAATTTTGCGCCCCCCCCCAAAAAAATAATTAGCCATTCCTCGACTTACGAACTTTGCAAGTCACGTACGAGTATTTTGGCTATAGTTGTGAATATTTGATTGTTTTTTTCTATATTTGTCAAACCTTATTCAAACTTACCTAATAAGTCAGTAGTTCTCAAACTTTGGTCACCCGCGGCTCCCTTGCCATGATAACATTTAACCGTGGCTCTCCAGAATAGTATGGTAAGAAATGATAATCGTTTAAAAAAGAACTTTTCGAAAGAACAGAACAAGAACTCATCAATGTCGCAGTTTATCGCGACGCACCCTTTGAGAACCACTGTAATTAGTATTAGTCAGTTTCGAATTTTCCAGAATTTACAAATTTATTAGCGTAACGATCTGTGAAATAGGAAATAAAACACATCTGGAATCTTCTTGAATCACATTTAGCTGAATTCATACAATGCTGTTACGTGGGAAGTAATAATGCTGCTAGTCCAGGTAGGGGCGGCTCGAGCTTACCCACCGTCCGGGTGCAAAGCGTTATGTGTCGCCCATAAAGATGACCCTGGCGGGAGGCTGACTGAACTGTATCCTAGGAGACCTTGGGATAAACCTATTTTGTTTTTAGGAGAAAGCCGCACACAATTCTCCGCCGAGAAAATGCGCTTGACCATATTTTCCGCATTTTCTTCAAAAGAAGAAAATGCGTTTTCAAAATAGAGTTGTCTTTTTCTCTCTCGTTATTTTACCATTTATACCAGATAATTCACAAAACAGCACTTACTGATGGGCCACCATTACATACACTTATGCTGTAAAGTTGATGTATAACGAGGCGATTTTTATAAAGAAATTTATTTCAAATACGTTTCTGATGCTTCATGGACCGGGCAAGTGAGAACACGAATTATTTCTTTTGCCTTATTTGACTTCCGGAAAAATTACTGTTTGCCTCTTGTGATAGTGCATTTTTATTTCTGGTGATACGTACTGTCCTAGGCCCTGTCTTTTTTCGCAAGTTACATCAACACCTTCGTTGTAAAGCGTGACGTCATGCGAATTTTTACTGTTGGAAATTTTTAAAATTTTTTTTGTCCGATGAAAGTTCAAGATGCCGCCCCTAACAACCTGCACGTCCGGGTGCACTCCTTGCACCGTCGCTTTAGCCGCCCCCGAGTCCAGGGCTTGAAAAATCCCATGCACACGGTCACCATAACGACTAAAAGGTTGACATTGGCGCTTAATTTTTTTTTACTTACGATAACTGAAACGAAGTCTGAAAACAGCATAAAACTATTGGAAATTGTTAGTATGTCTGCCAGCACGGGAAAAGGGTCCCAAAATCGCGGAGAAGTAAAAAAAAATACATTATTTCGGGTGGATTTTTTTTTGACGGGACATAAAATCTTGGCGTCTAAGCTTTTTCCGATTTTACTAGCCCTGCACTAGTCATACCAACAATGATTGCAGAAAAATATTTAAGTGGGAAGATAAATATTTTTGCTCATGACATGTGATCTAACGCACAGCACCTGTATCTATTTCATTTAAAAATAATCCATGTATTTTGCAAACTTGTCAGTTTAAATTTTAAAAATCAAAATATCCACAATAAGTTCATTATCCAAGAAATGAGTAATTTAATTGTGTAATTGTAAAAGAAATGTTTATTGTTTTTAATCCAGATATTAATTGAGCTAAGATCGTTCTCTGCATGTTATTCCTCAAGTTAACTGAAGAGCTTTTCAGAGTAACAAAGAGTTAAATCGTCAACTTCATTGACACTTCAAAAAAGAATGTGATTTTGAGTGAAATATAAAAAAATGTTGTTGGAGAAGAGAGCGGTTTCGAAATATCATGAAAAAATATCATTATAGAAGGATTTATCATATTAAAGTATACAAGACCGCAACGAGATGCTTGGTCATCTCGGGGCAGACACGAATTTTCGCACCCTCCCCCTTATTATGTTGAGTTGGAGGAGGTGTAAAGGCGCCCCTCGGCTACGGCACCCGGGGCACCAGACTCGCCTGCTCCCTCGTAGTTTTTGCCCTGTATATCGCTGTATGGAGAAGAGTTTAACATTACACTATAGACAATGCCAAACAAGATTCGAGAACGTATCGTTGTAGGGGGATTTATCATTATATCGAGTATCGTTGTAGCGAGGGTTTACCGTATTTGTATTGAATGAGGAAGGTTTATTTTTTTATTATTTTGTTGCTTCGTGCTTAAACTTGGTAAGTACCTTGGTAGAAAAGAATTTCAAAAGGCAGGAGAACCTTTATTATCCGGGGTAATGATGAGGAAGAAGAACGTGGATAAACGAAAGCCACGGTTAAACCACCAAGAATAACCAAACTAGACTTGACAAACCCCACGCGCCAGGTCGTAATGACGACTAGAAAACTGGTACATTGGCACCTAAAAATTTTTATATGCAATTGCTAAATTGGTGTTTAAGAGTTATATTAAATCCCTAAAAGTCGAGAGAACATTATTTCGAACCACTTTTCTTGAGCAAAAACTATGCTCGGATCTTAAGGAATTTGGCTGGTGTCTAACATTTATTTTTCAAACATTGGCCAAACATAACAGTAATCACAAAATAGTTTGAATAAAACGCATATGAATATATTTTGCTTGTTAAAAATAAATATTCATTGTATTCTCTAATCCTCACTCCTCCTTCAGGCAACACCAGCACAATGTTACATTTTTATGGTGTCCAGACAGACTAGCATCAGAACACAAACACAGAATGAAAAGCGTCTAGATGGCCGAAAGGTTCACAGAAGAATAGTTCACTGGACCTGTGTGTGCCGAAAACCTCTTCTAAGTAGTAAACAAAAGGTGGTAGCCGATAAATGGTTCTACACGAAGATGTGAGGCATTTTTCTGTAAAAAATCAACGATATCGAAAACGATGGTGTATGGATGAGAGGAGAAAGAAACGTCCACATACAGTCTCATTTCATTTAATCCATGACATCGTTGAGTGTTCACCAATTTGTGTAGTCAACCATAATGGCATCTCCGCATCTCGTCCTTTCCAGTAACGGGCACCGACATCATTCATACCGGGCCGCGAGTAATTTCGTTCAAGTTTTTCCATTTACTCCCCATTAGTCGTGTGTATGACTGAGCCTTAAACTTGGAAAATTAGATTGACCGGGCCGCGGGCTTTCAAAGGTTGAGAACCGCTGCTCTAAAGGAGTTTCTCTAATTTTGGGGGCATTTCGAGAATGCATAAAACGTTTACTCAGATATTCCAGAGGCCTAAAGCTTTTACGACCATCATCGATGGAAACAAGGGCAGATATCAGAATTTACATACAGTAGAATCTCAATTATTCAGGAGGTGGATTTTCTGGGAAGCTGATCAACCGAGTTACGAAATTTCCAAAACTATGGATAGCCGAGCATGAAATTATTGCTCAGATAACATAATGTTGAGAATAATATTTTATTTGGTAATTAGAAGCAGCATTATTATTGAAGTTATGATTATATGTACACTATTTAAACTATTTTTACGTAAACAGCGGTCTCTAATAGAGGGAGAAACCGAATATCAGAAAAATAAACTATTCAAAGGACAAACCCAAATTTTATTGCTTTACTGGCAGCCATGACCTTCGACTTGTAGGGGCCTTGGGAAAAGTGAGCATTTAGAGCCCTCCGCCCAAATAGGTCAAGAGTATTTGGCTTCTAAAGGAATGAAGTAAATGCTATCTAAATTTAATGTCGAAAATTATAAACGCTCCAACAAATGCCATATTCGATGCAGAAATCGGGCCTGGTACAAAACTACGGGTATTGGATACGAAGTAGTTTTTGTGTATTTTTGCTTTAATTCAAATGTGATTGTTTGACATGAAAAACATTAGAGAATACAATGAATATTTATTTTTAACAAGCAAAATATATTGATATGCGTTTTATTCAAACTATTTTGTGATTACTGTTATGTTTGACCAATGTTTGAAAAATAAATGTTAGACACCAGCCAAATTCCTTAAGACCCGAGCGTAGTTTTTGCTCAAGAAAAGTGGTTCGAAATAATGTTCTCTCGACTTTTCGGGATAATATAACTCTTAAACTCCAATTTAGCAATTGCGTATAAAAATTTTAGGTGCCAATGTACCAGTTTTCTAGTCGTCATTACGACCTGGCTCGTGGGGTTTGTCAAGTCTAGTTTTCTTATTCCTGGTAGTATAACTGTGGCTTTCGTTTTCCCATGTTCTTCCTCATCATTACCCCGGATAATAAAAGTTCTCCTGCCTTTTGAAATTCTTTTCTACCAAGGTACTTACCAAGTTTAAGCACGAAGCAACAAAATAATAAAAAATAAGAACCTTCACACGTGTATACACACACACACACACACATATATGAAAGGATGATTCAGAAATTCAGAAATCAGATGGTGATGATGACAGTTTAGAGCAGTGGTTCTCAACCGGGAGCCCTAGGATATTCCAGGGGGGGGGGGGCACGGATGAAAATCTCACAAAAGGGGAGCCATGGCTGCTGATACGGGGGCCATGAAGAAGTTTGTGAAATTAAATTTTTTTAGTCACTCTGACTAAAAAAATTTAATTTCAAACAAAATGTATAGAATATCTTTTTCTCAATTTTTCCCCTATTCAAGTAACATTAATATGAGGAAGGAAATAAAATAAGTTGTTCATGTATAACCTGGATGGTTTTACGACTTGGGGGTGACGGTAGGCCCTGACACAAACTATAGAAAAGGTTTAGGCAAAACGAAGTAACTGTAAAAACAGAAAATTTTGTAGAAGAAATCCAAGAAGTCGATGGATGAAAAATGAAAGCTTGTAAAAAAACCCCATCGTTTTCATGCATTCCGAATTTTCGAATTTTAATTTTTTAAAACTACATTTGCTGTATTAACTTAAGAAACTGTAATTGCATAAAATTACGGTTGTTTCAATCGCAAGTGTTCATATGCTATTCCTTTCAATTTAACAAGAAAAACGAAATTTTAAACATATTTAAGACGGTCTTAACGTCATTTGGTTTGCTGATTGGTTTCTATATTCAATCCAGGCAGATAATGGATTGGGACTTCCTCTAAGATTCACATCACATCTTTAGAGTTTTTTAATCGATACTGTAATGCTTCCTATTGACTGCCCTACTACTTAAGCCCTACAACATCCCAAATAATTTCAATGCAATTTTCCTATCCTGCAAGAACAATGTTGTGGACATTAGAAAATAAATTTTAAAAGGGCGTATGACTACATTTAAAGCAATTTAAATCCGTTTATTAGAGACTCACTGCTTCTGCTGATTTCTAAGAAAAGTGCAATAAATTCTCACGTAAGGCTTCACTTTGAAATGTCCATAACCGGCTCAATGCGTCTCTTTGTATCTGTCAACCTAAAATTTATGGTTTTTAGTGCTGATAATACGCAAATATACATGCAAAACCAATTCAGCGACGCGTTTTCACAATCTGCAAAAACTGCGTGGATTTGATAGTTGGAAATGATGTCTAAATGCCAAAGATTTGGAGTTCGAGTCAAAATGAAAATGTCAAATAATGAAATTGTGCTTCGTATAAATGAAATATTTTAATATTGAAAGCTATATATATAGAGAGAGATTAATCGTGACCGTATAGTCAAACGTCTCATAAATGTGAAATTTTGTCATAAAACTGTGGGAGTGAGGCGCGAATGCCATTGCGCACAAGTGGGATTTTGAGCCATTTTTCTTTGTTTTTTTTTCTCCCCACCCTTTCTTCCTTTTGTTTCCTTCCTAAATTTGTAAAAGTGAAAAAGACTGTTTTCAGATCAAATTACTGAAGTTCAATTACGTTAGTGCAAAGATGCCAGATTTTTCATTTGGGGGAATACAATCAAACCCCATTATAATGAACTCCAAAGTGACCGGAGAAATCACTTCGTAATAATGAAATTTCGTTACAAAGGAATTCCAGATTTTTATATTGTTCCTATGTAAACTTTTCTGGGGGGATTATAAAAGTTTTCATTAAAACGATATTTTTCCGTCATAACGAGAGTCTACTGTATTTCGTCTCAAACTTTTTTTACGTGTTTATGCAGGCTGCATGGGTAACAGGGCGTATGGCACTTTACAGGCGAGCTGTTAGTTTTAGCGGTGTCCTTAATAGTATCATCATCATTATAATCAATGGATTATTGAAGACGTTTTGCGTTTTTTCTTGTTTCCTTATGCTAAATATGAATGGATCATAAAAAGATTATTACTTGATGCATCTTGAGAATTTTTCCAAGAATTTTTTCGAATTTATTTACGTTTTTGATGTATTTGCGCTGTTTCCCTGATGAATCGGTCATTTTCCTTCATTTTTATTCTCTTAGTCCCATTAAATTCTGATATGTGTTCGCCACCGATTACTTCTGTGTACAGTACTTTGCAAAAAATGTGAACGTTTGTTAAGGCAATTCGAGTCTTGCAATTCATTCTTTTTGCGTTTTCTCTACATCCTTCAAATTTTACTTAATTTAAGCATTTAAAAAACTTCATTCTGTGTTCATTTCTTTAAGCGGTTTTCTAAATCGGTGCATTGCTGCTTAAAATCCTTGCTGCTATGATCCTTTATAAGTATTTCGTTAAAAATGTTTTATTTATTTTTTTTTCAGAGTGGAGCACCCTGAGTTTGAAACTAAAAAAAGACAAAAAAAAGAAATCTGAGGCATGTTTTTCATTTTTCAATGTTAAAGCTCAAATAATCTGCGGTTATCAGAGCAATAATCTATTATTTTTAAAGAAATTTTCTCAAATTCAAATCTATTCCGCTTTTGTATAGGCAAGTCTCAGCTATGGCATGTTCAAGAAAATTCGCTGGGATCAGCGGAGTAGCAGATATTAGCAGCTAATTTCACCTTTTTCATAAACTAAACATGTTAAAGTGTGGTGAGAAATTAATATCATGAGGCCACGTCAGGTCAGTTTTTTCTACCGCCACTCACAAAAATGAACTTTTTAAAAAATTACTTGGTATTAACAATAATTTATTTTTTAATAGAATTAGAAATACCAAAAACGAAATTCAAAATGTATTTCTAAATTGCTAACACATTTGAAAAGAAAAGAAATAACTGCCTAAAATTCCCTGGAGGGCTACGAAATTTCTGAACGAGAGCGGCTTTGTAAAAGGTTTAGATTGATGTGCAGTATACTGCTACTTGAATCACCACATTGTAGCTCCTTCTGAGCGAAAACCAGACCCTACTTTTTGCCTTAAGCTATTCCCTCAGTTTCCTGAACAATTATGTGGGATCGGAAATCAGATTTTTTTTTTCCAACCAAAATTAGTATTTTACGGAAAAAAATTAAATTTTAAAACAAATTACTGTTTATTTAACCGAGGCAAAAAACAATTTCATTTTTTTTTGCGGCTCGGTGCGACCGCGCCTTTCGCACCTGCACAAGTCCGGCCCTGTGTAGAACCACACTGGGAAGGGGGGGGGGGTGCTTAAGTGCTCTGAAATTCTGCCACGTCACTCAAGGGATTTCTAAATGTGCCACGGATCGTTCAAGTGTTCTGGAACTGTGTCGCGGGTTACTTAAGTGATCTTTGAATGTGTCGCGGGTTACTTAAGTGATCTTTGAATGAGCCACCGGTCACTTTTAAATGCTCTGCAATTGTACCACGGTCATTTAAGTGATCTGTAAATGTGTCGCTTAGTTCATTTTTACGAAATTGGGTTGGGGGGGGGGGGAAGCCACATCACATAAACTTCAGGGCCACATTTGGTCCGCCGGTCAAGGGTTTACCATATATGGCTTAAAGGGTGGGTCGCAATGAATTTCTTAAAGAGAAATTTTGAGTTCTTACACTTCAAATATCATTGAAATTAACAGAAATCGACTATAATTACATATAAAAAGGTATCTTTCGAAATGTTTATTTTTTTAAGATATATTTTTTACATCAAAAAATACTTTTTTTCGTCTTGGGGGCGGGGGAAGCACACGAGCCCCCCGTGCCCCTTCCCGCTTACGTTTCTGATCCCCACCAATATGGGTTAGGAAGTAGGAGGCAATGCTGACGGGGTGTCAGAGTTTTGCTTACTTTTGCTGACAAGGGGGGGGGGGGTCAAAAATGCTTACGTTATACTTGAACGGCCGCCCCTTTACCCTAAAAATTTGCTATACTGGTTCTGAAATTGCAGCCATGATATATGTGAGAGGGACCATGGCAGTGCCGTCTTAAGGCATGGGTCCGCAAATGCCGAGGGGGGGGCTCATGATGTTGAGATGTAGTTACAGTTCTCGAGAGTATGCGTATTAAGTGGTAGGCAGACATATTTCTGGTCGGCCCTGACATCCTGTAGCAGGGCCACTGGATCTTTGGCAGACTTTTAATAGTGAATTTATAGCATTATTGTCCCGGGCCAAAGGTCTGGGGCCCCTATCAGGCTCCCACCCAATTCGTGGGTGCCATGTTTCTGTCTAGTTAACGAGAAGGAGAGCCCATTTGTGCCCATGGGCTATGATGATCTTAAGACTGCCCTTGAACACAGGGAAGAATCCAGTTGGAAGGTAGGCTTGACAGGCTGTAAAAGAGACCTGCCTACAGCCGTGAACAAAAATTCAGATGCAAAAAAATAAAAGTGTTTAAGTGAAATATGGTGGGGAAAAGTGCGACTTCTTTCAGAATGACATAAAACTGCCTATGAAGCCGTCTTAACAATAGAACCCACTTGAACACAGTCTGGGGAGAAGACTTGACACATAGGCCCACCCGGACACAGCTCGGGGGCCCTTCAGCGAGTAGAAAGCCCCATGATAATGAAATCTGATGCTATGTTTTTGTAGAATAAGTATGTATATATTTGGTATAACGGACACATCTCCAGCCAGGTGGGGGCCCTGATGCTGGTGAGACGGCCCTGCGTACAGCTTGGCCCATCTTTCTTTGCAGAATCATTAGTCTCCGGGTTGAGCCATTGGCCCGTCTACGAGCCTGACATAGTTAAAGTCACTTACTATGTAGTTCCAGAGATTCCTCACATGTATAAAAAGGACCAAGTATTAATTTAAATACCTTGTTGAAAAAATTCAGTCAACGAAAATTTTTACATATTTTGAATTATTTGTTTTATTTAATAAAAACTTTTCAAGTTCATGTATATTGTATTAAAATAATTATTAATATTAATTATTGTATTGAATGTTTACAAAGTAGCGCTCGATAGATGGCGCTTTAAAAATAGGGTATCCTTGCTGATTATGTCGAAATACCGTCGTGTATACGTTACGGTAAAAACCCGAAGATGGTAAAACCTAGGATTTACCGTGAAGATCTAAATTTTACCAAGGCGAGTTGGTAAAAGCCCAAAATACGCTTGTAATCGTTTTCATTTCGGACGTTACCAATCCAAGCCCGTTTTAGATGAATCAATTAACCATCATTAGCCCCTCCTGCCACTTGATTTACTTACTTATTACTTTAACAGTAGCAGCCCCCTTTATTTAATGAATCAATGACGCTTATTAATCAATTAATTTATAATTATTTAATATACGTTTATTGAAACTTGCTTTTATTGTTCGCAGTAAATTAATTTACTTCGAAAAGTACGAAATCAATTAATTGCTAACATAGCTAGCGTCGAAACAGGTAAGTTCATAGTAGTTCATTAATTTATTAGCCAATTATTAATTAATTGTTATTATTGAATAATTACAATTATCAACAAATTAGTAAGAGTCAGGAACGAAGAAGTTCATTGATGGTTAACTGATTCATTAAAAACGGGCTTTGATTTGACTTGGTAAAAGTCCGAAATGAAAACGTTTACAAGCGTATTTCGGGCTTTTACCAACTCGCCTTGGTAACTACGGGCTTTTACCGTGACATATATAAGATCCAGGACCCTCCAGCATGACCCTGCAAAAGTGGGCATGTCCACCACAAGAAATGAAGCTGTTTTAAAATTTATACGTATATAGAAAAAACAAAAGCTTAGGCTGCCGCTCCTTACAACCTGCCGCCCGGGTGCACCGCATCACTTACACCCTCGCTTAAGCATGGGCGGAGATAGGCGGAGGGGGAGAGCATTGCCCCCAGCTTCAAAGGTGGTATGTAAAATGTATATATGAATTGACATCATCATCGTGCCCCCCCCCCCAGCAGTAATGAACGTGCCCCTCCCAGACCTCCAAGCCTATCTCCGCCTATGCGCTTAAGCCGCTCCTGGTTACAGCCATGACCCCCACATCCTGGAGCAGGGCCATTTCAGCATAATTAAGTGATGTGCAACTGCACCACGGATCACTTGCGTGATATACGGTATGGTACACTTAGTTTATTTTCACAGAATTATGTTTTAGGACGTTGGCCACATCTGATGACTCAGAGGGCCATTGAAACAAACGTGTCACGGGCCATACAAGTGATCTGTTAATGTGCCGCAGGCCACTCAAGCAATCCTGGGAATGTGCCGCCAGAATATTTCAGAATGTGAAAATCTGAAACATAGCCCAGGTTAATTAAGTTATCGGTAAATGTGCCGCGATTCACTTGAGTGGTAAGGAAATGTGTTGCGGAAGTTGTCTGGGAAATATGCCACGGGTCAATTAAGTGATCTGGAAGTGCGCCGTGGGTCACTTGAGTGGCGTAAAAATGCGAGCCACTTAAGTGATTTGAAACAATGCCCCAGGTCACTTAATTTATAAATAAGCCGTGGGGCACTTGAGTGGTCTGCGAATGTACAATGGCTCTATTAAGCCTCACTATAAATGCGCCTCGGGTCACTTAAACTATCGTGAAATCTGCTGCTGGTCACTTCGTGGCCCCCACAAAGATGGGGCCGACAGGGCTTCAGCCCTGGGCCTGAAAACGTACTTATATTTTTTTGTTTTTTCATGCTATAAATTGACTTTGGAAGGTCCCGTGTAAAGTCTAGTTTGGGGTCACTTTAGGTGGTGGGTTACTTGCGTGCTCTGGAAATTCGCCGGGGGTCACTTAAGGAATTTGGTTATGTGCTTAGTTCTGTTTTACAAAATTAAGTTTGAGGTCACGGGCCACATCAGATGACTCCGAGGACCACATTTTGCAATTTTTTTTCGAAATTTTTGTAACGGGACGTAAAATGTGGAAAACGAAACCTGTTGGCAACTGAAATAATGTGGACAGACAAAACGAATAAATGTTATAAGCATGGCCGCCCACATTCTGCATAAGGGGCCCCTAGGCTTTAAACCAAAGTTTCCAAAACAAAGGTTTCCTTTCTTTTTTTCAGATTTTTCACGGGCCCTTTCATAAATCTCCGCCTCTAATCCAGCGGTTCTCAACATTTTCTGACTCGCGGAGCCCTTTTCAACGTATAATTTCTACGGCGGAGCCCCGTTTGTCTCGAGGAGCCTTTTTTAGTATAGTATAACTTATATGTGGGCGGAACCCGGCGGGTGTCTTTCTATTTATTTATTAATCAAATTCACTGATTTATTTTACTTTCCTAGAGCTGCTGCGGAGCCCCTGGGAAGTGCACACGGAGCCCCAAGGGCCCCGTGGAGCACCGGTTGAGAACCGCTGCTCTAATCTAACAATACTCAATGACGGAGGAATCACATACTGCCACGATGGAAAAACAGCGTCTCCTGACGTCACTCTTATAAACGACCACATCACACTGGACCATATCGAGTGGCAAATTCACAAAGAAGCAAGCCCAGAGGTCTACACAAATACATCATCTTTAGAGATCCCTTGAGTGGCATGTGGCAAAGTTTTAGAGCACTTGAGCGGCCCCCGGTGCGGCTCCACATCAGTCAAGTTACCCGCGGCACATTCCCAGATTACTTAAGTGATTTGCGACATAATTACGGATCACTTGAGTGATGCGTGACACAATTCCATAGCACTTGAGTGTCTACGACACATTTCCAGATCATCCAAGGCACATTTTTTAGCTCACTTGAGTGTCCCATGGTACAGCCGCATATCGCTTCAGTGAACTGTGTCATATTTACAAATTACCACGGCACAGTTCCATAGTGCTTAAGCAACCCGCGGCACAAACATATATCACTTAAGTGACCCACGGCGCAGTTTCAGGACGTAATACTTGAGTGACCCCCTACAACACGGTTTTTCAACCTTTTCCCAGTCAGGAGCACTGCTTATACTTATCATCGAACAGAGAGCACCCCTTACGGCAACGGTGCTCAACCATTTGGAGAGTGCGGGTCACTTCATTGGTTTGAAAACGTGTCATGGGCCACTTAAGGTATCCGACAACGTTGAAAACGTCATTTTGGAAGAAAATATAGATTTTCATTTTATTAGTTTTTATAAAAGCCCTGTTTGTTGCAATTCCAAAACATGCCTTGTTTTGAGAATCAAAGTTACGTTCACTTTAGTGTTACGTTTTTACATAGAAGTAATACGCGAATAAAAAATTTAAACGTGTTTCACGAAGAATGCTATTTTTTTGACATTTTACTTGAGTTTGTGACATGATTTGCAAAAATCTATTCATTGCATCCTTACGAAATTTTAATGTGATATTTTGCTATATATTGTTGAGGTTATGAATCAAAGTCTAAGGTTTTTCGCATATATTTTTTGAATTACAGTGTTTTATAGACAAAATATAGGATGAAATTTCAAAAAATTCACACGTACTTAAACATATTTTGGTGTAACTTATGAGCATATCCCGCAATCCTTTAAATTTTGCATCATAACCTGCAACAGTACTAGCTAAATGCACTGTGAAAATCACAAAGCATTTCATTGATAAAATTTTTTGCAATCGTGTTTCGAATATCATATGAATTTTGCCTAAAATTTGACATAAAAACGACGTTTTCATAGAAAATGTCATAGGTAGACCAAAATTTATCGCAGTTTTCACCATTTCGAGACACTTTCTATCAAAAAATGTTACACTCCAGTACCATTTTAAAGAAAAGTGACAAGAAAGGTAGTCGGATACCTTAAGTGATCTCCAAATGTGCTTCCGATCGCTTGAGTGATCCATGAATGTGCTGCGAGTCGATTAGGTGATCTGTAAATTTTCCGCGGGCCACTGAAATGACCTGGAAGTACCCGGGAGTACCACCACTAACACCAAACATGGCCCCCACTCTGTCCCTTGCGAGATATAAGCGTTTCACCATTCGGCTGGGCTATGCTGGAAAAAAAATCCTACCGGCATCCAGGCCCGGCCACAGGATCCACATCGGCCGGAGCCCCACGCCATCCCCAAACAGCCACACTCCTCAAATGTTGTAGGTGGGACAGAGAACATTGTTTCTAGTATTTCCGAGTGACAGATACAACCCCAAAGTCAAGAAATGATCTGGTGTTCACCTGAAAATCAGCGCAAGTACAAAAACACCAAAACATAGCGATTAATATGTGTGGTTACACTGAATATAGTATTACCCGGAAGTACCAGGCAGGGACCTAGCTCGGTCCCGCTAAGGATATAAGCCATTTACTCAGCTGAGTTGGTCCGTGCTGGAGAGTGCTGAATGTGTCCGACCGGTATGTCAATGTACTTGAACATTTTACGTCCCGAAGAGAAAACATTTTTTTTGCGTCCTCCAAAATTACATTCACAAAAAAAAAGTTCTTAAGGAAATTTTAATGGTTTTAGGGTATATAAAGGCTGCCGATTTTTCAAAACAAGTGTTGGTTTTGCTGAATTGGATCTAGTTTCTAAGTGTATGTATACTCTCAACAATGTCATTTGGGCCGTTCAAGTATTACGTCAGCAAATTTTGAGCCATTTTTGACCCCAGATCAGCAACAGTCAGCAAAACTTCGTCAGCTCTGCAACCTACCTCCTTACGCATATTGGCGGAATCAGAAACGAACACGGGGCGGGAGGCGAGTCCTCTATGCCTCCCCCAGACAATCAAAATTTTATTCTTTTAATACAAAACATTAAAAAAAAAATTAAAATTTCGAAAGAAAATACCTTTATATGTTATATTAATGACGATCGGTATCTTGAAAGCAATCACCCCCCATCAGCTCCTGTCTTCTTTCTAGAAATCGTTGTGTTTGCGCTATGAGAAAAGGATAGGGAGCCATTGTTCATCAAAGAAACTGGACGAACTCCTTCGTTCCAGTTTGAGCGGTAGCCCGGTCGATAAGATACTCGCCTCAAGTACCAAAGGATGTGTAGAGGTGTCGCGAGTTCGATATCCGGTTCGTCCTTGTCCGAAAACTTTCCTGACACAGGGGTACAACAAAAAAAAACAAAAAAAAAAACGGCGACTTGACCGCAGCAAAAAATTGCTACCGCAGGGAGTCCTCCATCGAGGGGTTAGCGCACCAACCTCTCGACGAGTATAAAAAACAAGCCTGCCGTTCGGAATCGGCAATAAATTGTAGGTCCCGGTCTAATTAGCCCTCGTGTGCAGAAAATGACCGTGGTGCGACAAAAATGATCAAATGATCCAGTTTGAGTCCTTTTCTTATAATTGTCACTGTAAAAAAAAAGTGGAACTTCTATTTTCCTTTTTCCCTTTCTATGCATTTCCTTCCTATAACTTTTGGTAATTGAAGCCCTCCGCCTTTTTATATGTTAAACGAGCAGTCCAATAGTGAATTCGGTGCCCCCTTTGGTCCAGCGCCCGTGGCACGAGAGACCCCCCCCCCCTAGTTGCGGCCCTGTGAATGACTTACAGGGTTTGCAAGCATGCGAGTGAACAAAATGGTATGCAAGTAGCGCGTGAGGGATCAAAAGAGTGACCAACAGAGCAAAGAAGCTGACGGCGAGTGAGCTTGAGATCAAGGGATCAAAAGAGCCACCAAAACAGTGTATAAGTATGTGAATGACCAAAAGAGTGGCCTGGAGAGCGAGAGGGGCCGTGTCAGTAAGTGTTCAAAAAGTGTGGGAGTGACCTGGAGATCAAGCGACCACGTCAGCGAGTGACCAAAAGACTGACCTAGAACGTGCAATTTTTTAAGTGACTAAAACAGCGTGTAAGCATGTGAATAACCATAAGAGTGACTTGTGGACAGTCAAGGTCAAAGGGTTTGCACGTGAGCCACATGTGGCCCTCGAAGTTTTTTTACAGTGGCCCGTCGACGGTTTACGTAGTTACAGAATTTATGGAAATGCTGGAAAACAACATCAATGAAAAAATGCCTTTTGCAAAATTTGTGAAAGAAGAAATTTCAAGTTTATTTTTAGACATAATTTCAGAATTATTCAAAAAAAATTTTTTTAGTAGTTTGAATGAGCTGTAACGGCGCCGCTGGTTACTCGAATGATCTAAAAATGTTCCGTGGGACACTTAAACTGATCTGGAACTGTGCCACGGGTCACTCAGTGGATCTGAATGACAGATTGCTCAAGCTACCCGTGGCACAATGTGCCGCGGGTCACTTGAGCGATCTATAAATTTGCCGCACACACTCAAGTGATCTGAGAATATGTGGTTGGCCACACACGTGACGTGCAACTGCACCGAGTGTCGCTTAAATGATCTGGACCCATTGTTACTCCAACAGCGACATGAAGCCACCGAACCGAGAAGAGTAGACGGGGTAAAGGTCTTTGCCTGACCTTTGCCGTCCTTTTCCCACTTTATCAATTTTCTTAACCAATCATTCCTCAAATTTGCCAGCCCTCTGAACTTGCCACCCTGAGCCCGCAAAGCGCCCCCGTAAATGCGTCATTTGATGGGCCCATACGTTAAGACGGCACTGGTTCTTCAAGTACTAATACTTAAATTTAGTGCCACTAATACTTGATTTTCATGGGTGTTGGAATTATTTCTTTCATTTATTCTGAATTTTCGATTCTCCCTCTCCCATAGAGTATATTAAATAAGGGCGAAGGCCCACTTCCGCTAGTAATTTCCGCTGTGGGTCCCGCATGTGGTAAGGGCACCCTGACTGAGAGTGGAAAACAATGTGACTAGTACGGGATCCTTCCATCCACCACAGGTAATATCCTATGCAGTTCAACGTGGTTTCGTTTTCCTATAATTGCCGCTGGACTGACAATGCTGCCCATAGGCAGCTTGGATTTGTTTTTCTATAATGTTCGCTGGACTGAGAATGCTGCCTATAGGCAACTTGGTTTCGTTTTTCTATAATTGCCGCTGGACTGAGAGTACTGCCTATAGGCAACTTGGTTTCGTTTTCGTATAATTTTCGCTGGGCTAACAATACTGCCTATAGGCAACTTGGTTTCGTACTCCTATAATAGCTGCTGGACTGAGAATACTGCCTATAGGCAACTTGGTTTCGTTTTCCTATTATTGCCGCTGAATTGACAATATTGCCTATAGGCAACTTGGTTTCACTTTTCTATAATTGCCTCCTGGACTGAGAATGCTGCCTATAGGCAACTTGGTTTCGTTTTCGTATAACTTTGGCTGGGCTAACAATACTGCCTATATGCAACTTGGTTTCGTTTTCCTATAATTGTCGCTTGGATAACAATACTGCCTATAGGCAACTTGGTTTCGTTTTCCAGTAATTGCCGCAAGGCTGGCCATGATCCAGGTTGAGCACTGCACATTCCAAGATCACTTAAATGATCCGCGGCACATTACCACTCAAGTGACCCGCAGTGCAATTCCGCATCGCTTAAGTGGTCCGCGACACATTCCCAGATCATTTAAGTGACCCACAAAACATGAAAAGACTTCTTAATTGATCTAGGGAACATTTACAGATAACCTAAGTGAACCCACGGTGAAGTTCCACATAACTCAAGTGGTCCGTGGCACATTCCCAGACCACTTAAATGGCCCACTGCACGTGGCCTTAAAACTGATTTTGTAAAAATAAACTAAGCGATACATTACCAGTTAAGTGACCCCCGGTGCAACTCCACTCACTTAATAATTTTTACATTACTTAGGTAACATTTACAGATCACTCTAGTGACCTGCGGTGCGGTTCTAGATCACTCAAGTTGTCTGTGGTACATTCTCAGATTACGTAAGTGACCAGCGGCGCATTCACAGATCACTAAAGTGTTTTCTTTTTTGGTGTTCTTCAACCTGGGGCCCCCCTTGCGGTCATGATATAGTATAAGGGCATCACAGGTGAAAATCAAGGTGAAAGGGAGCCACAAAGGGTCGCACAAGCGTCGAAAATGTTTTAGACCTGTGGGGGCTCCACTTGATCATTATTTCAGAAGTTTCGATTTCTGAATTAATTCTGGGGCTGCTCAGACCCAGGGCCGTAACTAGATACTTAGCCGAGACAAGCATACATTTTGGCACTCCCTTATAATGTAGAAAGAGCAGTTTAATGGTAAAATCGGTGCCCCCATTAGTCCAGAACCAAGGGCACCAGACCTGCCTGCTCCCCCTTAGTTTCGGCCCTGCTTAGACCCGTGTCACAAAATACTGTGGATGCTAGAGCATCGGTTAATAGCCTTTGGAAGTCCGCGGCCGGTGATTTATTTTGGTGAGTGGAAGGGGCCCGGTCGAACGCACTATTAATGTGAAATATATGAGTGCAAATAAAATACCGAGTTAACCTCCCCGTAGTTCCAGCCCCGTCTGATGCTGCTAAATTGCCCCTGCATAGAACCAAGTGCATCCTAACGCATGGGCCCTATCCAGGAGTGGTCCCGAGGGAGATAAAGAAATAAGGTAATAATGGGTGGAAAAGATTCGAATAAGGCAATGCTGAGATTCTTCTTGACCCATGGCACATAATTTTTTGAAATCAGTGAAACCAGTGACACAATAAATGCATTTATAACAGGACAGGACTGTAAGTGGGTTTTTACGACCCATCTCACAGAAGCCCCTGTCAATCGAGTCTGGGTCAGGACCCATACCCCTTGCATGTTAGCGGATTTGGACAACGACCCGTCTCCGAAACCTCTGCTACCCAAGTCTGGGTCGCGACCCATAGGTTAAGAACCCCTGTCTTAACCGGAGGAATGGCCCTGCACTTGATGTCAATGGGGGTCCTGTATGATGAGATCTGGTACCATGATTTGCGAGAGTAAGTAAATACGTAAGATGTTGCTTCTAGCTAAAAGTACGGGGGCCTCAGAACATTATTTTGCCCGAGGGCCAAAATAATGCACCGCATAGAGACCCCGCCCCCGTACTGAATCAGGGGTCAACCTTACTCATGGAAACATGAAATTTTTGTTCATTATTTAAAAGCAAAACGCACGTCTCTATTGACTACGAGGACCACGGAAACCTCCGAGATTTTCGAAAATTCGTTCCTGTAATCTCAAGACGGCCACATTGGAACAGAGAACAGGCAAAAGAAATAACTAGGTTGGTATTACTTAGAAAAAAAATCCCATATATATATACGTATGATGAAAGCACAGATTTAGTTGTTATGTGTGAGGAGCACGGTAGGTAACCTTTGAGCTTCGTAGTAAATTGTTAAATATCCGGAAGTGACACTACATGGAGATTGCATGATCACATCCCTGTTCCACCCCTAAGGATATTCAGGTAACAGTGAATTGGACGGCGCCATCCTACTCAGTACAAATCTGACTGGGCGAGACGGAAATAATTCCCGAATCGAGAGCCAGCCGAGGCAGATTCGAGCTTAATGTCCGTCGTGTGGTTTATTGACTGAACAAAAACGAGCTTTGACTTGTGGTAATGAATCCCAAATAAAAACGTTTTTGCATCATTTTTCGGACTTTTACCATCTCACCTTGTCTCCGTGCTTTTACCATGGACCGTGGCATATAGATCGGAATGGACGTAGCAACTGAACATTATATTGGCCCTCGAATAGAAAGAAGTTGGCCACCCATGATATAATAGATTAATTTAATCTCCACCACCTAAGATGATAATTAAATAAATGTATCATTAATGTGAACCTTCAACTCCAGTGATGTGATACGACAGGGTTTTTCAAAGTGTGCGCCGTGGCTTCTAGGGGCATCCCGGCGAGATGAAGATATTCATTTTTGTGCCTCTTTTTGCTTTGAATTGGTACTTTTATAATTGAAAACACCACTTAACTACAGGGCCGTCTTAAGAGCATCATGGGCTCCTGGCCAAATAATTTTTCTGAGGCCCTACCGGGCAAATTGTCGAAAATCTCAACCAGATCCCATTTTTGTGAGGTGCCCGGGTGGGTCCATGCCTTAAGACGGCACTGCTTAACTATTCTGGGGAGCAGCAGGAGAACCATGGACTGGATAAGTGAGCCGCGGGTGACATAAAACTCATTTTCCTATAAGGACTTATTGTGCCTTTACGAGGCCCGGGGCAGACTTCCATTTGGGATAAGCAAGGGTCTGCCCAGACATTTTTGCAGGGTCCTGTTTTTGTTAAAATTTTCTTTATTTTTGTGAAATGTGTCATCAATTTTGTGAGAAATAAGTAATTTTGTAGGAAGCGAAATAATCTAGTTGATGTATCGCAAAAGAAATGAAATTTCAAATTTATGGATTCATTATTTCTGAAGAGTTCGTTTTTCTGATCCGGAATTTTGTGAAGGGTCCTGAAAACGGACCAAAATTTTGGATGAACAGACCCCTGGTAAGCGTAAATTTTTGTGGGCCCCATTCGGCTCGGAGCCCTGGGACAGTGCCCGCCCAGGTTGCCCAGCCTAGATACGTTCCCGATATTCTATCGCATTTATTGTTGAAAACACGTTTTTTTTAATCCAAGAAATACAAACCTGAAGAGAATCTTTTTGTTTCTCCCCAGAGAAGGGAGTGGCAAGTGAGAGGAGAAGGTGACGGAGAACAGGTTTTTGAACAGTTAATACTCCACAGTGCAGGATAGGAAGTGCTAGAACTCCTTAATACACCTTAACAGTATATACTCCTTAATAGTATATGAAGGCGTCTTAGGAAGTGCATCAGCGTAACTCTTTCAGCAAACATCGATGAAGAGGCAATGTTGGATAAAAGATTTTACACCTCATGTAATGTATTGGCTCACCGTCAATCATCTCAGATGATAATGAAATAAATGTATCATCAATAGGAATACGTAAATTTCCCCAAAAAAATTTTTTTTAATCAGAAATTTCGCATTTATTTCGCGAAAGAAAATTCAGGTCAGAAGTTTCGCATTTATTCATACAATAAGGAATTCCAAATAAAAAATTTCACTTTCGTTCACACACACAAACAAGAACAACTCGTATAAATGAAACGGTTTAAATCAAAAATTTCGCATTAAAAAAAAAAGTATCTATTTTCTATTAATTTAACCTTATTTTGCAAATGCTTTTTATAGCAACATTTTCCGAAATTCAAAAAAGTTGCATATACAGTCGGATACACTTATACCGGTGGGTAAAAAATACGGTTGTGAAATCCTTAAAATTTCTCCCACATTCACGTCTATACATTTTTATCTCTGTTATAACATACCCTGCTTATAACATACACTGTGGATATAACAAACCAAAAAAACGGGCTTAACCAAAAAAATAACCAGATATAACACTGCAAATAAACAAGAACCCAGGAAAATATATAGTCAAAAACAGCCTTTTATGGACAACATTCCTTGTATACGGGTGATATCTTATATATAGACCTAAGTTTTTTCAATAAACGCCAACATACATGGATGGAATGGAAATAGCCCTGAATATTATAATATAACAAGTTTAGCGCCATCTGTCGTTAATAAATGCAACTATTTTGGAAATGAAATTTTTGACATTTAATAAAATCCTGTATTCCTGTGCAGAACTGTATCGTCTTATGCTTTTCGAATTATGGAATTTTTACTTGTTTTTATAACTTTGTGATCTTTTTATTGGTGGTCTCAATTCAAGTTAAAATTGGTGGAATACTGGTTGGCTAATTCAAGTGTATTATTATTGATTGGTGAATTCCTTAAACACATCAGTGGGATTATTTTTTCTGTATTTTTTTAATTGTACAATTAGCAACGAAGAACCTATAGGCATGCTCAATAAAATCATTTTTCCCCAAGAGCGGCCTCTCACTGAAAAACAATATGTACTTGTACAACTCAGTAATTAGACCTATTATCACCTATGCTGCCCCAGTTTGGGCCTTCGACACAAAGAAAAATGTTCACAAACTTCAAATCTTCGAAACAAAAGCTATCGAAAATTTACAAGAGCCCGTTGGATCTGAGAAGGGATCTATGCACGAATACTTATCTTGATCACATTAGGAAACTCGCAGAGTCTCAATATGAAATCATCAGAAATTCAGAGTATCGACATCTATCTGAAATTGTGGATTATAATCCATTATAATTATTATAATTAATTATAATTATAATCCAGCGGTCATCCTCAGGTATGGACGGCCGCAGAATGTTCTCTTTCGCCCGTGGTAAATGTACAAATTGTATATATTGTAAATACACGTTTCATTATTCATTTATGCCTTTTTCCAATTTTTTCGTTTTAAACTGCATTTAATATAAAAACCATGGCGAAGAAATACACCCCCCTTCATGCTGAGGATAATTGCTAACCTAAAGTCTCCCCGAGAGATGTTCAGTTGTGAATATGACATTTTGCCTGCAATAATCTGTTAAATGAGCTTAGAGTCCCGATTTTGACTTAAATTTTTACACATACAGCTACACACACACTTTTACACAACAAAATAGACCAAGTACTTCTTGTGCCCACTGCTAAGACCGGCAGAACGGCCATCAAAAATTGTGCCGCGGGACCAGGAATTAAGTTCCTGTCAACTTAAATACTGTCAACTTCAAAGGGAAAAACCATTAGCATATAAACTCTCTCTCTCATTAACCTTTCAAAAAATATGTGCATGAATATGTGCATTTCGGCTGAAGTTGAAAATCAACTTCAGCCGATGACCACTGTGGTACATGGTTTACAAAGACTGAGGACCTCTGACACAAACCTGTAGTTATGTCGATCCTTTTTCGAGTGGTTCTGGGAATGAACAGAACCAGCGTTATATCTATAGCTAGAGATAGCCATCTAGCTATAAGGTTGACAGAACACACATGAAGCCAATTTTCGCAATAGTGCGGTATTACTTCAGAGATTCGTGCTTTTTTCTTGAAATACAACTTTTGATTTTATGGAACTTAATCCACTGAAAAAAAATCGTTCCACCAGTATGGCTCCCCAAAGGAAACTTGGAAACAACCTCTCCCCCTAAAACTGGCGAACACCTAGATTGTCACCATGACCCTGCCCCGTCCTACCCCGATCTTGCTATAACCCATGTCTTTAAAACTTAAGAGCATCATGAGGCAGGCCCCCAGGCCGAGTGATGTTCTGGGGCCCCACTACCTAATTGCAAAAGTACCAGAAGTATAAGCAGGGACGTCTTAAGAGCATCATGGTCCCCCGGGCCAAATGATTTTTCTGATGACTTATGTGAATTCTCGGAAATTCCAACCACATTTCATTTTTGTGAGGCCCCTTTTCTCTTGAGAACCCCGGCCCGTGTGGTAAGACGCCACTGAGTATATAAAAGGCCTTCCAATTTACATATGATTTCCGAAAGTACAGTATTTATCATTTCATATCTACCAACCAAATATATATACCAGCCCAACATATAACCCAATTTTATATTTTCCTACCTCTATTGCTCCCACAATCATCATTTGAACACCCCCTTCCATCTTGTCATTAAAAGTCAGCAAATGTGAACCCCCCACACGATTGGTGATGTATTACTTGAAGAATTAACATTGTCTTTGAAACACTAATACAATAGAAATATTTACATTGAAAAATATTTTTTTCCAATTTTTATAATACATGTGTTTAATTTTTGTACATAGAGATATCTATATCATAAATACCTATATTTTCAACAATTTGCATGAACACTAATCAAAATTCGAAGAGATAATACTATGAACAAGATATAATTTTTGTTTTAATTCGAAATTTTGTTCAACATATTTTTGTGACGTTACAAAAATCCAATCATTGTGCGTGTACACGAGCATAAATTATTACTGTTTATGATAATAGAACAATAATGAAGGTTGCTTACAAATTATTCGACCTTCTGTGTGGAAGGACAAGTAGTCCCTTGAGGGTCACAGAGTGGATGTATATGTATGTCCATTTTTGTTTATTTTTTATGCATTTTTGTTTATTTATTATGTATTTTTGTCTTGTCATCTGTCTTTCTTTTGTAACGTTCTGTTTTGTCCAATTAAAAAAAAAAAAAATAAGATGACCCCTTACATCCCATAGATATAAATATGCCCATTCGTTATATAACGATATATTTTCAACATTATTTTATTATTGTATCGCAGGTTCACTAGGACGGAATTAAATTCGTTATAACCGATAACCGCATCCAAACGTTTGTTTCTGTTTCTTCATTGAACTAGAGAAATTCAATTCATCGAGACGAAAACTTGGATATCCAGTTGATACCTACCACTCATTTTATTATTACTTTATCAACTCGCAAAGTACATAGTATGTAAACTTGAGCAATTGAAACTGCAGCATATAGAAAGCATCAGCGTTAATCTTTTTTCAAATATTGGATGAGGAGGCTGACTTTGGTAAAAGAAACACTATCAAACTTATTTTGGAAATGATCTTTGACAAATAACTTTTATAGTGTAATACCGGCCTTATGAAAACCCTATTGCCAAATAAGCTTCGTTTGTTTGGTGGAATTTTTCAATCGGCACTTACGCGGGGATCCGCAGCACATTTCCTAGATCACTCAGACGGCTCGCTGCACCAGTCCGCAAGATGTAAGTGGCCTTCGGAACAGTTTCCTGTTGCTCAAGTTACTCGCGGTATATTCCCAGATCGAGGGACCCATTTGCAGTTCAGGTATTTTGTTTCGAAACACATCCTGTAGAGCAGTGTTTCTCAACCACCGGGCCGTGGCCCAGTACTGGGAGTGCCATCTTAATACATGGGCCCTTTGCTCAGGAGGCTCAAGTGCAGAGAGGGGTCTCGTGATAAGGAGATCTGGGTAGAATTTTGAGATTAAGTATGTAAATTGGTAAGCAGAGGCCTTTCTAGTAAGTTGGGGGTCTCGGAAAAATCACTTTGCCCGATGGGGCATACTGCTCTTAAAACGGCCCATGAGTACCGATTCACGGATGATTCACCGTTCAAGTTTTTCCCATTTAATACGTCTCATTCTTCGTGCGTATGACCTGGACTTCCACTTGAAAAATCAAATTAACCTCTGGCTCCCAAAAGTTGAAAATTGATGCCGTAAAGCTCTTAATGCGGACAACTTTATGAACACCATCAGTCTACTACTACCATGGTCTCTCACACCCTGCATCAGGGTTCCCCCCACCCCATAGGTTGGGATCTTTCACGGGCCTCTCTATTAGAATTCATAAAATGCCGACTCCTCGAAAAAAATGCATTAAATCAGGGCCGAAGCTCAAGGGGAGAGAAGGGTGGTTCTCTAATAAATTTTCTGGGTCCAGGCTTGTAGCTAGCTGAGGCAACCGGAGCAGTGTCTTGGGGCCCTGAGCCGAATGAGCTCCCACAAAATTCCCTACCACCCTTATTTCGCATAATGATAACCCTTTCACGAGGCTCCAAGAAAAAGTCTGCCGAAGGCCCGAGAAGGCACGCTACGGCCGTGTCTGGGCCCCTCCCTAACTCAGTGAGCTATTTCATAAACATATATATATACGCACACATTTCGGAATTTTGTTTAATTTTATTATTTTTTTAACATATCCGCGTGATTGTACAGGGCGAAACTAAATGCTTGGTCAACCGGGGCAAGCACGTATTTTGTATGCGAATTCGGGACTGAAATTATGGCGTAAAGAACGATATGCACCAATAACTTCTTTACGAAGAGAAAAACACTGTCGAACCATGGTTTGCTTGTTGAAATTTTATGAATTTTTTTGCGAGTTAAGCGAGTTTCCCGGCGAACCATTCCTGCTTCTACAGCAGATAGGATAATACAGTTATAAAATAAAGCATAATTAATTTCGGATAAATTTATGTTAGAAAGAAAGGAATTAATATTAATTACGAAAGTGTTATTATTTTCCTCGGCCCACGTACCTCTTGCTGGTAGTGTAATACAATCGTCGGAAGTCAAGTTGGCCGGGAAACAGAATTTAGCAAATATTGGCAAGTGCTCAGAAAATGGGAAATTCATAACCTCAAAGTCCAATATATAGTCCAGAAATACAGATTCCGACACGAAAAATAAGTCTATAAAACTTGCATCACCACTATTACTATAGAATGTATAACTACCCTCCCGATCCGAAGGCGATAAACCGTTCAGTAATATTAAATTATTTTGTATAGCCCGGTCATAACACTTCTGACCCCTGTAGTTTGTGATTTTGTCCATTGAGTTTCGTGTCAAAGTTTCATCACAACGAAAGATCGCGAAATCACGCTTTGTTCCCACCCTTGCATTGAAATCACCAGCCATTACAACGTGCACATATTCCTCCAAGTGCTTAGAAATCACAGATAAAAAAAATCCATAAATTCTAGGTCAAAACTTGGGTCAGGTGGAAAGTAAATGAAAGCGAAAAGACAATTTTTCAAGTTCAGGTAGTCATCACATAGCAAAATGAAAAAACGATTTTTTAGTATGATCAAATTAATTGTTATTTTGTTTTTGGCAAAACAGAATATAAAACCACCGCTGGGTCTGCCCAGGGAAGGTGGTTTCACAGCAAATTCATGGAGTATCTGGTGAATCGAGAGGAAATCTCATGAGTATGCCACGTCTCACACAAGAATAGGGCGTCAAGTTTTGTTATTGCAGAAGTCGAAGTAAAAATCTTTGCCTTTTATACCTGACACATTATAAATTAGAAAGCCCGAACCGTGACCCCCCCCCCCCCTTGTCAACCGAGACCACACTCCGTCCAGGCGTACGGGGTGAGAGAGAGGCAAGTCTCGACCGATCATTATTACACACAATAAAATTACTATTCAAAGCACAAAAGTATGGACGAGAAATACAAGGGGTACAAGTTGAGGCAAAATTAACAGAACTATTGTGCTGTATCGGCAGCTCATCATTTAAGCAACACGCTGGCGAAGAAAACTTTTTTATACAATTCAAACGAACATGAGAGGAAATATTAAAATTTGAATGACTTACATTAATGTCTTCACGTGGCAAAAACGAATTCTTAGAGCGTGAATCGGGTTGGGAAATCATACACACACAATTTAGTCAATTATTAGTTGGCTGAGAAGAAACAGAATCAACACTAATCTTCATCAACTCGTTCGCTTGCAAATCAAATGTAAAAGGGGTGAATGATTAGGTGGTCATGAATGGGATTAGATTTGACCGTTTTTTACGCGTAAAAAATTCAAAATCCTCGGAAATTGAGACACCGTCCACCACTGGCACAAACTCCAGATCCCTACCCCGACGATCATCAGCACGATTGATTGTATTTCTCCTGATTCGAAAAGAATTAAGCACATTGTCTCTATCAACACGCCGAACAAAACGCACTATAACAGGATAGCGTGAGTTGTCCGAACCCTTCCGGGATCTCGGCGGGATCACATGAGCGTTATCAATCAGTAAGTCATCTGCTGAAAGTTCGAGTGAATTTTGAATAAAACTGATCACAGAATTGGTGCATTCTGGTGCAGTAGACTTCTCGTCGAGACAGAGTCCACGAAAAATTAAATTATTGCGACGACTGTAATTTTCCGAATTGTCGGCTCGCTGCTGTAGTACTGTAATTTTCTTGTCAAGTAGTTCTGTGGATCTCTTTGCTTCAGCACGTTCGGACCTGGCTTCATCCAATTGTCAACACACATCAGATAGTCTATTTTCAAAATCCACAAAGCGATCATTTAACGCCTTGAGCATATTGTTGTTATGAGAATGAGTAGTGACTTTATTTCAGAGAAATCAGCAGAGTGATTCATACCTTGGACGCCCGAACACGAATGATCCGAAAATTCGCCATTCTCTGAAGTGCGACGGAAGCATTTTTCGAAACCATGAGGAGAAGGTGGTGTTCTTTCGAGGTTGTTGCTAGGTCTGAAAATATCATCGACTCTGGGTTGACTCAGATTTTTTCCTTTCGGTAGATCATTGGGACCCGGGTTGCTCTCGATTCCACCACGAAGCAGCAGGCTCTGTATAATACATCCCTCAACGCAGCTCAAGACGAGAGACAAAAAAACCAAACAAATCGGCTTATTTTTTCTGGAAAAAGTCGGTGCTTCAAATTTTTTGACGCACTAGCACTTAATATAGCAATTGCATGAAAATTTCCAATCGCAGCTCTCCAGGATAAATCGGGCATCATCAACAGAGGAGCAATTAATCAAATAAAAATGAAGTATACTTAATAATTCAATCGAATAGAGATAAAAATTTAAATGGCTTAAAAAAAAAGTTTAAAATCGGGTCGACCTGCAACGAGAATCCATTGCGACCAACCCTTATATGGTAAAACCTTGACCCGCGGACCAAATGTGGCCCTGAAGGTTATCTGATGTGGCTTGTCCCCTCAAACCCAATTTTGTACAAAAAAAACGAGGGGCCTATATTAGAGGATTCTCAAAAATTTATTCCGGCAAATTTATAATGCACGAAATTAAAATAATTGAAATAAGTAATTATAGGCGAGCAGGGCCCGGGGGGGGGGGGGGCGGGGTGACAAGTGCTAAGAGGTTTCACGAAAATGAGATCTGAATCAAATTTTCGACACTAAGCATATTAATTGGTAGAAGAAAAATCACTTTGCCCAAGGGCCCTGGTGCATGACTACTTAGTGGTCTGAGTCCCACTTGTCTGTTGCAACATACATCCCCAACCCATAGCCCGCGGGCGAAATGTGGCCCTCGTAGTCATCTGATGTTACCTGTGACCTCGAACTTAGTTTCGTAAATATGAAATAAGAAAGAGAGAGGGCATATATAAAACCAGATTCCTTAAGTAACCCATGGCACATTCAGATCACTCAGATCATTTAATTGACTAATTTTAAGTGCATATTTTGACATTTTTAAGTGCATATTTGCATATTTTTAGAGCATATTTCGCGCGTCACTTTTTTAGTGCATATAATCCGGGCTCTAGTCATCACATTCGGTCCCTTCCATTCCTTGGAACTGTGAAACTGTCATACTGTCCTGTGGAATCAGATATATCAATATTTGCTTTATCTTTCACTAAGTCGGTTTGTACTATCGCAGATTTTTGTATGTATGCATGTTTTTTATGCTCTCGTTTCAGCTATCAGACTTCTAGCCAGAAGAGACAGCAGCGGAGTGGCGTGGGGGTGAAACCTGCGGCTTGCCAGTCGGCGATGCCCACTTGAGCCCGGATACTGGAAGAGTTTTTCCAGCATAGCATATGCCGCAAGGTGAACTGCTTATATCCCGCAAGGGACAGAGCGGGGGCCATATGTTTGTTGTTGGTGGGCCCTGATCTCATTCATACCGGGCAGCGAGTTGATCACCGTTTCATTTTTCCCTTATTCATTTTCCCGTTAGC
Organism: Pholcus phalangioides; assembly: GCF_987345545.1. Classification (NCBI taxonomy): domain Eukaryota; kingdom Metazoa; phylum Arthropoda; class Arachnida; order Araneae; family Pholcidae; genus Pholcus; species Pholcus phalangioides. The sequence continues at coordinate 21,531,630 of NW_028301610.1, read as the reverse complement.
TATGTATTTGACCGGTCTTTCGACTCTCAAAAATGAATGAAAACGGGCCGCGGGCTCGATAAGGTTGAGAACCACTGCCGTAGGATGTTTAGAGGTGTCGCGAGTTCGATACCCGGATCATCCTCGTCAGAAACTTTCCTGACGAGGGTGCAACAGAAACGGCGACATGACCACAGAAATAAGATTGCTATCCCAGGGATTCCCACATCGAGGGGTTAGCGCGCCAACCTCTTGGTGAGTATAAAAATAGAAAGTATCAACTCCCATCCCCCCATTCACGAATTTGAAGTGTCAGCAGTCTCTCGCGATATGTATATACAGTCGATTCTCGTTTCAACGAATACTTTTCTAATTCCTCAGATAAGTTCACATACGAGCAATGTAAAAAAACTGGAATTCCTTTATAATGAAATTTCGTTATTACGAAGTGATTTCACCGGTCTCTTGCAGTTCGTTATAACGGGATTCGACTGTACTATAATACGTATATACACTTGTTTTTTTTTTAAATTTCTACAGCAATCAATGGTCCAACCCCTCCAATTTTTAAAAATCACGGATGTAAGTGGTCCGTCGAATTGTTACCGATATTTCAATAGTTGTGACGTTTACAAAGACTTTTTTTCAAACCGAGCACAACTCCGGTCTATCGCCATGAGGAACTTACTACCGAATGAGTTGTGCCGGGAATGTGAGTGTGTGCCTTACAGTCTTAGTGCGTATAAGGTGTTGTGCCTGATATTGCAGTGCTGACATCAATATTTAAAATTGGGAGCGAAGCGTAGTGAGACTGAATATTTGAACCGTTGTAGGCCTGTTCCTCTCAGTGGCGAGACTTTTAACGTGAGCTCGACTCGCATTCACGGCTCGAAGTTGAAAATCAACTTCAGCCGATGACCACTGTGGTACATGGTTTACAAAGACTGAGGACCTCTGACACAAACCTGTAGTTATGTCGATCCTTTTTCGAGTGGTTCTGGGAATGAACAGAACCAGCGTTATATCTATAGCTAGAGATAGCCATCTAGCTATAAGGTTGACAGAACACACATGAAGCCAATTTTCGCAATAGTGCGGTATTACTTCAGAGATTCGGCATTTTTTTTTTTGAAATACATTTTTTGATTTTATGGAACTTAATCCATTGAAAAAAAAATCGATCTACCAGTGTGGCTCCCCAAAGGAAAACTTGGAAGCAACCCCCGCCCCCTAAAATTTGCGGACTCCTAGATTGTCACCATGACCCTGCCCCGTCCTACCCCGATCTTGCTATAACCCATGTCTTTAAAACTTAAGAGCATCATGAGGCAGGCCCCCAGGCCGACTTATGTTCTGGGGCCCCACTACCTAATTGCAGAAGTATAAGCAAGGCCGTCTTAAGAGCATCATGGGCCCCCGGGCCAAATGATTTTTCTGAGACCCTACGTGGTGCATTCTCGGAAATTCCAACCACATTTCATTTTTGTGAGGCCCCTTTTCTCTTGAGGCCCATGTGGTAAGACGGCACTGAGTATAAGGCCGTCCAATTTACATATATGATTTCCGGTATTTATCATTTCATATCTACCAACCAAATATATATACCAACATTTCACATATACCAGCCCAACATATAACCCAATTTCATATTTTCCTACCTCTATTGCTCACACAATCATCATTTGAACACCCACCTTGTCATTTACAGTCAGCAAATTCGAACCCCCCCCCCCCTTCCGGGGGCCATTGGCCGGATCAGTTGAGAACCACTGACCTAGAAGAATGCAGGGGCAGTAGCAAGGGGCCTCAGCCGTTCGAATCCCTCTTGTCGTCGATTCTTTTCACTCTTCGCGGAGACTTACGAGACTTTACTTTTTTACTTTTGCCGAGATTACGTTCATCAGCGTGATCACCGAATTCGTCTCCCCATACAGCGACGGACATGCCTAACAATAGCGCTAGTCTCCCTGCGGGATTGGAATGCGGCATGTGTTAGCTCTAGAATTGCACCTGCACATTAACATGCATGGCACCAAAGCCGCTTGAAAGATTTGCATGGTACAGACTCTGACACAAGCACATGAAAGAATCAACCAGCTTTCGTTTAGTCTAGGTAGAGACTTGCCCCGAGCAGCCATAGTAGTCGCGTCGTGTTCTTCCCTCGCAGATTTCCACCGTGGACTGTGCTATTCATTACTCGGAGGTTCGCAACAACCCCGCGGTAATGCAACCCGGCACACGTCACGCTACGGTCACTCAAGCCGAGTGCTATGGAAGCAGGATGCCGAAGGGTCGGGCGAACCCGAGAATCGGAGCCGCTGTATTAGTGGGAGCCAACGGGCTGCATACCACATGATTGCGGAGGTGGCACATTCAGACCCATTGAGTGACCCGTGGCACAGTTGCAGATCAATTAAATGTCCCGCGGAACATTTTTAGATCATTCGAGTAACCCGCGGAACCGTTACAGCTCATTCAAACTACCCGCGGAACTTTCACAGATCACTTCAGTGACCTGCGGCTCAGTTATAGAACAGTAAAGTGACATGCGGCGCATTTACAAATCACTTAAGTGACCCACGGCACTCATATCTATAGTCTTCAACCTTTCAGCATTGCGGGCCTAAAAAAAAAATTTCCATGACGCCGGATGGCCAACAAGACAAAATGCGGTATCTAGTTTCATACAAGTTGCGTTTAAACGGGTGGGCCTAACGGAGCCCAGGGGCTCCCTGGAGGGCCTATATTATTTGAGGATTTTATATATTTTGAGATGATATTTTCATCAAATGTGAATCTTCATTAATTATAAAATAATTTTTTATTAATTCTGAAAATATGTCTACAAGGAAACTTGAAAAAAATTACTTCTTTCACAAATTTTGCAAAAGGTATTTTTTCATTGATGTTCTTTTCCAGCATTTCCATAAATTCTGTAACTACGTAAACCGTCGACGGGCCACTGCAAAAAGCTTCGAGGACCACATGTGGCTCGCGGGCAGCCCTTTGACCTTGACTGTCCACAAGTCACTCTTATGGTTATTCACATGCTTACACACTGTTTTGGTCACTTACATGCTTGCACACGTTCTTGGTCTGGCTTTTTGTTACTGAGTCAGTAATACTGACTGACGTGGTCGCTCGATCTCTCTAGGTCACTCTTTTTTGTCACTTACTGACGTAGTCCCTCACTCTCTAGGTCACTCTTTGGGTCATTCACATGCTTACACGCTGTTTTGGTCACTTACATGCTTGCATGTTCTATGTCAGTCTTTTGGTCACTCACTGAACTGGTCGTTTAATCTCTAGTTCACTCTCTTGGTCACTCTTTTGATCCCTCACGTGCTACTTGCATGCCATTTTGTTCACTCGCATGCTTGCAAACCCTATAAGTCATTCGTTTGGTCACTCACTGATCTAGTGTCTCACTCTCAAGGCCAGCGGTTCCCAACCAGGGGTACGCGAGAGGCCGTTAGGGGGTACGCGAAAAGAAAATGGTAATGGCGGCCATCCATTTGAAAAAAAATTATTAAAAAACATTAAAAATTATTTTTAAAAGTAGGTAGAGGTTTTTACTAATATTGCCAGTTGTAATATATTGGCCTCCCTATCAATAATATCTTCTATAATAGAGGGGTTGTGTCCGCTTGAAGATTCGGACACCCCCCCCCCCCCAACCTATGATCGGGATTCGTGAAATCCTTCCTCTCGGCTCACTTTTCTTCGGTGTTTTAGATTTTAGCGTTGACACATTCCGGGCTGTGCATAAAAGCGAAGAATTAATTCGTGTTTTTATTTAACCTTTGTTGTGGGCGTTTATATTGAGGCTTGTGCGTGTTATTCCCACAATTTTCTGCGTCAACTTTTCTTCCAAGCACCTACTAATGCGATTTGCGCTATGGATCAGTGGCTAAAAACTAATCTGTGCGGAAGCGGACTGAAACACCAAAATGCAACACCGTGCACCTGCAAACGTGAAAACATATTTTGAATCTTCCAAAAGTGATTCTGCCAAAGCTACCGAAACCCCCATTAGCTATCGTATTGCGAGACGAGGAAAAAAATCCCACTATTGGTGAAAATATGCTGTCAGATGCATGTTTGCAGAGGAAAGTGCTCTTATAGAGCTTTATACCTCTGTCAAATAACACGGTGTCTCGAAGAATACAGGACATGCCAGACGATGTAGAGAGCACAGTCATAAGTCACGTCAAAGGGTGTGAATGTTTTTTCTATCCAAGTCGACGAAAGTACCGTCTTCGTATAAAAAATAAATATAGAAGCAAAATGAACGCAGCTCCGGATTTGAGTTTGTATTGATCCTCTTTTGAGCTTAATTTTTCAAAACTTTGTAATTCAATACAGTCGGAAGTATCACATTAATTTTTTTTCCCCCAATCTTTGTGTTAATTTGTTTGCTTACTTCAAAAATGAAAAAGCTAAATAATGAGAAAAAAAATAGACCATTTAATTTAATTCAACATATTACCATTTCTTTTTAAGTTTTCCGAAAACTGTAATGCGTGAAACAGATTGGGAACCGCTGCTCTAGGCAAACAAATGGTTTTACTGCGAACGAGAAGCCTTTCAATTAATAAAAGGCGCCATCCATTATAAGTTGAACTAGTGGTTTGTCGTATTTGAATGAAGAAATTATCAAGAAAGAAAGTATTGATTTAAAATACTTCATTGAAATAAGAACGCTGACTAAAAAACTATTATATACTTTGAATTATTTATTTCATTTTATAAAATAACGTTTTTACATAAAAAAGCGTTTCATTTTACTTAAATATTCGAAGCAATTACCATACTTTTGAAGTTCACAAATAGCTCGATAGATAGCGCTTTCGAAATAAAACATACGTGCTCAATTTATATTACTCGTGAAATTTGGCCATCCGATTCATCTGATGTGACCCGCGTGACCTCAAAACTAATTTTATGAAAGTAAACTAAGCGACACATTACCACTTTAGTGACCCGCGGTGTGATTCCATATCATTTAAGTAACTCAATTTGCACGTCAGAACCGTTGCGGTCTTCCACCTCTAGCTTCGACATGCCCGGGCATAGTTCAAAAATAACTATTCTATAAAAAAAGACGCGCAAGTACCGGTGATCAGCATGCAATATTGAACATACCAATGCATATGAACTCACAATTTCTGTTCGAGACATTAAGCATCTGAATATCATTTCAAAGGTAAACAAATGAGTCTTGCCTCGCAGTGTTCAAAATCCATAAATAATATGGTTAGGGATACGTAAATTTCGTATTTACGAAATAACCGACTGCTATTATAGCGATATTTGGGATACCGATAGATCAATTATGGTTCTGATAATCTTTTACGCTTCTGTTCTGATTTGTCAGTGGTTTTGTTTCCGTAATCTTTGCACTTGATTGTGCTAATGGAAAGTAAACATTTAACTGAATCTGCACAAACGATATGGCTTCATGCAACAGCAATATAATGATATCTAGATGCATAATCATGTAATGTAATTACATAGATACATAATCTACTTTAGTTACATAATCTTAAAGCCGCGCATCATTATTAGTTAACCATTGAAAATAGATCATACTGTCCTGTGTTGTTGTTGTGTGTGTCTGTCCAAGATTAATTTCACTGTTCTTAATTATGTCAGCTTGCTAACGCCAAAATATCAACCCCAAAGTTCCCAAGGCAGAAATTAAGGAAGTGTGAGGGTCTTCAGGTGCTTCAGAAGGGGCCTTCTTAAGAGCATCATGGGCACCCGGGCCCAGTGATTTTTTTAAGGCCCTACTTAGGGCCTAGAAAATTTTAAACAATTCTCATTTTTTTGAAGCTCCTCTTCTCTTGAGGCCTCCGGGCCGTGCCCGAATGAGCCCATGCTTTAAGATAGTTGGCTTCAGACCTCGAACAAGTGAGAACCTAAACTTTCTTTGCCTTTATTTGACCGCTCTTAGAAAATTTCTGGGTGGAGCTTATAGAGCTCTAGCTCGGGATTATTCTCATTTTTTTCCCACTATAAATTTACTATTGAGAGCCCGGGAAAAATCTGACCTGGGTGCCCACCAAAGATTTCGGCCTAAGAGGCGCCACTGTAGGATATGGGTTCCCATAGCCAAACCAAAATGAACGTTTGCCCCCATGTGATTAGAGGCGGATTTAACGGTGGCCACACCGGGCGCGCGTCCAGGGTCCCGACTTCTAAACGGCCCCAAAAAACCCAAACTTCACACTTTTTTCTAATTGAAGGGGCCCAATATTTTCTTTTGAGCTCGGGGCCTCGACCGACTTTAATCCGTCACTGCATGCGATAAAGTTCATTCTTGTTTCTGGTATTACGGCCCCAGGCCATGTCTGTTCCCCCGATTTTTCCGAATATTCCCGTTTTCAAGATATGGCCCAAAAAGAGCGACAGCTCGTGGTGTCGTGTGGATTTTTAGTGTTCAAAAATTTTAAAAATTTATGTATATAAACAAAAGCTTAGGGGCTGCCCCCTCGTTCTCAATATACATGAACCATACAGAGTATTATGTTTTTGACATTTTTGCTTTTGCCAACAGCTTGCTGCTTTTCACATTTGTCAGGTAGCTGCGAATTCATTTGATAAATTTAATTCAACATCTTAGCGTTGAAAGTAACGTTGATTTTTGAAATAAAACATAGACATGGAGAGGGGACTGTGAATTTCACCAAAAACCTCTTTTATATTTTGCAGTGTGTAAACACATTGAGAGCACAAGTGAAAATGTAAACAAATGTGAAAATGTTCCAGTAGCAGCCTTTTTCCTTCACCTGGGGGGGGGGGGGATGGGAAAAAATAAATTTGAATCAATTATATATATTAGGTTGAATATATTGTATTGAATTATATATTTTAGCCATTCTGGTCCAATACCTTTTGCCTCTTCTTTGCTGGCAAAAAACTGATCCAGGTGATTTTTGACCTCCTCATTTGAAGTAAAGGTTTTACAGTCTAAAAAATTTTGTAGAGACCGGAACAAATAATAATCAGAAGGTGCCAGATCTAGAGAATATGGTGGGTGTGGCAGTATTATCCCATTCAAGCTGTAAAAGCTTTTGGCGAGTTAACAAACTTGTATGAGGTCTCGCATTATCTTGGTGGAACACTACACCTTTTCTATTGATCAATTTTGCCCTTTTCTGTTTAAGTGAATCATTCAATTTGTCCAGCTGATGACAGTACACTTCAGAATTGATCGTTGTGTTGTCCGGTTTGCATCAATTAATGCCTTTATTGTGACTTCATCAGCTTCAACTGGCCGTTCCAGAACGTGGTGCATTTTCAACATCAAAATTGCCGGATCGAAATTTTGCAAACCAGTTTTGGCACTGGCGTTCTGTCAATACATCTTCTCCATACCCATCGGATAATTTTTTTTCTTGCTTGAATAGCATTTTTACCTTTTCTATAGTAAAAAAGTAAAATATGCCGAAAATGCTGCTTTTCACTTTCCATATTTGAAAGGGCACCAACCAAAAACTACTGCGTAGAATCGATCGAACACTTTTTCACAAGTAAGCCTTGCTATATCAGCTGTCAAAATATATAATGATTATGCGGCTTAAGTGTGAAGTTGGCTGTGAAAAAATACAATTAAGTCCTCTGTTGGAAAAAACGAAATTACTTTCCGAACAACCTAATATTTTTCATTTCATTTCATGTTATTTTATTAAATAACAGTTACATCCTCAGAAAAATTACACTACCCAAGAGGCAAGTGGCTGCCAATACTGGGGTTATAATCATGAAAAAAAAATCAAAAACTGATATAACCTTTTCATGGGAAAAAAATACATATATATAAGTTCAAACACACAAATAATCATGAATACAAAACAAGTTAATTAGTAGTACAAGTATCCTGAAATTAAATAATAAATCATTATGTTAAAATAAAAAAGAAAAAAAAAGGGGGGGGGGAGAAATTTATATACATGTACATATTGTGACTGGCTTTCGGAATGCTACTTCAATTAGACATTAAAAGTTAGATTAATAAAAGTTTTGCAGTTACTGAACTATGTGAAAATAAATTTCAATATCATTTATTGAATGAAGATATTCTTTAAGCTTTCTTTTGAAATGAGGCAGATTAGTATTTGCATTTCATATGGTATTGAATTGAAAAACCTTGGTGCTATGAAAATGAAGTGTTTTTGCAAAATATCTTTATGTGCATGTGGTATAGAAAAACTACAATTTGGTCTGCGTGGACTTACTTTAGTGCGCATGGGCAAATGGTACTGTTTTTTATACAGAGTAATTGCAACTTTAAGCAAGTACAACTGGCGAACAGTTAAAACATTAGCATTACGAAAAAGAATATTAGACTGGGTGTTATAGTCATTATATATTAGTCTAACTACTTTCTTTTGTAGATTAATTATAGGACGAATATTACTATTGTAATCTCCACCATATATACAAAGACCGTAATATATGTGTGACTGAAACCACGAAAAATACAAATTTCTGATGAACACTTTATTGACGTGACTTTTGAGATGAAAAAACTTGAAAATCATGTATCTCAATTTATTATGTAGAAAGTTTACGTGTGATTTCCATTTTAAATTATTATCGAAATAGAGACCGAGATATTTAATACTCTTGACAGCTTTAAGACAGTTACATGAGCATGAAGTGAAATTACATTGGTTAGTATGGTATATCAATTGAATAGGGTCAGGAGAATTATCTCTTACGGAAAATTTCATGTATTTGCTCTTTTCAATATTAATTTCCAGATTATTAATAAAAAACCAATTCCGAATTTTTAAAAGATCGTCATTTATTTTTTGCTTCAATACCTCTAGTGGATCATTACTTGGATACATGACCACCGTATCATCAGCGAAGCAGATAATACATCAAAAATATCAATGTCACAAAAGTCATTTATGAATATTTGAAACAATAAGGGGCCTAAAACCGAGTCCTGAGGGACTCCCCTTTTAATTAATAAAGGAGAACTGTAGAAACTTGAACATCTGACTTTTTGGATTCTATTTTCCAAGTATGATTTCATCAAATCGTGTGCGCCACTCCTGATGCCTATTGAGTACATTTTCGAAAGAAGAATATCGTGATTTATTGAATCAAAAGCTTTTCTTATATCCAAGAATATAGCTATTACTTTGTGGGATTTATCAACGTTTTCATAGACAAATTGACTAAAAGTTAATAATGCTTTTTCAGTATTTTTTTTTAGGTAGAAACCCATGCTGATTATCAGAAAAGAATTTTGCTTTGTTGAGGAAGTCAAATACTCGGTTTTTTATGATGGTCTCAAACACTTTCGAAAATGTTGGAAGAACATATATTGCTCTATAATTGTTAAAAACATTCACATCTCCTGATTTGTAAACTGGAGTAACATTTGCAATTTTTAAAACATCAGGAAAAATAGAGTATTTAATGCAATCATTAAAGAGTTGAGTCATATAAGAAACCACATTATTTGGAAGCACTCTTAGTATCTTTGAATTAATAATGTTAGAGCAATTTTTACCTCGAGATATATCAAATATAATATTCGAGACGACAATATAACTTATTTCAGAAAAAAACATAGATTGAGGGTTATTGTTAATTGAATAGGTAGGAACATAATTTTGATATGAAGAGTTATTTCCACTTGACATCATAATGAAGTGGGTATTAATATTATTTAAAGTTAAAATTGGATCCCTTCCCATAGGCAATGATTGTTTTGACCCATCGGTACCTAATATTTTATTTACAAATTTCCATTGTTGTTGTGATGTATGGCATTTATTAAATTCATGTAGAAAAAAGTTATTTTTTGCTTCAGTAACTTTCATTTTAACACGAGAAGTAACCGATTTATAGGCAATGTTCACCAAGACATCAAATGGAAATTTTTTACATTTCAAATAGAGACTTTGTTTTAGTTTTACAAGATCCAAACCCTCTTTTGTAACCCAACTATTTTTTTTTCGGTTTATCAAAGCACTCGGTATGATTCATAGTGATAATTTCAAGAGTTTTAAGGAAAGAGTCACAATTGGGATCACTTTCTATATATGAAAATTCATAATTTCTGAAGTAAGCAGTAATATTTTGGTAATCAACAGAGACAAATTTCTTTCTCAATTTGTTGGAATTGTAAGTATTGTTAATAAAATTTAATTTGCAACCAATTGCATAATGATCAGTTAAACTAGATCGGAAGATAAATGATTTAACACATGTTTCTGCTCATTCTAATGAAAACGTGGTCAATACATGATCCATTGCCATTAGAATATGATCTGGTTATGTTATTGATGAAACATTGGAAACCAATACCATAGAGAAAATCAAGATATTCAATGACAACGTTATCATTAACATTCAATAAATCTGTATTCATATCACCAATCAGGACAACAATCGGTATTAAAGTGTTTGTAAAATCGGACTAATTTCAGATACAAAACAGTCAGAGGAGAATGCATGAGATCTATATGCACTAAAAACCAACAATTTTAAGAGATCACTATAAATTACAACGTATTCAGCGGTTTGCATTGTTACAAGGGTTATTTGACTGAAATTGAGTGATTTTTTTGCAAAAACAATAACGCCTCCAGATTTATTTTCATTACGACACTGGAAAAATATATAAGGAGAAACTAAGTATTCGGAATTATTGAATCACCATAAAAAAACGAATTAATTCTGAAAATCTTTTCAAACTTGGGGATTGAAAACAGGTATTTACCTCATTTTAGAAAGTTTTGGGTGTTTTGTACCATAATTGACAAATTCACCGTTATTTGTCGACTGTTTGGCGACATTTGGCAATGCCTGGAATTTTCCCGTATTTACGAACTAAATTTCCCGTGTTTTTCTAGAGGAAATATGGCCAGCTTCGTAAAATAGATTCTCAAATACAGAAAATAATTCAACGTTCCAAAAATGTGAGATGACTTTTTCTTTCATTTATTATTAGTCATATTTGATATCAGTGGAGAACAAAAATTCAAGAAGCTTCATTAAAAATACAAGAAAAACGGGGATTATGACCCGGTTTACGGCTGGTATGGTCATCAGATACTTTATGATTGAAAGAATGATCGCTGGCATCTGTCTGCAAACTATTAGTGAACTGATTACGGCAGGTTCGAAGTTTTAATTCAAATATTTTCTTTCTAGATAGCAGCAGCATCGATTTGTTATTATCTTGTTAACATAGTGCTTCTTAACTACTTGCGTCTCAATCAGAAGCGTCTCCCGGCAAAGTGTGGAAGTGCCATGTGTCATTTCTATTGTAAATAATATGTAATTATTAAACCTTATTTTGTTTATTTTTATTTGTTTGTTTTTTCCACACAGACTGCTGTTGAAGTAAAAGAATAAATGATTGCCTAACCTCTTCCTATTTACAGTGTGTGGCCTTCCCAAATAGTATTGTCAGGTGGGAGGGTGAGTAGGCGTCCAGCGAAACAAAACCGAACTCATTTCAGAAACACAAAAGGTGTTGGAAAAAAGACACAGTTCAGCCAACATCCCCTATGGGGGGATTCTTTGGAAGGTGTTGGTACAATGGTCTGGAAGAAAAAAATGAAGGGGGTACTCTTTCAACACCCCCTATAGATAGGGAGTATTGGTTCTTTCCGTGATCAGAGGCAGCCTTTCCAGCTGACCACCAAAAACATCTCATAGCTTAATTTCGGCTCTCTTTCAAAGTAAAAAGACAGAACATTCTACAACGCAGGTTTTCTGAATACGAGGGGGAAAAATATCCTCTATGATGTCACTAAAACACTGCAATAAATATTCTTTTATTGGTGCCGGTCGGGCTTTGGTGAAAGTCTTTGGGCTATATTTAACCATTTGGGCAAACAGGCTAGGGGTAAACAGGGATAAAACAGTGTAAAGTGGCAATAAGGACAGCTCTCCTCATGTGACATTTTCTGGAAAACAAAAAAAAGGGGGGGGAACAAATGTGGAGTTTGGCAGAACCCACATTTTTACGAATTGTATAGAGTACAGTATTACAAAACTACATTCGGGTTTAAAACGCAGGATTACCAACAAGGGAAACGGAAAAAAGCTCCTCATCATTACACGCTTTCCTGACGAAAATAAAGTAAGCAAATGTCAAATACAGCTACTCATTTCTGATAAGTTTTGTATTTTATTAGAGCTTTCTTTAATGATAATTTATGAACAATCGCCACAATTTTCAATCTTAGGTAATTTTGATTTCTCTGTAATACTTGTATTCAATAAGTAATAATTTTTACACGATGCATCGATAAATTGAAAAAGTTTGAACTAGTATTCTTTCAAAAAAATTAAATTGAAAAAGGAATATTTCTTGTATTTTAGTCTCATTTTGGGTGCAAAGCCACATGAAATTGACTCGCACACATCCTGGTCTTAATACAGTTAAATTGTGTTTTCTCTGCGATCTTTATATTGTCCTGTCTTACTGGCTTTTCAGATGTGGAACAAACACGACAGGTGAACAGTTTACATTTTACATTTGCAGTTTGAAATATTTCTGTATATCGGAGATATTTGGTGCCATGTGCCAAAAGGGAAATTTTCTAAGAGAGCCGTTTGAAGTGTTTTTAAAGTGAATATATATATCGCTGTTATTTATTGAAATAGGATTTGATGTTCTATTTACGTATAGGAATATATAGAGTGTAACGAAAATACAGCAAATTAATAGCGGTATCTCAATATAGACGAAAATGGACATTTTTACACATGCACAGTATTTTAATTGCAATGTTATATTAACCCCGTTATTTCATGGAACGAGCATCGCGTTGCTTACGTTTTGAAAAAACGTGATTTTTTTTTCAAAAGAGACTGGTGGTGCTTATACTGAGAGAGATGCGACGCGTATGTATGTTAATTTTCGTTTCAAAAAATACAATTTCCAAGAGATTGGCTTATTGCATTACGTGGTATTCAACGGTCAATTAACCGAGTAGCATTTTTAAAATGGACAAGCATTTGACAATCATTACTTTGGCAAGCATTTCTGAAATTAAAAATGAGCATTAAAAAAATTTTGTATCAGAAATGTGCGACGGATGCCAGTCTTATGTTAAGTTCATAAACAAAGTGTGTCACATTTTGATGGTTCTTTTTTCCCGTCCCATGCGTTCATGTGGTGCTACTTCCAAGAAATACGGTACTGTATTTATTACTGTAAGTTATTGCTCATTTCGTTTCTAATTCTAATATAAAAAAAGTAACTACAACTCAATAAATCCTATATTCATTCGTATTTAGAATCAATTTAATACAATAAATTTGATTATTCAGACCTGTAGAAGTGAAATTATGGAAAATTTTCTGGAGGAGAGAGAGAGAGAGAAATTTACCGAGTAGAGCCCAGATTATATGCAAATGCATATGTGCATATGCATTTGCATATTTTAGCCTTCTTTAGCATTTGTGCATATAAATGCATAAAATCGAAGAATTTTCAGAATAAGTACATATTTTTGGAAGTTTATAAAAAAAGTTATTACGCTTAAATAATCTTTCAAATAAATATTGCTAATAATACAGTAAAACCTCTCTTTTTTGTGTTCACCGCCAGGATAAAGAAATTCGTTCGTAAAAGAGGTGGCCGTTGACCAGGGATTTTAAATGCATACTTCTAACATACAAGGGGGAAAATATTATTTCGCCGTAAAAGAAGGGTGACCGCATTTGAGAGGTGTCCGTTAAGGGGGGGGGCCTGACTGTATAACATCGGTTTTTCTGCCGCAGGTGGAATTTAGGGAATTAATAGAGATGTTCGTATTTTCCAAGTACCAAGTGTTCTGTTATTAAGGCTATTTCTGGAGATATGTTAAAAGCGTTCAATTTTTTTAGAAAAAGTGTTGAAATTCTTTTGTTACTAGTATTTCGTTACTGAGCAGCTACAACAAACTAGGAATTAAAATAGCCTAAATAAAAAAAATATGTAGAAATTTTTTGCATATGCAGGTATATGTGGAGGATATTTTTTGTAAATGAAATATGCACTAAGAAATAGAAAATATTAATTTAAAAGCATATCTGCTTTTTTTGCATGATAATTTTTTAAATGTATATTTCTCATTTTTAAGCATTTTTAACTTTTTCATGATTTTTTGGGTTTGAATGCATATTTTAACATTTTAAAGTGCATATTTTAACATTTTAAAGTGCATATTTTAACATTTTAAAGTGCATATTTTAACATTTTAAAGTGCATATTTTAACATTTTAAAGTGCATATTTTAACATTTTAAAGTGCATATTTTAACATTTTTAGTGCATATTTTAGCATTTTTAAGTGCATATTTCATCACTTTGTTAGAGTGTATTTTATCACCTTTTTAGTGCATATAACCCGTGCTCTACTGATGAGCATATCAAGTTTTGGAAACCATATGAAGTTTCGTGAATCATTTTGTCACTGATTTTAAACGTGGCTCATTTTTGATCATTGTGTAAAGATTTCAGAAACGTGGAAATTTCTTTGTTGGCATCAGAAGAGACAAAACAACAATTTTCTAATTGGGTTTTTGGACACAGGGTGTGTGTTCATATAAACAGTTTTTTTTTTTTTTTTATTTAAACCCCTTGAAACATGAATGACGTAGTTGAAATTCCCGACTTCGCACATTTACATTCCGCAAAAATGACTGTAATATCTGTCACCGTTTTCTAGCTATTCTTATTTTGAAAACCGTCAGGCGATTGTGGGACACGCTGTATATTCACAAGTTATGCAAACATTTAAACCACACGAGTGCACTGCACTAACCACTGGCGGGCCCCTTCGAGAATTTTATTCGGTCCACAAAACAATTTTGAAAAGTATTTAATTATTTTAAAATTCACTTTAGGACGTGCGGTTAAAGATAACGTACAGAAATTATGTGATTCACTTTTAGAGAAATGGGCGTAAGGGGGCGAGAGATGACGCCACACACTATTGATTTTGTTGCTGGACTATAACCAAGTACGCAGAAAGTATTTCAGTACCAATCAAACACACTCCAATTGCATTTATCAGTGTTTTTCATTGACACGTAGACGTTATAGGTCCCGTAAAAGTAATTTTGCATGCAATATGGCTCCCGACCAAAAAACTTTGTGCGAGTCTGGTTTAAAAACGAAGTGGTTCAATAGGACCTCTTGAATATATATATATAATGTGCTTTCATAATTCATCTTCGTTGCTTTTTATTTAGCACACTATATTGTAGCTGCCTTAAGCGGTAATGTTAGTTTGTTATTACGTATTGTATTTGTATGTTTTTTGTGCTAAAAAAATTCTTTAATCTGATTTGTAATATTTGTGTTTATATATATGTATTTCTTTACTTGATATTTTAAGCGATCCTATTTTGTTGTAGTAGTATTTATGTATATCAGGGGGTTCCCCAAACTCCTTTTTAAGCGTGGCCCCTCCCCTTAAGAACTTCATCGGTGATTTCCCCTCTCCTCCTGCAGCAATTAACTTCATCCAAAATAAAACGGTGACTGCACTGCCATCAAATCAAGTGGTTTTGTTTTTTTCTTAATTTGTTTTCGAATATGCATGGTTTCATATTTATATTCCCATTTCATTAACGTAACTCCGCGGAGGGGAGGGGGGAAGCTCGCTATCCAGTTTGAGAACCGTTGACGTATAGTAATTCGCATAAGCGTAAAGTTATTTGAAATATTTGTGGAGGAGGGGCACTCAAAACGAATATCTGTATAGATGTTTAAAAACGGTATTACGGGGATGGTGACAAATATTGAGGGGGGGGGGGTGAGGCCTCTGACCCATAGACAACATAAAATTTTTAGCCTATGGCAGCGTTTCTCAACCTGTGGTTCACGACGATGGCGTAGGCGGTCCGCAGGCAGCCTTGATAATTAAATTCTAACTGGATGGAAAATAATTCAATTATTATAATTGATATTGTAGTAATATTCACATGGATTCACAAATAAAAATTGTATCTTCATACTTAGGTTAATTTTACCTCATGTAGGAAAATGCGGGGAATTGCTATCCTAAATACGGGAAATCACTAATTTGTAGCCCAAAATGCAACTTACGACAAATTTGATAATTACTGTAAAAAGGGGGTGGAGGATGAGGATGGAGAAATAAAAGATTGCTAAAAATTGCAGTAAACACAAATTTGACGAAAAAAAAACCATTCAAATGACCCGATTACTGTAAAATACGGGACGTCACCAACTGTCTTTAAAAACGTTTGTCATAACTCAGCAAAATCCCCGATTGTTGCTAAAATTGTGAAAAAATTAAGGAGAAACAGTTTAACTTGAAAATGGGAGATAAATATTTGTGTTTATACCAAAAATTATCAAAATCACCAAAGTTATAAAAACGCTGTTTATTAATGCTTCTAGTGAACATTATAAATTAAAATAATGATAATTTTTTGTCTTATGGTCTTCTGTCTCCCTTAATCTTGAAAATATATATTTTTTTGTAATGCAATATTTTTCGATGAATCGGGACTAAGAAAGAAATTGCTATTGGAGGCAAAGAACGCTAAACTGATGGTACAGTAAACTTAATCATGTTATTCCACGTACGAGTGTATAGGTATTTTGGTAAACCTGTGGGGGGGGGGGGGGGAGGAACTACAGGTTCCTTAGCTACTTGATTTTTACACATGCGTATTTTAATATCGATACATGCTGAGAGAATGCAGTTGACGTTAATGACGAAATTACTTGTAAAAATGATTTATAAGCTAATTTTCGTTAGAGCTACTTACAATTGTATAAATAAAACTTCTACGATATTTTTCCATTTAATGTTCTCATACCCTTCCATGTTAGCTCTTTTAGGGCTCTACGGTGTTCATGCCCCCCCCCCTTCCGCCATAGGCTAGGATATTTTGTGGGCCCCTTCTGTAGTGAATTTATAGAGTGAAAAGACAAAAAATGATGAGAATCGCCCCGAGCCCTTTTTAGCACATTGCTAAGTATGGTAATCCAGGACAAGGCCATACTTCATACCTCTCTCACACTACATATGACCAGTTTATTAGACTTATGGCAGAGAAAGTAACGAAACAAATAGTAGTTGAAGAGGTAAAGGCTGCAAAACACTTTTCAGTTATTGTTGATTCAAGCACACATCATGACTCACATCGATGAACTGGCGGTCATTATCCGATATGTTCAGGAGAATCCCACAGAAAGATTTCTTTGTTTCCTTCCATCCGTTGGACATGGATCAGAAGCACTTTTTGAAGCTGTGATCACCGTGTTGGTAGACCATGATATCAACATTAAAAACTGTAGAGGCCAATCATACGATAATGCCTCTAATATGTCCGGGAAATACAGTGGTTTGCAGATGAGAATACGCGAGGTCAGTCCCACAGCTGTCTACACACATTGCGCAGCCCACTCATTAAGTTTGGTCGGGAAGCATGCTGCTAGTTGCTGCCAAGAAAGCAATAACTTTTTCTTGCTACTACAAAATCTGTATAATTTTTTTTTTCATGCTCTATCAAAAGATGGGACATTCTCCAGAAAAGTCTAATAAAAAAAAGAAAACATGAGTTTGAAGATTCAAAACTCGTTGGTCAGCTCGTCATGATGCTTGTAAAAGCCTGAACAAAGATTGGAATGAAGTAATAGAAGCTCTTACTCTCATCACGAATGATGACGCAGAAAAACCCATCACACGAAACGAAGCCTCGGGGTATCTGAAGCAAATGCAACGATTGGAAACCACCATCCTATCAATCTTATGGGGCGATTTATTGGATCGCTAAAACAGTGCCAATAAGACTATTAAAACTACTCAGATCCACCTTTCCATTATAGCCAAAGTGTACAGTTCTCTCTGTGAATATCTTAGAAGTATCACACCAGAATTTGACACTTATGAGATAAAAGCTCCCGTAAAGTCAGTCATTTGTGAATATGAAGATTGAGCCAGACGGAAAAAAGAAAGAAAACTTGATGAGATTCGAGAGAATGAAATTGAGTTTAATGGGCGAGACAACTTCAAGGAAATACCTTTTTAGTTATTGTTGACAGACTAATAGCTGAGCTGACTCAGCGCAAGAAAATATACGACGAATTATAAGTTCCAGATTCAGTTTCCTTATATCGGGAATGAACTTGGAGCGAAAAACGATTGCAGGACAAGCAAAGATATTGTGAAGATGATTTGCCGGAAGAATTCGAAAATGAATGTTTCACTTCTCTGAGAAGCTCTGACAGAGAACGACCACAGACTTTTCTTGGACTTTTCCAGCTCCTTTGTGGAAATGGACTTAGATCTTTATCCATACGTCAACATAGCCTTGAGAATTTTTTTAACAATACCGGCGACAAATTGTTCCGCAGAAAGATCTTTTTCTGCAATGAAGAACTATCAACGAACGTCAATGTTGAACGACAGCCTAAATTGGTTGGCGATTTTGTCAATAGAATCAGGGATAACAAAAAAAATTAATTATGACGATTTAATAGATTCTTTTGCTCACGGGATTCTTTTGTCCACAGAAGAAAGCTTTTATGAAGATAGTACCAATAAAAGTGAGGTAACTACTTTTTTTTTTAATTTATCAGATTTTATTGGTTAGTTATATATAGGGCCAAAACTAATGAAAGGCAGGAGGGCCGGGTGTCCCGAGTGCTGGACCAGGGAAGGTCGCTCAGTTTATTTACTCTTTATGAGTTTTTAAAAAATACATGGAGAGGGCGGGCGGCAAAATGAATTTCGGCTCCGGAAGCGACGGATTGAATTTTCCATTCTAGGTGTTGCTCTGGTTATATTATATTTTATCCATTAAAAAAAAAAGGGATTTTGCTTAATACCTGGAAAAGGTGAAAAGGAAGATATGGGGGGGGGGTATACTGTAATTTACTCATAAGAAAATAATTTTCTAGAATTAAAAGCTAGCATTAAGAAAACGTAAAAATATTCTTATCGTTTTTAAATAGCTGGGGTGCACAACCCTTCTCAGTCTGCGTGCCAGATAACAGGCGATATGGTTTTCCACTGGCAGGTGTAACTGAAAGAAACTGGCGATGAGGCAAGAAAGTGGTGTAGCCATCGTGTTGTGTGTATTGATAACTTTCTTCAGGAATTAACTATCTGCATTAACTATCTGCAGGCCGAATGGAACCCCTTGGCGAAAACGCAGGCCAAATGCGGCCCGGAGGTTGAGCACCCCCCAACCCCTGTTATATGGCAATCATTATGGATAGAAAAATACAATTTAGGCGCAAACCTTATGCATTACCACTTTTTTGTCTTCTGTTTGCTTATGATTTATTAGTAATGGGATGGAGGGAGGGGGTGGAGTAGAAAAAAGTTAGAATGAAATGGGAGGGGGCGGCAAAATTTGTATAGCCCACAGGCGGCAAAAACATAAATACGGCCCTGAGTGCAGGGCCGTATCTAGGATTTTTGCCGCCTTGGGCAAACATGATTCAGCCACGACCATAACTTTCAAATTCGATAATTTTGTAATGGTGTCCTTTGTTCCTACTAAAAACCCCCCTAAATTTTTACACTCCGCCTGTTGCCTCTTCCTCCTCTAGTTACGGCCCTGCGCAAATGCACCGCTTCCCTCGCTAGTACGAATTTTTTCAGTGAAAAGTCGTGTTTAGCCGCTGTTCTTGGTTTACAATAATTCCCACTACAATATTATGATAATTAAAACCACGATCTTGTGGGGTTTTTTTTTTTTTTCTGTCACTAGTAAGTTTACGAGATCCACGCGAAGACTGAGAAAGAGGAGGACATCGGAGTACGCATCCTTAATGACGTCACTTGTCCAAATTTTCCCAATAGATGGCATCACTATTCTGACAAATAAAACCGGACACCAATAATTTTTCCCAAGGAGCCGTACATTTATGAGATGAAAAAGAGTTCCGGACACGCCACGAAGCTTGTCACTCTCGAAGAAGCTCATTTTCATTCAGTCAGTCAGTTTTCCTAACTCTGAAACAGAACCGCTACAAAAAGGCAGAAACAAAAATTCCTCGGATTTTCGACGGCTATTGGTGAATGCGTGTGGAGAAAAAAAACACTCGTATCAATGAAGAAATACATGTTTCAAAGTGGAGAAAAAAAATTTCCCCCTAGAAAAAATGAAAAATCTGAAAAGGAGGACAAAAAGGAGAATTTTCCGAAACGTAGGAGGATGTTTGAAATGACATAAAAAAGGACTCCTCCTACGATTGGTAACCCTAGTCACAAGGCTTCGTTATCTCGAACCATCCTTGGCTTTCCGATGTGCTAGAATGCGGTTTTCGCTTTACATACCCTCTCTATCCAGCTGTACCATCTACCGGTGCAAATCATAGGCGCAGATTGACTTGGAAGTCTGGGGGGGGGGGGGCAAGGTCATTATTGCTGGGGGGGAACGATGATGATGTCATACATTAGATCAGTCGACTCCACCTTTGATGCTGGGGGAGGGGGGCATCCCCCACATCTCCGCCCATGGTGCAAATGTGAATTAAATCATGACTTTTAAGTAGATTGGGGGCACAAGCCTCCTGCATGCCCCCCTCCAGATCAAAAACTTATTTTTGTTGCAAAAAATATTTTTGTAAAAAAATTAAAATTTTAAAAACACCTTCATATGCTATTATAATCGATTTTAATGCTCCATACTTGAAGGCTAAGAACTCAAAATTTCTCTAAATTCATTGTGACCTATATATATTCTAGAAACCTTGAGTGAATAGTCATTGTGTGCTGACAATGGTTTTCCGAATTTATTGTTTGTTAATCACTTGCTCTGATGGGTTTTCTATTTTCATAAGCCTACAATTAGGAATAATAGACAATTATATTTAATTCTGTAATTGAAAAATTCGTACTAATTTTTTTGCTCAAAATTACAGCCCTCGTACGATACGATACGATACAGGACCGTTACAATTCAAACAAGAACGGCCTATATGAGAAAGTGACTTTTCTAAATGTACATTCATGAAATCCATAATTAAAACATTATTGAGAACTCTTATAACTTCAACGAAAAATGATAGATAAAATTCAATCTTGTTTTTTCTTATTTTCTTCAATTTCTTATTTTATTATATTGATGAATTTCTCTGTTATAATGATTTTTATTCGAAAATGTGATAACTCAGGTTTCGTACTATTAACGAATAACAGATGCCGCTGCTACGACCATCTGATTTGGGATTTTTCTTCAAACTTTCTGCCCACGCGACTTTCTTGCATCAGCGATTTATCTATGACAAAAAAAGGCTTGTTCTAGAGGCCATATATTTCTCTAACCCAGGCGGTAAAGCGAAAAAAAAAATCTAAACTAGTTTTTTTCCAGATTTATCTCGCTAGATGACGTGGAACAGAGAAGAGTGATTTGGGGGGGGGGGGGGGGACTCAAAATTTCTCTCATTTAATTCGCTTAAAAATCGTGTAAGTAAATTAATAATATTCTGGAATTCAATATATTTTTGTTTAACCCATTTGCATCATAAGCGCATATATGCGCGGAAATTTCCTGGCCACTATCACCAAAGCGCATATATGCGCGCTAGTTTTTTATGCATAAGGGGCCGTTCAAGTACTACGTAAGCAAATTTTTAGCCATTCTTGACCTCCCCTCCCCCCCATTGTCACCAAAATTTCGTCATCAGCTCTGCCCCTCTGAATCCTAACTCATATTTTCATAAAGAGTGGTTGATAACGTAAGCATTAACCAAACCCCGCCTCCTTGTCATCAAAAGTCAGCAAATCGGAAACCCCCCTCCTCCCCTATCGATGATGACGTAATACTTGAACGGCCTCTAAGAACAAAACACTAGAGCGCATGGCCATAGCACGTAGTCATGGGCCCGAGATACAGGGGCGTGGGAGGCATTGCCCCCCAGTGTCAAAGGTGGAGTTGACTGATCTTATGTATATATGAATTAACATCATCGTGTCCCGCCCCCCCCCCCAGACTTCTAAGTGTATCTCCGCCTATGCACGCAGTTAGTGGAAAGAGATGATTGCAAATGGATTAAAGTATTTTTCCGGGTAAAAGCAATAATAAAAAATTGATAAAAATGGAGGAGTTTGATTCAAATAGTAGTGAAGAAGTAATTAGACCTATAAAACGTAGACGTATTATTGCGATATCTTCTGAAAATGACGATAGTGATTAAAGTGTAAGTAATTTTGAAATATTTCTAACTTTATACAATAAAAAAAATTTTGGTGATATGGGCCAATTTTACACTTTTTCGAATGATGCAAATGGGTTAACCAAGTCAAAAATATTTCTTCACCATTTTAATTTCGTTGATTTTTTCATAAATAAATAATTCTGATATTCTTGGAACCACATATTTGACCCTCGGGGCAGAGAAATTCTCAGCCATGGCAATTCATTTTTTCATGCCCACTGAAACGGTATGCAAGAGCGATGAAAAATGCTATTTTTGATTTGTCTCACGTAAAATTTTCCATCTCCCTCTGCCATACTCCCCCCCCCCCCTTTAACAATTACTAATATATATATATATATACACATTATATATATTTCATTCTATCATCCCCCCTTTTTCCTTCTCATCTGAAAATGACCAAAAAAAAAATCCCATTGTCGTGACCCATTAAATTGGGTCAAGACGAAAAACGACTCTATTTTACCATCTTGATAGCTTTATTTTCCCTTTTTTTCTCCGCTTAATAATACTAGCAGAAGGTTATGGTGCACTTTACTTGCAAAATTGTGTTAAATCTGACCAGGAAAATTTTGTTTTGAACCAGAAGTTTTGTTTACCGGATTTGTCAAAAATTTTTCTCTCTACACAGACATGGACTAATGAACATACAATTTTGCTCCCTTGTTTTTCCCTTCATACGTTCCCTCCAAGAGGCCATTCATGAGTCTCCTCCCAGAACTGCAGATGACCAGTTAGTGAAGAGACTGCACAATCCTTGGGCTTGCCCATTACCCAAGGTTTCTAGAATATATAGTGTTCACTGTCCTGATATATAGCAGAACACTGTAGCCCAAAGCTGCATTAAGAGTCTCGACCTTCTCTCCCGTAATCCTTTGCGCCATGAAAACTAGTATAAGCTCCTTAGTCAGCCATCTTGAACCACACTTCCGTTCAACCTACGTAACCAGTGAGGACTTCCGGAAAAAAGAGGGGGATTACCGGCATAAACTTAACGTCATGTGAATGGTTTGTAGCGAAAATCCCCGTTACCGGGAACTTCCCGGGATGTTTTATTGCACATGTGAACGGGCTTGTGAATCACCGCTAAGAAATCAACTAGAAGCGGCGGGAGAACTTGTATGCTTTTATAGATTGTTCTGTCGAAGTTTCGGGAATATTCGTGAGGAAACGAGCGTACTAAATCTAACCAGCACCTCCTAGAGATAGGCCTATCCCTAAGAGGTGCTGATCTAACCACCGAAATGTTCGGGAGGGATTGGCCGTAATGCCATATGCAAGCAGATAGAACCGCTCACAACCCCGGACTGATGCAAAGCAACTTACTTCCGTTACCTCAAAAGAGGCAGAGTTGTGTCGGAAAAATGAGCAAAGATTAATAGTAGTGACCCCCGTGCTCGCAATTATCAAATCACTCGCGTCGTTCTCCCTATGAAGACAGCTATCAAGTCGATGTGACGTACAAGCCATTTGACTAAAAATGGATAGCTGAACTCAATGACCAGGGAGGAAAATTGCACGTGCGCCCAGTAGCACATGTGGGTCGGAGACCGCAGCTTGGGATTTCAAAGGAAGTGAGAAGACTTGTGGGGCAAGATGATGAGATTGGCATGTTGAGGTGGAGGTCTCGAATGATCTAAATAGACAATATAAATTAATTCATCTCGAAATCAATCGACAAAAATCACAATCTGTTGTGCATGAGAGTTATTAATTAGACCTAATTTAAGTGGACAGTAATAACAGTAATATTTTTTTGGTTTATCTCCATAATATCTCGCGCCACCCATTAGCCGATAACAGGGCACTCCGATTGGGAAAGACTGCTCTAAAGTCTCTCCAAGGACCCCTGGTTATGAGTCAATGCTTTTGATATTATTTCGAAACTGATGGAAACTAGGACATAATGACCTGCGAACTAATGATAATTTGAAATTGATGAATTAAGAATGAGAAATAAATTTAGCGTCAATGAAAATTCAGAATAGTCAAAGAAAAAATCCCTAAATTGATGAAAATTCATAATTAATGAAATAATAAATCTCAGCATCGATCAAATTCCAAAATTACTGAAACAGAATGGGTGGATATTAGGATTTGATGAAAGAAATAATTTTAGAATTGATGGAAGAAGTAATTCCAGAAAAAAATGAGTTGAAGCTCAGGCACCTTGTTTTCTACAAAAAAAATGTATTTTTTGATATATATGTATTTTTTGTCTGTGCGTGGTCTCCCAAACCTTTGGCTCGGTGTGACCGCACCTGTCGCACACCCCTTAGGTGGCTCTG
The DNA here is from genome assembly GCF_987345545.1 of Pholcus phalangioides. Classification (NCBI taxonomy): domain Eukaryota; kingdom Metazoa; phylum Arthropoda; class Arachnida; order Araneae; family Pholcidae; genus Pholcus; species Pholcus phalangioides. Next base: position 21,507,184 of record NW_028301610.1, on the reverse strand, counting down.
CTTTAGTTAGGCGTAAAAAAGGTTGAGAACCAATACAAATACAACGCCAAAACAGGCAAAATGCCCAACGAGGTGGCTGAGAAAAAGATGCCCATAACAAATATGGATGTCATATTTCAAAAATACAGCAACCCAGTTACAGCAACACAATCACAAAAATTATAACCAATATATACACGATACAATGCCCATAAAGAATATTATGGTTGTCTTATTATAAGTATGGATAGCTTCTCGATTTACTCCAACATGTTTATCTTTTTAAACGTGTCAATTGTGTTACAATTTACTACCTCCTGGGGTAAGCTATTCCATTTATTAATAACCCTATTAGAGAAAAATTCCCTGCGACACCATAACCTCGCATTGTCCCTAACAAATCGATACTGGTGTCCCCTCGTAAAAGCAGTCGATTGGCGGTGTGGTGTACTAAAAGTTCATGGTCCATCCTATCCATCCCGTTGAAAATTTTGAACACTTCGATCATATCTCCCCGACACCTGCGTTCATCCAATGTAAACATATTCAAAAAATGAAGTCTTTCTTCATAACTCAATCCCTTGCAGATTGGCTGATTGTTGGGGACAGAGTACAGTGATGAAGGCGGATGGCTCGGGATGTTTTTGTTGGCCTCTTGCGGGCGATTCGCCCGGGCTCCTTGGCGGGGGTTTCCGGGGACTTTGGGGGGTGTGATTGCCGTGAGTCGGAGGCGATGGGGGCCTCGGCGGGATTGGGTCCTGTGGCTTACGAGCCGGGGATGCCTGCCGGGCCCGGACATCAAGAGAGTTTTTCCAGCATGGCCCAGTCGCTAGGTAATCTGCCTCAGAGCTGGGCCATGTTTGGTGTTAGTGTCTGTAGTCCTTTGCGTGGATTGGAGGTCGGCCCGTGGTCTTGGTGGCTAACGGGGCTTTTTCTTTTTTCCAGCATGGCCCAGCCGCAAGGTAGCCTGCTTATATCCCACAAGGGACAGAGCGGGGGCCATGTTTGGTGTTTGCATAACTCAATCCCCGTGTGCCAATAAGGACACGCGTAGCTCTTCTCTGCATCCCTTCAACCAAGTCAATGTCCCTCTGTAGGTATGGTCTCCGAAACCTTACAGTCCAGGACGAACTAAGCCTCGAAAAAGCGGAAGAATGACTTTAGGAGAACACGAAGAGACCTTTTTGAAAATGAAACCGAGCATTCTATTCGCTTTTTTGACCACCGCTGAACAATGTTCAGAAAACCTAAGCCGCTCGTCAATGATAATTCCCAAATCGGTGACCCTAGTTGCATCCGGGATAGTGACACCATTCAACTCGTAAGAGAACCGTGGGTTGTTCGAACCAAAATGAGCGACCATGCACTTATCAACGCTAAATGCCATGCTCCATTCATTTGCCCATGCTGCAATCCTGTTTAAGTTGGTCTGGAGCAACTCCCTATCGCTTTGATTCCCGATTAACCCCCATTAGCTTCACGTTATCTGCGAATTTGCTTGCAATCCCATCGATACCCTGATCGAGTTTATCGACAAAAAGTGAAAAAAGTATGGGGCCAAGGACACTTCCTTGACGAATAATATATACAACATTATATATAGTGGAGAATAATATTCCACAGAGTTATTCTAAACCAGTGGTTCCGAACTTTTTTGGAGCCATGCCCTACCAAAGAATCTTGAAATCCTGATGTCATGTCTTCCCGTCAGGGCCATAACTAGAACTTTTATCAGGTGTCCCGTCCCCCATGGCCTCCACATGCTAGCGCCGAGCCCCTAGGCCAGGATTTTTCACGCGCCCCCCCGCCCCGAGATAATGGTTTATTTTTGCAATAAAAAAAAAAACCTCTTTCGGGAAGGACAAAAAATGCTGAGTGAATGAATTTTTATTAAATTGCCGCGAAGCTACTTTCTGTGTAATACACAAAAGGGCTGTGCAGTAAATCATTTTATAGTATGGAAGTTTCCGATGGTCCGTGATCACAGGGCCGTAAGTGGGGTGAGGGGAACAAGTGGATCTCTTGCCCCGGACCAGAAGGTGGCGCAAACTTCACCTTTAATGTCTCGTTGAACATTAAATGGGGGTGATAAAATTTGTGCTTGCCTCTCAGTGATCAAGCCTCCAGTTGCGGCCCTGGTGGTCGGTATTTAATGTCAAAGTCTTTCAATTTAACAATAACAGCTCTACTATGATATTTTTCTTCGTCCACAGAATATCGTTATATCGAGATTTCACTTAGTTTTATTATGAATACACGCAGTGTCAAATTTATCCTTAGTGTTTCTCTCAAATAAAATATCCACCGCATCTCATCAGTTTCTTTCTTCCTCTGTTTTCTCCCATGGAACATATCTGAAAGAGGAAAAAAAAGTCATCTCACGGGGTCCCGCCCCCCCCCCTTCCCACGGGGAACTTCTTTTAACATATGTTTGATTTTTACATAAAAGAAATGTTTTTTGTTTTGCATCCTTAAATTCTCCTGTCCCTTTCCCTAGTTACTTTACTTTTGAATAACAAAAATTGCAACTCCTTTATTCATTTTGAGGGAGCCAAAAAATGGTCATTTATTAAGTCAAAAGCAATGGTTTTTAACCAAGGGACTTTGGAGAGAATTCTGGGGGTCCGTGAGCTTGGATGTGAGAAAACAATTAATTTATTGTTTTTACATTGCTATGTACGGAATATTTTTTGCAAAGGGAGAGATCCTGGAATTTTCTTCATTTCATCGAACTGGCATAAATTTTTCACGGAACACAAAACGTTAAGAACCCTCGCTCAAACTCCCTTCCAAAGTAAACATTAGAACAGAATAATGAAAGTCGAAGAATTTTTGTAAATAAATTTGCACTGGTATAAAAATGGTGGGAGTTCTGTAAAGTTTCCAAACCTTAATAAAAAACTTCATTCTCAAATTGCCCCCTTCCCTTATAATGCTCTTATAGTCAGGTACGTGAGCCCCTGAGAAAAACCATTTTGCATGGGGGTGGGGACATGATGCTCTTAAGACGGCCCTGATAGAAAGGTGGCCCTTCAAAGAGAAGTTTTACCGGAAAAAAGTATCAATCTACATGGCAATGGTTCTTGAACTTTCGACATCCATGGCTCCTTCGCCATACAGATGACGATGGATTCGTGACTCATCTAGGAAAACCCTGCGGATCAAGTTTGGGTCATTGCTCAGCTCAAGAACCCCTGGCTGGCAGTGAATTTGAGTGACCCATCTCGAAAGCCCCCGAGACCCAAGTTTGGTCGCGAAAATAGGCTAAGAACCCCTGATTTACACTGATCGTTTTGGTCTCACCATGGCCATTTTCTGCACACTAATCACCATGTAGGTGCATACACAAGTGCAGAAATGAAGAAAATATTCAGAGGCAAGGGGCTGAAAGTTGCCAGTTGTGCCGTATATACGGGACTCAAGCCTTTGTGCAGGAGGGGGAGTGGTGCGTTATGCATTTTATATTCATCAATTATTGGGGTTGGGGGGGGGGGCTCAAATAGCCTCAGCCCCCAGGTACCGGCAACTATGTATACATATTATCCTCGGCTCATTGTGAAGTCCCTAAGAGCCGTGACACACACTTTGATAACCACTGGCCTTAAGAAACATCAGATCTTAATTCTACAGCTTCTAGAGAAGCCAATCTCGAATAAAAAACGAAACTATTCGATAATATTCTACTTTGTAATTTAAAATTTTATATTTTTCCGTAATTAATTTTTGGATTTCCATAATTTTGAATTAAATTTTTAAAAATACTGTCTTTTACTGAATTTATGTTGGAAGACAGAGATTATATTTATTAAATGGCCTGTTTTTATAGATAAGCTTCTATGTCTTGGCTCCTATTTTCACGTTCTCCTTCAATATTTGGCTACGATTTATTTTTAAGGAGAGAATTAGCGAGTTTTTTTGCTTTTCTTTTGAAAACGCGATTTCCAAATAAGTTTCGTTTCTGGCTAGAAATTTTTCAATCGGTATTTACCCGGGGACCCCTTTCTTCGAACATCGAGGAACTCATTCGCATTTCCGTTATTAATTTCGGTCGTGTATCGAAACGCATCCCGTAGAGCAGTGTTTCTCAGCCGCCGGGCCACGGTCCAGTACCGGCAGTGCCATCTTAATGCAAGGGCCCACGATTCAAGTGCATATGATTCACCTTTTAAATATTTCCCATTTACTTCTCGTTCGTCGTGCGTATGATTTGGCCTTCACACTTAAAAAAATCAAATTGACCGGGCCTTGAGCTACCAAAAGATGAAAACAGCTACCGTGGGCAACCTCTTGCGGAGAACTTTCTGAAAACCACCAGTCTACTACTACTATCGTGGTCTCCACAACCTGCAGCAGGGTCCCATAGACTAGGATCTTTCATGGGCCTATCTATAATTAATTTATAGAGAGAAATAATTACTATAATTAATTTATGGAGAGAATGACAACAATCGTGGTGGGGCCATCACCAGGGCCACAACTAGATGCTTGGTCACCCGGGGCAAGCGCGCATTTTGACGCCTCCCCCCCCCCCTGTAATGTTGGAGAGGTTTCAAAATGAAATTTGCGCCCCCACGAGTCCAGCGCCCGGGGCACGAGACCCACCTGCTCCCTCCTAGTTGCGGCCCTGGCCATCATTACTACTACTCAAGACGGTATTAATATATCACCATGCGGCCCCAAGCAAAGTGGTTAATCGGGGGCCCGTAAGAAGCGAGAAGTACCATATCAAGCGAAAATCATAGCGTAAAATATCATTACGAGGCAGGCGGCATCTAGATGCTTGGTCAGCCAGGGAACAGGGCCGGCGCTAGGCATGAAGCGACGAGGCAGCCATCTAGATCGGCGTTTTCTTATGACAGATTTGTTATGACGGTGTTTTTTCACTCTCTCGCAGATTTTTACACGTCGAAATCATTTTGAGGGAAAAGCTCGAATGGATAAATAAGCGCAAGTAAACGCAATATTTTTGAAACTATTCAATATGTTCGATTCCTCTCAATAGATTTCCTATTCTGCACTTTCCGGTTGCATCCATCCTCCGGGAAAGTTCGAAATCGCGTAAGAGATGGGAACCTGGGTGCAACTGGTACTAATCTGGTTCTTCGGGTTCAGGTCTTAACTGGAGCTGGTTTCTAAAATTTGGTTCCTTCTCTTCTTTGTAAAAAAAGGATATCTTTTCACTTTTTATCAACATTTTCCCAATTGACTTTCGTTTTGAACGAATCACTCAGCACGTTTGTCACTCCTGGTTCATCTTCCGACAAATGCTCCTTTCGGCCAACACCATACCTATTAGAGATAGACGTATCTCCAGTGTAGTGCTGTTTCGGCTCAGGAATTTGTTGACTGCTCGTTTTGAAAACCAGAGGTTCTCAAAGTGCACATCGCGGCTCCTACGGGAGTCAGGAGTCGCGGTGAGCTTGCGATATTCGTATGTGTAGTTCGTTGCTTCAAAGTGGTTCTTTGTTAGACTATTCTGGGGAGCCGTGGGTGAACGTTTACTATGGAAAGAAAGCAGCGTCCGAGGAAAGTTTGAGAACCACTGCTGCATACCTATATCTGTTGTTCTATCTGTTATTGGAATCGTCAGACACAGACTCCTCTTGCAAACAAGGTGTCATGAAATGCCACTAGCTTTATGTCATTTTTCTGCAGCGATCTTCACGATGCTTCAAAAAATATTATATTTTGCTCGTTATGACCCGACTTAGTCCCTTTTAATTTGACAGCCCAAAATATCGAAAGAAACGTCGACACTATATTAGAGATAAGTTTGTCTCCGACGAAGAACACCTTAAATTTTTGGGTTATTTATTGTCTGTGCCTTTTCTATGGGATTAGACCAGTGTTTCTCAACGTGTGTGCCGTGGCTCCTAGGGGGGATTGCTTATTTAGTGCTTTGAAGTGGTTCATTTTTAGACTATTTTGGAAAGCCGCTGATAAACGTTGTCACGGCAAGGATGCCACGGGTGGTGAAAGTTTGAGAACTACGTCCCTAAACCATCAGTGTGATCCACCCCTCCACAGGGGTCACGATCCACACTTTGGGAACCACTCTTAAAGTAACAGACGTGAAGAAAGAAAACTCTTTTCAGATAGTTCGCTGCTCCTTGGGGAGTCGCCAACCTTTGTCAGGGACATCGCGCCAAGCTGGAAGTATTGTTGTGTGTGTGTGCGCTTTGAATTGGTTCTTTTACGAATGCACAATATCTACTAAACCGTCTTAGCTGTCAACTCAAGAAAATTTAAATTTCCTGTTTGAAACTGTAATGTAATCTTCTTTTATCTTGCATACTCCGCTAAATGCCGATTTTTTTGTCTATCAGCTCCATCCCTGTTGCCACTTATTTCTTAATATTATATATATGTTACTGCCAAAGCCCTGAAATTGGTCAATCCACGACTGGGCCGAAACTTCATGAATTAGCCAATTTCGTTAAATATTGACCCGGTTAATGTCCGAATTTCGGATATCGTCCGGCCAGTTCGTGAAGTGGCCGGTGATCCCTGGCCAAAGTCCGATCACATGATCCGGGATCATCGTCAAGTTGGTGTATTTTTCCGTGATAATTATGTCCACGTTAGTTATAACTCATCAAACTGCAGTCACGATGCGGTAACAATTTTTTCCCTCCAAAATTTGACAGAAAAAACTGGAAAAAACTATATGCTTATATAATTATTTTAATTTTTTTTTCTCTCCAGTTTCACTTTTTTTTCCTCGTCACATGGAGCTAATCCAATACAGCTGCTATATATCGACGTGTCACGATGGAGATTTAAAAAAAAAATTATGTGGCTCCTACCGGGCCGTGTTACATCGGCACATCGAGCTTTGGCTAGGGATCCCCTGCCACTTCGCGAAATGACCAGACAAAATCCGAATCATTTCTGCGATTCAGACTTTGGCCATAACTCTTGACCAATTCCAGAAGTAGCCATCACGAATTGGCCGCACTTAGGGCTTTGGCAATAACATATCTAGGGCAAGGGAAACTCGAGTGACAACAGTTTGAGGACCACTGCACTAAAGTGACCCACAACACATTCCCAAACCACTCAAGTGACCCGCAGCAAATGTACAGGTAAGAAATACTAACCCCCCCCCTCCCTCTCCGGGCCTGGCAAATATAATTCAGCATACGTAGAAAAGAAAAATTCAAGTCTACATCCTACCCCAGGAAAGACCATTAACATATCTCGTGCAGCGATTTAGAGCCCTTGGGATGTATAATGAATATTTTATATTCTTTCATTGAATGAACACATTCACTGGTCACTTGAGTCACCCGGACACTGTTTCAGATCACTTAAGTGGCCCGAGACGCGTTTTCAAACGAACGAAGTGGCCCGCACTCTTCAAAAGGTTGAGCACCCTTGCTCTAAAACCACTTGAATAGCAACAGGAATGCATTTTACAGCCCTGCTTACAAGATTCATGCCCGAAGTGGTTATTAGGATCCCACACATAAAATGCATTGGTTGGGGGCTCAAACTACCGCAGCCCCCAGGTTCCGGCGCCTATGGTCGAAACTGAAACTTGAATCACAGGCGCTTTCAAAATAGGTTATACAGGTTGTACGTTACAGCCACGGTTCTCGAACTATGGGTCACTGACCCCAAACTTGGGTCGCAAAGGGCTTCTGAGATGGAACGTATTTTCATGCTTTTATTTACCAAATACATATTTTATTTGAAAATATGTAGGGAAATATCCGCGATACATGAAATAAGCACACGTACAGCGGTGGTTCTCACCTGGGGCTCCCCTTGTGGTGACTACTTTCACAATACAGCAGAACCAAATGCCCATAGAACCAGGGCTATAGGCCAGGATACAGGCTCATCCAGGCATAGTCTGAGAACCTTATGTCCATGGAGTGATGGCGTTGCAGCCAGCGGTGCAGTGGGTGTTTGAGCACCCACAGTATTTTGTATCACTGGTTTAAGTACCCCCAGAATTAATTCAGAAATCAAAACCTTCAACATAAAGACCAAGTCGAGTACCCGCAGGTCTGAAACACTTCTGACGCCTCTGATTTTCGAGAGTAGGCATAAGTGGGTAAATATGTAAGACTTATCTTTTCCAGCTAAGTATGAATCCTATAACATTTTTATCGTTGGGGGCCCCCATGATGATCAGACAGCCTTGCATAGAACTTCCACAAGATAAAAGCTTACTGAAGCCCAGGGTCGAAGATGAAGCCAGGGGTCTGACCTTATTTACAAAATTTTTATCTATAAATTTACAAAAAAAATTTCAATCTAATAATTAGAAAGTCCCCCCACCCTAGACATAGGAGTGGAGAATGGGAGGGGGCTAAGAGGGCTATACCAATACCTTCTAGAGCAGAAAGCCTGACCCCCAAGATTCGTGACGTCATTGAGATCCATCCTACGAAACCAATCTTCCCTGTAAGATCGTTTTCCAGCAGCACCACACACTAGCGCAGATGTGTTATATATTTGACCCACGTTGCTATATATTTTCTCTATGTTATAGAAAAAAGGCTGATTTTTAGTAAAGAATTGAGCACTCGAATAGACAAGTTTATACTTATAATTCATTATTTTCAAGTATCAATTATGGTCAGAGTTTTAATAAAAACTTGACAATATTTGAAAAATTTTACCCTTTGACCTCAAACTTCCCCAAAAGCATTAATTTTTCAAAACTTAATTTCTGTTGATTTAAAAAAAAAAATATCCATTGAATACCAAAAGAAAATTTTGAGACCACAATTCAACTATATAATATCCCTTATTTTTCATCACATATGCAATATATATTTTCAGTCATTTATAAAAAAAATAAATATGTAAAAGGAACTAACTTTTTATGAAATAAATATACGTTGCTTTGCCCCTTCCACTAGGAATTGGATATGGATGATTGTACGATTCTCATTCATACACAGATTCATGAATTCTATGCTAAGATGTGATTTAAGTAGTAAAAATATATTTCAAAAATATTGCTTTTTTAAAAAAACGTCACCAGCTTCCTTTTTGCATAAAATATTTTTACTATAATTTTCCTTTAAAAGTGCATTTTTATTCGAAGGTTCTTTAGAAATTACGTTAGAAAAAACTCCACAGAAAATTACCCCCCTCCCACATACTAAAACTTACCTCAAAGAAATATTATTAGTACTTGTCTATATTTCCAAAACCTGGCTTCTGAATAAGTATTTGTATATATTTTTAAGTTAAAACATGGAAAACCGAATTCATCAACACAGTATTTTGTAATTTCTAAAGAACCCAAAGTTGTTTATCATAACGCATTGCAAGTCTATTTCGAAAATGCACTTTCTGTACCAATCACTGACAAACGTAGATTAATTTTAAGAACTATATTATGAAGCAACATGTGATCTATGTTCAAGAAGGGCAAAACATGAACCTCACGAAATTTATAGGCAAGGCAAAATTCTCTCTCTCTATATATATTTGGAAAAAAAAAAAACACCACAATTTTTTAATACAGCCAGCTTTTCTGATATTTTTAATCAGATGCACTATCAGGGAAAAAATGGTCTGGCCCCGTATGTTGAAGGGCAAGGATGAACATAGAAATTTATATGGGGACTAATGGACAAATCCACTATTTTGTTATTAATGCAATTATCAGTTGCGATGGCTATAACAATAAAGCCAATAGCATCCAAACGTGGATCAATTTTAAGAATTACATTATGAAGCAACGAGCCATATATGTTCAAGACAGGCAAAATATGTATCTGACCAAATTTATAGACATAGGGCAAAATTCTATTTAATACTCTATGATTATACACTACTCCCACATTTATATCAACAATATAATAATTACTTTTGAATATTTTAAGTTGTTCTATGTGAAGAATTTATGTATAGTTGAAATATTGCCTTTTGGTGTTTCTAATAAAGTCAGAGAAATTTGTTAATTTATATGTGTGTGTGTGTGGAAAAATAAATAGGCATTTCTTTAATATAATAAAATCGAGCCCAGTTATAATGCCATGACCCGTCCCAAAGAATTTTGGCGTTATATCGGTTAATGGTTGGAATAGTGTTTCAGAGAGGCTTCATTACATAAATTCACAAGTTTATAATGAAACACTGTATCTTTGCCTTATTAGTGTTATTCTATAAATATTTCAACACACATTCAATTTTAAGAAGAAAAAATTCATGAAATTTTAAAAACTGTACATCATTACTTGAATATTTCTTGATAAAAAACTTAAGAGAGACATATTTTACACTTACCTTTGAAATTATTTTAGTTCTACATTGCATTATAATCCCTATGTTTTTTACATTATAATCCGAATATAGAAGATGTGTTCACTGAAAATTTCTGGTGGCAAGCAGAGTTAGCACTACAACAGGGGGTGCTACAATGGGGGTTCAACTGTACTTTCAAAATATGCAGGAATATTGAGGTCATTCACATTTTGGGATAAGAATGCACCTGTAGTGACATTGTATAAGCACAAAAGGCTCTCATTAGATATTTGGATGCGGCGAAACACTGTTCAGCTCACTGTATTTCAAATGCGTGCTACTTTATATTGTTAATTATATTTAATGAAAATGTTTCACAACATGCACTGTTTATGTCCCCCCACACACACATCTTGACTTGGTTGGAAGCAATATGGCACGAGGCAAGTCCCATGGAAGACATCATTCAAGACTGTTGTTTGGTTGGTAGTTACAATCAATGCAAGCTCCAGTTCTCGCTCTTCTTGGGTGTTCAGCAAATTCACATGATCCCATGATACTGTCCAAGTCATACACACCTATTGACATGAAATAAAAGTATCATTAGACTTTTGAACTTTTTCTAAATTTGTGAATGTATTTAGTTGAAATTCTAACATTAAAAAAATTTAGAATTCTCATTGCTTTGACCCAAGCAGGTCTTACCAATGGACCCAGTTTCAGGAGGAGGGGGGCATGAAATAAAATATTTCCTTTCACGTAATTATTTGAAGTTCCATCAAAGGCTCCAATGAGAAATATTACAGTGGGATCCACTAAAAATTTTATCATAGAAACCCAGCTCCAGGGAAGGGGGCATGAAATATATTTTCTGAATTTTTTTTTCTTCTAAATTCCCTCCAACTGTTTATTCGTTAAAAGTTTCTTACGTTGAAAGATAACATTAAAAAATGATTCAAATAGCACAGCACCAATATTATCAATTAACTTAATAAAGCCCTATCCCTATGTATAGCACTGAGTTTATGAAAATTGGGATTATGAGATTAACAATGTTCGTTATAATAATATTAAAGAATATTCATTAATGCATTTCATGTAATAGTAAAAAATGAACTCACCTGTGTGATTTTATATGCAGCTGCACAGATAGACCTGTACTTCCTTCACTGAAGCTCGCTGGTGGCCAGATTAGCTGTTGTTTTTTTCAACTATTCTTTTTAAATTACTTATGCAACAATATTGTTTATTACCTTGCCAAGAAAAGAATAAAATAAATTTTTAAAATAAAAATTTATCATTAAAAACTGTGCACACGTGCATGCAAACGGCTGTCAATATGGCGATCAGGGACAACGACAAACAGCTACCAATGGGGAAAAAACAGGCCGAAGCATGATGGCCACAGCATCAAAAAATCGCAGGCGAAGGCTTCTTGCTCTAGAAGGTGTTGGCTATACTCTAGGGGGGGGGGGAAGTTCGGCTAGAACAGGAGGAGAGAGGTGAAATCATATCTCCACCTTTGCACCCGGATAAAGGTGGATGGGCCTCCTGAATAAAACAAGGGGAGCCATAAGAAGAAAATATGGTTCAAAGGGGGCCATGGGCAAAAAAGATCAAGAAACACTGAGATATGCTGTTTTTCTTAAGATGACATGGGTCCATTGGATAGATAACAGATAATAATGGAAACCACAAGAGCAAATGCCCCTTCTGAACCAGAACCTGAGGACTGCCCAGGAGATCCTTGATGTATGAGTAGCCTAGCTGATAGCACATGGTAGTTACCATAAATTTTGTTCACCTAGTGTTGGGGGGGGGGGGTCTTAGTGCATTGCTCGGCCCAGGGGCTCAATAATGCTACAAAAATGATTGCTTTCATGGACTGGAATTAGTGCATCCCTAGAGTTCAGGGGTGGAGTTCATTTTTTTTATCATACATGCTTCCCACTCTCTAGGTCACTCTTTTGGTCATTCCCATGCTTGTGCTTAAGCCCTTAAGTAACTCTTTTCTACACTCATGTGCTTGCAAACTGTCTAGGTCACTCACTGACTTAGTCCATCACTGTCTCGGCAGAGGCGAATATCTTTAGGGTCATACAAATTTTGTTGCCCTTCTCCCATTCTATTAATTTTTTTGGCTATTGTCCTTCTGAACGCGCTGCCCGCTAAGGCCTCTGTTAATACACCATTGGTACTGACTAATTTTATATTGTGCTTATTGATTTTTTAACAAATACTCGCTTATATGAAGTTTCATTTTATAAACTTTTTTAAACTTTAAGAAAGTTTTAGTTAAAATCTTTACTAACAATATACATAAAAGTATGCATAAAAGGGAGATGTAAGCATACTTTTATTTCATACTAAAATTACAGAAAAGAAAACTTAAAAACTTAAAATTACAGAAACATTTGGGGTAATGTTGAAACAAAATCCTGTAGAGCACTGGTTCTCAAACTTTTGTCACTCCAGTTCCCTTGTCCTGATCGATCCGCGGCTTCCCAGAATATAGTTGAATAGATATTTTTACTTAACAGGCACACAAATTGAACATCCCTAGCTCACCAGGACACAAAAGGTTGGTGCTGCTGTAGAGTGGTGGCTCTGTACAGTGGTCTAGCCCCTTCTTATCACTCATGCGTGCTACAATCATTGGCGATCAAACTCAAAAATGGAGTTCATAGATGCAATAAAAAGCAAGATTCAAGTGTTGCAGAGAGATGTAGAATCTTTCTTTCAAAAACGTTATTGGTTGTTGATCTCATTCTCACTATTTTTAAGTTCGTACACAATTTCTCAATTTTTTATTTTAAATAAAAAAAAATTTCATTTTTGACAAAATTTTTCATTCTATTGCTTATATTAAGGAGAACATTTTATACTGAAGCTTAACTGTTAGTGCATCAAAAATAAAATTTCAAATGTGTAACAATTCAAAACATGAAAAAATTCAGAATAATATGCATGTTTCTGTGTAATACTCGTTGGTTTATAGTAGTTGACATTCTCAAAATTCAAATTTCACAAAAGGATTCAATCACTGCATATATTTTTGTGTGCACCTTTATAAAATGAAAACCAGTCTAAAACGGAAAATAATTAATCTCTTGACGTTCCGTTTTATATAGGTTTACCACAGAGAAAGGCCTGTGGAAAATTCTGGTTTCGGAGCCAGCCCAATCACAGGATTTGAGGTCCATGGCAACACAGGGTCTCAAAAATATTTGAGCCGTAGGAAATTGATCACTGTTCATGGAATAGCTACATGTTTCATCATGACTTCTTAACGAATTCTGTGGAATTTCAAGCGTGTTGGGACAGTACTGCTGATGGAAAAAATAAAAAAATGAATGTGTGTTTAATTCTGTTAACTGTTCGGGCATATAGCCGAAAAAAATACATGCCCAGTCAAAGTTTTTACATGCCCTGGGCAATAGATTTTTAAAGTCCGGATTTATAGTTGTGTGTTTTTTAAATATAATTAATAGATACTTCTTAAGAATAGAATAAAAAGATATAGAATAAAATTCTTTAATTGAAATGGCAGACACAAAAGAAATTAGGTACTTTTTTCTGGAACTAACGAAGCATAGGTAGAGATAGACATGAAAGGCGGAGGGGTAACGATAATGAAAGATGGGGGCATGATGATAATTCCAATTCATATACAGGGAGCATAGCAAACGATGGGGGTATGGCATTTTACTGGCGAACCGTTCAATGCCGTCTTAACGCATGGGTTCACCCGGGCATGGTCCGGGGATCTCAAGAGAAGAGGGGCCTCAGAAAAATGCAAAGTAGTTGCATTTTTCGAGAATTTGCCAGGTAGAGTCTCAGAAAAATCACTTAGCCCAGGAGCCCATGATGATCTTAAGACGGCCCTGGTACCGTTGCTCCTAGAGGTATATCTCCAATTAGAAAAAGTTTCCAAATAACATATAGTACTCAGATATGTCATTCATGTTGCAAGGGGTTGTATAGCTATTAACCCTAGAATACTAACTCTACGTCTCAGAGATGTAGGGTAAAGGCAGTTAAGATGCAGTTTTTATCAGCTTATTTTTTTTTAGTTTCTAGGGTTAAAATAAAAGAAATTAACTTTTTACACCGTCCCTGTGTGCCCCAAAACCCAACTAGAAAGTTGTTGCCTTGTCTCTCCTGATGCCAACAAAAAAAAATTACATGCTTTAAGTGCAATATTCACTGAGATATTAGAGTATGAGATATTGAAATAGACAAAGCAATCAGTTGGCGACAAAAAATAATTGCCAAATTTGGCACAACCCTGCTTGCAAAATCTTAGCTGGGAAGGTCAAACAAAAGACAAGGGAAAAAGTGAAAGCTCTGCTTCACAGTTAAGGCATCGGTGGGATTCGAACCCACGATCTCCCTATAAAAGGGCGCTTTAACCAACTCAGCCACAATACCAACAATTTATGAAGCAGAACAGAAACCTGGTGAGAGCAAGGAAACAAGTACGAGGTCAGAAAAAGCAATGTAAAATTTTGCAAAGTGAGATTAAACAGAAAATAAAGGAAAGATTGAAAAATAAATTAGATGAAGACAAAATAACAAATATGGCCTGAAGCCGACAGTCCCATTAATTTAACTCCCATTAGCATGTAAACTCAAGTTCAGATGCACTGGCAGGAGCTTGTTGACATTATGAAACAGTAGGCTGCTGCTTTCAAGTCTCATTTGACTTTATTTAACCTTTAACGATCAATGTTCCCGATTATGAACAGCAGTTTTAGGGCCCGTTTACACACATTAAGTGATTTAGTAGTTAATTAAATTTAATTTGGCAAGTTTCCAAAATTTATCCACACGTTAAGTGGATTTAGTAAACGTTGATTAGATGATTTTCATAGAAGGGCACTGGTGCATGCACCTAGGTCTACTTAACCAAAAGATATAATAAAGTTTTTCCCTAAATCACTTACCGCATATACTCGTGTACAAGATAAGCTTTTTTTGTTGACAAAATTTTTAATTTGTTAATTTGGAGAGGAGGGATCTGCTTATGGGTGGAGATACGGGGGTGGGGGACATTGCCCCCCCCCCCCAGCATCAAAGGTGGAGTCGATGATCTAATGTATATATGAGCTGACATCATCATCGTGCTCCCCCAGACTTCCAAGTCAATCTCCACCTATGGATCCAGTTGTGTACACTGGTCAGTTTTTATAAAGAAAATATCGACCCTCCTCCTCCCCACTTCATCAAACAAATCATAAAGCCATATATCACTTCGCATGGCTAGCTTAAAGATCTGCGACATCATTACACTACTTTAGATGGTATTACTAATCAGTAGAGTGATTTTTGTATCTATATTCAAATACTGCACTGCAGAACCAATGATGTTAAAACCAAAGCAAAAGAATCGAAAACGTTGTTGGCTTTGATTCCCCGGGGGTGGACTTTACAGTCACTACACGTGAGCGTCAACTAGCCTTTCAAAGATTATTCAAGGAATTTATGAACCGAATGAATGATTTCGAAGGTAAAGAAAGAACAAAAAGCAGTACCTTAACGAATCCTGACATCGGCCTAGTGTGCCAGTGGGTACATGAGGTGTGGAATTGTTTCCACCAAAATAATCATCAAATCCCTTAAAAAGTGTTGTATCAGCAACAAGATGGACAGAACTGAATATGGCACCCTCCTCTTCAAAAGTGACGACAGCGATGATAGCACAGTCGAAGATGAAGACATAGATGCCACGTTTTATGATGACTCAGCTTCTTCGATGTAAAGCTTGAAAAATCAAAAGGAGAAATGGATTAGAAAGTTTGAATCATTTTTCATTGTAACTTTTAATTAAGCATGAAAATATACGTCGTTTCTTTCCCTCTAAAATGCGCTGATTTTGGGGGTCTACTCATACATGGGTTTTCAATTTATTGCAGTTTTGGTGGTTCTGAAGTGAAGGGACTGGCTTATACACAAGTATATATATTAATCACTCGCCAACTAAACAGAGTGTAAATTGTCCTTATCTGCATATGCCTACATTTTAAAGTACTTGACAACTTAAAATTTAATTAACTACTAAATCCCTTAACATGTGTAAACAGGCCTTTATTAATTAGAAGAAAAAAAAATTCTTACATCAAAGCGATTTTTTTCCCCTGAACGTGTGATTCCAAACTTAGTTTACAAAACAAATTTAATTGATTTCAGCAAACTCGTGCCATAAATTTAAATTGTTTAAATTGCCTGTTTTTAAAGAATAAAATTTAATTTTTTCATTTCAGTTTCAATGTTGTTTATATGGACATGGTCAAATCTAGAAAAAATGAATTCTTTTTCCTCGTGAATTTATGGTTTCTAAACTGATTTCCAATGTGGAACCTATTCAAGAATGAGTTTTTCTATTGAGGCTTGTGTGTGGAATTTTCAGTACTCCCATTTTTTAATACCAATTCAAATTTATACTTTTCAAACAATTTCTTTCTTTCCTTTTTTAATTTTCTTTGGGAGAGGTTTGACCAAGTGTTTTTAATGTTTTACGTTCCATGGACAGTTTCAGTGAGTAAGATGAAGTCCATGGACACCTTGTGTTAATGAAATGAAGGCCATGGACCTTTATAAAATATTCTGTATATAGCAATATAAAAACTAGTTTTTTCTTCCAAGCTCACGGCTCCTCAAGATGTCTCCTGGTCAAGAGAATCACTGCTTTTGACCAAATAAATGACCATTTCGACTTGTTCAACATGAGAGTACTTTTTGAATAACAATTACAAGTAACAGGGAAAAAGTTGGGTGCAAAGCTCCAGAGTGGCAAAATTTAGGAATGCAAAGCCCCTGATTGGCAAAGGATGCAAAGCAAAAAAAAAGTTTTTACATTAAAAAAAACAACTTTGTTATGAAACTATGAAGTTTTTTCGGGAAGGAGGTCCAGTGTCCCCTTAATGCATGGGGCCTCAAGTGCAAAGGAGCCTCATAAAAATGAGACATGGTTCAAATTTTTGAGAGTAAGCATATTAATTGGTAGGCAGTCATTTCTAGTCAGGGGAAGGGGCCTCAGAAAAATCACTTTGCCCAGAATCCTCTCAAGACGGCCCTGGAAGAATCCTCTCCTGACAAAAGTTCTTATTACAGCCCTGACGGGGGACATAAGGATTTCAGAGGACAGGTTGGGACTGGTACTATTATCATTTTTTTCACACTATAAATCAACTACAGAGGGGCCAGCAAAGCCAAGGGGTCCTGCTCCAGGATGGGGGTGGCCATGATCAAAATGGCCTAAAAAGGTTGGGAAACACTGATCTAAACAGAAGGATCAGATGGGGAAATAAAAGGAAAAAAATTGAGAAAATCGATTCAAATCTTAATTCAGCCGCTGGAAGTTTAGGTATTTCACCACATAAACTAAAAGAAATTAAATTTTATGGGAATAACTTAAATTAGATAAATAAATAGATTATATAAAAGCCTCACAGGGTAGGCCTAAAATATTTTCAAACACAAATTCTGATTCCGTACCAGAAACTTCATAAGAATTGATGCGCGACATGAAAAATATTTTGCGAATAGAAATTGAACAATCTAAAGAACAATCAAATTGAAAAACGTTGTATTATAAAATTAAAAAAAATTTACACACTTATCTCATCCGCACTTACCGGCGAAAAATGAAAACATATCCCAAGATCCTTCACGACCACGTGAAGTGTCCCGTCATGAAGGATTATGGGAAACCACGTGAAGGATTATGGGATATGTTTACTATTTTTGTTCGGAGTCGCACGAAATCACGGAATTTAGTTCAGTAGAACCCACAGGCGCAATCTAGTATCCGGCCCATGGGCTCCCCCCAATATTTGTGAGCCCTCCAAATACTTTTAATAACTTTACGGGCTATGGTAGAACCTTGATTATCCTGGAAATGGATTAACCGGGAAACAAAAATTTCAACCTCACGGAAGATGAAGGAAAACTAACCATATCGGTAATATACTTTCTTAATTAGAAGGTTATTATTGAAGGCATGAGCGGAGATACAGGGGTTGGGAGCATCGCCCCCCCCCAGCAAAAATGACCTTGCCCCTCAGACTTCCAAGTCTATCTCCACCTATGATTGAAGGAATTGCCAGTAATGGGTTATTCAAACTTGTTTTATACAGGGTGAACCAAAAAGTCACGCAACCCATTCTAAAATATTTTTTTGCAAATTCTATCGAATGAAACAACATTTGTGGATACAAAAACAAAGTGCATGCGATGCTTGGGGAGGTGCATATCAAACAAATATACAAAAATTAGATAAGATAATTTATATAACAAGATCCCAAATAACAAACACCACCAAAAGAATGTCATAAGCTAACTATGTCTATAGACTAATAAAATTTTCATTCTCAAACAATAATTGGTTAGAAACAAAACAAAATAGAACCTCATCTAGATTTAATAATTTATATGAAGTGCTGAAAACAAATAAAACATTCCAAAAGAGTTATAGATACACCGCTCCAAAAATAATTAATCTATATCATGCTATCAATCATACAAACAATGACATAAGGTCCAATAACAATATATTCACATTTTCTATGAATACCAGTCTAGAATTTATATTACAACAACAATGCAACTACGTAGTATAACAATCCATCTGTATATAAAATTTCTTTGTTTCATAAATACAAAAATAAAAAAAATATACTTCATATTGAAAAATTATCAACCAAACCATGATAGGCTGTTGCTAAAAAAAAATTATCAACAGAGAAACCCTTATAGACACCTACTGGAAGGACATTCATGTCCCTTGAGGTCAAAAGTATATGTTGTATATATATATATATATATATGTTTGTGTGTGTGTGTGTAGATTGTAAAAAAAAAAATGTGAGCCATTTGCGTGAATGCAAACGTGTATTCTTTTTGCTAAGTTTCTGGCCACTCTTTTCAAAGGTTCATTTACTTTCATTGTCTACTAGTAGGAAAAGCCTCTGAGGATTGAAAATGTGAAATTTAATGCATGTAATAAATCTAAAACAAATATATAGTCGATCCCGCTTATAACATTCCCATTTAGAATGTTTTTCCACCTATTAATTTATGCTTACTTAGTATGACTTATTTTCGTCTCTCGTCCCAACTCTAAATAATTCTTATTAAGATTTCCTGTTTAAAGTGTTTTCCTGCTTACATTTTCTTTAAAAACGTTATAAGCAGAATCCACTGTAATTAACTTAGAGGCACACATCCATTTACTAATAGATTGATTTATTAATTCACTTCTGATTGATTTTCCATTTCTTTAAAAAATCTTAGCTCTTGCAATAATATCTTCTGATTAAATTTAAAGCTAATGAAATTCTCTCTGACACTTATCTTCCGATTCCCTATTCATATAAATCCTTGAAAAGCGATTTCTTGGTAAAATGACTATTTTCCTTCCCTGATGGTCCACCACTCTGATCTGTCACCATTTAACTTACATATTTTCACCCCGAATATGGGAGATATGTCAGATTTGTGTAGGTGAAACTCGAGTGTGATTGTGTGTGTGCGATCAGCATTCAGCGTGTTTTACGTTCAGTAGGTGGTGCCATCTATCTAGGGCTGCAACTAGATACTTTCTCAAATGGGGCAAGCCAGCACCTCCTAGAGATAGAAGGCCTCTCCACTGTTTGCCATAAATGTCATCTGACTACCTATAAGTTTGCCATATTTTGAAACACAGCATACTATTTCGTTTCTTCTTATTTTGGCGTAGAATCTTCTTGATTGGCTCACAAATACCACATAGTGATTGTATGTGGGGCATAGATATTGCCAATTCTGAGCCCGATCATTTCTTTTCCTCACAATGATGATACTGACAAACCAGTATGGATGATACTAGCATGAGCAGGGATTTTTTTAAACTGAATATTCTGAGGGACAATGGACTACCTACTGACGTCACAAGCAGACTGCGAAGGCCTTCTATCTCTAGGTGGTGCTGGGCAAGCACACACATTTTGGCACCCTGTGTAATGTAGAAGAAACAGTTATATATACCAGTATCATGTTATCAGTAGTTATATATATACCATATATTACACCAGTATCATATTATCAGTAGTTATATATATACCATATATTACACCAGTATCGATTGGTGAGGGACAATTATAGTGCCACAGGGAATTTTTCTCTAATAGGATTGTTAATAAATGGAATAGCTTACCCGCGGGGTAGTAAATTTGAATACAATTGACACATTTAAAAAGAAATACGATAAACATGTTGGGGTAAATCGAGAAGTTATCCAACCATAAGTATTCTTTATGGGCATTGTATATAATATTCTATCATATATATATATATTGTTTGTAATTGTGTATTTTTTATCGAGTTGCTGTATTTTTGAAATATTATTACATCCATCTTTTTATCAGCCACCTCATTGGGCATTTTGCCTGTTGTGGCGTTGATTTTGTATTTGTATTTTCTCAGGGTAAGTGCACCACACACACACTGATTTTGGTCGAATACAGGGCCAGATCCTAAAAGTATATATTACTCGATATCAAATCTATAAAGGGAAAAAAAGTATTAAATGAAATTTTATATTTTAGAAATACTCTAAGGAAGAATTATGATTTAAATATTTTTCAAGCATGGACATAGAAAAAAAAAAGGGAGGAGAGACTTTCAACTTGCAAGTCACTGATATCTCTTGAATCATTTTTGTTTATTTCTGAGACATCTTTGAAAGCTTTGGAATTTTTCTTTTAAATTTACCAAAAACACAGACCTTAAATTTTTAGACTTTCTTTTCAAAATATTTTAAAATCATTTAAAGATATTTTCTATCGACTGCTTGTTAGGATTTCACAAAAGAGCTTCAAACTCAACCACTGAATTTTGGGATGGTTGATATTAAATTATTTTTGGTGAACTATAATCATTGGGTGCTGTTCTTTCAGATGCATTTTCGAGTTGCAGTCTGTTAGCATTTCTTTTACTTCTACAGTGGATCGAACTAAAGTGTCTTCATACCTATATTCTAGGAGTTCTAGATCGAACCACAAAAAGGTGGCTCTAGCTCTGTGTCCTATGCAGAAGCAAAAAAAATAATGTTTTTATGCAAAATTTCAAACAATGAGTGTACTAGACAATGATTCACAGAAAAACCTATGGTTTTTTTTAACGTGATCTTCACACACTCTCAAGAGATCCGTAAGATCTGTCTAGGAAATTTGTTAGTGTTAGTAGACGTCGAAGAGCCAAGATTCGAACCCAGACTTACACAATCAGAGGCTAGCTCCTTAACCACTGAACTGCCAGGCGACAATTTTTGACGGATTTCATCTGAGAACACAGCAAGTTTTTGGGGTTATTTTACTGGAGTGACTTACACGACAAAGAGGTACCGAAACTGTCTTGCACGGGTAATAATAATTAACTATAAGATTGAAACCATGCAGTCGGTCCGCTAATGACTCAGATTTGAGCATTTTTAAATTCACATCCTTAGTCTGTAGAACTTGGCTTACTCATAAATTTGTCATTTTTGTATTGATTTAACAATTATCATATTAGTTGGGAATGATAATTTGTTTTATTATTGCGTGGGTCTCCCCCAGATACAAACCGAGGACCTTGTGACAAGTAGTTTTGTTTACAATTTGCAAGAGTTAGTATGCAAATTGGTAAGCAAGAATTTTTAGCTGGTAGAAAGGGCCCTCAGAAAAATCAATTTGTCAAAGGGCCCCCCATGATGAGGTTAAAATGGCTCAAGCTAACTATAGAAATTGCACGAAATCTCATTCTAAAAACTAAGCATTAACGTGATCTCTAGTTTGCAATATCATACATTTTTCTGTATTTATGCCATTTCTTTTAATGAAAGAATGGCATAAATATAGTTGAAGATATTCATTAAAAAATATCTTCAACTATACAATCGAAAATGCTTGGATTTTCTGCCGGATGTTGGAAAAAAAATTTACAAAAAAAAAAAAACATTTTAGATACTTTTTTTGGTGCCTTTTTTCTCTTGATGTCCTAAGCACCTGCTTATTTTGCTTAGTGGTTAATCCGGCCCTGGTCGAATACAGAGGCTTTTCATGATAGATGTTCAGATTTTCAGTGCACCAAATTCTGCTGCTTCGGCTGTTTACAGAACCTGTATGACGGAACCAGACTTCATCTGTAAAGAACACAGAATCAAGATTATCCATACCATTTTTGTCCATGAAGAATCTGAGCCATCAACAATAACTCAAAAATTTGATCTGACCAGGAGCTTTCAAATCCTGAACAACCACAAGAGACAAGGTTTTAAACTCCTTTCTTCAGGGCTCTGAGCAGTCCCATATGACATATTCATCTGTGACACCAACTTCCTTACACTTTTTGAACGTGACTTTGCCATTTAGTTTTTTTTTTCATGCATTCCATGCTGGCTCAGTAGAGACAAATGCTCACTTAGCCTATGGTCTTCAACATTTCTAGTTTCTCGAAAACGGGACACCAATCGGAAAATTGTTGTCTTATTGGGCACAAAACATTTGGGAGTTTATTTTTGAACACTTCAATAACGGCTTCTAACAAATGAGTTGAAAAATATTGTTCAATCATAAAAATTTGCTTCTGACAAAAAAACCATCTTGATCATACAACAAACAAAGCTACTGAGAGTATTAGTGCACACATAGAAAATTAAAAAAAAATATTTTAGATCGTGAACAGTATAGTGCTGCCCTCTATGAAAAAACTATGTCTACAATCAGTAGAATTTGAGAAATCAGTAGAATTAATTTTGTAACGGGTTGCATGACTTTTGGATCAACCTGTATAAAGTGGCTTTTAATTGACAAAAAAATATATCATCTGTAATCAAAACATTTGTGAAGAAAATTGTTGTCCCACTTATAGTCAGGATTTGAAGTGACTTAAGGTATAATTTAGGTATTTACCAGTGGCGGCTCACATATAGGCACTGTGGAACTGCAGCACCTCCTATTTCCACTTGATATTATTGATAACATTTAATATGAGTTCTTTATACTTGTACAATATATAATCCTTAAGCTTAGTGTCAGTAGCCATCCCCAGTTTATGAAAAAGATACAAAAATCTTTGTATGGAACTGTACACTTCACACTGCCAGCAGCATGGTGTTTGACTGTTGTGCACACATAGAAAGCTCCACACGAGGCTGCAGCACCATCGCTCCTGCAATGCCAACCCTGGCGCGCTCTGGTGGAAAGTAGTTTTTTTACTCCGCGTGTGTTGTGTGTTTCTTTTTACCCAATTTTAAAACAAAGGCTAAAATTTTTCTGGAGCAGCACCTCCACTAATTTTAGCTACGAGCCACCACTTGTATTTACGACCCCCATAGAAAGTTTAAAAAATATTTGATTTATTACCAGGTGCTGTGTAATCTAGGACAGTGTTTCTCAACCTATGGCCCCTTTGCGGCCCTGAGATATTACAAGGGGCCGCAGGTGAAACCATGACAAGCTGCTGGGGAAAGGGTCATAAACCGCAATGAAAAATTCAGACATGAAGCAAAGAAATGAAACTAAGTGAAATATGTTAGGAAGAAAATGTGACTACTTTCACAAATGAAGCAAAACAGCCCAATTGAGCTAGGGTCGTCTTAACACATGTGCCCACAGCCTGGGGCTTTGATCCCATAGGGGAGGGGCCCACGATGAGATTTGATACTGTAAAATGATGCAACTTTGTGCCACTTTTTAAAGAGTATCTACTTCAATTTACTTATTTGCTGAATGTTTTATTCATTATACCTACATCCCTCACCTATTGAATGATGTGTCGGAAAAAAAAACCCTTTATGTTTGATAAGGAAGGACGAATTTTTTTCATGTGGCACAATCTTGTACCCCTGCGGGTTACAACTTTGGGCCACCCTCTTTTTCTGCCTTTAAAATGCATTATAAACTCATATTGTCAGCATTGATGGAGGAATGGGGTTTCTAGTTTGCTGACTTATGATGACAAGGGGGAGGGGGGATTGGAAGATGCTTACATCATCAACCACCCTTTATAAAAATATGAAATATTCTTAATGACACCTTTACTGGGTGTGCCAGAAACAAGAACAACTTTTTTCCAGTTTGCCGGCAACTGAACTATTGATATGTCTTCTATAGAGCCATTTAAGTGATCTCTAAATGTTTCGCAGATCCTTCGAGTGATCCAGAAATGTGTCTGGACTGTTTAAGTGTTCTAAAAATATGTTACGGGCCACTTGAGTGCTCTGGAACTCTGCCACAAATCACTTAAGTAATCTGGCTTTATCACACATGATAAAAGGTTATTATTACCCAATAATTAAAAGATTTAATTAAAGCTTAAAGCTTCAAGTGACTCTTAGTGTTTATACTCTGAGAGTGAAATATATAGCAGATATATTTTTCCACAGCCTGTGTGTGTGTTCCTCATAAATTAGGGACCTTGACAAATGAAGTTTTGAGGCACCTTAAATATAGTCTTCTTTCACACAGACATATGCAGGAGAAGGGGGCATGTGGGTTGTGCCTAATAGATATGGAACAAATATTCGGCTATTATTCTGTATTCAGCCAAATAATGCCTAGGTATTCGATCGAATATCGGTGTAAATCTAAGTAAATCAGACTCATTTTAAAAAATTATATTACTTGAAATTTTTTCCCATAAATTAAAAATTTACGGATTATATTTTATTTTGTTTGGTGTCTATCCCTTTCTTTGAAAGATTATGTCAGGGTGAATTTCTAGGATAAGGAAAACATGAAACTGAAAATAGAATCCTACTGCAATAAACCGGAAGTGAGCATGAATTACTCAAGTTCACTAACTGAAGGATATACCTAGACAAGATGCCTATTGAGCTAAGAACATCTAAAGAGGAAAAATAAGAAATTAGGTCAGATTTTATGTGCATTACTAGTCGAGAGTAAATAATGGTCGAGACATTTTCTTAATTAAATGTAAAATTGTAACAAGTGTTGAAAAAAATTGATTGTGATTATTAAAATATAATACAGTATATCATTGTTAAAATTGATTGTCCTTATCATGGCAATAAAAATCTTTATACAATTTATATTAAAATGTAATTGAAAGTTTAATATTAGTTTAAAATTACCAGTAATTTTATTTGATTACAACCCCAATTTTACTTATAGTTGTGATGAATTTTCAGAAAATTTATATTATTCTGCCGCTAAATATTTACTATTCATACCATTCCCTAAAACGCAAAAGGCAGCAAATATTAGGACCCTGAGCACGTGCACCATTTGCCCATGTCAGAAACAGGCCCTGATCTTTTCCATGTAACATGCAATAAAGGGAAAAAGGATATTGAATGTGGGTAAAATGGTTTACCCATTTCTAATGCTATTTTTTCCCCCAAACTCTGCTTTATTTTTTGAATTCAAATATCTCAGCGAATATTAGTTAGAAACATGGATTTTTTTTGTATCAGGAAAGTCAGAGCAACAACTTTGTAATTCGGTTCTTGAGCATAGGGTATCCATATAAAAAAGCTAATATTTTCATCTTAATATTTATACAACACCTTGCAACATGACTGACATATCTGAGTACTACACATTATTTGGATACTTCCAACTGGAAATATGCCTCCAGGATCAACATTGATTTGTCAGTAAAATACCATATGCTTTGTTACTTACGCACCCTGTATATAATTTTTTTTATCATCATATAAACACTTACTCGACGTAAACAAATGAGCAAAGTAACAGCAGATGGCAAGATAAACATAGAATGAGAATTAATAAAACTATTCTATGTATTTCCTTCACCTGCTAGTGTAGTCGCTGTTGTGAAAATCATGTGCTGCAGCGACATACAAACCTGAGTGCCAACTTGTGACCAATGTATTTACTACTCATGAATAAATTAATTAGATACACTTGTATACAGTATCATCAAAAGCATTTCGCATGCACATATATGATCGTGCTACGTATGAATATACATGATGATCAACTTCCAAGTCAGCACTGAAAGGTCAATTCATTCAGCATTTTAACCGATAAATTAATGAATATTGTAAGTTTTGTGTGTGTGTCATAAAAATGACAGAGTTAAAAATGAAGGTTCAACTTACTTGAGGAATTCATGGATTAAATCCATCAGCACAATTCATGAGCACTGAGTTCTACGTCATAAAAATGAAGAAATTACATTTCTGTTGACAACTCCCTCACTTCAGCAAAGTCAAAAACCTAAAAATATTTTAAATAGTTGCAAATAATATTTCAATGTATCCATAGTGATGGAACACTACTAACAACCATATGCACTTCACACACATTCCTCTCATATTTTCTTTCTGTGTAGTTTCTAGAAATTGCTCATTTGTTGCTCAGTTCGAAAAATTTTACAAAAAATTACTCACTTGTGTGTTTCAATAACTTTTTTTCAATGTTCATTCAACAATTGATTATGTGTCAAAGATTCTCTCACATCTTTGGGTAGGGTGAATGATTTCTGAAACCTTTTGAGCAGGAGATGTTTGGGAAAGCTAGACCAAACTCACTTTAAATGAGAAAGAGCAAGTTTTTGCTTATTTTAGACAATTGCACTGCTCATTTAGAGATAAAAGATCTTCAGACAATCAAAATATGATTTCTCTGCCTAATTAAAGATACCTATTCACAATAATTATAAACAGGTACATACATAAACAGTTTTTAAAAATCATTGAAGGCGAGATAAAATGGAAACCTTGCTAACTTGACACCTGCTTAAATGGGCAATTTTCTCGATCCTATAAGAGTGTTGAGTTATCAAGGCACTACTGAACCACATATACACATTCCTGTAAGGAATTTAACATGATTCGCATGTGTTGGAAAATGGATGAATAGTTTCCTTCCTTAACACAAAACTAACATTCCTAAATTGGAATACATTGGCCATGTTCAGAAGATGGTTGGTGCACGTTTGAGTTAACTGAAGAAAACCATGAAAGGACTGAGTGGTAAAGGTAAATTAACCGATAAACTTATTGATAAACTACAAAATTACTATGGTATTGCTATTTGTAGCAATGTGGGAAATTTAAAAAATATGCAGTTACAGCATCTGTGGTGGTCGAGTGGTCATAGTGACAAACTCGTATCATGAGCAACCGGGTTCGAACCCCATCATTGTCACAGTGGTGGTCGGCTGAAGTTGGTTTCTTGTGGCTCCTAACTTTGAGGTGCAAATGTGAGCCAATCTTCCCATTAAAAAAGTCTCGCCACAGAGAGCAAACAGGCCTACAACAATACAATTACTTAATCATTACACTTCAATCATAGTTAGAAAAACTAGGGGCAGATAGCAGCGCTAAGCATAAACACAGAAACAAACTCCACATCAGGTTTCACTACACGTACATTCCAACATGTACCAGTTCTTTATAATACCCGCAAAGGAATATGGACGAGGTACATGTGCGGTTTATTAGTAGTCTACAGTTAC
The DNA here is from genome assembly GCF_987345545.1 of Pholcus phalangioides. Taxonomy (NCBI): domain Eukaryota; kingdom Metazoa; phylum Arthropoda; class Arachnida; order Araneae; family Pholcidae; genus Pholcus; species Pholcus phalangioides. The sequence goes on along the minus strand of NW_028301610.1, from coordinate 21,479,524 downwards.
AGCTGTATTTTTTCATTGTTGCTCCGGTGATAAAGAGCATGAGTGGACAATGTCCAAGAGGACCTGACAGTTGGTGTAAGCATCAGAAAGCTGCATATGAATGACATAAAATTACTGATAAATCTTCTGCTGGCCTCTCTAATGACATCATAAAAATGCAATAAAGCCAACATATACGAGTCCTTGTGCACAATCTCTGTTTCGAAGTGCTTGCATGGTACGCTGCAGAACAACAGTGTAATTTGGACAATTTTGCCTCTAGGGACACTTTTATCGAACTGCAAACAATGCTTTTGGGGACTATTGCAGTTCTGCGTTTTAATTCTGGCTATGTAGGCATATTGTCTGTACTTGAAACCTAGGAATTCTAGTTGATGAACTAGTGTCTATTTACTCTGGGTTGGGCGATGCGTGTGTGACATGTTCGAGATATCATGCAACACTGGCAAAAATGACCAGAAGAAAAAAAAAAAGGGCAAGAAAGTCAAAATTAGAGATATTTAAAGCAAAGGAAGTTCTGTCATACAAATGTGGAGAATTATGAATGTTAGGAGTGTATGTGAAACATTTTTGTTAATGCATTTACTGATTTACATCATTCTTGTCTGCTGCAAAACTGATGCCTACAAAACTTTACAAGATATAAATTTTTTACGGGGGTTCTGTACAGCTATGAGTATGCAATGAACTAGGATCTAAACAATATCTCTGAAACTTTTTGATTTACATGATATTTTGAATTTAAAATATTGAGTTTTTTAAATAAAGTTTTTTTCACGTAAACCATATCTTAAAATTTTAAAATTTTTTTGTATTTCAAAACTTTTAGTTCATTGAACAGAAAAATATTGTAGCAACGTACTGTGTCATAACAAGTTGATATAAGTAGTAGTATTTCACAAACAATGTTTTGCATAAATACTGAAATTATGCTAATTTTAGACGTATAATTACTCTAGGCAATATACATTTTTTTCCCCAAATATTAATGAAAAACATTTTCTCATGTTCACATATGTTAAAAAACATGTCTTTTAGTTTTATTCCACATTCAAATTAAAAACAGAAGCATTTCATCCAAAATGACGTTTTTGAAAAAGTACCTCACACGTAGTCAGTCGCCTTAATGCATGCTTCTCAATAAAATACACATTATTTCAAGAACTAAATTACACTTAACTTTAAAATGCTATTTCCTATGTGAGTTCAATGTTACAAAATTATAAATGGTCAGATACAGGAAAATTACAAACAAAATGTAGAAAAATTAGACTTACCTTTAAAGAAATTTGCAAAAATCATACAAGATCTGCTTGTCATTTCCTTTAGAATACACCAGACTCTTCATGCTCTGTAGTACAAAATATTATCATTAATACCACTCAAACTGAAGTTTCACTCATAAAAATTAATTCTGTGGTGTTTTTGGTCAGAACATGATATCTCCAAAAAATGTTTTTTTGATCTAAAAGAAAGTCTTGCTAATTATAACTAATTAGAAGTGAGATAAATGCGCAAACATGTGCGTACAGCTAAACATCTTGATGTATAATATTTTTATTTGTATTTGTGTGTATGATTTATTTTTGATTTTTAAATCGCAATGAAAATGCTCATATCTCAAAAATGTGATTTTTGAGTTATGTTCTGACCAAACACCACAGAATTACTCACGCAATACATTAATAAAGTGCTCAATAAGCTATGTTATATATGCAACCATTAAAAAAATTCAAAATCATGATACATATAGAACCTGCAGCAATTAAGGAAAGTATGCGAATTAAATATAGAATTTGACTCATTTTGCATTGAATTAAAAAATAAATTTTTAACAAAATATGCAGTGGGGTCTGACTAGGTGGCATGTAGTTTTTTTAGGATGCATTATATTTTTATGCAGGTATTTTTAAGCACTTTTGCACATAGCAAGTGTATGTATCACATTTGCATGTCAACTTTTACCCCCAAAATATACGATTGGCATTTTCATAATAGGGTTCAGAGAGCCTTGAACTGTTTCACGTCATTAAGACGGCCCGAAAATGAGCATTAATAAGACAAATATAAGATGCGCCATTATCGGTAGGCCAAACATAATATATCACTATAATACATGCTGTTCCTATTTATGAAGGGAATTTATTATTTACGAATATATCTTACACACACATAGATCGTCATGTGATCAGCACATATTTTATGACGAGGTCAGTCAGTAGGATTTCCCAAAAATTTTGACTAATTTAATGTATATTAACATGCAAAGTGAGTGATATGTCATGACGAAAAATATTACGAAAAATAAAACATATTAATAAAAATAAAACACACGTTAACTTACCTTCCACTCAACAGCATGTCTTGTCATCTCAGCTGCAGCTCCTCACATACCCACCTTACTGTATTTTTTGTTAACCTAAATTCCTTGCATCATCTTAAATGCATATATCAAGAATTAATAGCATTGAAAAACACTAAAACAATTGTTTGAATGTGAATATATCTTCCATTAGAGCACGCATCGCCGCCGCCATTACAAGAAATGTAGTTGCCCTCAAGCTTAAGGAGAGCATCTCCTCACTCCTTCACTAGCGCCATCTTTGCCCTTGAGTAAGGGGCTGTTCAAGTATTACGTCATCATCGATGGGGGGGGGGGGGGGTTTGATAATGCTCACGTCATCAACCACCCTTTATGAAAATATGAAATATTTTTAATGGCATCTTACTCTGCGTGCCAAAAATGAGAAAAAACTTTTGACAGTTTGTGGGCACTTGAAGTAACATCCCCCCTATTGATAAGTGCCCTACACAAAGCCACTTTAGTGATCTCTAAATTTTTCGCGGATCCAAGTGCTCTGGAACTGTGCCACGCATCACTTAAATAATCTGAGAAGGTGCCGCTGTTAATTTGAGTGATGTAGAACCGCACTGGGGAAAGCCACTTAAGTGCTCTAAAATTACGTCACGTCACTCAAGGGATCTCTAAATGTGCCACGGATCGGAATAAGTGTTCTGGAATTGTACCACGGGACATTTAAGCGATTTATAGATGTGCCGCTTAGTTCATTTTTATAAAATTAGGTTTGAAGAGGGCAGGTCACATCAGATAACCCCCAGGGCCATATTTGGTTCGCGGGCCAAGGGTCTTTATGCAATTTATCATTATATGGCTTAGAGGGCGGGTCACAATGAATTTATTAAAGATAAATTTTGAGTTCATTGCCTTCAAATAACATTGAAATTAACAGAAATTGATTATAATAACATTTAAATGTATTTTCTTCCGAAACTTCAATTTTAAAAAAAATTATTATTTTTTGCATTAAAAAAATTAATTTTTGATCGTTGGAGGGGGGCCCCCGAGCCCCCCTATGCACGTCTCTTATCCCACCAATTTCCATTAGGATTCAGAGGGGCAGTACTGATGACAAAATTTTGCTGACAACGGGGAAGGGGGTCAGCGTTTTGCTTACTATTGCTGACAAGGGGGGGGGGTCAAAAATGGCTAAAAATTTGCTTACGTAACACTTGAACGGCCCCTAAGGAAAAAGTTTTCCCTATTTAAGGAAAAGAGAGCGGAAAATACAGAATTTTCTCTCCTTTCCTTTATTAAGGACAAACAGCGGGCTTAAGGAGAAAAACCTTGCTAAGGACAAGGGGAGAATCCAGCCCCAGGACATGTAACCCTTTTTCATGTTGGTAAATATGCCAATATAAATTTCAAACATTTTGTGCTCTTCTCATACTCACAGGGTTGTTAATAAAACCTGTTTTTTTGGTTTAAACCAGGTTTTTTTTGGTTTAAACCGTTTTTTTGGTTTAAACCGTTTTTTTGTTTTAAATAGTATTAACATTAAAAACAATGAAATTTCTGAAAAATAATTCAAACTTCTAATAATTAATTAGAATAAAATGTTTATTATAATTAACACTATTCTAATATTTAATTAATCAATAAATATTTATTACATTTTAACAAAAACCAACTTTTGCAATTTAATTATTTTTTGCTTAACTCAATGGATTACTGTGTTTGAAAATTCTTTTAATGTTATTATTAATCATATAATATATAAAGATTTTTCTTCAGTTACTTTCAGTATGCTTAATTAGGAAGCTATTTTGCAAAAAGTAATAAAAATTAGGTGAATATAATGTATTTAATGAAGCATAAATAATGCAGATTAATTAGCAATGATTTACGATATACGGGGTGATTATAACTAAGGTTCTGATTTCAAAACACTGTAAAAAAAGAATGATTGTCAGAATGACTTGAAAATTGACATGAATAATCCTGAAAAAATGCAATTTTATTTAATAAATGGGAAAAAATACTTAAAAATGTAAAATTAATGACATCCAACATGTGGGAAATTTGCCCGCAGAATGGAAACCAGTCATGGCAGAATGATACCTTAATTATAGCATTTCGCAATTCATGGAAACATCACAAAAAACGAAGTAATTGAACAAATAACTACAACTTACTTAAGAAATGTTAAATATGTTGTCCACCGCATGTTCTGGCTATGAGGTTGAAAGCACAAAAATTCTTGTTCAACAACAGAATCGGAGTATGCCATGGTCATAATGTGGATGTGCTTGTAATTCAGCTTTATTAAACCAAATGTGCCCCCCCCCCGCCCCGTTAATATTCCTGAAAAACTTCTAACATATAGGGAATGCGCTGGAGATTGCAATTCACCAAAGTTTGCAATCTGACCACTGTTTATAACACTTTGAGGTACTCCCACAGCCAGAAGTTGCAAGGGTTAAGGTCAAGTGAACTGACGGCCAGCCAGGTGTCGTGCCATCCTGTTATTGTCAAAATGGGTCTTCAGCAGCTGCTTTGCTGGTATTGCAATGTGCATCTTGATAGAAGTTCTATCCACACACTGATGCTGTGGAAGTGCCGAAATGATGTGGTTGCACAAAATGGATTATACTGCTGGCCAAGTACAGCATCATCTACTTGCACTTTTTTTCCTTTTGCGAAAGAAATTTCCATTGCTCCAGGAGTATCCATGCAAATCTTCAAGTCATTCTAATCAGTACTTATTGTATAGTTTTGGAATCAAAACTTAAATTATAATCACGCTGTATATAGCTGATTATTTTTCATAAATCTGTTACTACTATACAGTAGAACCTTGATTAACTGGGCTTAACAGCGTGTGTGTGAAAGTATAAAAAAAACAACTATTGAATATTAAGACTGGGAGATATACAGTAGGAGATGTGCTACTTCTTATGGGAAAGAAAATTAAAATGTATGTGAGGTAATGTAGTCTTTGTCACTAGTCTTTGTCCTTTAAGGACAGCTGGTGTCTTTATTGGACTATACGACCACCTGTCCCTAGCATGATGGTGTCACTACTGTAGCTGCTTCTTTGTGAAGGGAAAAAGAAACCCTGTGAGATAATACACTACATTTAGATGTGTGATGCAATCCTTATTCATGAATTTGCTAAAGATATACCATCAGAATGTACCCCAAGGATATAAAATGTGGTAAAAATGAAACATTTTGGCTAATAATGAACCAATATGATATTTTTCAAGGAAAAAAAATGATATTTAGGCAACTTTTATTTGATTTTTTTGAAAAAAAACCCTTGGTTACAACCAAGGTTTACACCAACATGGTTTAAACCAAACAACCCTGCCCCTTTACAATCACGGATGAAATATTTCATCCACATGCCAGTGGAATAAATTCAATCCAGTTTTGTTTTCTTTCCTCTCATCGCTGTAACCCTTTACAAACTTAAGTTCCCCCCCCCCTTATTCACTTATTTTTTCAATACTCCTGTGTTAGTTTCTTTTTTCCCCTCACAGATGTATCTTTTATATGTAAGAAGGAAAGAAAACACGTATGTTGAGAGTGAAGAGAGAAATCTACAGTTATACTTCTCTGATCTATTTATACTGTTTTCATTTTCTATTATTCCTTCCTTTTCTTTTCCCCTTCTTGCTTTTTCTAACATCCAATTAGGTTAGGACAACATTGCCAGATTTATCGTGATTTTTCAAACAGATCATCCAAATTTTTTGCCAAAAGCTTGTACGTGAAAATGGTTAATAACTACAGAAAGAGAATTTTAGGAGTCAATACCAATTTTTCAGTCGATCTGGCACTTGTCAAGCCCTGACTAAGTAGTTCAGATTCTAATGACAGAACAATACTCTGTTTAGTCATACAATAAAATTTACTGTTGTTGTAATGATGTATCCTATATCATCAGAAAAAAAATTAAAATGAAACAATTTCTTCACCACAAGCAATTCAATTACCTTCAATAAATTATTTTTACATTTTACAATCATAAACCTAATTTCCATATTGATTGACAAAATTCACCAGAAAACATTTCTGAACAAGAAACTAAGCAGATTTTTTTCACCAAGGTCTATCATTTCACCTTTCACAGTGATATTTTGTCCAGGCTAGTCACTATGGCACATTTTGATAGGTCCCAACTAGAGTTATCGACAGTGCTAGTCACACAGCAGACGAACTAACAGAAAAGCAATTCTTGAGCTGACCCAACATTCAAGTACACAAAACCATTTATGGAATTTTGGTTAGAAATCATCACGATAGAAACATTTAGCAGCAAACATGAAGTTATAAAACCAGGACCGTCTTAAGAGCATCATGGGCCCTTGGGCCAAGTGATTTTTCTGATGCCCTACTTGGCAAAATCTCAAAAATTTAAACCGGTTCTCATTTTTGTAAGGCCCGAGTGGGCCCATGTGTCAAGACGGCACTGTATACAACATTATACAGTGTTGAGGGAAACAGATATTTCCCTCAATCGAAGTTGTCTTATCGTGTATCAGGACATCATGATAATCATCGCACCTTAGACAAATCACGGACCTTGGTATATTTTAGTGGTCTCTACAATAAGTTCTTTGTAGATAATATTAATGATTACATTTTTAAAATGACTCAAACTAGTGCTGTTAAAGGTTAAGTACTTTAATGGTTAATGTACCTCTGCGCAATCCTTGAAACAACTAACTCATTTTTAGACAAAGAACTGAATTTCAAGTGAGAGATAACATTAATTAAACCCACTACTTACACAAGAGAAATTTATAGAGCCAGATATGACCCAGGCTATGTCTTGTTGGGGATACAAGCACCCAGAGGGGTTTGGTCATGCTGGAGAGAACTGAGTGCACTGGGTCAAAAGGCCTGAATGCCAAACCTCCAGCGTCCTCAGTCCTCGATCTTTACAACTGGGGCTCCAAGCCATGAGGCCTGAGCACACTATCTGCCACTGTCCTTAAAGAAACCTGCAGCCCTCCTACCCAAGGCAAGCCCAGGAGTAGCCCATGAGTGCAAACACCGGCCAAAGGCACTCTCTGTCACACCCCCCAGCCCCCAAAGCAGAACGTGCCAAAATCTGTGACGTGCGTCGCAGAACAATTAGCGCTACTGCAGAACAATTTGGAAGAAATTTAAGAAAAAGTGCAAAGAACACTTACATGTATTGGGGGGGGGGGGGGTTTACCGCAGAACATTTCCAGTCAGCTGAGGGCTCGTCACAGAACAGTGCTAAACATTCTGCTTTGTGGCCTCCAGCAATCTGTGTAAGCAATTTCCCAGGTCGCTTTATTTACATTAAAAATATGCATTCAGATCACAGTATCTGTTCGGAGCCGCTTGAGGATTGCCTCTAGGGGGGGGGGGGCGCTGCTTTCTAGTACTTGTATTCTGCCTCGAAACTCTTGGCTGGTTGGCTCTGGTGAGCCTAGGTGCCGGGCCATACAAGAGAAACTGGTTTTGTTTTTGGCCTAGATGGATTGCTCATCAACTTCATCTCCACACAGATATATATCATGACAAACACGAGAATTAATATACAATCTCAGTAGTTCAAATTAAATTCAACAATACCTCAAGATGACAACGTTCCAACAAAATTTGCTAATCGGCGGTTATTACTGACATGCAATCATCAGAATCGATCGTACGCGAAACTGAAGATATTCATTCACAAAAAACAGTGACTACAAATGAGTCCCCTGGATCTTCTCGCAGGGTCGGTATGGGGTAACACTCAATAAAATTGTCTCATTGTCCAATAAAAAAAAAATTCAGCATTAAACCCAAAAAAAAAACTTTTTAAAAATTCAAATAAACACAGAAGTGTTTGAGGCTATATGACGAAGCAGGGCTAGAAGAGATCTTGCAAAGGGCCAAGTCTGGTGGTAGAGTTTCAGCATTCCTGTCATTGATGGAAGTGAAGCTAGAGTTTAGATAAATTACACAAATACATCCAATATTCCTGAACTGGGATCCAAACACACTAATTACTGATACAAGATAAATCTGCAATTTAAAATTATGACAGTAAATGGAAGCATTATGGAGAAAGCAAAAATGACTTAGGGAAGAAACACCACGGGTCGCAGCTCGAAAAGGGGCACTGAATCAGAAGAAAATTTGAAAAAATGTTGTCTAACATTCAAACTGTAAATATATTTGATAGAATAATTTGAACCCACTGAACAATGATTAATAAGTACAACACTCTCTCACTAACACGGCACATATCAGACCACGGTGTGCTGGATTACTGGGAGTTAATTGTAAAATCCTACTCACATAGTATAAACTTCTGCATACACAGACATGTTTTTCTTTTTCTATGCTTTCTATACTCACTTAAAAATGCAGGATTACTGGATGGGCTGTACTAGTGTATGGCCAGATTATCAAGAGTCTACTGCAGTATAAAGTCAACGTTCAAGCAGAAGTCACGAAGTCTAGTTTTGAGAGATTTTCTTAATTTAAACTTTCAGGTTATGAAAAATAACAAAAATTATTTTGAAGATTTTAACTCTTACAGTAGATTTACTGATGTTTAGATAACTGGTTTGTGATTTATAACTGTTCATATCATGAAATAATGAAATGAAATTTCTAAATCAACCACAAAAGTCTGTCAAACGCTGATGATAGAAACATAGAAATATTTATGATACTAAATCATTTTAAAACCAGATACCAAGATGACTTATTGAAGAGAAGGCAGCTAATTCATTGGTAATTTTAGATGGAATGGATTTTGGAATAAATAATCTACTTATTTATAAACAAAATACAGTAATACCACGGCTAACAAATATTTCATTTCCAAAATAATGTTCGTTAGCCAAAACACAATTTTCTATAGAGAATCGTTTAATTCATTCTAAAAACTGCCCAAAATTTCAAAGTAATTTTCTTAAAACACTTAAGAAACACAGTAAAAATGACAAATACTGATCAAAGGCTGAGATAAATAACTTTAGAATTGGATGGCGAATTTAAAAGATCAAAACCGAACGTTTTTATTTTACACTATGTCAGAGAATGACAAATCCACGTGCCAGGTCCCCATAGCCGTTAAAAAATTGACATTGGGGCACCTATTTATCTATATATATACAGGGTGATTATAAAAAAAACTATCCCGACATATGGGGCCCCTAACTATCATACCATTCACAGAAACAATGAAATTTTGGCATAAGGTATTTTGATGTATGCGCTCAAGAATGATATGGAAAACAACAGTGTCACTCTAACAGTTACGGTTACAGTGAGAAAATATCAAATGGCAACACCAAGTTTTTTGTATTGGAATGTGATCGCCATTGTGAAAAATCCTAAATAGCGTTCAAACGGCAACTGTAACATGAAAATCACCGGCGGTAGATAGGCTAAAAGTGAGGACAACCAATAAGGACAGAGAAGCAGCATAAAATAAAGCATTTTATTGTGTTTCAGAAATTTTCCACATGACCTTGTGGAGGACTAATCAGGATGGGATCTCAGCCCGAAGAAACGGTGTGACGAATGAAACAAACATTAATGCTCTGGTGTAAAGTCCTTTTAGTCCAAGCTCCGGGGATTTTCGTGCTACAGGTGCCATTCCAACGCTATTTAGTGTTTTTCAGTATGGAGATCGCATTCCAATACAAAAAACTTGGTGTTGCCATTTGATATTTTCGAAATTTTCTCACCTCACTGTAACCGTAACTGTTAGAGTGACACTGTTGTTTTAAATATCATTCTTGAGCGCATACAACAAAATACCTTATGCCAAAATTTCATTCAGTTTCTGTGAATGGTATGATAGTTAGGGGCCCATATGTCGGGATAGTTTTTTTATAACCGCCCTGTATATATTACTATCTCCAGCAAAAGAAATAAGCTTGGATCCTAAAATAATTTGTTGGTGCCTAGATGTTTCTCGAATTTGTCAAGCCCTGTACTATGCAGCTGGGTTCCTGAGCCATTGTAAAAAAAAATGAGTGAGATGCAGCACCAGCACTAGTCATGAGGCAGCATGTTTACAGGGGTGGCATATCTTATGAGACTTGTTATGACATTCTTTTCACTCCTGCAGATATTTACACATTGGAATCATTTTGAAAGAAAAGCGCGGGTAGGTAAATAAGCACAAGTTAATAAAATACTTTTTAAATGCTATTCAATGGTCGATTGATCTCAATATACCTCCTTTTCGCCACTTCCAAAAAGTACCGCCAGTCTCTACAGATAAGTCGGACCAAATCTTTTCTGGTTGCCTCCATCCTTCAGTAAGGTTCAAAATTGCTTAAGTGATGGCGACATCTGGTTTTTCAGGTTCAGGTTTCTGATTACATTGATAATTGCTGTCATTTGAAATGTTTTTTTTAAATTATTCTAGAAAGCTGCTGATAAATGTCATGGTAAGCGAGCCACAGGTGGTAAAAGTTTGAGAACTACTGCTCTAAATTATCAATGTGACCCACCACTACCCAGGGAAGCCACTGCATTAACGTAGAGAACGTGAAGAAAGAGAATTTTTTCCAGATAGTCATATCTAAAGGTCAGCAAAATTTCTAGTACCGGCCCTGGTGAGGTGGTGCAATATGTGATATAGTCAGCTCATTTCTCTCACACACATGCATATGTAAAAAATATGTTCCTAGAATGCCTAGGCTGTACAGTTCCAGCAGATGCACAGGTGTATACGTTCTCTTTTCTTCCACTTATCTCCTGCATATGGGCTCTAGCTGGATAGTTAAAAGTCTTACCGTATACAATGAAACCATTCAAGTAGGAGACTTTTTTTCAAAAGTATTTTCTTTTAGTTTAATAATTCATTTTACATAAAATGGCTCGAAATCTTTCTGAAAGAGAAAAAAGGGGTATCTGGGAAGGGATTTAGAAATGGAAATAAATTAGTCTGGCTCGAGGATTTCCTTGATCGTTCTCTGACAATAACAACAAAGTCAAACACAAAAATACAATAAAACAAAAATATTTTAAAATAATGTTTGTTCCAAAAGAGAAAAAATACAGTTCACTGACCTTTATGATGTTGCCCCTCAGATCAATTGTTTCGCAAAGAAATAAACAGGTTGGCCGACCACCAAGCTTTAAATATCCTAGATACCAGAGATGGTCTGCAGCACATTTCAACTAAAAAAGAAAAAATCAATTTAAAACATAAAAAAGAGAAACAACACTGTCTTTACGGGTAATGCATCATAGCAGAAGAGGGGGGGGAACTCCCAGCAATGCCTACTTATAAAGGGTGCACAAGTAACACCACACACAGCATTTTACTGGCGAACCATTTGATCCTAGACATACTTGAAATTAGAAAAGTAACAAAATAACATGTAGAACTCAGATAAGTCTTTCATGTTACAAGGGGTTGTATAGTTATTAAAATAATGTTAAATTTCACACGGACGCCCCTGAGCCCAAAAACCCAATTACAAAGTTTCTCAGTCTTTCTTCAGGCCAACAAAGAAATTTTTATGTTTCCAAGTGGATTATTAATATTCGCTGAGATATTTGAATTTGAAAAATAGAGGAAAGTTGAGGTAAACTGTTTGTCCCACATTTAATGCAGTTTTTCCCCAACTTTACTCTATTTTTCGAATTCAAATATCTCAGCACATATTGCACTTAAAAATGTCAAATTTTTGTTGTTGGCATCAGGAGACACTGGGCAACGACTTCTTAATTTGGGTTTTTGGGCACTGGGCGTCTAACAACTTACATCCAAAGGAAAAAAACTTGCACTTGGCCAAAAATTCATTCCATTTTACTAAGTTTCTTAATCTAAAAATAGACTAAATATGCCTTCCGTTTCTGCTTTAGACAGTTTGTCTTAAAGAGGATTGCAAATAATTGATAATAAAAACATTAATTATCCACAAGCCTTTCTGTTCAAAACAGGTTAATAAATTATCAATAAGGTCTCAAAGTATCCACGAAAAGAAACCATGGTCATGGGCAAAAAAGTTGGAAAAAACTCTATCTACATGGCAGCATAAGTGCCGGAACCTAAGGGCCGAGGACATTTGAGCACACCCCAGTAAATTTTGTAAGAGGGCTGGCTTCCCCCCCCCCCAATAATTTCAGAAAAACAATGCAATATACCCTCCCACTCCTGTATACAAGCTTTAGTCCTGTATATATGGGACAACCAGCAACTTTCAGCCCCCTCCCAATCTTCATGTCGACGCTTCTGCATGGCAGGTCACATTCTACAGTACATATCTATGGGATTGTTTTCTTACCTCGCTCACGCTGACTCTGCCGCCACATCTATACCTGAGACAATAGCATTCGGGAAGACTGTAAATAGCACTGTGCAAGTATGATGGTTAAATAATCATATTTTTCAACTTTTCAGCAATTTATGTCAAAAAAAATATGATACACTTGTTACAAGAAACACACGAATTTCACAAAAAATCACTTTAGCAGTTTCACTTACATTAGCCTTCCCACAAAGAGCAATGTGGGCCAAAATCCGAAGCTTGGTCTGGTGGGAAGAAATAGTTCTCAATTCGTGGACAGACCTGAACTAGAAGGAGAATTTTAGAATTGAAAGGTAAAAAATTTAATTTTTTAATACTGTTAAAACTTATGAAATATATGTGGATACCATATGTATAACTTTCATTCTGAGCGTAACATAATCCTCTTTTTCATTGTATATATTTTTTGACGCTGTGTTGTTCAGCGTGTTGTGAAACAAAAATATTTTTTACTAACGTAAAAAAATATTTGCACTTTTAGTCTGCTTCACGCCCCCCCCCACCAATGAAAATTTAAAAAAAAACATTAAATAATTTTGTGGAAGAATTAAAATATTGAAGTAAACCTATATATGCATTAATCAATTTCTGCTAATTTCAAATAATTTGTTAAGGACCGAAATATATGCAGAAAAATTGCTTGAGCTGCGCCCCCTCCCCTGTTAATTTTTGAACAGGAAATGAATAAGCCAGCATATATGAAATACTAGGGGAAGATGGGGAACAGTTGCCCACTTTTGAAGTTCTTATTTTCTTTCTCTGAAATTTATGCATGTATGAAAAAAAATCATGAATATCTCGCTATTACTTATATTTACCCATGAATTGGAACAGCATTTGTATGAAAAAGTATTTTTTAAACCAAAAATGTGTGTTACTGTGCCCCACACACATGTTCTGGAAATAGAAATTTTCAACACAAATACAGGTTTGAAGTGTACATAAATGTACTATTTATATAGTTTCAAGAAGGTTGAATAACTTTTTTGTATGGGTACATAGGAAGAATAATGTTTTTAAATGTGCATTTCTGAATAAGTTATTTAAATTACTATAGTCACAATGTTCAACAATTCACATGAGACCAGAATAAACGATGAAACTGTTTTTTAAAGACATGCAGGAAAAAATTGTGCCCTTTTAACTGGTCCTTTTGTTTTTAAATTGGTAAATTAAGATTTTTAAACTGGTAATTGAGTAGTTCCTTTTGACAATCAAACTATACTTCATTAAATACTAGTTCAAGATAGAAGAGTGTTTAAAATCTACAAATAATATGGTATTTGGAAATTTGTTGTCAGATATTAATAATTGAAATCATAATATTTACAAATTGATATACTGTTTAAGGATAGTAGTGTAACATGGTTCACTGTACCCCCTGGAGACTACGACTAAGAAAAATTTTGAAAAATTTGATTCGCTAATATTGGTGTATTTCACATAGGTATACAAGTAAATGAGTATCATAAACTTCAACATCAAGTACTTTTTCCTGCATTCTTCTTGTCAAGAAATCTCAAATAGCGATTGAGCAATATTTTACTTTATACAGCTAAAAATAAACTTCTGCAAATTGGCTAAGATATATTTTGGCCATATACTTTTTTGGTGGTGTTACACTTTTTGAGTCATAAGTGGAGAAATAAATTTTTAAGGGGTGGTCCATATATTCAATAGCTTTCAGATTTACAAAAACATTTAATTTTTTTGACACTTGATTTTGGGGGGGGGGGGAAGAACAACTACAACCTGTCCACTCCTTGGCTCTGCTTAATAGTAATAACCTCCTTTTTGTATCAGTTCACAATTATTTTAATAGTTTAACAGAAGATCTACATTGTGTGCTTGTAATAATATTTCCATTTGTGTAATTTATATTTTTTCAACTCCTTTTTCTTTTTATTAGGTCAACATTCCAGTTTCTTTGTGCTAAGCTGTGGCCAGCACTGGTGAAGAAAACCCTCACCAGGACACTATTATCTGTTGAAAGACGAGTAGCTGTTACTCTGGCAAGGCTGGGAAGTTCAGGGGAATTAAGAAATCTCGCTCATTTGTTTGGCATCGCCCGGTCAACCATGTGTTTTATCACAAGGAAACAAAAATACCATTTATTATTTCATGGGACAAACAATTTTGCTGCTCTTACCACTGAAAAATGACCAGCAAAATCATGTTTGCTCCCCTCCCCCACAAAAGCCACAGTCGTGGTCCTGCTGAAATCTTTCATATACTTTTCACACTTGACAATAACATGTTATTAATATGAAACAGCTATACAGAATTAATAACTAAAGATATACCTCTCTCATTTCCACTGGCTACGCTCAAAGTATTTGATTCCTGTGACGTGCTAGGGAGCTGCTCCAAGCCTTCATTTGCAGTCCTTTGCCTATCATTTAAAAATGTGAAATGAAGTTTATGCAATGCATTTTGAATCCTAATGCAATACATCATGCACTATAGCCAGTAAAGCTTTCTTGTAAAATTTGATTACATGACTACGATGAAAATTCAAATTCAGAAAAGTTAGTTTTCAATTAATTATTAAGTTACCTAATAACTTTTTTTTTTTTTTAAACTTACATTGGCAAAACGAAGAAAAAATCCATCCAAGGGATCGTTGTTGATCCATACTGGTGGGCACGATTATTATTAAGTTAATTTTCAAACACGAATAGTAAATATTAATAATAAACTAATAATTAAAAAAAAACAATGAAAAAACGCAAGACAGAGAAATCATCTAATGAATATGACATACATACACACACATATACGCAGACACAATATTACATTGATTTGAATTAAGATTATTGATTTGTTTTATTAATATAAATAAAATAAATTATAAATGAAGCAAATAATTAGTATTAAGATAAATAATGGCAACAACGGAAGGTGCGATTCAGAAATTTTTTGAGTGATGGGGTAATGTTTTTTCCTTTTTTGCGAGAGCTCAATAGGGAAAAAATATAAATAGCAATTAAAAAATATCAATTGCATATTAAAAATAACTTTCAATATCATTTATAGAGAGCAAATATTGTTTGAGATGTTTTTTTAATACAAATATTGAAGTGCAGTCAAGAATGTCAGATGGCAGATTGTTGTAAAATTTCGGAACAAGAAACGTAAAGTGATTTCTCTTTACTGTTTTACGAATAAGTTTTATAGATAATGTATTGCTAAATCTACTCGATGTTCTTGAAGTATTGAAGGGTAAATAGAGTTGATTTTTATGTAGAAGAATTATCGATCTGTGAAAATATAGATAACGATGGGGTAATATATTTAGGTTTAGAAAAAGTTCGTGTGAAGGAGTGGAATAATCATTAGTAAGTGCTCTTATTTTTTTTTTTGCATTTGAATAATGGGGCGTAAAGTGCTTATGTAATCACTTCCCCATACAGTCAGGTCATATAATATATGTGAATGAATAACGGCATAATAAAAGGACAGTACAAAAGGTTGATTTACATATTGCTTAAGGTAATAGAATTTGTATAGGGTGTATCGAAGTTTTGATTGCATGTGTTTTCCATTTTAGGTTGTCTATATGTACGCCAAGATACTTTAATGAAGATACTTGTTCTAAAGATGAACATGCGAACGTAAAGTTACATGGGCAGTTTTGGCTATGAAAAATAATATTGTATCTAATTTCTGTATTGTTATGCAAAGAAAAGCTCATATTTTGTTTTCGATACATTAATTTCAAGATTTTTTGCAGAAAACCAATTGCGAACTTTAATTAAGTCATGATTTATGGTGTTTGTTAAAGATTGATGATCTATTGCTGAATAAAGTAATGCAGTATCATCAGCGAATGTTATAATTTTAGCAACTAAATCAAGGTTACAGAAATCGTTGATAAATATAATAAAAAGTAGTGGCCCTAAAGTAGATCCTTGAGGAATTCCTTTCTTATCAGAGTACTAATATATTTGCCACATTTAGCTCTTTGGATCCTATTCTTAAAGTATGATTTAAATAGGCTATGTGCATTACCTCTAATTCCATACAGTTGAAGTTTATTAAGTAAAATGTTATGGTCAATGCTGTCGAAACATTTTCGTATATCCAGGAAGATAGCTATTGTTTTCTTTGATTTGTCTATATTATCAATAATATAGTTAAAAGAAGTGCAGTTTCTATTTAGAAGAAAACCATGTTGGTTGTTTGAAAAGAAATTATGCACATTTAAATATGAAAAAAGTCTGTCTCTCATAATTGTTTCGATAATTTTTGATGCTGCACAAAGAACTGAAACGGGTCTATAATTGTTCAAGTCATTTTTGTCGCCTGCTTTGTAGATTGGGGTTATGACGGCATGTTTTAATGAATCCGGAAAAATTCCATTTTCTAAACTATCATTGATAAGCCTGGAAAATATATGTAGAACATTATCTGGAACATTATTATGTTTCCAAACTTTTGCATTAATTGAATCAGAAGATGTAACTGAAGTTTTTAAATTATTTATGATTTTTTTTACTTCAGCAATATCTGAGGGAAAGAGAAAAATGGAGTTATTGATGTTTTGAATATATTGTTCATGAGCACCATCCGAAACTCCTCTGTTTGATGAGACATTAATAAAATGTGAATTGAATTGATTAACCAGGTTTTGAGGTTCAAGATTATCAGGGAGAATATTTGTTTTTTGTTTTGCACCCAGTATGTGATTAACAAATTTCCAGCGTTCAGCATTATTCTGACACTTAGTAAATTTGGTTGAGTAGTAGTTTTTCTTGGCAATTCTAATTTTTGATTTAGTTAGTGATGTTACATTTCTGTAAGCTGATTCAACTGAAATGTCATAAGGGTATTTAGTTTTCAGATACAGTTTTTGTTTATTTTTTATTAAACAACGAATTTCGTTGGTAACCTACGGTTTCCCATAATTTTTTATAGAAGCATTACTCACATATCTTGAGTGATTCTGAACAATAGTGTGTAAAGTAGAAAAAAAGTGATCGAAAACAAGTCCACTATGCGAATTATCAGTTTTAAATTTGTAATTTTAAAGATATGTCATAGCAGTGTAGTTAATAACTTTCCTTTTCATTGCTTGCACGACTGTATTCGATTTATTTAAGTTAGGAGAATCAAATTGTAACTTACAAACAATCGGGTAGTGATCGGTAATATCAGTTTCGATTATGGACGAGTAATATCCAATAATGTTAAATGAATTACGTAAATATATGTGATCGATACAAGTACCAGATGTGTGTCTCGTTACATCATTGATCAGTGGTAAAAATCCATATCCTGACAATATATCCATGTAATTTGATTCGTCATTTGAAGCAGGATTAAGTATATCTATATTGATGTCACCGATTAATATAATATTTTCCGTTTTAATGGTATTTAACATTGAATCCAGTTCTTCAACGAAGTTTGAGATGGTGAATGAATGAGATCTATACAAACAAAGGAGAGTTAATTTTAGTGAGGGCTGATGGACACCAATTACTTCCTCTGTTTGCATTGTGACGGATGTTAATTTGTCGTAAACCAAGGACTTATACACCAATATACCACCTGATTTATTATAGATTCTGCAACATGAAAATAGATTAAAACCTGGTATATTATAAAGTTCAATTTCCTCATCGAATATCCAAACCTCTGAAAGGACTATAACGTTTATATAGTGGAGGCAGCTATCTATGTAAATTACAAAATTATCAAAGTTAGCTCTTAATATATTCTTCTTATATTCTTATATTTAAATGTATTATATTGAAATCAGAATTATACTGCGATATAAAAATAGTTGGAACTATCACTGTTGACGGTTAAAAATTTTTGTAGATCTTCCAGGGTGTTAAATTTGAAATTTTGATTCATATTAGAAATCAGTTAACGTGTGTTAAATCATCCACATGGGCGATTCTGAACACCCTGGAATCATCTGATTTACGCATGTAAATCCTACCGTCAGGGATCCAACAATGTTTAAATCCAGTCTCTTCTTTATGCATTCTAGAGTGATAAAACACATTTTTCATATACGGGCACAAGTGTTCATTGAAATATATCGATGTAGGTCTAAGTCTGCTGTCCACTAATGAGGCAAGCAATTTCTTGGACTTGGCCGTTCTCAGAAAATAGTCTCGATTGGATTTTTTGTCAAATTGAATGATAGTGGGCTTGATTTTGTCCTTTTTCACGGTAGGCACTCTGTGTATCACAGTAATATTTTCCATCAGATCCGGTTCAATTAAATTCACCAAGTTCTCTTTCAGAGTATTTATATCTTCATTTTCTGTCTCAGGAAGCCCCTGGACTTCAAAGTTGCATCGACAGGAGTATTGCTGAAGTTCACCGATTTCAATTTGTAGTTTCTTAACATCAGATTTTAGCCGAGAATTCTCAGAGGATAATCCTTGCTGTTTTTCATGCATATCGGTTATTTGAAGCTGGTACATTTTGTTTTGATCACTGAGTTCTCTGAATTGATTACATATGAATGTCTTTAACGATTTGATGTGAGATTGGAATGCCTCGTTGATTACGGTAACCACATTTTTCACCTCTTCCGGTAAGCTTTCGACGTCGAATGGAAACACGGTTTGAATGTCGTCAACGGACAATGGTCCTTCAGTATTTTGAGATGCAGTTGTTTGGTTCCATTGTACAGTCAGATCGTTCGCAGTAAGTTTGGGCGATTCTTTACATTTAAGACAGATCCAATTTGTGAGGCGATCTCTTCGGGGTTTTCGAAGCAGATTTTCACAACTGTAATGGAAAGTGTTCTTACATTTACTGCACTGGATTTTGTCATCAGAAATCATAATCGTTGTACCACACGAATCATTCGCCATAACGAACGCTCTTGTTTATGATGGTTGATCAGAGCTCTTATGTTAATATTAAGTAATTCATTAAAATTTCACCTCACTATGTGTATGTTATCATTCTGAATCTCACACTAGTAATTTTTCAAATAATATCGAAAAAAAATAAACAAATAAACACAAAAAAAAAGAAATAAATAAGTTGGTAAATTGGAGCTCTGGAGAAACACCCACACCACCGGCTGTTGCCACCCATTTTATCATAACTTGTGTAAACTGCTTTTAGGGCTCATTTCCACGGTAGCTGACATAAGTTTTGATAATTTCATATTGTCTTCTGATTTTCTTTCACTCACCATGTATTAACCCTTCGTCGGGAACTGATCTAATAATTCCTTCACATTTTCTCTTTTCTGATTGCAACTGCCACTAGCGCAATTGAGTATCTATCTCTTAATCTGGGCAGGTTTCAGTGTGAGAGTGCTCTCGTCACACAGCAGAAAGTCTCAACAATACAATTATTTAATCAGTACACTCTTTCAACTGGAAAAAATTTATGGCAGATGACACCATTATACATAATTATTACGCAGTAACAAACTTCACATTAGTCACAACAGTTACATGCACATTCCAGCATGCATCAATTCATTAGAGATTCAGTAGAGGAATGTGGACGAGGTACATGTATGGTTAAGTAATAGTGGAAGTGCATAACAGTCTGTTTGACCTTACTGAACGTGGGCAGTTATCAAAGTGCTCTGTCAGTCTCATCGCACCAGATTCCACATCTTAAACGGTAAGTATTTTAACCAGCCAGTGTCGTCTCAATGTATGTGCCCACCCGAGCATGACAGAGGGATCTCTGGAAAATAAGTTTAATTTTCAAGAATTAGCCAGGTCAGGCTAGAGAAAAATTATTGGGCCCACGATGTTCTTCAGACAGTTCTTGAGAACAGCATAGTGCATGGGTTGGGTCTGTGAGACCCTTGCACATGTATTTCATTTAAAGACAGGCAGCAGGCCCGGTCTGTGAATATTGTTCATATTATATATGCCTGTATATATTATTTTTGAAAGCCAGGGTTCCCCCCCCCCTTCCGATGGGCCTGCCGACAGGAACAATTTGCTAGAGGTCTCGCTAATTTCCTTCTGTCGTATACATTTTATCTCACAGGCATAGGGCAAGCAGCCATTTTTGTGAAATTCATTCATATATTTGTCGCTTTGCTCAAATGTCTGCTACTATAAAGTGCTTACGCCACAGTAGTGAGCGAGTTTACATAGAGATGAAAAAACCCTTACCAGGCCTATATATTCCCGATCTAGTATGATATAAAATTACCTTGAAATTGTATGTTACAATATCAATTTATCAACAATTCAAAGGCATTTGTAAGATTACTTGCACTTACTCATTGTCCTCTGACAAAATAGACTCCTCGAGTTCAGATCCACCTATCACTGAATCTTTGGATATATCTAAATCTGAAGAAATAAATGAAACCGTAAACAATTTTTGAAATTCACATTAACAAACAGCACCTATTATTGCAAGTTTTTTTTTTTCTTTTTACACAAGAAAATGAGCACAGGGAGGTATATTATAAATTATGAGTCAAGTAGTTTTGAATGTTAAGAAAAATATTTCATGGAAAAGATAACGAAATTTTCTAACAAATTTTAAAACTTTAAAGCACATTCTACCAGTCACAAAACATTGTCATATAAGCATGACAACTTTTTAAATAAAATTTATCATGGCATGTTTTGCAATGTAAAGTTTGAATTACTCAATATGCGACCATAATTATAATTATATTATGTGAAACTTCGTATGACAGGTAATAATGTTATTCAATTTCTTTCTACACTCTAAATTTTTTTAAAAAGATATAATTTAACACACACTTGGATCAGCTTCTTGCAGTCCCAGGTCCTGAAATATCACGGGTGTTGTGCTATCCAGACACCCCATGACGCGATCCATCTCTTCAAATTGTTTGAAATGGCGTCAGCACCGCTTCTACGGAGATTGTCCCGCGTATTTCTGTATTGCCTTTTCACGCATTTTATTTTGTTGCAAACTTGAAGAGCGGATTTTGTGATACCTTCCGTGGACAACTCTTCAGCAATTCAACGATACAGCTCACTATCTCGAACTGTACCGTCAAATTTTCCTTCCACAGAGTACACTTCATAAATTGATAACAACTCTTTGACCTCACCATCCTTCCATCTGTCAAAAAAAAAGAAAGATGGAAGGATCTTCAAATGTAAAGATGGCCGACGGAAGCAGCTGACGGTTGTTTATGCTGCGCAAAGGATTATGGGAGAGAAGGTCGGTGTCGACCTCCAATCCACCCCAAGAAAGATGGGCTTTTTTTGTGATGAGCTTCTCTCCCACCTTTTTTTCCTTATGAGGGGGAAAAAGTTGCCATGCCGGTAATTACCACCAAAGTGACCCCCAACCTTGCACATGTAAACGGGGCTTTAGTGGCCCTGTAATTATACAATTGCCTACACGGGTGGCTTGTCATAAAAGATTGAAGGTGCACACCCCTGTGGGGAATTATAAGGCATATGAAGTTTACCTCAAAAAGCCGAAATGTTGATTTGTAATGTCTTATAAATTAATATTTAATTTAGATTAGATATTTTTAATAATTAAATTATAATTATATTTAGATTTTATTTAATAATACCATAAAGCGAAACATGATTTAGATACAAGGAGCTTATATTCAAAAGGGAACATTCCTACTTTCGCTAAATTTACAGTAGAAGTAAAAACGTATTTCTGTTGGAATACATTTGCTTTACAAAAGTGGAAAATAGCCCAATAGGTAACATAAGAGGGAGTGAAATAAACATTTAAAGTATCATGTTTCTTGATCAACATTCAAGAGAGATCCACATTTGAATATTGAAAAAACGTAAATGAAAAACGTTTATGTCAACGTAAATAATTTGTGGAAATGCTAATGTAAAATGTCCACATTTGAATTTCAAAAACTAGTGGAAATGTTACCTTTTGATTAAAATTTGAGCTGGTCAAGACTGAAAAATTAGAATTTTTGACATCACTTGTTGATTTCAGAAGGTTTTAACTAGCCCAGGAAGGTACCATCACTGCCCTCTCATCATTAGCATAAGAAACTTGATCATTCTACAGTGGAACCTCCCATATCGGACACCTCCACTGATGGACACAATTTTAAATTACATTGACAGGACTCAATGTATCTTACTATCCATTAACACACTTCTGATTAGAGGATTTCCAGTTCCATGGGTGTCCATTATCGGGGAGATGAAAAAAATTGAAGTGTAGATATGTTTCCTTTTGATAGAAATGACTAACTTTGCATTGTAATTTCTACCAAAAATATTCCAGTTTGAATAATTCCAGTCGCATAAATCTGACAGAGCTTATCCCAAATATTCATAAACTGCTAAAAAGTGTATTTCGGGAAAAAAATGGAAACGTTCCCTTTTGAAAATAAGCTCCTCATTTGAAGGTGAAATATTTAGAAACAAGTTCTCTGTAAATCTTTCTGGCTCTTGAGGAGTAGCATCCTGGTCCAGAGTGTATGTAAGGGTGTAGTAAAGGAGAATGAAACGAAAATTCCATGTGGTTTATTATGTCTTCTCTGCACTTACAAAAATCATGCGATTTTACTTTTTTTTTTATCTTGCCAAGTTTTTGGCGTAATTTTGAAGTTTTATCACTAATCTTTTTAAGTACAGTTTTATGTAATTAATCAATTGGCTTATTAATGATAATTGCCACGCTTTGTTAAACTCTCAATTAAATTAGAAACTGCTCCTGTATCTTATATTTTTGAAAGGAAAAATATAGGAAAAATCAAACCATAAAACATTAGTTACAATGATGACAAAGACTGTTCTCAACCATTTTATATATATACTAGCTATAACACCCAGCGCTGCCCAGGTTTTCTTCAATGAGGCTTTTTGGATCACGTGATATCTCCCTCTTTGCTTGAGGAACATAAAAACTGTGTCTAACTTAACCAATATGGCGACTTCCTGCACGAGTTACGAAATAAACAAATCTAGATTTAAAGTAACGTAGAAATGAATATATTTTTTTTACTTTTTTAAGGGGTGCTAAGTATTTCGATCCCCCCTTGAACTTCAAGTTATCCATCTGCCTGTTTCAGCTTCCAAAAATGTTTAATTAAAGCTGTGGAATTTCTTCAATGTACTTTATGGGCCCATAATTACTTTCAAAACATCCTAATCTATATGAATTTATGCAGTTGAATATCAAAAGACAATACAGAGACATTATTTTTCATTCTTGAGAAGATATAAAAAGTTGAAATGAATGTTATTGTGTGCATTGTTAAGGCATAAATTATTATACATATACTAACAGGATTAGAGAAGGGACAAACCATTGTACAGGCATATACACGTCTGAAACACATTGCTAGGGAACCACGGTAACCATTCAGGAAGTGATTGTTGAGGCTCAAAAACCATTGTTGCCCGACAGTTTTTTGCCCATTTGGGGCACTTGCCCTACTCTGACGAAATTTTAAAGTAGCCTATCGTTCAAGTTGGGTCCCATTTGATATATATGCAAAATTTGGCTAAATAAAACTGTGGATTTGTATAGAGAACATACAAACACACAGAAAATCAATTTTATACATAGATATAACATATATATGAATTGGGTTTTTTTTACTACTTGCTAGCGAATTTAGCAATGATCAAGGATGAATGGCTAGGTATTCCATTTTTGTTACAATAGTAAAAAGTCAGCTATGTGACGACTCGAAAATCATAAAAACCTTTATCTCCTCCCATGGAATTGGTGCACGCTAGGAAATGTTGCACAAAAACCAAAAAAATGTCCTTAAAATATTTATTTTTGTTTGGGTGTCATGTTACATGTCAAGTCTGTGATGTCTTTAGATTCAAAAATAGTGGTTTGAATCTGCTCTCTGTGGACACACTTCTAAATGGGAGATCAGCTCATATTCATGGCTTGAAATAGTAAAACCAACTTCAACTGATCAACCATTGTACCACCTGCAGGGATTAAAAACCCAGATTCTGTGAAGAGACACTGCAGATATAAACGAGACTAGTGTGTAGGGGAGGTTCTCACCAAGTACAGGGAAAAAAGCAATCATCACATGCATCACAGGTATATTAAGTTTTAGTCATGAATAACTGGAAAGGCTAAACAAAAGACAAGGGAAAAAGTAAAAGCTCTGCTTCATAGTCAAGGCATTGGTGGGGTTCGAACCCACAATCTCCCTATAGGGTGATATAACCAACTCAGCTACGATACCAACAATTTATGAAACAGAACAGAAATCTGATGAGAGCAAGAAAACAAGTACAAGGTCAGAAAAAAGAACTACAAAATTTCATAAAATGAAATTAAAAAGAAAAAAAATGAAATGGAAGTATAGGTGCCAAGACTTTAAATTGCATAAAGGTTGCAATCCAACAAAACAATATACAGGGAGAAAAGTTTTTTTTGCACTCAACTGTTTTTCGCATCCTTCTTTTCCTACCGCTGTAAATAATCCAACCAAAATATAATCTGAAATAATCAAATGTGCATTTCAGCCCCATACATGCTTCATATCAATTGAATGGAAGACACATTTGTACTAATCATTTAAAAAATCATGAACATGGGAAATGAAATTACTAGAAAAATAAATTCCGCTGGGTTTAAAATTTTTTCATGTACAGACTTTTGGCAAGAGATTTGGATCTCTTTTTGGCATATTGGCGATAAAATTGGTTGACTTGTTCACACATTTTAGAAAAAATAAACAAGAGAAAAACAGTATAGTAAATAACAGAGGGATTACAATAGATTTCTGTTTCACCTTCAACTGTATATAGCAGAAAGATATACATTATATGTGGGGGGGGGGGGAAATCAGACAGGAATATAGAAAGAACAACTTTGATTTATGGGGTTACAATGAACCTTCATAACGATGAGGACAGCAGAAAGAAAGCAGAGAACTGGATTAAATTTCTTTCACTGGCGTTTGGACAAAATATTACTTTTGCGATCATAGAGGAGCCAAAAACAATGAAATAAGTATCATGCCGAAATGAGACAGACCAGAATGTACAGCAGCAGCACCCGCACGAAAGAGAAATGACAAAATTCAACAATGCAGAGAATATTTCATCGAATCATTAACACACCAACATGCAAATAAAAAGTAAAAAAAGAAAATTGTAAAATTGCCATAGCTATAACAATTGCAGAGAATTTTTTTCTTGCAATACAATGCTTCATGCAATATATGAGGTAAGGGGCCATTCAAGTAATACGTCATCATTGATTTGGGGGGGGGGGTTTCCCGATTTGCTGACTTTTGATGACGAGGGGGAGTTTGGACAATGCTTACCTCATCAACCACCCTTTATGAAAATATGAGTTAGGATTCAGAGGGGCAGAGCTGATGACGAAATTTTGCTGACGGGGGGGGGGGGGGGGTCAAAAAAGGCTAAAAATTTGCTTACGTAACACTTGAACAGCCCCTAACTGGTTACACTATTTTGTAGATGTAAATCATATGTGATTCGAGTGAAAAGCTCTACCGAGTGAATCCTCACAAAGGGTGGATACGTTTTCACTTTTATTTCATTATGATGGCTCGCGCTGTAGTGCAGGGACGACGGGCTCACACCCCTCACGGATCTGAAATTCCATACAGCAAATGCATCATGATCCAGCAATCCTCTGGTGATATCAGGACATTTACTATTGGCGCTGGATGCAAGTGAACCTATGTATATTCAAATACAATACTTTATTAGTCAGAAATGAGGAATACAGAAAAAAGGGGAGAAAAAAAAATTACCAAGGAGCCAAATAGCCCTTACTGGCAATCACAATTTAAAATTTGATATGAAACTTATAAACATAAAAATAGATAAAAAATAAGTGACAGAACATGAGTGAACGGAAAGTAAAAAGAAAAAACCAAATATAACATGATAGGTCATGGTGGCCGCAGGCATGTGGTGATATTTCGATTATAGAGAAAAAAAAATAAGGGGGGAAAAGTTAATTTACATTGTAAAGTAAATCCAAATGTAGTAAGGGAAAAGAAAAGTTATAGGTGGGAAATTCATCCAAAAAAAAAAATCTTCAATATTATTTATTGAAAACAGGTAGCATTTAAATTTTTTTTTTAAAACTAATAATGAAGTATTATTGTTAAGGAGTTGATTAGGCAAAGAGTTATAGAATTTAGGGATAAGATGAAAAATGTTTCTTACCAATCGTTTTTAAAGGTTCTAGGGAGTAAATAGGTGGAGTTGATTCTTGCAGAAGAACGAAAGGTGTTCAAAGGGTAACGAATGTTGTTTTTTATATAAAATAACTATTGATTTAAAGAAAGAGATGTCGAAGTGGTAATATATTTAGAGAATGGAAAAGTTTTAGTGAGGGAGTACAATAATCATTAATTATCACTAATTATTCTTTTGTGCAAAGTGACAAAAGGATATAAGTTAGTAATGTAGTCACTACCCCAGGCGGATAGACCATATATATATTTATTGTAAACCCAATCTCCCCCACTACACCTTCAAATTGATCCACAATTACATTTCATTTATAAATATATATCTTGTGCCCCCCCCCCCTCAATTTCTTAAATTCCTATTTTTATTCCACTAAGCAGAAGGCCAGGTTGGCAAACAAGATAGTAAAAACCAATCAGAGCAAGCAAGCAGAGAGAAAATAAACGTAACCAAGGCACCACATTTGGCACGATAGTGTTAGTCATGTGTATGATAAGTGAGATAATGTGAGTGTGACATAGTAAATGAGTGCAGGGGGAAAAATACTGTATTAGCCAGCACGCCAGGATACAGTGAAGATTAGAATGCCTGGAAATTTCAATAACAAATTCTGAAAAAAATTCTTAAATATCTTTATTTTAAAAATTCATTGAATTGGCTAAATGTGTATTGTATTGTGATTCTTTTGAACTTTGCTTTTCTCAGCATACTGAGAACAAACTAGAGACCTCAACCTGAAATCCTTCCAGTTTTACAATATGCCATGTAACGCAAGAGAATACAATATATGTTTATCTATGATTAAAATCAGAATAACATCTGCCTATGCAATAGCTTAAGTTTAAATTTTTCAAAGGAAAAGTTTAAATCAACCCCAAGATTATCGAATCGAAAGCCATTCACAATACAAAAACACAAAATTCACCCATATGCCTCTGCCCTCTAAGAACGTGGCAATAAAACTAGTATATTACATAATATTAATTTTAAACTAAATTTCAAAGAAAACAAGCAGTTTGGCAGAAGAGAACTTGACCTCCCAACCCAAAGGGTTCCAGCCAAGTCACGTAATTGGTCAAAATCGATCATGTGACAACTAGTTTAAACCCAAGAAAATATTTAATATCACCAATGTATTAGAATTATTGTGACAGTAAAATACCAAGACAACTAAGTTTTTGGCACATTAGTAAACGAAAGAAAATGTTTTTCCAGGTATGGCGAGTATAAGTCAAAAATTAAATGAGTTACATAGTGAAACACAAAAATATGAGTGTCAACATATAATGCAAAAATATAAAGGGGAAAAAATCACAAACAAAATTAATATCTAAAATTACTGTGTGCAGTCTACACGTTACAATCGATATGGTAAAACCGAAATGCAAACAAGAAAAGTGATATAAAAGTTTGGGGTACTTATCTCTCAATTGACATTGACTGGCAAGTCTGTAGTAGAAAAATACAATCAAGGCTTCTAAGAAATAGAAAAGAAAAAAAAATTAGCACACAGTCAGCTATCAGTTATAGGATCACAAAAATAATCAAGACCCCTCCCAAAGCAGAATGTTCTGCATTATTCTGCAACGAGACCTCGGCTGATTGGAAATATTCTGTGGTAAAGATTCCCATAACAGTGTTTGCTGCACTTTTCTAAAAATTCTTTCAGATTGTTCTGGTAGCAGCTATAATTGTTCTGCAGATTTTGGGATATTTTTTTGGGATAATTTTTTTTACCTGAAAGTAAACATACTGTTATTCTGTCTGAGAAGGGAAGAAACTAATGAACACAATGGTGATACAGACTGTTCCGATTACAGTTGGCTCTTTATATTCAGATTTTGTAATAATAGTTGGGAACCCTAGTAGAATTTTCCAAATCCACCTCCATCGTTTAATTTTTTCAACATTATAAATACAGAATTTGTTTCTTTTATTGTGTACCTTTGTACCAACTCCGCAGATTGGAACCTGGGTCATATGCATGGTTGTTGCAATTTCATATTCAGATTTTTTATTCTGTCTTTCTTAGTTTTTTGTGGAAACACTGTTGAGGTAATTCTTTTGTATCAGAACAAAATATAAGTTGTGCGTGTTAAATAAAAGTTTAAAAAATATCCCTCTTAAAGGTTTTTTTGGTGCTTCTGAACATATTTATGCAAAACTGTTATTTAAATCAGCGGTTCTCAACTGGTGCTCCATGGAGCCCTTGGTGCTCCGTGGCGACTCGAGGAAAATAAAATGAATTAGTAAATTTGATAGATAAGTAAATAAGAGAGGCCTACAAGGTTCTGCCATAAACATTATGTACAAAAAAGGGTTCCTCGAGTCAAATAGGGCTCCGCCATAGAAATTATATACTAAAAAGGACTCCGCAAGTCAAAAATGTTGAGAACCGCTGGTTTAAATGTTTCTAAATGTGAAAAATAAAAACTTTTAAACTGAAATATTGGCAAAGGTTAGCTGCATAACTGCAGTTTCCCCATTATTACAATATCTTGTTGAAAGATCTTTTTTGACTTTGATCAAGCCGTCCTTGTTTTGCTTTGTGCCCAAAAAATAAAATCCAAATATAAAACTAAAATTAAGTACTCAGTGACCCACACAAAATATCACAACAAGATAATCCTAAAAAATACACAAAATATCTCAAATTCACATATTATATATTTTTAAAAATCAAGTGCAAACAGTAGCATATTTACAGGAAGCTCAGTGGGCAATAACACAAGACAGTAAGTATGGAGAAACTTAGCGAATGAGCGACCAAGAAAATGATCAGAATGAGAGGAAGGCAGCAAAATTTTTATAACCCACCATAAATCTGCCTTTGCCCAAAGAGCGAGAAACCAGGTCAGTGAGTGAACAAAGTGTGCAAGGACATGGGTGAACAAAAGAGAGCATGTGCGAGCACCTGAACAGTCAATAGGATGACCTAGAGAGCAATGAACCTGATCAATAAGTAACCAAAAAGACTGCGATAACCAAAAGGGTGACCTAAAGCATGGGAATCCCCCCAAAAAGTGACCTAGACCAGTATTTCTCGACCACCAGGGAGACATTAGTCGAACCAAGCCACGAGAGTGATACAGTTTCATTTTTCCTCATTTTTTTTTCATTAGTCGTATGTGACCAACAGGTGCACCCGCACAGGGCCCACAATGGGCCTAAATACAAATTCTTGCACAGGAATGGCTAGTTACATCACTGGTGACCGGGCCTTTCACTCGCAAAAAAGGAATCAACAGAACCTTGGGCTTCCCAAGGTAAAGAACCACTGCCCTCTAGACAGTGTGAAAGCACAGTGCTGTCTTAAGAGCATTATGGGCCCCGGGCCAAATGCTTTTTCTGAGGAGGCTCTACGTACCAAGTTCTTGAAAATTTCAACCGGTTCTCATTTTTGTGAGGCCCTTTTTCACATGAGGCCCCCCCCCCCCCCCGGCCATGCATGCGTTAAGACGGCATTGTGCAAGCATGGAGGAACGACTTAAATTCAAGGGCATTTTTACGGGGTATTCTAAGCGAGATATTGCCCGGGGCATCGAATTTGAAGAATGAGTGGTCAAGAAAATTAGAAAAGGGCGAAAAAACCCTAAATCCTTCTCTAGGTACGAACCCATTCCAGAGACATCATGTGTTTATCGAAATAACTATTATTGTTTACAATTATCAAAACACGTGCAGAGGAAAGAAAACTATTCTATAAATTTGTAAAATAGACAATAAATACTCACTTATCTTACCCAAGGCAACCGAAATAAGCATCAGTGCCTGTAAACTTACCTGCCTAGTGCCTACACACACATCAGTGAAAATTAAGCAGATATCCCAGAATCCTTCACGTGAAAGGTTCCGTCATGAAGGATTGTGGGAAAGTACGCGAGGGATTATGGGCTTTGTTTACTATTTTTGAAAAGAGAAGAAAACGCGTCAATCCATTGGGTTTGTTAGACATTTCTAGTGAATAAATATTATTAAATAATCAATCTCTGTGATTTTTACAATTCACATTGAAGTTTATGAATGAAATGTTCAATGCGAAATTTTTATGTGTATGTTATAGTTATTGTCTCTCTTTTCTTTTATCGGAAGGAGATGTGCTTATTTAGGTAGGATACTTTTAATGGCTTGAAAAATGTTAAATTTTACTTTGAATCTGAGGGGGGGGGGGGTGTGACGGAAAGGTACTTGTTTTCATGATACTAACTCTTAAAAATAATAATATGCGTTGGGTCACTATGCCTCTAAAGCAGTGGTTCTCAACCGGTGCTCCGTGTATTCCTAAGAGCTCCGCGGCCGCTCGAGGGAGATTAATTGAATGAGTAAATATGACGGAGAAATAAAAAAAGAGGCCTACATGGGGCTCCAAGATAAACATTATATACTGAAAATGACTCCACGATCGCTGTTTCAAAAAATTGGTGTTTGTCCTTAAAATGTTTGATTCCTAAATTGTAGTCTGAGACAGGGTTGGCAAGGTTTTGGACGGTATGGTAAAAACCACGGTATTTACCTTGGTTTTTACCGTACTGTCCAAAACCCTCCTGTCCTAAACTGTCCAAAACCTCCTATTTATAACTGCAAGTGAAAAACTTTACAATTTGATAAAGAGGTAACTTCTATAATAAATTAAACTTTATATTATATAAATTATATTATATTATTAATTACATTAAATATAATAAAATTTTTAAATTCAAAACAGTATATGCAAAGGGTTGGAAACGAAGAGGAAACATGAAGAGTGTAAATTATTTTTCATTTTATTAATTTTTTGTCACTTTCTGAATGTTTTTTTTTATTTGAAAACAATACAGGGTGTTTCAAAAAGTTAGACCAAATATTAGAGAGGTAGTAGAATACCCATTTCAGTACAAGAATATTAATTAAGAGCCATGATTTTTTGCTGTGAGGTCAGAAATTAAACTGACAAGAGGTGTGCAACAAGCACCCATTTTCAGGGCTCCCACTCGTCCTACTTTTCAGAAAAATGTCCTACTTGTTCGGGTTTGTTCTACTTTTACCACAAATTCTATCAACAAAATTTATGTAATTGATTTTAATTGAGCAGGGAATCCTTGATATATTGCCAAATATTACAAATGTTAGAGATTACAATTAATGATTCTGCCAAAGCAGAAATTGTATCGCTTTAAAGGTTATTTGGGGACGAGGTGTATGTGGACCATTTGATTTATTAGTTTTTCATTTGCTTAGTTTGAGGGTTCAATAATTATAGTAGTCATTAAAAACTTCTGCTGGTTGAAAATAAAATAATTTTGTATTTATTACTCTTCATGGTCTTGGACAGTAACTAGCATTCATCATTCAAAATTATGGTGCAAATAGGTGAAACAACAGTTTGCATTACAAAGCCGTTGGATACATAGGCCTATTCTAAGTTTGGTAGTTCTGATGCTACCCAATAGCATTCAGTTGTCTTCTGTATTTTTAAGGCATGAATAGGCATAAACAATATTTACCAGAGTTGGCAAGATTTTGGATAGTACGGTAAAATATAAAATCGTACTGTCCAAAACTGTCCTAATCTGTCCAAAACCTTATATTTATAACTAAGTGAAAAACTTTGCAATTTGATGAAGAGGTAACTTCTATAATCAAATAATAAACTTTATATTATACAAATTATATTATAATATTAAAATTACATTAAATATAAAATTTTGAAATTCAAAACAGTATGTGCAAAGGGTTATATGACTGATATCAGGTTATCAAGCAATTGAAACTGAACTGTCTTGAGGTTAGATATCAGATTTATGAAAACATAAAAGATACAAGAATGGGATAAAAAGTTGTTGCATGGAAATCAGAAAAAAACAATAGATATGACTACAGAATGAAATTAAACTTACGTAATAATCGAGCACTAATAATCAAGCGCAGCTGCACCTTTTAACATTCGATATAACACATAACTAATTTAGCTGCCCTATCTGTGCCAAAATGATTTCTAAGATAACAAAATTTGAAAACATTCTTTCAATTCATGCATAACTTGGCAACATGAAAATAAAAAAAACAATGTGTCAAAGTCAGTCTTTTGATAAGCCTTCTTCCAGTGTTTTTCGTATTGAATGATAGAATTGCAATTGTATGAATTGTACAATTCTATTGTATTGATAGTATTGAATGATAGAATTGTAAATATAGCTTGAATTTATTCGGTAAAATATTAGCTCCTAGTCTCATAACCGCAGCAATTTAAATTTAACAAAAATTTTGGTCTTGAAGTCTTTTATCATCATATAGGCGTAATCAGTGTTTGTGAAATTGTGTTTTGTTAGTCATGAGTAGGTGCTACATAGTGGCCTCATTTTCTTCAGATATATTTTCCTTTATTTATAATTAGTTTTTAAAAATTGAGAATGTAAAATAGAAAGATCTATTTAAAATTTAAAAAAAAAGTTTGAAAAGTCAAAACAGAACAATTTGTATCAAATAAACACTACACCATTGATATATATATTCACATCATTATATTGCTATCTAATAAAAAATAATATTTATGTTGAGTTTCACAATAATGCAATGATTATTTAACTGTGACTATGCGTATTTGGTACCTTCAGTATAATATATTTTTTATAGAAAAGTGTTTGGAGAGATTTGGCAGGGTTTTTGACAATCACTGTACTAAATACAGTACCTGCTTCATAATCATACATGAAAAATAAGATGTGCAGTAGAACTAACATTTATGACAAACTAAAAAACTGAAAACAGTGTTTATATTTAAACAGTTATATACGTGATATTAATTTACTATCAGATTTCCAACTTAAAACCATCAATTTGGTGAAAGTTTACTTAGGAAAAAAAACAAATGACACCTTTTTGAAATATTTTTGATTTAGTTTAATTTTCTGCTAGTATTTTTTGTAATATGTTAGTATCATGAAAAAAAACAAAAAATCCAAAAGGTTTCCACATAACATTTTGAAACTTGGAGGTTTCAGACAGTTTTGGACAGTTTATCCCGCGTGTCCTGTCCAAAACCCCAACCCTGGTCTGAGAACATGAAATTCAGGATATATGTGTGTTTACAAACATGGAAATGAGTCATTAAGTCCTCAAAAAGTCTAAGGTTTTCTGGACCATTTTTCTCTGAAAAAAATGTGCATGGCTCTTACAAAATTTGAATTCAGCATAATTTTATTTTAATTTGTCAAGTCCTGATGTTCTTGATTATACATTTTAAAGTACTGTATTCTTTGTATATTGTCCATTCTAATAGTGTTTTTGTAGGATTTAGCATCTTACAGGGCTACCCTTACCAGATGTGGGGCCCGGTGCAAAAATAATAGTGGGACCAGAGGTATCTTAATACATAATTTTGGGCTCCTCTAGCCTCATTTTATATATTTTGTGGGAGAGGGAAATTGGGCATCATTATTACAAAATATACAAAGGTGTTGGAAAATATCCATACAAAAATATATACGGTTGCCGCCCCCCCCCCCCCCCGTATTCGCGGTAGTTTTTTCCTTTATTGGAAATTTTTTATTCTTTTCACAATATTCAGAAATCGTCATCCATGTGTTTTGTTTACAAAATTTGAGTTGGCATGTTTAGGATGGCTTGCTAATTACATTACTGTCATCACTAGAGCCGTGGCAGTTCCAAAGAGAGAAACAGTCACCTCAGGTTGGATTAACCTTTGGCCACAATGTGCGATAAAGGACACAACCATTTCTACAGAGCCAACTGAAGAGACTAAAAGACAGTCATGTTAACGAAACTGGTGGGTGGAGAAGGGTTTAATGATATGGATATAAAAGTTGAACAGCTAATTAATAGAAATTCAGAGGCATTGACTGAAGAGGAATTAATGCAGCTGACTGCTCCTGAAACTGTACCACATGAAGAAAATCAAGAAGAGGACAAGCTCACCTTGAGTAACATAGTGGAAGGGCTTCACACGTTCAAATCAGCAATAGATTGTTTTCATGACATGATACCTCTATGGTACCCTCTTCACATGTAGAAAAATTGGTAGAGGAAGCCTTGTCATCATATTCCAACATACTTGATGATATGAAGAAGAAACAGCGAACATAAATCACAATGTTCTTTCAGAAAACATCGCCAAAAATCGCTGCACCCTCTTTAACATTCCCTTACACCTTTGCGTTACCCTGTTCTTCTCATGCTGTTTAATAAACAAGATATACAAGAAAAAATTATGGTTTCGGTTATTCGCGGATTTCCCGTATTCGTGGTCACTCCTAGAACATAATCCCTGTGAATACGGAGGACTGACTGTACATATAGACACTTTTTGATTATTTGTAAACTAACAAAAACAAAAATTTTGAACTGAAGACAATTTGAAATTTATGAAAGAAATAATTCCCATTTAAAATTAAACAATTCCTTTCATTAGAGAACTAATGAAAACTCAGAATCGATGAATTGAAAATAAGAGACATAATTTAAGCACCCAAATGTTAAAATTCAGAATTTATTACTGACAATAGTTTTCGTAAAAGAAAAAAATCCCTATATGTATTCTTAAAACATTTTTTAAAAGCTTTGCTGAGATCTGAAAAGACAATTTTTTTTTCTGATGATTGTAAGTGGCAGATTTTCCGATTCCATATTTTTCATACATCATCTGTAGAGGTGTTCTGCATATCCTAGCTTTTTCGAAAAAGTTAAACTTTCTCATATATTGTAACAGTGGAGACCTGCGGTCGGAGATGAACCACCCCATCCATAGTAAGTGCTAAAAAGATTAATATTTGTTGAAATTAGAGATATGAGGCAAGAATATTCTCCTGGATGTAAAAATTGGAGAATAGTTATTTTTCATTATTTAAAAATATATAGTTTTGTTTATATAGTTAAACTAGGACACACTGTATGAGATGGAAACTTGTCTTGAACGAAACAGAGAAATAGTCTTTTAGATAATTAATGCTTTTTCAATCATGAGAAACCTCTTTGAGATGGAAACTGTCTAACGTGGAAACAGAAGGCATATTTAGTTCTATTTTCAGATAAATAAACCTGCTGATATAGAAAGAATTTTTGGCTGAGTGAAAGTTTCTGTTTTGTTCTTTGAATGGGTAAAAATTAAGTCATACAAATCCCCCTTTTGTTAGGGAACTCGTTTACTTCTTGGAAAAACTATGTTTACTATTATATCTCAACTGGTTCTGGAAGTAAGGGATTTGATTTGAATGGAAGCAGATTTTTACTACTCAAAATTTAGTGAAAGCCTGTTTAGCATTTCATTTATGATGAAAGTGATAACTTTTAGTTAAAAAAACGCTCATTTCTTAGAAAAATTTTGATAATTTCTATTTTTAAATTAGTTCGGGAGAGGAATAGGGGAGGAAGACTATTATTCTCAGTGTTAGCGTTTTATTCAGTGTAGAGATGGTCAACAGCTGCAAGAAACAAGTCTCGAATTTAAACACAAAGAAACAGCAGGTCAATAGAGGCTAAAGAAAAGCAAAATTTAATTGTTACAGAGATATGTAGAATCTTTCTTTCACAAACGTTATTGCTTGGATCTCATTGTGACTATTTTTAAAAAATTATATAATTTCTTAATTTTTTATTTTAAGTATTAAAAAATTTTCCTTCTGACAAAAGTAATTTTTTATTATTTTGATATTCAGGAAAATGTTTTGTATTAAATTTTAACAATTAGCAAATTATATATAAAATTTCAAATGTATAAGGGATTATAATTCACTGTAGATATTTTTGTGTGCACCTTTATAAAACAAACACTTGTCTAAAATAGAAAATAGTTTGTTTTTTTCATTTTATACAGGTTTCAACTGTATTATGAAATATTTAATTCAGTTTTTATTGCTTGAGACATTTAAAACAAAACAATTTTTGGCATAATCACCTCATGACAAATTTGTTAGATAATATTCTCGAAATCATAGTGAGAGGTTTCAAAAGTTATTATTATGAAGATTTTGGAAATCTTGAAAGTAAAAAATAAAACCAAAGTTTATTTACAAAGGAAGCTATTCCTAAAATCATTATCATTGTAAGAGGATACAAAACTTTTCTTCTTCAATGAGCATACATTAAAATTCTGTATCGCTCATATTTCTTTGTAAAGTTGTTCAATTGAGCCATGTTGGTTTTGCTTACTTACATTCTTTTACATACACCTTCAAAAATGATTTTCACTTCATTAGTCAAGAGTGAAGTTAATAGAAGCTTTTTGAGTTTTTGTCGAGTTTAAAAAAATTGCTTCCACAACTATACTGTCAGTTTGACAGATTTTAATACATTTCACAATTAGAGACAGCAAATCATGAATGTTTTAGAGATGCTGCAAAAATGTATCTTAATCTAGAATGTAAAAATTGATTACTATTGTGAGTTAGTGCCCATTATGAACAGTTCTGTCTCCTTTGAGAATGGTGATGTTCGACTTAAATGTTTTATATAGTCGCAGAAAAATCGAAGATAAAGTTTTTTTACTAATCTAATCAGGTTACTATTAATTGGTTTTTTAAATTTATTCCTAAACATATTTTTTAGATATAATTCAAAAAATGTTAAGATGGAAATATTTATTCTTGTAGCCCTTTCAGAGAGAATATTCTTGTATATTTTTTAAAACATTTATTCCAGAGAATTTAAAATTTACAGTTGCACCCCAATTTAACAAATAGGAAGAAATCAATAATTTTATTCGTTAAATCAGAATCAAATTGATCAAAAGCATACACACACACACACACTCAAAATGACAAATTTTAAAGGCTACTTACTTGAAAGGGTTACATTTACAACTTATTTCTAGCAACAATTTAAAAAAATAATAAAGTCAGGATGTATGGGAAAACTGCTTGATACTTCCAACATTTTTATCAATTTGTCGAAATTGTCATTTCTTTGCTAATCGAAAAATGTTTTCTCTTCAGATGTGGCCCACCATTCTTTACTTGTCAAGACAGCACAAACTTGAAAAAAGTAACATTATTTCTTTACTGAAATGTAAATATGCAGACACCACCATGTTTTATGGTATTGGTGTATACCAATAGGCCATTGAAACCTTCCCACATATATTCTGAATGGCTTTATTGTAGGAACAGATTCCTATCTTTTTTGTTTGTCTGTAAAGAAGGGCTGAAGATCAATTCCTGGAAAGTCTAATCGGATTGTAGTTTTGCGTGACAAGAAATAAAAATTTTAAATAGTTCAAAAAATATGTTATAACAAGGTTTTTTATCCATTAAATAGGGGTTTAACCTTTACCTTCGTTGGGCTCATGGTCCCAGTCGGTGGGCTATTTCTACAGCAGCTAGCTATTCAAATCAGCGGTGAGAGATCTCATTCTTTCTCTTGCCACTTACTTGCTTTACTGGTTGTTCTTCAACTCCACCTGGAGAGTTACGATCTCTGAGTTATCGGGTAGCTCTCTTTACTTCAACTTTCATCAAATTCCATTTAAAACCAGGTACATACTGAACAGATAGGGATCTTCAACTCAAGGCCCGCAGGCTGCATTTGGCCCCTCCGAGCTTCTTGCTGTGTAGCTACTGACCAGTTTGAGAAAATAACTACCTATAAAGAAACTACCAAAAAAATCGTTAAAGAGCACTGGCTACTGAAATCGGTGCTGCTGCATTTAGAACTATGAGATACTTTCCAGCTTCAGTAGTAATGCTGTGCTTTTGATAAATTAAAAGGGCCCTCATAATGAATTCAGAGGACCCGGAGCCAAAACACTTTGAGACCTATAATTTTAAACACAGTAACTCGAGAGGCAAAATTGAACATCAAAAAGGTATACATATTTACAGAATTTATGAAAATGTTGAAAATAACCTCGATGAAAGAAATCATTGGTTGAAAACATGAACTTCATGTTTTTTAACCAATCCGTGTCAAGTTGCAGGTTGGATTACTATGTCAGTCCAGTGTTTAAGGCTCAAGGAAATAAAGGAGCTGTCGATGCGGAGCAGACACCCGAGCTAAACATTGTGATGAACTGATCTCCATGGATTGGAAGTACGAACTAGTAGACTTGCACAGTGATAATTAGTCAAAATTTATAAATTCCAAGTTAAATGATTGAATTGTGTTAAATGTTTTGAGTTTGTGTGACAACCCGTTCGTCACAATATACTTGAAGTGTTGTTTCCGTTTGCAATAGGTAAATCACTTTGTACCTGCCACATAACATTTTTGGAAATTCACTTAAACACAGTATGTAATAAAATACTGGACAAGTTCTAAAACAGGAAGATTAACTGTACAGTATGAAGAAATGAAAGAAAACTTCTGACTATCATTGTTTATACTTTCCCCTCAGAATCCGAAAAATCATTAGAAAAAAAAATAAAGTGGTACCAAAAACAAATGAATACACGAAGTACCAGCAGGTAGCTGGATAAACATAGAATGAGAATTAATAAAACCATTCTATGCATTTCCTCCACCTGCTAGTGTAGTTACTGTGAAGATCATCTAATGCAACGATGTACAAACTCAAGTAACTGATATTAGAACATGGTCAAATACATAAAAAGGATTCAACAAGAAGAGACTTCGATACCACACAGTGTGTGGAGACTACTCTGACTTTTACTGAGTATGCAACCTGTCTACTGAAAAGATTGCTATAAATCCTTGCTTCCAAGGTACATCATGGTAATTTTATTCAGCGAGATAAACAACGTAGCATGAAACAAAATTCGGAGTGTAACAAATCGTGAAAAAAGCCAGAGAAAAACAAAAAAGATGTAAAAATCGAAGTACACCAGATTATTGAATGTGAAAGTCTGGTCCATTCTCAGCATGCTGGGAAAAGCTAGATTCGATAAGGATAACATAATACATTCAGAAGACTGATATCAATCTATATTAAATACTGAATAAATACAAAAATAAAATTGAAATAAGATAATGTAGTTTTCCCATTGGAGCAAACAGGTTTTGTTTAGGAATTTAATACTAAAAACTGAGCATCTATTTATCGCTCTAACCTATTCATCGCCAACATAATACAAAATACACTGGTGTATTGTGTTTTCTGTCTTTTTTTCTGCATGTTTAGAAATTGAAGAAATATACCGTCGCTTTTGTAACAGAGCATTGGTTTACAGTGCAAATTTTACATTTTTTGCTCTGCTTATTCAAATCCAAAACAGTTGATCAAATAATACAAAAGTATTTTGCAGTCTACTGATTTTTCCATTTAGCTCATCTAATCTATGAGAATGAATGTTTAGTATCCAACATTTGCAATAAACTAAGATTAATGGTAGCCAAAGCAAACAAAGTTCGAGCATCTCCAACATATACAGACAATTCTTCAAAACATTGTTACAATTCCCCAATACATAATAGGATATACAACTTTGTACATAAATTATGTTTAAAAATTGAAAGGGTGAGATCAAATGAAACCTTGCTATGTAACATGAAGGGCTTAGTGGATTGCTGGTGGGAAACCCATGGTGGGTCATCATGCACCTCAAACAGTTAAAATAAGCTCTTATAATAAATATGTGCAATGTTTTTACATAAAAAATGTCTGGACACACACGTGTTTATACATAATGTAAGTGCAATGTTTACCTTCATGCCGATAGTAGGCCATGGACTGCCACGTGGTTAATAAATAGAGCCCAGATTATATGCACTAAAAAGCGGTAAAATATGATCTAAAAATATGAACTTAATAATGCAAAAATAAGCACTTAAAATGCCAAATATGCACTGAAAATCCCAAAATATGCATTAAACGCCCCAGAATATGCACTAGAAATCTTGAAAAAAGTCCTTTGAAAAAATCTTGAAAATTCCGAAATATGTGCAAAAAATAAGAAAATATGCATTAATAAAAATCACCATCCACAAAAAAAATGTGTTTTTAAAATGAATCTCTTCTTTTTTTCGTGCATATGTATTTCATTTACAAAAAAATATCCCTTCATATATATATATGTATATACCGCATATGCAAATAACTTCTACATATTTTTTATTCAGGCATTTTTTACTTTTCAGCTTTAGTTGCTCAACAAAAATACCAGTTACAAAATAATTTTGACACAATTTCTAAAAAAATGTAACACTTTGACATAGCCTTACAATAAAACAGTTAATATTCGTAAAATACTTTATAAATATGTATTAATTCACTAAATTTCACCTGCGAGAAAAAAAGTATGTTATGAAAATATTATGAATAATATTTATTTGAAATATTATAGTAAGCTTAAATAAACCGTCAAAAATATGCACTTATACTGAAAATTCTTTGATTTTATGCATTTATATGCATTAATGCTAAAAAAGGCCAAAATATGCACATGCACGTATGCATTTGCATATAATCCGGGCTCTATTCATGAAAATATTCAACTTGTCAGAGGCCTAATCTTACTACTTCACCAAACACCAACTCTGGCCATATTGCTATATTGCAATTTACTACCATTAGTGAGATGGGTTGGAAGTGAAGGCGCTGTCGATCGGTGGTCGCCTCAAGTTCAAGGCGACCACCGATCGACATAGCCTAATCTTACTGACCCTGGCTAGGTAGTCAATGTTTACATTTGTATTGTTGACCGATTCCGATTGTCATGATCATGCAATATTGTTTTATTACATAAACACACACAAATTAGACTTTTTGGGTGTCAAAAATATTATGTTAATTTCATTGCCGTCGAGTCTCTAAGCTGATTGGCTCCTGTGGTCACATATGACAGGGAATTTCCCTTTATACACCGGCAGTGTGCTGTGTACAATCACATTTCATTTCCCTTTGTGTTCTCTTAGGCCCTCCTCACACGGGTAAACTAAAATCGAACCCGAGTTGCCTCAACTTGAGAGTTCAGTTGACTAGAACGAGTTGAGTTGCCCGTTCTCCCTCACACGGCGCTACTGAAAAAAAATATTCAAAGCCCGGAAAATTGAGTAAAAACAGCACAGTCTATAGTTCTCCTTCTTATTTTCCGGTACTATCTTGTTAACCGGGATAGGAAAAATCGAAATTTATTTATTTATATTTAAATAAAAATCGTTACAAAGAAATAAGTGAAATAGTTTCTAAAAGTGAAATTACTACAGAATTTCAGCTCACATGTAAATACGCAATTTCTTTATTCAAAATGATATCATTTTGAAATGAAAATAAAATGGAAAAATTATATAATTTTTTAGTATAAATTCATTTGCTTAGAATGATTTAAAAAAAAAAAATTTGCAATAAAATGTCTGTTTTCCCTCAATAAGCAGGCCTCTTGGTACGTACATGTTGGATTGATTATTATATAAGTTATTGTTTATTAGTTAAAGTATTGTCACGTAGGATTTTGAGTAGTTTCATTAGATGAAACGGCAAAAGCTACGGTTCCGAGAAGCAAAAAATAAACTGTAGGCAAAACTACACACAAACAACATGAATTGTTTATGTTTAAGGGAATGCTTTTTTCCCGAATACTCCCACACACAGATGTGCGTGTACGTGACCTAAATTACAGACATTCCAAGCAAGGGGGAAAATCAGGGACCATTCCTATACGACACATGCTTGTTTTGGTACATGTTGTGAAAGTAGACGGTATTTTGAAAATTTCTGGAGGTGCTCATCCCTAGGGCCGTCTTTTAAGAGCATCTTGGGTCCCCGAGCCATGTATTTTTTTTTCCGAAGCCCTACTTGGCAAATTCACTTGGTTACTCCTGAAATTTTTTACCAGATCTAATTTTCGTGATGCCCCATCTTCTTTTGAAATTCCCCCGGGTGGGCCCATGTGTTTACCACAGACCCGTCATCTGGGGAGGGGATAAGGGGGCTACTGATTCCCTCCCCCGGCTTTCCAAAAAGTAATAGAAATGGTGTATATATATACATACAGTGAGTATATGTTCTTTGCCCCCCATCCCGGAAAAAGTTGAAATGACAGGCCTGGTTTACTATTTCATTCAGTGGCGTCATAGCCGGAGGTGCTCAAGCACCCACGGTAATTTGTGGCATGGATCCGAGCACCCCTCAGAATTGATTCAGAAATTAAAATTTCTAATATAAAACTAAAGACGAGCACCCACAGTTTCTAAACAATTCCGACGCCCCTGATTTTATTATAATTTCAAAAGAGTATCAATTTAAGAAATCGTATTTACCTGGGAGCTGAAATTTGTCAAAATTTCATATCCTTTCAACTGATAATTTATTACATATAATATATATACTCTGGATTGCTTTTCAATTTACTCGAATGATGAAAATATGAAGGAATGCTAGAGGCGGTTTCTTCAACAAAAGTTGGCGGCGATTAGCATGCCAGTCGCCAAGTGATTGAGTCGCGTTTGATATTTCATCGCCAAGATGCCAATTTCCTCGTGTGAGGGCGTCTATTGAAATATGCGTGCTGGTTTTTTGGAAACGGTTTCTCTTATCAGTTGCCAGACTTTAGTTTCCCCGTGTGAGGAGGGCCTTAGGCCTCCCCTCACACGGGGAAACTAAAATCGAGCTCGAGTTGCTTCAACTTGAGAGTTGAGTTGACTAG
Organism: Pholcus phalangioides; assembly: GCF_987345545.1. NCBI lineage: Eukaryota > Metazoa > Arthropoda > Arachnida > Araneae > Pholcidae > Pholcus > Pholcus phalangioides. Next base: position 21,436,245 of record NW_028301610.1, on the reverse strand, counting down.
AACGAGTCGAGTTGCCCGTTCTCCCTCACACGGTGCTACTAAAAAAATATTCAAAGCCCGGGAAACTGAGTAAAAACAGCACAGTCTATTAGTTTTCCTTCTTATCTTCCGGTACTATCTTGTTTACCGGGTTAGGAAAAATCGAAGCAAATAAATAAGAAAAATAATTTCTATTATATGTGAAATTGCTACAGAATTTCAGCTCACGGGTAAATACAAAATTTCATTATTTAAATTGATATCATTTTGAAATGACAATAAAATGGTAAAAATTAGATAATTTTTTAGTATAATTTCATTTCATTTGGAAAAAAAATCGTCTGTTTTTCCCTCTATAAATGTGCCTTTTAGTACCTATATATGTTGGATTTAATATATTTTTATTGTTTATTAATTAAAATATTGTCACGAAGAATTTTAAGTAGTTTCATGAGATGAAACGACGAAAGCTGGTTCCCAGAGGCAAAAAATAAACTATAGGCAAAACTAGAGACAAACAACACGTTAATTGTTGTTTATGTTTCAGGGAATGATTTTCCCCGAATACTCCCATACACAGATGTGCGTGTACGTGACCTAGATTACAGGCATTCCAAGCAAGGGGGAAAATCAGGGACCATCCCTGTGGAACACGTGCTTGTTTAGGTACATGTAAAAGTAGACAGTATTTTCTGCAGGTTCTTATCCAGGGCCGTCTTAAGAGCAACATGGGGGCTCCCAGCTATTTATTTTATTTTTCTGAGATCCTACTTGGCAAATTCATTTGGTTATTCCTGAAATTTTTTACCAGATATAATTTTTGTGATGCTCCATCTTCTTTTGAAATCGCCCCCGCGGGGGAGTGCCCGGGTGGGCCCATGTGTTTACCACGGACCCGTCATCTAGGGGATCAGGGGGCTATTGCCCCCCGGCTTTCAAAAATACACTATAAATAGTATATATACGTACATACAGTGAGTATATGTTCTTTGCCCTCCCCCCCCCCCCCGAAAAAAGTTGAAATGACAGTCCTGGTTTACCATTTCATTCAGTGGTGTCAGAGCCAGGGGTGCAAGCTCAAGCACCCACGGTAATTTGTTTCATGGATCCGAGCACCCCAGAAGTGATTAATAAATTAAACTTTCCAATATAAAACTAAAGACGAGCACCCACAGTTTCGAAACAATTCTGACCCCCTGATTTCATTATAATTTCAAAATAATATCAGTTTAAATAAAGAAATCGTGTATTTACCTGTGAACTGAAATTCTGAAGAAATTTCATTATATCGTTTCAACTGATAATTTATTATATATATACTCTGGATTGTTTTTCAATATGAGTCCAAACTCGCATGACGAAAATATGAAGGAATGCCAAAGGCAGTTTCTCTAGTTTCTTCAACAAAAGTTGGCGGCGACTAGCATGTCAGTCGCCAAGTGACCGAGTCGCGTTCGATATTTCGTCGCCAAGACGCTAATTTCCTCGTGTGAGGGCGTCTAGAGCGATATACGTACTGGTCTTCGGGAGACGGTTTCTCTTATCAGTTGCCGAACTTTAGTTTCCCCGTGTGAGGAGGGCCTTAGAGTCATGAGTTGATAAATCAGCGAAGTGCTTTGGCATTCCCCGATCCACCGTAACGCTGTGCTTCTCGCCCTGGTGGCCGCCGTCCTATCAATGTTGAGATGGCTGGAAAGTACTGGTTTTCTTGTAAAAGCTCTTATCGATGCCTCCACTACGATGGGATCTTGCAGATGAGAGATAACCTAGAGGTAACTTTATTATCCCAGGACCCCCAAAGCAGAATGTGCCAAAATCTGCGACGTACGGCGCAGAACAATTAGTGCTACTGTAGAACAATTTGGAAGAATTTTAAGAAAAAGTGTGTGCAAAAATGCACTATCATATGTATGGGGATTTTTACCGCAGAACATTTTGTCAGCTGATATCTTGTCGCAGAACAGTAATAAACATTCTGCTTTGGGGCCCAGGACTAACTATGGATTCTCTCAACGCTGCTTGCTGATGTTCCTGTAAGACTTGCATCTAAAGGAGGTGCTCATCTACATGCACTGGTGCTACGCAGGAGTGGTTCCTGAGAGAAACCACTTCCAGAAAAGGGTCTAGTCTAACAGATCGGTTGAGATCATTCCAAATTAATGTGGTATTTTTAACGCTAAAACTCTAAAAGGATTGTTGCATTATGTTATCAGAAAAATTTGAATTGTTTTAGTTGTAATTTAAAATTTAGCTCTCAATAAATCTAAGTGCGAAATTGTTGTCATTCTTTATTGCCATCCGCTGATGATTCATTATTGGGAAATGAAAAATGATCTGGGAATGCGACTGCATTAAATGTTGCAGCTAACTTGACGTCTGATTAAGTTGACATGTTTATTGACTCTCTTGGTGTGTCAAGTTATCAATGATCCATTGTAATTTTTAAACCAATTGGTCATATTTATAATTAGAAACTTCACCAATATACCATCGTATGAAATATAAAAAAATACCCTTTCTCCTTTATGGAATCCAGACTCGCTAAAGAATCCTCGCTATCTGGTCTTTAAGGATGATCCCTGTCTACCTTCCCTTTCATATCTACCTGGTCGTTCTTTGCTCATCCCATTTCCAGAATTGCAAGCCTGATCAAATGGATCCTTAACAAAAAACGACACCATATATATCTGTAATAAATCAGCGATAAACATCCAGAGCGAGACGAGATTCACTTGCATGCAAAAGAGCTTGGTATCGTATTGTAAAATTCAAGAACCACTGTATGCATCATTTCATGAAGGATGGAGATTGATGTTTTACAGGTATGAATTATCCAGAAATACATACTTTGGTGTATGGGACAAGCAATTTAACCCTTTAACCAGCATTGACGAGATATCTCCCCTCCTTAAAAGCCTCCTGTATTTTGGCATTTACAGTATATTGAGAAGCCTAGATATTTCACAAAATTAAGTTGATTTCCCAATGGAACACTTTTCCCTATACCCCTTAGTTTGAGCCAGCTGAAAATTGGAAGGAAGTTTACTTCATTGAAAAAAAGATATAGCATTTTGAAGGGGTTTTAGTAATTTCTGCTGTGCTCTCCCCCCCCCCTCCCCCCGTTTAAAGGGTTAACAAAATTTCCAAGTTGTTGGGTTTTACTAGGTTATTTCAGTTTACCTTCACCTTAAAAATGAATTAAATTCCATGTTTGTCTTTAAAAAAACGAATCACACATTCAACAGACTGCAACTTCATTCAACCGCCATGACCTTTCAATAATCAATTACATTACTTCACCACACACCAACTCTGGCCATATTGCTATTTTTTTATACACTGAAATTTACTACCATTAACAAGTTCGGTTGGAAATGAAAGCGCCATCTCTCTATGGGTCGTCACCTCAAGCTTATTAGGGAAATATCTATATTCTTCCGCCAGTTCAAACTTGGGACCTGGCTACAACCTTTATGATGGTAGACAAGTATCTTACCACCACGCCACTTAGATGTTTGATTATATCATTGGACTGGCACTATTCTAGTGCAGCAGGGGTGGAAAATGAAAATTCGATTTTCTTTTTTTTTTTTTGTAGCACTTTAAAATTTTGGCAGTAAATAAAATACAGTTTTTATATACATATATGCAATAGCGTACACAGGATTACTTTTTACTTTAAAAAACAGTGTTATCTCAGCTCAGAAGGGGGGGGGGAGGAGGAGATTTCCTCTAGAAATAATTTTTTTTAATTTTTAAATCAAAAATATTTTGAGACACTTCTTGATACTTATATTTTTATCTTCGCTACAACATGAACAAATGAGAGGCTTTTAACATAGACATTTTAACATATGGTATTTCAGATTTCAAAACTAATTTGAAAATCATTGTTTTTAGATTTAGCTTGTAAACTTGGTAATCACTAATTTAAAAAACCACTACAGGAGAGACTTGAAACACTCATTAGAGAGAGAAAAGTAATTTTTATTGTTTTTGCCACGGATGCAAGTCTAAGTTGTGCTTTTTTTTCTCTTCAGTTTCACACATTTTTGAACATTTGATCTTGCTTCTTTTACCCAGAATTTACCCATTTCATATTTAAAATGTGTTTCTTTGAGAGGAGTTTGCTCTTGATTATATTGCCTCAATTTGATTCACCACACTTCGAGATGACTTCTTTTGCTGTGGGTCATTCTTAGATTATTTAATAGAAATTCAAAGAAATTTAATAGAGTGATTAAAAAATATAAAATTAAATTATTTTAAATTTAAACTATAGAAATAAAAACTATAGAATAATGTTTAAACTATTAGAAATTTAAAAGAATGACTCTATTTTCACAAAAAATTCAATCATCGTACATCAGTTTTCACTCCCTATTTTTCATTTATTTTGTGACCTTTTTCTCATTTCATTACTTTTCCAGGATTTAAAGCAGCAGTTCTCAACCGGTGCTCTGTGTGCACTCCCCAGGGGCTGTGGCCACTTGATCATTTTTGACGCACCACGGTCATTTTCTGCACACAAGGGCTAATTAGACCAGGACCTACAATTTATCGCCGATTCTGAATGGCAGGTTTGTTTTTTATACTCATCGAGAGGTTGGTGCAATAACCCCTCGATGGGGACTCCCTGCGGTAGCAATTTTTTGCTGCGGTCAAGTCACTGTCTTTTGTTGTACCCCTGTGTCAGGAAAGTTTTCTGACAAGGACAAACCGGGTATCGAACTCGCGACACCTCTAAACATCCTTTGGTACTTTAGGCTAGTATCTTATCGACTGGGCTACCGCACCCCCTGTGGCCATTTGAGAAAAATAGTTTTTTTTTTTTTAAATAACAAAAATAAATCATTAATTTTGATGGATAAATAAAAGGCTCCACCATAGAAATTATATACCAGAAAAGGCTACACGAGTCAAAAAGGTTGAGAACCGCTGCGTTAAAGGATATACCAATGTTCCGTCAAGTACAGAAAATCAGGGAAAATTGATGCTATGAAAAAAATAATTAACATAAGGAATGCATAAATCAAAGGAGTTGATTCTTTCATAAAAAATAGCTGGAAACAGCAATTGAAGGTTCTTTTTCTCATTGTTCTGCAAATGAGCAGCAATTCACATAGTTTGACCCCATTTTATACGTTGTGAGATGCCTGGGCGCAGAATCCTGGGGAGGGGCCCCTCAAGCTAATTCTATTTGTGACCCCAAGAAATAAAATTGCGGGGAGGACAAATGATGTTATCGAAAAATCAGCTTTTATTGCAACACAACTTTAAACTTTCTTAAGAGTAAATTTTGTTTTTGGTGCAAGATGGCGCAGAATTGAAGAGTTTGTGTTTTTGTAACAAAATGCAGCAAACAGCCAGAAATTGTAACGAAATGTAGCAGACGTCGGAAATTGGAGCAGTTTTGTTTCCACCCCTGAATGCAGTGTTTCCTCAACCTTTTTTCAGTTCATGCTCTAGGACAATATTTTCTTTTTGTGCTTCCTCCCCCATCTTATCCAGGGCCAACTATCCTCATCCAAGAGAGAGATTCTTTCTACTTATTACATTAGGCTTAATCAAACCTATAAATTTAATAATGAACAAAAATTTCATGAATAAGATCGATCTCTGGAACCCTGGGTGGTAAACATGGATACAGACGATGGGCGATCATTCGTGCCAAGAGCCAAAACAGGTCTGAGTAAAATACACTAGATGATCCAATGAACCTACACAATAAATTGACCTTGACCTTTCCAACACATCATATAGCCTACCCTGGGGTAGAGCTCAGTGAGCTAGCTTCCTTCTTGTGGGGGTTTTATACATAGCTGTCTCAATATCATAGGCCCCCCCCCCCATAGGTGTGAGGAACGGGACATGGGCCCAAGGATTAAAATGGCCTTGGTTCTATGGACAGAATCTGAAAACAATCACATTTTTTCCTACCATATTTCGCTTGAAAGAGTTATTTCTTCACAACTCTCTGTGGCCCCATTCACCACTTGTTATGACACCCCTTTCATCTGATTTTCACCCATGGCCCCCCCCCCATATGGCCTCAGGTTGAAAACCACTATTCTGATGTACCAAACAAGGCCCAACTTGAACGATAGACTATCCTAAAAGATCAGTGTTGAGCAACAATGGTTCGTGGGCCTCAACTTGTGGAATGTTTACTTTGGTTACTGCAGTTCCTGAACAATGCATTTCAAGCATTTTACAATGGTTTTTAACTTTTTTTAATGTGTATGGAGAAAGCCCTGCTATTGCTAGTCTTCTATATTAGTGGTTTTTAAAAAGTTGATCGCGCAGGATGTGTTTTAGAGCAGCGGTTCCCAACCTGGGGCCACACGGCACCCTTGCCAAACTGGAATATTCTAGGGGGTGAAAATTGAGTGGGAAGGGGCCATTGTCCGAGCGTTATAAACAATATTTCTTATGTTGCGAATTAAACGATACCACATGTCTAAAACGTGGCCAGAGATGCAAACGAACTAGTTACTTTAACACAACATTTATACTACAAGGAAATTATGAACATTACATTGCGAAAATAATACTACTTATTTTTCAATTAGAGAATTACAAGTTAATTTTATTTATTCATGGAAAATACTTAGACACGGTGCATTACACTAAACTCAATACAATTTATATTGAACAAGGTCACTCTCTCATTTGAAGAATTATACAAAAAAAGTCACAATAATCATATATAGTTTGGAATCACAAACCGTCATCTTAGTGGAGGGCCCTAGCTTGTGCCCCTACATTTGAGGGATCTCGACCCGGGGTTAGGAGGAGAGAGTTAATGAATCTTCAAACGCGACATGTTGGTCGATCAATTCCCAGAATCTCTCTGGCAAAAAGCCTCGTGTGTTCCCAAACCAAGTTGGTGAAGATTTCTGCTATTGGAAGAAGGCAATTGTCTGATTTCTGTAAGGGGTTTTTATTGGCTCAGGTGATGATAGAAGTCTGTAATGTGTAAGTGCATATTCAGTATAAAAGTACGTCGTGGAATTCCCTGGTGAGGGATAAGGTGAACACACGTATTGCTTCCCATGTATTGATGTGTGTTTTGTGGTTTCTCTATGGGAAGGAGAGAGAGGGGAGATTGAGTGTAGGTGCACAGACATATTACCTACGGGAAGGGGGGGGGCGATTTTACCTTGTAAAATTTTTTAGATACGAGATGGGTGAGAGACCATTACATATGTACGAGAGAACAGGTGAAAGTGAGTCGCATACTCAGCAATGATAATGTAACACTGTAAACATAATGTGGTGTACAACAAAACAAAAACATGAAATGTCATGCAACAGAGTTCAACAAAAAAAAACATGGTGTATGTGCGTGTATATGTATGCACGTTACAAAGGTATGTGGGTTTGTGAATAGCTGAGCATAACAATACGTGCCAGGAAGAAAAACAAAGTAGTATATGGCAATAGTATCATAGGTTGTGTAAAAAAAAAAAAAATTGTGTTGGCAAGGTCAATGCTACACAAAATTGCTGTTTGGTTAGTATGTGTAATACATAATCAACAATGTTATACCAAATAAATTATATAAAGAAAAATTTAAGACAAACTTGTGCTCTGCAGTGTCCAAATGAAGATATAATGTCTATAGGAATGTCCATCTATGTATATATCCTCTGCTCCAAAGAAAAAAAAACAATTTGACATTTCTTTTTTTAACAAGAGAATGAATCATAATTCAACATCACAACTATATATCAACAACTTCAAAAAAATAATTAAAACCACGATAACAAAACTTCAGCATCTGGCACCAAGAATCTAAACTTCCAGCCTAAAAGAAATAAGCTTCACAATATGACATCCAGGGTTGTGATTTAAATCAACTGATTTTTAAAAAAAAAAATCACTGATTTAAATCAATTTTTTTCAGATATGGAAAATTATCTGTAGCAATTGAATAAAATTATTTATGCAGCTCTAAACAGATTTAAATTTTTATTAAATTTCTAACTTCATCGTAAATCTTGGGTAACCATTTATCAGCTAAATTGGTACGACTATGGCATGTCTGATATTTGACATACATATTAATATATATATTATAATATATATTAATAACAATATAAAAATATATTAATATGTATATCAAATATGACATGCCATAGTCGTACCAATTTAGCTGATAAATGGTTACCCAAGATTTACGATGAAGTTAGAGGTAAAGTTGACAGAAAAAATCAAAGTGCATGGTGATGGATGGATATACATAATGAATAAATTCTGTCATCAAACAGTGTGGTAAAGCCATCCATGTTGATACTATTGACACATCCAGCTTATCACATGCTGGAAATTATTTAACAAATGTGGTTTCTAGTTCAGTGAAGTCAACAGAAGAGAAAACTTCAAATGTAACATATCAAGTTTTGTTACTGCAAATATGGTTTCTTCCAGAAAGATTCTGGATAAAAATCCTGGCTTTTCGGGACTTACATATTGGTACAGTGCCCACATTTTAAACTTGTTAGCCGAAGATTTGGTTATAACTGATGTAACAAAGTATGTTACAAGTATATTTCTATATATACTTCCACAATCATTTCTCAAAAGCATGGTATCATGTGTAAGGTGGAAGTGCATTGGTCTTCCTGCAGAGGTATGATGGAATACTTATTGTGATTCTCTTGAATCTTATGTTAAAAATTCGTCAGTTGTTACCAAAGTTTGAGAAGACCACAGATCTCAGATAGCAACATCTCTAGTGAAATATTAAATATTGATTCAAAAAGAAATGTCAGGGACATAATTGCAATTCTAAAACCAATAGCCAAAATTAATGATTTTGTACAAAGGAACACACACACAACTGCTCCATAGCTGAATGTGTATTGGCATGAAAAAAGCTGCAATTGAAGATAAAAGAAGCATCATGAAACAATACAAAGGATTTGTCATCAGAGTATAAAAATATATATTAACAGATGCACAGTTTGCTGCATTTATTCTAAGCTCATCAGTGTTAACTTTTCTAATAGGGAATTAATGTCTCAAAAGAAGAGAGAAATAAGGGTCTTGAATTTATCAAACAAAAATGTGGCTCTGGTTTCTTGGCAATTACATTAAAGTTTTTGGGAAAGTTGGAACCATTTCATGCTAAAAAAAAATTTTTTTCACCCTAATGTTGTTGATACAATGTCTGATTTTGAGTGGTGGAATAGTTTTTATAATAATTTGGGTAAAGATACAATTACAGAGAGCGATATGTAATTTGTAAACACACTAACTACAGCCAAATCATTGATGCCTGTGTTGAAAGGATTTTTTCAAGGTGCAGTTCATTCCAAATAGCGAAACAGATTAAGAGTAGACAAAGCATTTAAACTAGTGTTTCTAATGAAACAAATGGATAATTATTCATACAGGGTAAAATTATTTAATACTTGATGTAAGATATCTATTCAAGAAGTGTTTTCCTCTGTTTTCTTAATAAAATGTTCCAAGATATTTCACAAGTATATGATTCTTTATCTTTAGTTTGCAAATATTTTTTAAATAGTCATTATTTTTGTAAGTTAAAATTTCTTTAATTCTATATTCTTTAAAGAAAGCATAGGTTAATGACTAGTGTGTTAGTAATATATATATTTTGTTTAAAAAAAATCAATAAAATCAAAAAATCATGATTTAAATCAAATAATTAAATTTTTTTTTAAAAAAAATCAAAAATATCAACCCTGATGACAACACTAGAACTACTTTTCACATGAAAACCAAAAAAAATGAGCACATCACCTTAAACAAGGAGCACAGTATGCACAAACATATCTTCAATGATATACTGTAATGATATAACTTCAATTTTGACAAAGAACCAGGATTCACTGGAAAGAAAAACTAGAAAGAAATCAATAACGTGCATACACATACAGCAATATCCTAGCCATACACACCAATACTTAATTATATATTGGACGAAAATATAGTTCACAGGGGACCATGGGAGAAAAAGGTTCAAGAAATTCAAAAGCAAAAATTATAATGAAAATATAAAAACGTGAAGCTAACCAACTGGCGGGTTTTACTTATAATGGCGAAGTAGCGCCGCTCCACTTCGCCCCTTCCCCAACAGAGTTTTCCGATCGCGGGGGTTTGCACATGCGCAAAGCGCGCAATTGTGGAATTCTGGGATTTGTTTTTATTTGGAGATGGATTTTTCACGTGCGTGCCTATATTGCATGTTTACAACCAGCCCGCAGTTGCCGTCTTAGCGCATGGGCACAGCCTGGGGGGCCAAGGGTGGCTTGAGCGAGGGGTGCGGTGCATCTGGGCGGCAGAATAGACTAGCTAGACTCCAAAAATTTTGAAATGATTTATTTCACGCTCTTGTTGAGCCATAATTCGACAACAGAAGTAGAAAACTTGAGAGAATTGACAGGGCCTGGGACCGTAGACCTATTTCATGGGGTCCCTTCTGCAGTTAATTTATAGTGAGAAAAATGATAAGGATAGAGAGAGCCCAGGACCCCCCAAGCTGGAGCCCGGTCAAAAATTGATTTGCCCGGGATCCCACGATGCTCTTAAGATGACCCTGGGTTACCCCCCAAGGGTTCCATGGAATACTCTAGAATTGATCAAGGTTTCCCATAGGTGGAGATAGACTTGAAAAGAGGGAGGGCCCGCCATGTGTGGAAAATTCATAAACATAAACATCAAAAACAAAGTCAATAGTCTTGACTTCATTAGGGGTTTAGTCAGGATATCTGCCACCTGTTCTTCTGTTGACACTTGTTCAACATCAAGTTTTCCTTGGAGCACTTTCTCACGGATAAAGAAGCGTTTCAGTTCAATATGTTTAGTATGTCGATGGTATTCAGGATTATGTGATAATTTTATAGCTGCCCTGTTGTCCACTTGAAGGATGGGAATGTTCTTTAAGTTCACAATATCTTTGAGAAGCCTCTGGAGCCAAATAACTTCCTTGGCTGCTTCTGATGCTGCAACAACTTCAGCTTCAGTTGCTGATGTGGCAACAATAGCTTGTCTTTGGCTTTGCCAAGAGATAGCTCCTCCAGCATATATCGTCACATATCCAGATGTTGACCGACCAGTTTTTGTACTTCCACCAAAATCTGAATCACTAACACTGAAGCACACCTTTTGTATCAGTTGCACGATAAGTGATTCCATATTGAACTGTGCCAGTGACGTAACGAAACACTCTTTTTACTCTCACTATATCTTCTGCAGATGGATTTTCCAGTAACCGAGACAAATAACCTACACTGTAGGCCAAATCTGGTCTAGTTCCTACCATTAGATACATCAAGGCACCTACAGGTTGTCTGTATGGAAAGATAGCTCTGGTATCTTCAGTCCTTTGCACTTCTGAATTCTTCAACATAGGAGTTGTAAGAGGTTTGCATTCATCAAAACCAAAACGCTGAAGGATTTTTCTAGCATATCCTTTCTGACTAACTGTTATTGACTTGTCACCATGGCGTTCAATTTCAAGTCCCAGAAAACATGAGACTTCACCAACGGAGGCCTTGAATTTTGCTTTTAGTTCCTTGATGAACGTTTCCGAGTCCTGTTGATCAGATGCAGCAATTAACCAGTCATCTACATATAATACTATCAATAATTTTCTACCTTTCTTCTCACGAATGTATAAGCACGGATCTGCTTTGCTTGGTTGAAAACAGAGTTCTTCTAAAAACTGCCCAAAGCACTTATTCCAACAACGTGGAGATAGTTTTAAGCCATAGAGGCTACGTTTGAGTCTGCACACTCTTCCTGTGCCATCATTAAAACCTTCTGGTTGCATTATGTAGATTGTCTCCTCCAATTCTCCATAAAGGAATGCTGTTGATACGTCGAACTGTGTTAAATGCATTTCTTCTTCAGCTGCAATGCTCAACACTGCTCGTATAGTGCCTAATTTTGAAACTGGACTGTATGTCTCACTATAGTCAATGTCTTGGCGTTGAGTGAATCCTTTTACAACGAGTCTGGCTTTATATTTGTTGATACTTCCATCTGGGTTTGTTTTTAATTTGAAACCCCATTTGCAGGGTATCGCCCTGTCTCCAGGTGGTAGGTCACTCAGTTCCCATGTCTGGTTTTCTTTAAGAGAACTCATCTCACTGTCCATAGCCTTAGCCTTCTTCCAATTTATGCTGCACTTGCTGTTGATTGCTTCTTCATATGTTTGGGATTATCTTCATCACTCAGGAATGACTCTGCTTCCATGATGAATGCTCAAAACGTCTAGGCTTATGCAGAAGGGAACGGTTTCTTAATTGCTTATCTGATGTGACATTTTCTGATTCATCATCATCATCTGTTTTAGCATCACTCAAAATACTTTCCTGACTCTCGTTTTCTTGTTCAGGATCTTCAATCTCAACTTCATGCTTTTCACTCTGGTCTTGATTTGGTTCTTCATATACTGGTCTACCTGATAATGGTAATTTGGCATGCCTGTCGCAATTGCTTGGCCTTTCTTGAAAGACTACATCTCTTGATAGAATTACACTATGATCTTCCTTGACCCAGATCCTATAGCGTTCATCCCCATCATATCCCACCAGGTAACCTTTGATGGTTTTCTTATCCATTTTTCTCCTCTTCAGACTTGGAATATGGGCATAGCATATTGACCCTATCACTCGTAGGTGTTTCAACCTGGGTTTCTTATTAAGCCAAAGTTCATACAGACTTTTGTCTTCCACTGATGACTTGCCTGTTCCGTTTAATACATATATAGCAGAGCCTACTAACTCAGCCCAGATAGCTGCAGGGAAATTAGCCTCAGGATTTGAATATTTGAACGTTCTGGCCATTTTAACAATGGTGCGCATTTCACATTCACTACCTCCATTCTGCTGAGGTGTGTATGGAGCTGTCAGTCTTTGGACAATTCCTCTCGACTTCAGGATTGCACGCACATCTTCACTGTCAAACTCACCGCCATTATCACTGAGGAATTATTTTACTGAATGTTCTGTTGTATTGCCATATGCAAGCATATGTTCCAACACATCTTTGACTTCTGACTTCTCTTTCAGTAGGTAGCTATATCGAAACTTGGTGAAGCTGTCTTTGAACACCACCAGATACCGTTTCTTTTGGAAAGATTCCTCGAATGGGCCACAAACATCAGCGGAAATGAGTTCACCTGGCTCAGAAGTTTTCTTTCTGGTTCCAAATGATAAACGGTGTGCTTTGCCATAAACACATGGCTCACACAGTTCTTTATCCAGGCTCACAGTGATGTCTAACTCCTTCTCTAGTGTCCTTCTGATGTGGCGTTTGTCTTGGTGCCCCCATCTCTCATGGTATAATTGTAACAAGGAGCTGTCTACTGCAGTATGCACTTCTACCTCTTTTCTGGGCAAAATTGGTTCAATAGCTGCCTTGAATAAACCACCATTCACACCGCGTGATCCATGGAGCACTACTTGATTGTTAACTGTTAGCCAGCATTCTGTGGGAGTTGACACAAATTCACTGTTTTTATTCCTATCTTGCACTACGAGAACAGAAAATAAATTTCTACTAATTTGTGGAACATACCAAACATTTTTCAAAAGAATCTCTTGGCTCTTTCTGCCAACAGTTGGTTTGACTCTGATGGTGCCTCTCCCTATTGCGACTAAAGTTTCACTTCCAGCAGCTTTGATGCTACAAGGATTATCAAATTTCACAAAGTCAACGAAATAACTGGAACAGTTCATGACATGTCTCGTTGCCCCATTATCGATCCAACATGATGTTGAACTATCTGCTACATGGATTTCTTCAGAGACAGACATCAACGCTATATTTGCTGCAGCTTTATGCACTGGTGTATCACTTGCTTTATTCACCTGTATCTCATTGGCTTTATTCTTTGGTGGTCTTCCATCAGCGATCCACAGCCTGCATTCGTTTACCCAGTGTCCTTTGCGTTTGCAGTAGTTGCATATTCCTCTTTTCCAAGGTTTCGGCTTGTTTTTACCATCGTGTTTCTGACTTTCTGCTCTTGCCGCTATTAATGCCTCCTGTACACATTTGCTGCTATCCTCGGCCTTGGTGAAATTTCTCTCAAACATGCACAATTGCACTGACAGCTCTTTGAATGACTTCTTGTCATCCTTAGCCAATAGCATCCAACTTGATTTGAAGGTCTCAAATTTACTTGGCAAAATGTGCAAAATCTTGCAGACTAGCATCAGGTCCGGTAATCTGGTTTCACTTCTTGCTTCAAGGCCATTATTCAGTTCATTCCAGAGACTCCTTAGCTTTGCTATGCGTGTGGAAACATCATCTCCTGGAACCCAACCAAATGCAAAAAATTCGGTGCATATCTTGAATAACTGATCCTTTGCAGTTGCCTCAAACTGCTTCCCACCCACTGCTTCTTCAAAGCTTCCCATGTTTCATAGGCTGACTCATTGTCCATGATTATTGATACACACTGTCGGTGACCGTGTTTGCAATCATTGACTTGGCATAGCTATTTGCTTTCCGGAACGAGTCACAAACATCTTTGTGCTTCCTAATTTCCGATCCACTTGCATTTTCACCCTCTGGCTTCCTCAGCTTGCCATCGATCGCGTCAATCGCACCCTCGTGATAATCGAGCAAATCTCGTATTTTATTTTTCCATATCACCCAGTCACCCTCTTCAGTCAAAGGCTTGATGTGTCGGCTCAAATCCATTTTCTTTTCTTTTTTTTACGAAAACTACGATTTGACTGCGCGACAGTTCAATTCAGCAAATAGTCAAAACTTTAAGCAAACGAAAGTACCTCTCGGATGAGCGACGATCGCTTTTCATTTCTTCAGCGGTTGTTTACGATGGCTGCCGGCGGCTTCTTTCTTCCCGCGCAAATGGGCGGATCGACGAAACCTGCCGCGACAATGGCTATCTTCCGAGAAATAATCACGTTGCCGAATTATCTTGAAGAAACACCCGATTTCCGATCTCCGCTGCGCATTTTATCGTGCGGAAAACCCATAACCTGATACAGTATAACAGCTTAGACTGGAGTTAACGTCTTTATTGAACATACCGGACAAATACACAACACGCTACTACTAATATTGGGAAAATAGAACAAACATGAAGAACAACAATGTGGCACCATCTGCCGAGGAATTCTTAAACTCAAAACTTAACATCATTTACTTCAACAGGCATGAGTCGGATGCAAGAAATTGCGGGCCACTTCATTGATTTGTAAACATGCCGCGGGTCACTTTAACGATCTGTAAATGGGCCACGGGTCACTCTTGAGTACTCTGGAACTATGCCGCTTAAGAATCAGAATGTGGTTACTTGAGCAGGGGTGTCGGAAGTGTTTCGAACCTGTGGGTGCCCGTCTTGAGATTCATGCAGGAAATTTCGATTTTTGAATCAATTCTGTGGGTGCTCGAACCGTGACCTTCGAAAGTAATACGTGTCACTCACGTAGGTCACGCTCGAACCCGTTCTACAAACTTCCGTGGGTGCTCGAGCACCCCCGGCTCCGACGCCACTGTACTTGAGTGATGTGAAACTGCACAACGGGTCACTCAAGTAATCTGTAAATTGGCCGCGGGCCGCTTGATTGATCTGTGAATGTACTGCAGGCCATTTAAATCATTGGGTAATAGGTAACGGGCCACTCAAGTGATGTGGTGTGCATAGCAGGCACTTAAGTGAACTAGAAATGTGCCACTTAGAGTTGACTTCGACAAAATTAGGGTTGAGATCACGGGCTATATCAGATGATCCCGACGGCCACGGGTTGAACATGTATGTTATAGAGCAGCGGTTCTCAACCGGTGCTCGTGTGCCCTTCGCAGGAGCATGCCCCCCCCCCCCCAAAAGCGGGACTGGCTCCAGTCCTGGTGCTCGGGACAAATACCATCATTTTTTTGTTTCATGCTACAAATTTACGGCAATTGTACAGAAGGGCTCGTGAAAAGTCTGGCTTGCGGACCAGCCAAATATTAAAACTTAGGGCCTTGCCCCAGCATGTGGGGGCCCAGGGGCTCCGCGGCCGCTCAAGGAAAATAAAATAAATCCGTAAATTTGATGAATAAACAAAAAAGAAAAGCCCGCGGGAGCTCCGCCATATGGAAATTATAAACTAAAAAACGAGTCAAAAAAGGTTGAGAACCATTGTTATAGAGCGATTTGTCGTTGTAAAGGATATCGATGTGTCAAGGAGAGTTTAACATTAGACTATAGGCAATTCTAAATACGATTTGAAAAAATATCGTTGTGGGGAGATCTATCGTTATACCCGAGTATCGTTGCTCGAGGTTTCACTGAGGGGAAAAAATTATTTCCGGGTATAGGAAAGCAGTTTGAAATGAAAAAAGTACCAAAAATATTACACGGACACCAGTTATTTAGATGGAATCAACGGAGAAAAATAAATTTTCCTGGGGGCCAATGATGCTCTCAAGACCGAATATTTCAAAATACGGGATGATCTTAAGTACCTACAGCTACCCAATAAGTTGCCTCTCCCGATAATTAGCGTACGCAACGAAGGGGGGGGGGGGATTGGGGTTCCAACCTCCCCCCCCCCCCCAAGCCGAGATTATAGTGTTATTTTGCAGGAAAAAACGTAACCCCCCCCACCATGAGAAGAAGAAAAAATTGAACCACCCCCTTGAGAAAATTATGCGTATGCCTATGCTGCCGATATATCACCCTGGGTCTGCATTTCCGGGGCAATCGTTCCTGTCGCTCTCCCTCCTCGTTCCTGCTCTGCATTGGTTAGTGCAAGGGTTCTTAAACGTTTTCAGCCGCGATTTAATATAAATAACAAGATCAGCTTTGCGACCCATGTTACCGTTTGTTTTTCGAAATCAGTGACGTAAAGTGCATTTATAGCAGGCTGTAAGTGGATTCGTACGTCTCATCTGGGAAGCCCCTGCGAATTAAGTTTGGAACGCAACTCATAGCTCAGAGACAGGGTCGCAACTAGCAGTACCGTCTTAATGAATGGCCCCACCCGGTCATGACCCGAGGGCCTCAAGTGCTTCGGTAGGGACGCCTCGTAAAAGTGAGATCTGGTTAAAATTTTCGGGAGTGAGAGTGTAAATTAGGAGGGGCAGGGGGACCACAGAAAAATCCCTTTGTCCGGGGGCTTACGATGGTCTTAAGACGAACCTGGAAACCGAAGGGGGGTATTTATTTATTTATTCAATATCGTTTGTCCGACGCGGAAATTCTCGTCTGCTTCTACCACGAAAGAGTGGCAAGGCCCGACAATAGCGGCTGGCAGAAACTGACAGAGGAATTCCAGAAGCTTAAGACAACAGCTGAACACATCACCAGTATGCGGAACTTCTTCGACACCATTGAAGAAACCTACGAAAGCCTGCTACTCGCCGACCCCAAGGCAGCCAAAGCATGCAGCAGCGGACTTACGTTCCAAAACGCATACGTCGACTTTGGCAAAATTCAAGAAACCGCGGGCACATATTTTGACCAATTCGAATGACCAAACAACAGTGAAAACGGTAATAGTAGTTTTATCTCCCCCGACCCGCGTAGATTTTCGAGTGTAAGTATGTAAATATGTAAGCTGTTTATTTCCAGCAAGTATGGGGCCATAGAACATCCCAGATATTTTCCCAGCGAACCCATGATGAGTCACCCTTAATGTTGAAATACCCATGCATAAAACCCCTACAAAAAGAAAGCTCATTGAACTGTATCCCAGGATAGGCATGGACAGAGCCGCTACAAGGGGACGGCAGAGGAAGGGGCTCCCCGGAATAGTTTGTTAGATATTTTCCCATATAAAAGAACCACATCAAAGCATAAATTGGGACAAATACCAATATCCCCAGCTTGCCGTAATGCCTCTGACAAAGTTTAGCGATGCCCCTACAGGCCGCGACGCACACTTTGCGAAACAGTACCATCAAGGGTTCCACGGAAATGTCTCATACCCATCAAAGGTTCCGCGAGAGTTTTTTTGGTGTACCGCGAAATCAAACGTCACGGAAACCCTAAAAAATTCCGGAATTCCGAGATATTGCAGCTTATAAATAAAATATTTTTTTTTAGTTACCGAAGTTGCAGCGGTTATCAATTTTGATGGAATAGTGTCGTGTGAACAAACCATTTGGATGACCTAACAACTAACTGAGAAACAGTAATTCCAGTTGCTCGTCGGGCAAAACTGAACATTTTAATCATGAAGTGAATTCAAGAGAATAACATTGCTCTGCAATTTTTTTTTTCAAACCCATCTTTTGTTCAATGTTTAAATCTGTTGGATTTTATTGAATTTTAATACCAGATGCGGTTCCAACTCCATGAGACGGTAAGACGCCATAATAGGCGATATTCCGATTGTATCTGGAAACCAACAGGGTTACCATATAACTCGTCTTTATGGGCATTTTCAAGGATTTGAATGTTTAATTTACCCTTTTCTGTATGAATATGCATGTTTATGACGTAGATGAATGAACTTGAATAAGTCGTAAAAAGGATTGTTTTTGGAAAATTTTCTCTTTGCTAAGAGCGAGGATTCTTGAACCACAAAACTTGAGTGAACTTCACACCCTGCATGTTAGAGAAATATTAAAAGTAACTTTAATATTTTTTTCTCTTTAATAGTTATAATACATTAATTAGCTTTTACTACATACTAATGTCGTAAAAGCATCAAGATATATAGAAACGCTGAATGAATTGAATAGCGCACGACAATGAGCTTCTTCAAAAGTCCACCTTTGAACGATACGAAATGGGCACTGGAAAAACGCAAATTATGGTATAACAGCTATTCTTTCACTATTATTTCAATGTTCGCTTATGAAGACTGTTTAATTCAGATTTATTTTCTAGTCATATTAGTACACAATCTCTATAGCGGTCATTTTCACCGCTACCGTTGTTATAGGTAGAGTTTTGTCCAATTAAGGAACACAGATCATGTATATTTTACGTATTCAAAAACCTCAAATACATGACCAATCTTAGTGTATTCGCATGGTCGCATAAGACGGGGTTTCTTAGGAGCAGAATTTCTGCGCCGTGTGCAACGTAGAAACGCTGATTGGTTAAGAGCCTGAAATTCAGGTTTTTTGACAAATCAGCGTTTTCACGCTGCACGTGCTGTAGAAACCTGCTCCTAGGAAAACCTGGCTATAGCTTTCCGGTCGAAATGACCGCTTCCGTCGTTTCAGTATTAAAGTGGCTCATAATGTTCAGATCTCCCTCAATGTTCACATAAGTATGTAAAAAAGAATATTGCGAATGGAAAAATATATGACACTATTACAAAGTTCTTTTCTTGAGATGTTAAATTAACTTTTCTGTTGGGGAAAAATAAGGTTCTTATAAAATACTACATTAGAATTGCTATATATGCCCATGATACAAGCAACTCATTCGAAAGTTAGCACTTGAAAGTTACCTACTCAACAATGTATTTGTGGTAAGATATCCAAAGGAATGATGGAAATCATAACTAACCAGAATATCACACCCATATTTGATCATTTAGGTGTCATCCATTATTTAATTTCATTCTTGCCATTTTTACCCCTTTTTGTCACTGACCGAAACCCGTCTAGAGTATATACACTAGGGTAGAACATCAAACTTAGGGGTCTGCCCACACGAAATATGAGAAAATGACCGAAAAAAGAGAAAAATATAATCAATCATATATTGCTGTCCCGCCCCTAGAGGCATACAGCAGAAAAAAAGATGACCAATTCTATTGTTTTACGGTTTACTTTGGTCCCCCCCCCCCTGCCCGAAAAGAAAGTGGTAACCCCCTCTGAACGAAATGTCTGGCTACGGACCTGGCCCATAGGCTGGGATCTGTTGCGGGCCTCACGGTCACACTTTTTACGGGCTCTTTTATAGTTAATTTACAGTGTTAAAAAGTAAAAAAATGATGAGAATAGTCCTGTCAGACCCGCCCTTGTGGGGGGGGGCATGGTGTGGACAACGGGTCTATCCCCCTCCGAAATGTTTGTTTGAAAATGACAAATATCTAGGTCCCCCCTTTGAGAAAACTCTGGCCATAGCCGGGGGCCCCAGCCTTAAATATGGCCCTCTAATTAAATTAATACCCGAAAATTTTTCCTTCGGTGCCCCCTTGCAATGTTGAAAGTTAAAATTTGCACCCCTATGTCCCCACTAGGCTGGAGTCTTTAGCGGGCCGTTACATAGTGAATTCACAGTGCGAGAAGACGAAAAATGATAGAAATCGTCCCGGGCTCCAGGACTAGACCCCTGTCAGCAGGGCCACAACTATGTTCAGCCGAGGCAAGCTGAAATTATGGCTCTCCCAAAAAATGATGGAGTGGAGAAAGAATGAAGTGGCTCCCTCTCTAAACCAGCACCCGGGGCACCAGACAACGTTGCTCCCTCCGTAGTCGTGGCACTGCCTGTCAGCCCTACGACTCTTGGAGGCCATGACTAGGTCCTCCGAGCAAGGCCGGGCTTAGGAATTTCGTGGCCCCCAAAAAATCATAACTAGCCATTCCTCGACTTACGAACTTTGCACGTCACGAACAGAAGTATTTTGGCTATAGTGGTGAATATTTGATTGTTTGTGTCGATATTTGTCAAACCTTATTCAAACTTACCTAATAAGTCAGTGGTTCTCAAACTTTGGTCACCAGCGGCTCCCTTGCCATGATAACGTTTATCCGCGGCTCCCCAGAATAGTTTGGTAAGAAATGATAATCGTTTATAATAGAACTTTTCGAAAAAACTGAACAAGCACTCATCAATGTCGCAGTTTATCGCGACGCACCCTTTGAAAACCAATATAATTAGTATTAGTCAGTTTCGAATTTTCCAGAATTTACAAATTGATTAGCGTAACGATCTGCGAAATAGGAAATAAAATACTGCTAGAATCTTCTTGAATCACACTTCGTTGAATTCATGCAATGCTATTACGTGGGAAGTAATAATGCTATGCTACTAGTGCAGGGCTTGAAAAATCCCATGCTCACGGTCGCCATGGCGACTAAAAGTTGACATTGGAGCGTAAATTTTTTTTTGTACTTACGATAACTGAAACGAAGTCTGAGAACAGCATAAAGCTATCGGAAATTGTTAGCATGTCTGCCAGCATGGGAAGGGTTCATTACACATAACAAACATTACACAGAAACAAACTTCATGGAAGATTTAATATACATACACACACATTCCAACATGTACTAATTCGTTAGAGGTTCCGCAGAGGATTATGGACGAGGTGCATGTCTGGTTTAGTAGTAGCATGGGAAGGGGTCCCTAAAAATCCCGGAGAAGTAAAAAAAAATACACTATTTCGGGCGGATTATGTCGGGACATAAAATCTTGGCGTCTAAGCTTTTTCCGATTTTTCTTGCCCTGTACTAGTCACACCAACAATGATTGCAGAAAAATACATATTCAAGTGGGAAGATAAATATTTTTGCTTATGACATCTGATCTAATGCACAGCACCTGTATCTATTTCATTTAAAAATAATCCATGTATTTTGCAAACGTGTCAGTTTAAATTTTAAAAATCAAAATATCCACAAAAAGTTCATTGTCTAAGAGATGAGTAATTTAATTCAGGTGTAATTGTAAAACAAATGACATAAATTTAGTTTTATCTACATTTAATTTAAGTTTATTGTTTTTAAACCAGATATTTATAGAGCTAAGAACGTTCTCTGCATGTTATTCCTGAAGTTAACTGAAGAGCTTTCCAGAATAACAGAGTTAAATCGTCAACTTCATTGATAGTTCAAAAAAGAATGTGATTTTGAGTGAAATATGAAAAATATTGTTGGAGAAGAGAGCGATTTCGAAATATCCTAAAAAAAATATCCTTATAGAAGGATTTATCATAGTAAAGTATACAAGGCCGCAACGAGATGCTTGGTCATCTCGGGGCACGATTTTGGCACCCTCCCGCTTGTAATGTTGAGTTGGAGGAGGTGTGAAGGCGCCGTATCTGCGCCCCTCAGGTACAGCGCCCGGGGCACCAGACTCGCCTGCTCCCTCGTAGTTGTTGCCCTGTATATCGTTGTATGGAGGAGAGTTAAAATTACACTATAGACAATTCCAAACAAGATTCGATAACGAATCGTTGTAGGGGGATTTATCATTATATCGAGTATCGTTGTAGCGAGGTTTTACCGTATTTGTATTGAATGAGGAATCTTTATTTTTTATTATTTTGTTGCTTCGTGCTTAAACTTGGTAAGTAAGTAACTTGGTAGTAGAGAATTTCAAACGCAACAGCAGAACCTTTATTATCCAGGGTAATGATGAGGAAGAAGAACGTGGATAAACGAAAGCCACGGTTAAACCACCAAGAATAACCAAACTAGACTTGACAAACCCCACGCGCCAGGTCGTAATGACGACTAGAAAACTGGTACATTGGCACCTAAAAATTTTTATACGCAATTGCTAAATTGGAGTTTAAGAGTTATATTAAATCCCGAAAAGTCGAGAGAACATTATTTCGAACCACTTTTCTTGAGCAGAAACCACGCTCGGATCTTAAGGAATTTGGCTGGTGTTTAACATTTATTTTTCAAACATTGGCCAAACATAACAGTAATCACAAAATAGTTTGAATAAAACGCATATCAATATATTTTGCCAGTTTAAAATAAATATTCATTGTATTCTCTAATGTTCTTCATGTCAAACAATCATATTTAAATTAAAGCAAAAATACACAAAAACTACTTTGTATGCAATACATAGCTTTGTACCAGGCCCGATTTCTGCATCGAATATGGCATTTGTTGGAGCCTTTATAATTTTCCACCTTAAATTTAGATAGCATTTACTTTATTCCTTTTGAAGCCAAATACTCTTGACCTATTTGGGCGGAGGGCTCTAAATGCTCACTTTTCCCTAGGCCCCTACAAGTCAAAGGTCATGGCTGCCAGTAAAGCAATAAAATGTGGGTTTGTCCTTAGAATAGTTTATTTTTCTGATATTTGGTTTCTCCCTCTATTAGAGACCGCTGTTTACGTAAAAATAGTTATATTATAATAGTGTATATATAATCATAACTTCAATAATAATGTTGCTTCTGATTAACAAATAAAATATTACTCTCAACATTACGTTATCTGAGCAATAATTCCATGCTTGGCTATCCGTAGTTTTGGAATTTTTGTAACTCGGTTGATCCGCTTTCCGGAAAATCCACCTCCTGAGTATTCGAGATTCCACTGTATCTAAATTCTGATATCTGTCCTTGTTTCCATCGATGATAGTCGTAAAAGCATATATCCGAGTAAACATTTCATGCATTCGCGAAATGCCCCCAAAATTAAAGGAACTCCTTTAGAGCAGCGGTTCTCAACCTTTGAAAGCCCGCGGCCCGGTCAATCTAATTTTCCAAGTGGAAGGCTCAGCCATACACACGACTAATGGGGAGTAAATGGAAAAACTAGAACGGCGAAATTACTCGCGGCCCGGTATGAATGATGTCAGTGCCCGTTATTGGGCCGCGGCCCTTCGGTTGAGAAACACTGCTATAGAGTAGAGCAGCTGAGATAGTACTTACCGAAATTAAGTCATGGACAGCAAAGCTGCTTCCAGTTGAGTTTGTTGAAGTACAAGGAGAAAGGACGAGATACGATTATCATTGACTACACAAATTGGTATGAGAACACTCAACGATGTCATGGATTAAATGAAATGACTGTATGTGGACGTTTCTTTCTCCTCTAATCCATACACCATCCTTTTCGATATCGTTGATTTTTTACAGAAAAATGTCTCACAACTTCGTGTAGAACCATTTATCGGCTACTACCTTTTGTTTACTACTTAGAGGAGGTTTTCGGCACACACAGGTCCAGTGAACTATTCTTCTGTGAAACTTTCGGCCATCTAGACGTTTTTTATTCTGTGTTTGTGTTCTGATGCTAGTCTGTCTGGACACCATAAAAATGTAACATTGTGCTGGTGTTGCCTGAAGAAGGAGTGAGGATTAGAGAATACACCTGTAGCACGAAAATC
Organism: Pholcus phalangioides; assembly: GCF_987345545.1. Taxonomy (NCBI): domain Eukaryota; kingdom Metazoa; phylum Arthropoda; class Arachnida; order Araneae; family Pholcidae; genus Pholcus; species Pholcus phalangioides. The sequence goes on along the minus strand of NW_028301610.1, from coordinate 21,412,292 downwards.
CCCGGAGCTAGGCAAGGAAAAAGTAAAAAGGACTTTGCCGTGCACCAGAGCATTAATGTTCGTTTCATTCGTCACACCGTTTCTTCGATCCCAGCCTGATTAGTCCTCCACAAGGTCATGTGGAAAACACAATAAAATGCTTTATTTTATGCTGCTTCTCTGTCCTTATTGGTTGTCCTCACTTTTAGCCTATCTACCGCCGGTGATTTTCATGCTACAGTTGCCGTTCGAACGCTATTTAGGGTTTTTCACAATGGAGATCACATTCCAATACAAAAAAACTTGGTGTTGCCATTTGATATTTTCTCACTGTTAGAGTGACACTGTTGTTTTCCATATCATTCTTGAGCGCATACCTCAAAATACCTTATGCCAAAATTTCATTCAGTTTCTGTGAATGGTATGATAGTTAGGGGCCCATATGTCGGGATAGTTTTTTTATAATCACCCTGTAATAATTCTTCATATTCTTTCGATATTCTGCTCTATTTTCATCTGTAAACTTTTCATTTATTTGTACTATTGCACTTGATGTTAATATAAATTTTTTTTTCAGCTGGAAATGCACATCAGAATTAACGTGATCCTTACGTATTCCCAAGATATCGTTATTATCTGGCCAGGGAATTTGTTAGTTGTAAGAGACATCCATGCCCGAGACAGGATTCGAACCCAGACCTGCTAAGTCAGAAGCTAGCTCTCTAAACACTCAACTACCTGGCGGCTAAACAGGCCTTAAAATATTTATAAATACAACAGATTATTCAGTCGGCCCAACAAACTTTTTTTTACGTACGGTATTTTTTTGCGAGGGTAGTCGGAACAAATGGCCAAATTTATTGTCAAAAAAAGCTAATTCATTAGTTGTAACATTAGTTACTACGAGAAATCTCTTAAATAAAATATTTGCCATAAATTTCTCATTCTGAAAAGCATATTATCTTCAAAGTTGAGCTAAACTCGAATAAGCTCACTAGCTCGCCAAATCTTGCGGAGACGTATATTTCAGTTAAAAGTTAATAAAACTCATACTTCAATCATTTATTACCAAAAATTCTATTGAAACATTTAATAATGGCTCACGACATTTGAATTTTACCAAAACTTGGAACTTTGAGTTAAATCCAAAATGGAATCGTTAAAAACTGAGACTATGTCAGAAATCCATTGAATCGTCAATTTAATATTCCAATTTTTAATTTATAAGAAGGGGAATGAGCAAAAAAGTATTCCCTTGTGAAAGGATACTGGTCCCCCTTTCCTAAACCGTTCAGAACATCCGAAAGCTGCGCGAGTGTTGGTCATTCTAATCAAAAATAAGACAGCACGTGTAGATCGTCATACGAATAGCCATACGGAAAGCCGACTTGACTCCGATCCTTGCTTCACATTGTAACCCCTCTCTCGCGGCTCTCTATATTATTCTAACTCTGTGGTTACTCCCGATCCCCGTAAAGTAGAAGTAGTGCGAAATGCCAAAATGCCCGTAAACAGAAAACAGACTAGGGCTTTTCTCGGCCTGACCGGCTTTTATAGGCGTTTTATCCCAAATTATGCCCAGTATAGCTTTGCCATTAATAAACTTGACAAAACCTAGTAATGAATGTGTGTGATCAGAAGCTGCTCAAAAGTCTTTCGAAGTGCTCATTAAGGCTATTGATTCCAAACCTTGTTTTAATCTACCTAACCTTAATAAGCCATGGTATTTGTATACTGATGCGTCTAATTATGCACTTGGAGCAATGTTAGCTCAAGATGACCACCAAAATATTCGTCATCCTATAGCTTTTGCCTCTCAAAAGTTAAAATCCCAAGAGACAAAGTATAGTACTGTAGAGAGAGAACTTCTAGCTCTAGTATATGCCATAAATCATTTTAAGCAGTATTTATATGGTCAAACGTTTACTTTATATTGTGATCAAACATCATTGTCAAATGTATTGAAATTGAAAGATCCACATTCTCGTATAGCCAGGTGGGTCATGCACCTACAACAATTTGATTTTGTAGTAATACATAAACCAGGTTCAACAAATATCACTGCAGATTATTTGTCGCGACATGTTTTGCCTGTTACTTATGTGCATGTACAGTCTGTGCCTAATTATTCGTCGGCAGAAATTTCTGACGCTCAAAAGAAAGATCCTTTCTGTTGTAAAGTGTTTGAATATTTAAATTCTAAGTGTGAAAATGGTAGCATTCCTAAGCGTTATAAAACTCTTAAATTCTTTGTGCATGATTCTATATTATGTGTGTGCTCGACTCAGTCGGAGCAAATAAACAAAAAATGGAAATTAGTTGTACTAGAGTCCAGAGGTGTTAACGCTTGGACATGATGTACCATCATCAGCACATCAAGGAGTATCTAGAACTTTGTCGAGAATAAAAATGTCATATTGGTTTCCCCGAGTATCGTTTCTCACTAAACGTTTTGTCAGGTCATGCATTTCGTGTGTGCAGAAGAGAGCACATTGTAAACAGCCGAAGAGTCCCTGTGACTGAACGTCCAGGTCAAAGAATCGCTATGGACTGCATAGGTCAATTACCTGAAACCACCGCAGGAAATGCTTATATTGTGGTTATATCGGACTATTTCACGAGATGGCCCGAGTAATACGCAGTTCCTCATATCCGGGCAGAAGTAATCTCCCAAGTGCTCGTAAAATACATCTCTCAACACGGTATCCCAGAGCAAGTGATTACAGATCGTGGGTCGAACTTTGTTTCAAAACTCATGACAGAATTGTACAATACGTTAGGGATAAAGAAAATAACCACTCATTCGTATCACCCTCAAGGAGACGGTATGTTGGAGCGCCTGAATGCAACAATAATCCAATCACTCAGCCATTTGGTCTCCGAAACGCATGTTGACTGGGATTTGCATTTGCCGTGGGCCCTATTAGCCCACAGGTCAGCGATCCACGCAGCAACGGGTTATTCTCCGGCATTCCTGCAGTATGGTCGTGAATTGGTCCTTCCTATAAACATGCTCGGACCATTCCCACGAACAAAGTTTGACTCCCATAACGTTTTTGTGAAAGAACTAGAACATACACTGGAAAGAACATTCCGGATTGTGAATTCGAACCTACTGAAATTAGCTGAAATGAAAAAACAGCAGAGAGATCTGGTGTCAAAAGATAAGAATATTCAGATTAATGATTTGGTGTTTCTCTTTGTGCCAGCTATTAAGCCGCATCTGTCGAGGAAATTGTCAAAACAAAATATTGGTCCTTAGAAAGTCATATCTGAATTATCTCCGGTCAGTTATAAAATAACAAGCGTAAGCAAAGCAACCCTGCTGACACCCAAATCGTACATATCGACAGACTATCTAAGTACCAGCCACAGGATGACTTGTTGATAAACAAGCAAGATTCCGAACCCTTACATCCAAACAAATTGGAGACACGAAATACGTCTGAGCAAGTGAATATTCCTTTTGTACTTCAGATGCTATTCCCCTTAGTTTATTTTCCATCCGTTCCAGCACCGGATCAAAGTACTTCCAGATATAATCTCAGACCTACCATACATCCGCCTGTCAGATTTGTGCCATAAGGTATGAATCAAATCGAACTGTGCCGTATTGCCAATGAACTTGTACCTGTGTATAGTGTAACATAATGTAAAAACTTTTATATATATGCAGATGGCAGTGCATCACCACAGCTACTACTCAAGTGAACATTGGTTTCGTTTTTGTTAAAAATGTTTATTTCGTGATGTAAAATTATCTAAATTTTGATTGCAAAGGTTGCTACCCAGCTTTAGATTTTTTTTTTTAATGTATGATCACACTATTGAATATCACACTATTTTAGCACACGCAATTATGTGCACCTTTTGCTAGTAGATACTTTAATTTAATGTTTAAAAATGTATGAGAGAATGTGGCTCTTTCGTTATTAATGACAGAACATTGCTAAATTACCATTTGTACGTAAATTTTATAATTTTCATATTTAACTACTCGTAATATAAAATCTAGATACCCAGTGCCGTAGTTTCGTTTTGTAAGTTTAGACGTGCGATTGTCTCAGCTTGTTTCTTCAGTCATGGAAAAAACACAAAACCGCTCATTTTTTCCCCTGGTCACTTTGGTATTACTATTTTATTTGTTCATATACAACACATTCTATTTACGGCAATAATTTTTGGATTTCAGAGCTTAGTCCGTAAATGTAACGTGTGCTTTCCTTTTTTTTTCTTCTCCCTATCAATTGTGCGTGTGCTATATATTCTCTTCCCCTATCAACATGTTTTCATTATTGCATGGATACATTCGTAATTTTGCAACAGCTTGTATGATTTGCGATTACAGCTGTGCATATTGTGCTATGTGATCCTGCATAGGATCTATTTTATACTCTTCTGACAATAGAATCAGTAGTATGATGTGTTGGAGGTGAGACGAAGTTAAAATGTGAAAATATGGTTCCGTTCTGTATTATAAGTATGGGGTTTGTTCGTTTGATATGCATATTATGGTTTCGATTGATTATTATGTCATGATCGATTATGCCATGAAGTAAAACATATACTGGTATACATATTAGAGCAAATAGCAAGACGTTTATGACTCGAAACTTATAGCTGAAAGATTATGTGGAGCTCCAAGATATTGATAAGTTTGGATCCACGTTTTGTGAGGGAATCTATGTATTTTCCAAGACATTTTCATATCAAGAAATACTCCTAAAACCTTCATATCGGCAATGTATGAAATCCTAGAGCCATTAAAAATGATGCCAGGAATTTCAATGTTGCGGCGTCCCGTGAAAAGTGTAAAAGCACATTTTCCTGTGGAAAAATCAAAACCCCGTAATCTACCACAATTCAAAATTTTGTCATGATTACATAGTTCCTATGTAAGTTTCGAATCGATGAAGATGTATCACTACTACTTCAATATAAATATATATCGTCAGCATAAATAAAAATATCTATATCATTTGCGATGGATATAGTATCTGCGACATAAATATTAAAACACCACGGTGAAATAACGCATCCTTGAGGTATGCCTCTGCGAAAGAGAAATAGGTTGGATACATAGTTTCTCCAGGTGATATGATATATATGATATGAAATAATAATTTATTTGCATATAGCCCGTTACAAAGATTGAAAACACCATGATTACACAAAAATAATTCAAGAAATCATAAAAACCATCATAATCATTCATCATCATAATTCAAGAGAAATCGTAATGATCATACTTATGAAAAGAAAAAAAATGAAATAAATAAACTAGAGTAAATAAAAATAAGAGGGAGGTTAATAATTTACAAGTCGACTTCAGATAAGAGTAAACAGGCATTGCTGAAAAAATTGTGTATATCTAATATAAAATTTATATTCGATGAGTTAATATTTAATTATTGTAAAAATCCATTTTCATTGTAATCAATAAATTCACAGTGTGGCAAAATATATCTATTACGGTAAACATGGAAAAGGGGACAATGAAATAGAATATGCACAATATTACCATTGAATCCATAATTATAAAGCGTACATATCTCTTCGCAATTATAACAAAACGTAACTTCACCATTGTCACTCAGAAAGGACAAACTAGATCTCAGTCGGAAGAATGTGCGAATGACTCTAAATGGTAAATTAAAATTAAAATATGGCTCGCGTAAAAATGAAAAAAATTAAATGCTTATAATGTGGGAAGTATGTTGAGTTTAGAATATGGTTATTAATCATAATCGCAAGTGATTTAATCGCATATGATTTAAAATGAAAGGAATGGTACGTTCGGAGATAGACAATGACCATACATAAGCATAGCCATACTCGGATAAAATACGTTGAACTTGATAAACCCAGTTAAAAGTGGTATTGTTATTTTTCTGATTTTTTAGGGGAATTTTTTAGTCAGCCTGTTATCACCAAGATTGAGAATCCAAATCTATAAATTTAAAATTAATTTTAGTACTAATCGTTTTAGAGTTGCTCGTCCAGTTTCATATCGTATTATACAGTATAACCAGGAGTATTTGATCTCAGTCTGAGAATTCTTTTCAAAAAAGTTAAATGGATTTTTTCAATTTCTTCAAGATACCCGTGACTCCAAACGCCAGACTCCACTATACATTAATACTGATGAAACAAGTGAGTTAAGCAATTTCAAATGAGTTCCAAGATTATTGCACTTAGTTTTAATTAACAAAGGTATTAAGGAGTTAATAGCAACTTTTGCTTCATTGATGAAAAAAGAAGCAGCTATGGAGAAAGAGCCAGAGGAAAAAAAAAGGCACACCTAGATAAGTATATTGTTTGGACACTTTTATTTCTTGGTTTTTCCAGAACCATCGATCTGATTTGGCAATTTTGCCCCCTTTTCTAAAACTAACAATATTTGTTTTGTTCTCAAATTAACTTCCAATTCGATACTTTCAAAAAAAATTAAAAACTAAACTTATTTTTCGCTGTAGATTTTGCTTCGTGTCAGCAACCAAGACCATATCATCTGCATAAAGCAGGATTAGAATCCACACATATGCCAGGAATACCCGAATTTTCTAATAATGAAACTACATTATTGATGTATAGGGAAAACAGATTAGGGCTTAAGGTCTCCCCCTGCAATACACCAGATTTTATTGGGAAACTTGGTGAAATCTCCTCGTTAAAACGTACTAGATGCAGTGATGGTAACCTCTTCCAGCGTAATTTCCCTCATGACTAAATTTTTCCCACGCATTCAGAAAAATGTCTGTCATCTAGCGGGAAAAATACGTTATCAAGTATTTCACAATAGAAAAGTATTGCACTGCATTAATTTCTTCATTTTTTGCAAAAATTCTTTTGTTTAATGAACTCTCAAAATTTCCCACAAGTGCTAAGAAATTTCCCACTTGAGCAAATTTTGGCCAATTTTACCCACGAATATGGGAAATTTCCCACAAGTTACCATCTCTCACTAAATGGCTATCCATCTGTAATTGCATGAAAACGATGGGGGTTTTTTTTACCTAAGCTTTCATTTTTCACCCATCTATTTCTTGGATTACATTTACTACCAGCACTCAAAAGAATGCCAATGTATCTTTGTCAGCTTACTTTATGGCAGCCCTTCTTGAATGAAAAGTCTTCGAACACACACACAATTTTCTGTCTTTACAGTTACTCCATTTTACATAAACCTCTTCTATAGTTTGTGTCAGGGCCTACTGTCACCCCCGAAATTGTAAAACCACCGAGATTACATGAACCACTTTTTTTATTTCCTTCCTCATGTTAATGTTACTTGAATGGGGAAAAATTACGAAAAAGATATTCTACGCATTTTGTTTGCAATTAAATTTTATGTCAGAGATACTAAAAAAAATTTAATTTCATAAACTTCTTCGTGGCTCTCCTTCTGCGAGATTTTCATCCGTGGGGCCCTGGAATATCCTGGGGCCCCTCTGATGCCATATGGTTCCCGGTTGAGAACCACTGATATAAGGGATCTTTAAATGGGGCGTGGGCCACTCGTGTGATCTGTAAATGGGGCGTGGGCCACTCGTGTGATCTGTAAATGTGCCGTAAGTCACTCAAGTGCTCAGCAACTAAGCTGCGGGAAACTAAAGGGACCCGCGGCATATTTCCACATCATTTAAGTAATCCGGAAATGTGCCGCTTGATTAATTAAAAAAAAAAGTAGCTTTGAAGTCTCTGGCCCCATCAGATGTCTCCGGGGGCCACATTTGGCACGCGAGCCATGGGTTGAGCAAGTATGACCTGCACCATCTCAACGCATGGGGCCCACCCGGGGTAATTTATGGCGTGAAAAAAAAAAAAAAATGAGAATCATCCCAGGTCTGGAGTTCTGTCAGCCCGCCCCCCTGTGGGGGGTCATCATGCCCGTAGAAGGTCTGTCTATATGGTGAGATCTGGTACTATGATCTTCGAGGGAAAAAGTACGCAGATATATTAACTGTTACTTCGTGCTAAGTATGGGGGGCCCCAACACACCACTTTGCCCGTGACGTCCATGCATAAAACCCTTCAAGAAGGAAGCTCACTGAACACTAGCCCAAGGCAGGGCCGTCTTAAGAGCATCATGGGCCCCCGGGCCAAATGATTTTTTTGAGGCCCTACCAGGCAAATTTTCGAAAGTCTCAACCAGATCCTATTTTTGTGAGGCCCCCTTTTCTCTTGAGGCCCCCGGGCCGTGCCCGGGTGGGCCCATGCCTTAAGACGGCACTGGCCCAAGGTGCCCTCGGTGTCATCTGATGTAGCCCGTGATAAATAACCAAGCCACTGAAATTGCCCACGAAAGATTATAAAACCCCCCAAGTGGCCCGCGGCACATTTCCACATTACTTCAGTGGCTCGTGGCACATTTCCCGATCATTTAAACTGCTAACGTTGCATATCCATATCACTGAAGTGGCACGTGGTACATTTGCAGGTCACTTAAGCGGCCTGCTGCATTTCTATAAATCATTCAAGTTGCACAGTTGGAGTATCTCCAGATCACTTACATTGTTTGCGACACATTTCCAGGTGACTTAAGTAGCCCATAGCACACTTCCAAATCACCTTATTGGCTCGCGGCACACTTTCAGATCAACTGAGTGACTTGAACATTTCCAGAGGGTTCGAGTGGCCCGTGGCACACTTTCATATCATTTCAATGGCTCGACGCATTTTCAGATCACACAACTGTTCCGCGTCACACTTTGAGATCACGCAATGGTCCCGCGATGCACTTACTAGATCAACCAAATGACTCGAGCGCATTTTCAGGTGACTCAAGGGTGCCGGGGCAGCTAAAGAATCCCTGGCTGTGAGCGAATTGGTACGTCCCGTCTCGGAACCCCGTTCTATCAAGTTTGCGTGGAAACCCATAGCTGGAAATGTACCGTGGGCCACTTAAGTGATCTGCAACAGCTCCCTAGGTCAATTAAAGGGTCCGGGAATGTGCCGCGGGTTACTTAAATGACGTGGAATCACACCACGGATCACTAAAGTGTTAATGTGTCGCTTAGTTTACTTTCATAAATTTAGTTTTGAGGTCGCGGGCCACATCAGATGATTACGATGGCCAAATTACATGAATTTAATATAAGTTAAGCACGCATGCTTTATTTGTAAAGCGCCATCTATTGAGCTATTTTGTGAACTTCAAAAGTATATAGTAATCGCTTCAAATCTTTAAGTAAAACGAAATATTTTTCTTATGTAACAAATGCGAAAACGTTATTTTATGAAATAAAATAAATAACTTAAAGTATATAAGTTTTTCAGCCAGCGGGATTACTTCAATAAGCTATTTTAAATCAATACTCGGTCATTTCCAACAAGTGATACGCCCGATGCTCCAACCGAAAGTGGAAATAATAGAGCCTTCGGTTAGCTGGAAGGCTCTTCGTTCGCATAAGCAGTAAAAACACTAGGTCTAGTGTAAAAACCATAATTCTGCCTCTGTATAGAGAACGAGAGACACTAGGTCAGTCAGTGCTTCCATTTAATCGCTCTTATCATGTTATACTCATATCTTAAGCACGTATCACATGTACACTACTTCTACTCAATCGTGCATTTACTTCCAAGACATTTGTCTTATGGAATTTCTAACAAATTAATGCATGCCGGAAAGTTCTTTCTTATATTATGCGTGACTATAGGCGTATGCAGAAACCCCCCAACGTGACCATAACGTATATATGACGTCATAGTTATGCATGGTTTCAGTAGTTTTGCCATCTGTCTTCCATATTAGAAGTAAAACTGGCAGATGCCTGAAGTTTCGTGTTATGAAAATACCACGGTGAAAGCCTGCCTGCTCTCAGGAAAGCGTTTCGTCTGGAAAGCCTTCCCGCTTTCCAAACGAAAGATCGGTTAGCATTCGTACCAAGAAATTGAGAAAAAAAAAGAAGAGATTCGTTTCAGTCAACCGCCACTAGTGGGGTTCAAACCGGGATGAATCCATGATCGCAGTGGTTATCACATACTACTAAATTGCAGACGCACAGGCGCAGGGTGGCCCGAATCCAAAGAGGTTTAGGAATCACTGCTTCAAACGAATTAGTGTGCGCCAGAAATTGTCGTATGTGTCCGTAATCTATTTAAGTATGTCTGAGGCGTGTTTGTAATGTCACTGCTCATTTTCCGAATCGAAGTGAAAGTGGCAGGTGTAGGAATCGCTTGAAATATTTTTTATGTTTTATTATCTACACCGTCTTCCTTTGGAGGTACTATTTAAAGAAGCGTTCTCTGCGCGAAATTGAAACACTTAAAAAGCATTGCGCCGCTGTGGTGGTCGAGTGGTTATAGTGACGGACTCGCGATGCGAGGATCCGGGTTCGAACCCCACAGTGGTGGTCGGCTGAAGTTGGTTTTCTGTGGTTCCCAACTTCAAGGTGCAAATGCGAGCCGATCTCCCCGTTAAAAAGTCTCGCCACAGAGAGCAACAGTCCTACAACGATAAATCATTCAATCATAACACTTCACTCATAGTTAGAAAAACTGGTGGCAGATAGCAGCACTACACATAACAAGCATTACAGAGAAACAAAAAACTTCACGTCAGGTTTCACTACACGTACACGCACATTCCCGCATGTACCGATTCGTTGAGGGTTCCGTGGGGGGGGGGCATGTGTGGTGTAGCAGCAGTGGGTAGGGCCTCCAAAAAAAGGCTCGGGGATCCATGATGTTCTTAAGTCAGCCACCTGGTTGGGCAATTTGCCTGTTGTGGCTTTGTATTTGTATATGTTTCTATTCAAAAATAGGAGAGATGTCAGTCAAGTGACCCACCTGGGACACGTCAGCTGTTTCCCATCAAAATCAAATTTTTCAACGAGGTGTTCGGGGATAGTACGAAAAAACCGTATTCGTATTTAACGGTAGATTTACGGCCCGAGACGGAGGAGGAAATGCGCCTGCGCACTAACGTGTTACCGGGGCAGACGCAATATATCTATAAACCCAGGAAATGGAACTTTCCATTTTCGAAGATGACGGCTGTGATAGAGGTCGAGAGTTTCCAGCTGTCGGATAGAACGTTCATAATCAAGGTGTTGGCGTGGTGCTTCACGCATTGGAAAGTGAATTTTCACTCTGTATACAAACCGCCCAAAAAATTTTCGGAATTATCTCCTAGAGATAGACACCAGTGCCTGTACGTCACCAACAACATCCACGAAATTTTGTGGTCGGCGGGTGATGTACCCTTTGAAATGCTGGAGCGACATTTGCAACGATTATCAAAAGTCGTATTGTATACGAAGGGCTACGACAAGTGTCGGATGCTACTGCAACAGTACGGGTTAAAAGTTTATAATCGCGATGCCATTCTCTGCCCCAACATTGTGGACTTGTCACAAGTGAGCGCGAACTGTTGTCGCCACGAAAGCATGATAAAGCACTGCCCGCTGAAGAAGGCTATAGCATATGGTTGGAATAAAAATACCGTTATTTAAAAGTATGGCATTGGAGAAGCAACAAGTGCTCCGTCTACTTTCTGCCTGTCCGAGGGATAAACGCAAGGACTTGAAGAAATTACCGAAATCAGCATTAAATACAGTCTGCGAGAGCTCGCTCAATATTTTGAAGGGTGTCATTCCGTTATCCTCAAAACAGAAAAATGAACTGAAAAGGCATAGAAATAAACTTCGCCAACTCGCCAGCAAAAAGACGCCGCTGTACGAGAAAAAGCGCGTGCTGATCCAGAAAGGAGGTTTTTTGTTCCAGTTAATCCCAGCCACTTTGTTCACGAAGCTGGGCTGGAAGAGATCTCGGAAACGGGATAAGTCCGGTGGCAGAGACCCTGGCGTTCATTCATTAAGCCACTTTGTTCACGAGATTATGGAGCACGCACAGAAATTCGCTCTGGTTCCAGAACAATTGTTATCGCGTCACGTGACCACAAAAGAGCAGCTTTCTGAGTTGGACAACGAGATGTTGAAAATACTGCGAAGCAAGGAGCCCGAAGCTGTAAAAATTAAACTCTATCAGAATCTGCTGAATCAACGTCGCCGAGAATAATCCACCCCGCTTACCTGAACCGAAAATTGAAGTAGAAAAAGAAAGTTGACGAATAATCACCAATAGCTCTGATTTCTTTCCCGAAATCGCAAAGGGAACACTCAGAAAAAATTATCACGCATATAAATAAGCATCCGAATATATTAAAAATTAATTCTAACGGCTCGATCGTTTATACGAGCAGACTCATCAAAGGAAGTGACATTCGCGATTTGATATCAAGTGTGGTCGGTCGAAGAAAATCACCCGTGGTTTGTCAAGAGATTTTCCTGAAAGCTCTAGAAGAAACCGGAGCTCCGAGAGATTATATAAAAAACCCATTTTTGAAACATATTTGGTTAGAGCTTTGAAATTCCAACGGCAGTGGAAGCCGTGATCAACGATCAAAACCAGGGAATCGCATGGAAAACGGATGTACCGTCATTCGATTTACCGAACTGCTGCTCCTACGAACTGGGGAGTCACGGAGAAGTGATAAGACACAAGAGAATGTTCACCACATTCACGATACTGATTGTTATATTATTTACTCTTATAGCAACATATAAAAATCGAATGGACTTTTGAAAGACGTAATTCCTCTCTTCCGCGCTGGGAGGAAATATTAAAAAAAAAAAAACTAACCTCTTTCTTCTTCTCTGATGGCACCCACATAGGGAGGGCTCTAGCCCTGGGGCCCGGGACGGTTAACATATTTTTTTTTGCTTTTTCAAGCTATAAATTAACTACAGAACGGGCCAGTTAAAAGTCCGACCGAGGGGCCCACAAAAGATTCTAACCTAGGGGCCCCGCTACAGGATGTGGGGGCCATGGATCCACACGCATCTTTTTTGCTATATTATCAGAGCTCGCGGGCCTCTTTAGATAATCGTCGACAAATGCTTCTTCGTCCGCGACTAAATCCCGAAAAAGTTCATTGGTAATGACGTTTTCCGTCAACCTTACCAACTCGCTCTCGTCTATTCCGAAGTTGACGAAGGTGGCCATAGCTATACACTAAATAGAATATACGGAACGATGATCAGAAAACTCGAACTTGATGCTATCTGAGCGAAATCAAAACCGAAATGAGGGATTGTCTGAAGACGACGATACTTTTTATCGCGAGCGCGCACTAAGTCAGATGATGATAATGAATCACTAAGTGTCATAACCTCCACGCCCTGGGCATTTAACTGCATCAGTGCCTGATAAGAAGTGTCATAAGTTTCCGACTAACCGGGTAAAATGATCGATGCATCTGTGATGCATACTCTACAGTGATGCATTCTCACATGTTTAGTTATATATAAACTGTGAGGCAGACGCAATTGCGCTTCATTCAGTTCTCCGGTTCATTTGGAAAAGCACTCTCTCCGCAACTCTCTCACATCAACTTGGTAAGAAATTTTCTATGGCTTCTTGCGTGTTAGATTTTGAAGGGGTTATGCTTAAAACTGGGATATATATTGTCAAGGAAATGGCCTGCATCGATTTAAGTACAGGAAGAGTATATCACTCCCTGTACAAGCCGCCATTCTCTAGCGAGAAGCTGTCAGACGAATATTTCACGCAAATGCTCTGGGTCAGCAGAAATCTTCATAATATTGAATGGGAGGAAGGTCTTTTCGTTTACGACCTGATGAAAATACATCTCACCACCGTTAATAACAGATATAGCTGTATTTATGTGAACTGCAGGCAAAACAAGAAATTTCTTGAGCAACGCTTCAACAGAGACAGTGGAAGTCTTAAACTTCCCTAAATACACTGCTGGCCACCCAAATTGCAACACCAAGAAAGACAAGAGATAACGCAACAATATTTATTTTGTGGATAACATGTTGACCAAGCATCAAATGATTAAATTTATAGACTTCTGTGAAGTGTGGTTCCTGCCAAAATCAGTAGCCAGAGTAGCCGCCATTGTTGGAGATCACGAGCTGCCACACGCCTTGGCATTGATTCAAAGAGACTTTGGATGTGTTCTTGGGGTACAGCAGACCAAGCAGCTTCCACGCGTTGCCAAAGTTGATCTGGTGTGGCAGCTGGGGATGTAATCTGGGTCAATCGTTGAGCAACCATTGACCACATGTTTTCTATCGGCGAAAGATCCGGAGAGCGAGCTGGCCAGGGAAGCAATTCAATCTGGCGATTGACGAAGAACCTTTGGACAATGCGTGCCACGTGTGGTCGCGCATTATCCTCTTGAAATATGGCTGTGGGCAAGCCCTGAAGGTAAGGAAGGACAACTGGCTCCAACACCTCGGAGATGTAGCGCTGGCTTTTTAAAGTACCGGCAATGCGTACTAGAGGAGTGCGAGAGTGATATCCAATACCGCCCCATACCATAATACCCGGTGCAGGACCAGTGTGGCGGTGCATAACGCAGCTGTTCAGCATCCTCTCTCCACGGTGTCTCCAGACTCGAATCCGACCATCGTGGTGTTGCAGACAGAAGCGTGACTCGTCAGTAAAGACAATTTCATTCCATTGTGCCGTCCACATCCTTCTTTCATCGCACCATTGGCGGCGGAGACGTCTGTGGTTCTGCGTCAAGGGTAGACGAAGCAATGGACGTCTTGCGGACAGACCACTCTGCTGTAAACGGCGTCGAATGGTACGCGCAGACACTGGATGATGCGGTACAGACTGAATGTGCTGTGCTATGGTTCGTGATGTGGCTGAGCGATCCGTCACTGCCATATGCACAATACGCCTGTCATCACGTGAAGTGGTGCACTGAGGTGGATGCGATCGAACACGTCGGTCCGTCGTACCCTCCTGCATCCGACAATCACATATTTGCATTACAGTTGTTTGGTTTCGTCCAACACGACTACCGATTTCCCTGAAAGATAATCCACAATCTCGGTAGGCCACTATCCTTCCTCTGTCGAACTCGGATACTTGATCAAATGATGATCGCTGTTTTCTACGAGACATAATTGATCGTTTTTTGGAAAAAAACCACAAGAAAAAAGCAATTGCCGTACTTCAAATCGTCGAAATCTCCAAGCCTTAAATAGCGCTTTGAAGTGGCGCCACAGGCGCGCGTGATGTGCGTCTGCGCTGAAATTCTAATCATTTGCATATCTCACCTCCGCTAATGCATGTTGTAAATTTCATATTATTTGCATGCTTCCTTCAGGGTGTTGCATTTACGGTGGCCAGCAGTGTACAACGCCACAACAGGCAAAATGCCCAACGAGGTGGCCGATAAAAAGATGCCCATAAAAATATGGATGTCATATTATTTAAAAAAAAAACAGCAACCCAATTAAAAATGCAATTAACACAAATTATAAACAATATATACACATGATAAAATATTATACAATGCCCATAAAGAATACTTATGGTTGTCTTATTGTAAGAATGGATAGCTTCTAAATCCTTCACTTCTTGCAGATTTCACCCTCTGCAAAAAGGGTCATGGCGCTAGAGCAGCGGTTCTCAACCTTTTTTGACTCGCCTCTTTAGTAAAAAAATTCTATGGCGGAGCGCCGTAGGCCCATTTTCTAATTATCTCTCAAAGTTAATGATTTATTTTTACTATTTAAAAAAAATTTATAATTTTTTTTTTAATTTTACTGGTTATTATTTTCCTCGAGTGGCCGCGGAGCACCGGTTGAGAACCGCTGCGCTAGAGCAACACCCCCTATAGATAAGAAAGCCTCCACAATAATGTCGTGACGTCACGGAGTGGAGGCTGATCGTGAAGACGACCGTTTTTCTTTTTTCGCAATATTTATGCCTTACAATTCTATCGAACCTAATTTTTTTTTTTTACAGATTTCTGAAGTTTATTTATGAACGATCATTTCAGGGGCAGCAATTTTTCCAAAAGAAACTCTTTTCTTCCTCAGCAGATATTTTGGAAATTTTTGATAAAATTTAATTTTTTCCCATTAAACTATTATTGATTGTGAAAGGAGGCTTCTAGTTTAAAGACCCTATAATATCATTTCTAGTGTTATTAGGTGCGGCACTAGCTTATTCCAAAAAGAAAACGAGTGTGTGCAGGTGGTCGCATTCTTTTCGTATACCCCTGAAAATAGTCTGCCCTTTCTTTCTGTCATTAAAAAATAACAGAGCTATATTAACCAAGAAGAAAACATGCTTAGGGCATCAAACGAAAACGGACACCACAAAAAGAAATCTAGTGATTTTTTCCCCTTGAAAACCTCCCCTCCCTTTTGGAGCTACCATCTTCACGTCTTCCTGGGAACCTCTGAACTTTCATGATATTTCCCTAGGGAGGCTTGAGAACTTGTTCGAAAAAATTTCAGTCATAAAAACCACCATCTGAATCATTCTCTCATATATTCCGAAAGACGGATTTTGGTTTCGTATTCTTTCAAGCTGTCAATTATAGTTAGGAAACACGGAATAATTAACGATAAAATTTTAACTATCGAGATTTCGCAGAATAGTAGTAAAAATTCAAATTTTTGCATTTATTCGTCAAAATTGGCAAATTTCGCATTAATCGCATTTATTTCTTGAATTTCGCATTTATCGCGGTTATTTCGTAAATACGAAATTTACGTATCCCTAATGATTCATTATCAGCATTTCAAAAGTCCATCGGGAAATATAAATAATAGATTTTTTTTTTTAATCGGAAATTTTTCCCATATTCGTGGGAAAAATTGGCCAAAATTGGTTCGCATGGGAAATTTCGTGGTGTTTGTGGGAAATTTTGAGAGTATCAAAAAGAGCATTTTTATTGAAAAAAAATTAAAAATATAATTATAAATTAAAAAATTGAATTATAAATGCAAAACAATGCTTTTCTAGTGTAAAATACTTGACTGCATATTTCCACCGATAGATGGCAGGACAACTTTCGAAATGTGTGGGAAAAGTGCAGAGAAGACCATGAATGGGTTCTTGGCTTGGCTAGAGAGCGAAGGGCAGGTGAGTGAGCTGTCAAAAGAGTGATCTCGAGCAGTGTTTCTCAACCATCGGGCAGCGGCCCGGTACCGGGCATTAGTCGAACGGGGCCGTGAGTTGATTCATAGTTTCCATTTTCCTCCATTTACTTTCCATTAGTTGTGTTTATGACCGGTCCTCCTCCACTTCAAGAATTCAACCGGGCCGAAGCTTCAGAACCACTGTGTCAGCGTGAGCGACCTAGAGAGTGTGCCAGCACGTGAGTGACGAAAAGAGTGATCTAGAATGTGCGAGCATGTCAAAATAGTGACCTAAAAAGCGAGTTGCCAGGTTATCGAGTGAATAAAAGAGTGTTGTAAAGAGTGAGAGGCAAAGTCAGTGAGTGACCAAAAAGAGCGAATCACCAGCTAAGTGAGTGAACAAAAGAGTGACCTAGAGAATGTGTGTACATAAGGGGTGCACCGGAGAGCAAAAAATCACGTCAGTGCAAGGCCGTAGCTGGGGAGACGACTAGGGTCCGATTCCCCTCCTAACGAGATTTCTGTCTACGGCACGGGCCTGCATCAGTGAATAACCAGAAAATTTCCCTGGAGGGGAGTGTGTAAGCATGTGAGTGACCAATACATTGTGATGGCACGTGAGCAATCGAACAAGCATTGTGAAAGAACGTGAGTGACCAAAAAAACTAAAGCGTGGGGTGCTTAGGTTAGTGAATAATTAACCATCCACCGGGCATGAGTTTTTTTGTCGAATCGTTCTCAAAATGGCACGTCAAAAACACAAAATCGTTCCAAAATGGGCAGGCTTCTTAACAGCGGTATATAAATACCACCGACAGTGTGGTGATAATAAAGATTGACATTTCGGTACCGCCCAGTCAGTAACACTTTTTCCTCTTTGGTAGGAAACGTTTTCTTTCCCCTACGGTATTTGCAATACAAAGGCGGTAAGAACGAAGTCTCCTTATTGACTCCAAAAACTGGTTGAAAAGAACTTGCACTCAGAATTCTTGACTTTTCATTTCTCTTTCAGATAAAAATTTCATGATAAAAATTCTTGGAGTTTCGGACACACTCCAGTTTATATATTTTTTTGCAGTAAAAACGAACCCTCGCTTGGAGGGAAGAAAAGGTGCCCCTCCCGAAATAATCCTGTCACGCTTCTGCTCGTACATATCTGTAACATGTTCTGCGAAAAACAGTCGCGTAAAATAAACATTTTCCATTCTTAAATTTTGATAAAAGTGAGGGGAAATAAAAATGCCGTTTCTCTCATAAACAAAGCGGTCACTCAATTATTTCGTAAACTGTGAGCTCTGCAATCCCTTCCCAGGGCAAGCGTGGGTCCAGAGGGGGAGACAAATAATATTGGGAAAATTTGTCTGTCCCGTAAAATACGGGATTATCCGATGCACCTACGCAAAACAGCCGGATACGCACTGGACCGATATCTATTCGCATCTGAAGATTTATTTATTCATTTACATCCACAAAAGGCTAGTTGCATTTACATTGCGGAGAAAAAACGAAAAGAACATGATAAAAATCAAAAGAAAAGAACCAAATAATGACAAACTGTACATATATGGGAAACATTAAAGTGGTAGTTTCGGTTTCTGTATTGAAGATCGGAAACTGCCTATATGTCTTGTGGGGACCGACCCATGGGCCCCGATTTTTTGACACGACGCATAAAACAGTGTTTCAAAACTTTTTTCGTCCATGCTCCCCTTTGAACCATATTCCCCCCCCTCACCCCATCAAGGAGCGAGACCCTTCTTATTTATTGAATTGCTTTTTTTGAGCGGGTTGATAAATAATGAACAAAATTTCATGTTTCCATGAGTAAGGTTGATCCCTGATTCAGTAGGTTCTATGCTGTGCAGGCAAAATGTTCTGAGACCCCCGTCATGGCCCCAACAAGGGGTGGGCTGGCAAGGATCCAGCCCTGGGGCCCGGGATGATTTTCATTATTTTCATTTTTTCACGCTTTAAATCCATCATAAGAGGACCCGTGAAAGTCTGGTCGGGGGGTTTTCCCAGCCTAGGAGCCCTACTCCAGGATGTGGGGGCCATGGTGGCGTCACGCGATTCCAAAGGACGCGAAACTCAAAGACGTTCACGTTAAGTCTGACGTTTCGGAAAATAATTCGTGAAAAGCGGAAAGCCGTGGCAGAATCACCACCGGCTAAGAGATCTCGTAGCAGCTTCAAAAAGGAAGCGCCGCCTCCCAACATCTTCCATGTGAAGAACTTTTTCGTCAGCGTCATGATCTTCAACGGTGAAGTGCGCGTACATTTTTCGAACGCGATGGACTCATGCACCCGGGTAAAAATGGAGTGACTCTTTCTCCACACGTGTGGGAGTGTTTGAGAACCGAATTCTGTTGCCGCACTAAACTTCAACGCGTAGGCAGAACTTTTCTAGTGTCAGAGAACCTGATTGTGGACTACAGTGGTGATGATGTTTTTATACAACCTCTACATCGCGGGGAAAATAAAACTTTTAAGTGCTCCGAAAACCCCCTCAAAATGTCTTTTGTCTCTGCCGAAACACTCTTCTGGAGTGAGCACGACAAACCGCTTCATACCGTGGTCAGTGAGTTCGTGCAGAAAACGCTTTGCGCGTTCAATATCTCAAAGTATGTGCGGGCGAAATGCATACTAAAGGGACTAGCTCTATGGATATCACTGACATTGTGGCTAAACTGGTATGTGAACAAGCTTATGTTTGCATCGGAAAAATTATTGACTGTCACGGTTGTGTTATGGGCTATGCAAATCAGCTGGGTCACGAATGCCTAGAAATGCATGATAACTTAACGTATTATAAATATTTTGACCATGCAATGCATTAACTCTAATTGACTTTCGCGAAGTCACAAAGGCTCTGGTAGAAAATTTTTTACAGCTAATTTTTCAAGTGTTCATCTCGATGAAAAAGTTTAATTTAGGAAAAGATAATTTTTTTAACACTCTTTGAAAAAACGATAATTTAATGACGTTGGAAACTTTGATTTGCGTTGAAAACTTTTTAGGACTTGGAGGAGAAAAGTTTAATTTAGGAAAGGTTACGATAATTTGGGAAAGATCCTATCACGGAGCGACTTGGGAAAACTGACATTAAAAAGTTTAATTTAGGATCCCTCTAAAAAAATGTTTTCCAACCTCTTCGTGGGATTGTGACGAATGATAATTTAAGAACGACATCTTGGGGATTCTGGTTTAACACACTTTTTTGAAATCGGGGATCAAGTCCCGCTAAAAATTGGAATAATTTTGTGCGGTCGGCGAGACGCTCCACTTCCGGGCTAGAAAAATTTGCCCCCTCAAGGAAACCAAAAGCTGCATTCTCATTTACCTTCTGTTTGCAACCCGTGAAATTTTTGCAAATGATAAGTTAAGGGAAATTCATTTTGGAAGAACTTTAAAAATTCAGTTTTGAAACGCTTATAATTTGTTTCGGATCTCAATTCCGAACTGGTGGCAACAAATTCGGCTGCGCGCCCTTTCAATTTCGATTTGAGGACTATTAATTTTTCATTATCCTGCCAGTCTGCTAATTTTGCGGTATCCTCCAGGGATTCAATGAAATATTCGGCCGAAAACGACGGTTCTGAACCGGAAAAATTTGCCGTTAGCCCCAAATAGCCAGTGATTGTATTAACCTTTACTCGTGGTGCTTCACCCGATGAATGCACCACTGTACTACCACCGTGATTTGGCATTGTAATATACCGCTCAAGAAAAGTTCTTGGATATTAATATAAAATTACGTTATATCAAGGGCGTAGGCAGGTGGGACCGGTTCCCCCGTTTGTTTCTTCAGTCATGGGAAAAAACACAAAACCGCTCATTTTTTTCCCTGGTCACTTTGGTATTACTATTATTTTGTTTATTTCATTTGTCATATTGCATACACAACACATTCTAGTTACGGCAATGATTTCTAGATTTCAGCTTAGTCCGAAAATGTAACGTGTGTGTGTGCTTTCCTTTTTTTTTCTTTCTCCCCATCGGCATATTCTCTTCCCCTATCAACATGTGTCTTCATTATTGCATGGATACATTCGTAATTTTACAACAGCTTGTATGATTTGCGATTACAGCTTGTATGATTTGCGATTACAGCTTGTATGATTTGCGATTACAGCTTGTATGATTTGCGATTACAGCTATGATACTTGTGCATAATGTGCTATGTGATCATGTATGGGATCAATTTTATAATCTTCTGACAATAGAATCAGTAGTATGATGTGTCGGAGGTGAGACGAAGTTAAAATGTGAAAATATGGTCCCGTTCTGTGTTGTAAGTATGGGGTTTGTTTGTTTGATATGCATATTATGGTTTCGATTGATTATTATGTCATGATGGATTATGCCATGAAGTAAAACATATACTAGTATCTTTTATATGTAGGAAAGATGTTAGAGAAATTATGTAGTTGGTAACACGAATAGATAATTAAACTTATTAGTGGCATCGGAACGTTTTGATGAACGACTGTGGAATACAGTCATCCTGAGCGAGAAATTCATTTGCTTGTATTCAATTTTACAAGAATTACATTACTGCGATTTCTTTTTGTTGGAGGAGAGTAGTTGATTTGCCTATGATGTCATGTATGATCAGTATTGCAATTATGTTTGCCAACAAGAAACATAGATAGACGGACTTGCTATAAGAGTATAGTATTTTCGCCTGTTCTGTATACATGCATTTGAATCTTTTTTATACACTTCGCATAACAAAAAAAAAATTGTGTCAATTTTTTTAACCCCCTTTCCGTAGGTAATATGTCATGATCGAAGTCATAACATACCTTATGTAAATTATATTATTGTTTTGGATGACTATATTGTATATAAAGTGTAGTAGTTGTTTCTTTTTTTTTTCTCGGCTGGTGAAGGGGAATTATCTCACGGATCGTGAGAACGGAAGTTTGACCACATGCCCCCCCCCTCGGATATTTCTTAGATGGACGAGGTCCACTTTCACTTTGAAGGGGTCCGGTGGTCTAGGTTCCTGGAAACTATCCGTGACGTAGATCTCATCCAATACGCTGACTGGATCGAAGTCCCGCTCCAGGAGTACTATCTTGTAAGTTTCGCTTCTCTCAGGGCGATTCTTGATGAGTATGTTGAGGTGTTAAGATATAGAAATTTAATAGTTGAGCAGGACTTCGATTTCCGTGCTTGTGGCGTGTGTGTATTGTAATGAAGTAGTGGAAGGCACATCGAAAAGATGGGTATCGTTGTCATCTTTTGTTATTTTCTTTTAATATATATATTGTGATTATGTAACCAAGGAGTCATGCAATTCTTTTTTTTTGTTTCTCACAACGCACATGTCCTATCCGTGAAGTAAATGTGAAGCTTTAAATTCTAATCGACTCGGTTCTTTTTCTTGAAGTTTCTGTTTGATGTTTTAAGTAACGAGTAAGTATAACAGATTCTAACTTCTAACACCTGGCTGGTACGGCTTCGAAATACAAAATTTCAAAGTCCATCCTTTCATACCATTATCCCTCGAACGATACTACTATTTAACTTTTGCTAATTCCTTTACAATATAACAATATGTGTCAGTCATGACCAAATAATCAATTTACTTTGTGGTATTTTGCGCAAAATTATCTGTGGAAAAATATTTCACGTTTGTCGAGCGCCATCTGTCGAAGAGTAGTATAGTAACAAAATATATATATATATATAGGAGAAAAAGAACAAGACTAGACATTTTTTCCTTTTAGTATTAATAAAATCGGACAAAAAACACAATTTCTGCTAAAAATTATCAATTACTTAGAATTAAACTCAGTTTGATGAAACGTCGCTTAATTGACAAAAACTTTTAATTCATGAATCAATACTTCTTAACCATGTTATCATACGCTTGTATCTGGATGAAATTATGTTTCTCTGGCCCGAAAAAGGCGCTGGGAAATTTAAAAATATATTTTATTATACCCGTTGACCTAATCTAATGGTTTAGTTCGGATTTAATTTAATCGGATAAGAGACCCTTTCTACATATTGGATCGATTTCCGTTTAAATTTATAGTGTAAATATTTTGTTTACAAATATGGTTTTCCGGACTACCTTCGCGGGATAGGACCCCAAACGGGGCTCGGCCGATTGCGCCAAAAATGGGAGTGTTTCGACTTCCAATGTATTTCCCCAACAGGTCGATTGTGCCTAGTCTAATTTTAATCCCTGTGGGTGACGGGAGGAGGAGGGAAGTTACCAACTGCTGATTGGGGATGTCACTGTATATTATAGACAGGATAAGTGCATATAAGCACAACGTAGTTTTTACCACAAAGAAAAAGAAAGGTAGATAAAGATAAAAAGAAGTGTATATCACAGGGTGTAAGATATGTATTTTACTGGACATTACACCGTAACTTTGCCTGTCCGTTCTGTATGAAATGCCCTTTTTTTTTTAATGAAATCGCATGAATTTTTATTCTCTATTGAAATCAAGGATTAAGATCACTTATGTAACTCATAAATTATATTACTATAATAATCATAATAAATTATAGTCATAAGTATCTCTCACATGTTTGTCGAACTATTTTTTTCCGCGAACTCTGCTACTCCCTTCCCTATATACTGTAATTTTTTTTCGAGGAGATATGGGCAGTCTTAGTAGGATATATAGGCGTTTTGTGTGTATATTTACACTTTCATACCGAATACCTTTCGCGAGCCGGATGGAAGCCCTTGGCGGGAAGCATTTGGTCCGCGGGCCAAATGTTGCGCATCTCTGGTGTAGACGATTTTTTAAATCAACTGCATTAAAATATACTGTATATTCGTAGAAGAGAGAAAACTTTTCATATTTTCTGTTCGTCTAATATTAATTTTTTTTTTGGATGAAATATCACCATATCTTCAAAACTCAAGTCGACCTTTAATAAAATTAGGCTCACACTTGTATCGACCCCTCAACATCGAGCTCAGTACGTCGTGGTGGCCAATTGCATATCTCAACTGTTCAATACAGTCGGCCCTCGGGGGGGGGGGGGGGTATTCACGGATTTCATATTCACGGTCTCTTTCCTGGGGGGTTTTTTTTTGGAAAACACTGTTGAGGTAATAATTCTCGTACTGGAACAAAATATAATGTTGTAGGTACGTGTTAAATAAACGTATAAAAAATCTCCCGCTTTAAGATTTTTCTGGTGCATCTGAAAATATTTATGCGAGACTGTCGTTTAAATGTTTATATGAATGAAAAACGTGAAAGGAAAATTCAAAATATGGACAAAGGTTAGCTTCATTGCTGCGGGCTCCCGTCATTACGGCATCAATGAGTCTACAGCAGTGTTTCTC
Source organism: Pholcus phalangioides (assembly GCF_987345545.1). Taxonomy (NCBI): domain Eukaryota; kingdom Metazoa; phylum Arthropoda; class Arachnida; order Araneae; family Pholcidae; genus Pholcus; species Pholcus phalangioides. The sequence goes on along the minus strand of NW_028301610.1, from coordinate 21,388,071 downwards.
AAAGTGTGCGTCACGGCTCCTAGGAGTGTCGACACCCTTTTCAAAGGCGTCGCGACGAGCTGGAGATATTGATTTGTGTGCCTATATTTACACTTTTTGATGAGGTTCATGAAAATATCTGCAGAACTATTCTAGGGAGTGCAAAGATGCAGCGATGGATATAGAGCTCACTCTTGGTAGGGGTGATTTTACAAATAGCTTAAAGATAAAGTCTTTGCATGGGGCGACCATATGTCCCGTATTTTCCGTGACAGTTCTGTTTTTCTTTTTCTCAGCCCTGATTTTTTTGAAAAATGTCCCTCTTGTCCAATTTTCTGAAAATTAGCCTTATACAGGTATTCTGTAAACTTTATAATAAATAAAATAACTTTTTGTTCTAAACATAATAGTTATAACTTCAAAAACACGCTGTTCAATACAGGTACACATAATTCAAACGTCGCATCACAATTCATTATATGTATTTCTTTAAATAATAATGCAATTTTTATGCAAGTGTTTAAACACGAATCATGGCTATAGGCCTACATTTCAATATCGGGAAATTTAGATTTGAAAATTTCAGTGGATAAAAATACTGCATAGATATTATAATAATAAAGAAATTATAATGGTCAATTAATAATAAAGTTATCACTTTTTTTGTAGTGAAAAGAGCTACACCTGTGTCAGGAGTTGCTTCCTTGATATTTCTTTCTTTTTTCCAATTTCTTTTATGATTTTTGATGGTTTTTCAGAGATTTTCTTCCGTTTTTCTTTTGACGGTATTCGATATTATTTGACTCTCGAGGTGATTCTCAGGTCCGTGGATGTGAGGTTAGTCCGAGTTGAAAATTATTGTACCATTTTCATCAGTATACAGCTTTGCAGTGCAATTCTTATTTGTACACTTCCATTGATGCCTTCCTTCGTTTTGCATGCTTTACGAAACTTAAAATTTGAATAGAGAATCAATTTTTTTCCCCTTGCTTGCCGAAAATGAACTCCATTTCCACTGAAAGTAAGAGTACTGAACACACAGAGTAAATTATATCTTTTATGGTAAAAGTAGAACTAGAAAGACCTCGAAAAGGTCTCGGGTGTTAAATTCACGTGTATCTCCCTCTTTGTAACCTTATCAAATGTCGCATATTACAATAGAAGTATGAGGAATTACCGACGCTTGCCGTCCAAATAAAAAATAATCCGGCCTAACAATGATTTAAATAAAGGGTTTATACTTGCAATTCTTAGAAATCGGGGGCGAGCACAATCGACCTACACCAGCGCCATCTATAGCTAGCTGTAGTTATAGGAGGTGTTGCTTGTGCCCGCTCGGACGCTCCTGTTCCGGCTGATGGTCGCTTTTCCGACGCGACTCCAATACGTTAGAAGTTCCTAAGGAATATTAACGGAGTTGTGTCCGGTTTTCCTATCTCTCTAGAACACTATTTTGATCATTCATATTTGACCGTTCACTCGCATGCTTCTATAGCCTAAATTACTCATTTGGTCGCTCACTGACCGGTTCCTCATTCTGTAGGTCACTCATTGACCTGGTCTCTGCTCTCTAAGTCAGTGGTTCTCAACCGATGGCCATATGGCCTCAGGGGGGCCCTAGGACATTCCAAGGGGGCCACGGATGAAAATCTCACAAAAGGGGAGCCACGGCTGCTGATAGGGGGCCACGAAGAAATTTGAAATTAATTTTTTTTATCAATCTTTTTACAAACAAAATGCATAGAATATTTTGTCGCAATTTTCCCCTATTTAAGTAACATTAGCAAGATGGAAAGAAAAATGTTGCATGTAATCTGGGTAGTTTTACGACATACGTTGTGGGGCTGACAGAGTAAGCCATGACACAAACTACAGAAGGGGCTTCAGCAGAATTGAAGTAATTGTAAAAACAGGAAATTGTGTGTGTTCAAAGACTTTTCAAGCAAAGAGGCTGTGATTAAAAAAGCAGACAGATTTGGTGGACATTCTTTTGAGTGCTAGTTATAGTGATGGTAGTAAATGTAATCCTAGAAGAAGAGGAGTGAAAAATGAAAGTTTTTGTCAACATCGTTTTTAAGCAATTACAGACAGATGGCCATCTAACGTAGCATAAATCTATCCTCAGCCGGACACAGTGGTTTGTTGGGGTTCGGAAAATCGAATAAAGAATCATTGCTTTGAGAGGAATGCCAATTCATTGCCTCTACTGAAAAGAAATAGTACCGTGTTGTGCTATTACTGCTGGAAAAATTAAAGGGAGGATGATACCACATGTATTTTTTAGGGATATTTGTTAACCCTCCAACCACTCAGTTCTGGGGCTACCCAATATGGTCCTTAAGGCAGGGTAATAAATACAAATGTACGAGAAAAAAATTAATTTAGACCTTTGATTGGTTGGCAGGATATTTCAATGCTTACCATAGGATCTGAACAGTTTAAGATCACTTGAAGTCCGTAGCCGGTCAATTTGTCGCAATCAACTTGTCGCGCTCAACTCGTCGCGCATCAATTTGTCGCAGTGCCAATTCGTCGCGGTACAAATTCGTCGCAGAGCCAATTCGTCGCGATACAAATTCGTCGCGGTACAAATTCGTCGCGATACAAATTCGTCGCGGTACAAATTCGTCGCAGAGCCAATTCGTCGCGGTACAAATTCGTCGCAGAGCCAATTCGTCGCGGTACAAATTCGTCGCAGTGACAATTTGTCGTGTAACCAATTCGTCGGGACGTCAATTTATCGCAGAGTCAACTCGTCACGCGATCTGTATGTAGGTTTTTTTGTCTCATACGTGAAAAAATAAACATGAAGAAAAGTTTTTTTCCATCAAGAAATGCACACAGTTTACTAAATTTTTTTTTTTTGTCATTTCGAAAAAAATCATCGAAATTACATCGAAATTAAAATTACAATTGATATTAATGTTTTATTATTTAATTATTGTAAATGTTAAAAAAATCATTTTTTCTATGATAAAATTTTAAAATTCTGTAAAAAAATGTCGGTGTTTATGATATTCCCCAAATTACAGTACAGCGGAGGCTGTCTTTAAGTGTAAACTTGTATCTGTCCCATGTGGAATCGAGACTCCCACCAACATTAACCACTACAGTATCTCCACAAGAACCTGAAATAATTAATAATTTAATTTAATTAATATTTCATTTTCACCGGATAAGCCACACTTGTCGCTTTCTCTCGAGATTTGCATTACTCGTAGCGAGGGGAGTTGGGGCGCACACCGAGATGATAAATTGCGATCACATACATTTTCAAAATTTAATTTGCACCGGATAAGTTGCTCAAGTTAAAAACTCAAAAAATCCAACCAATAAAGTTCATAGGTTACATTCGAGCAAATGCAACCGATAATCTTATTGGTTGAATTTTTCAAGTTTTATAAAAGGACTTTTAGAACACTTTCATAGTGTAATGCTAGCCTTAGATATATTGTCGGTAAAAAATTCCTCAAAGATGTATTCCCTACATGGCAGATACATATTCAATAGTGAATTAGGGCCATTCAAGTATTACGTGAGCAGATTTTCAGCCATTTTTGACCCCCTCCCCCTTGTCAGCAAAAATCAGCAAAACACTGACCCCCATCCCCTCCCCCGTCAGCAAAATTTCACCAGAAGCTTAGAATATTTCATATCTTCAAAAAGGGGTGGTTGATGACGTAAGCGACCTTCAACCCCCCCCCCCCGCCATCAAAAGTCAACAAATCCGAAACTCCCTCCCCGATCCTGACGTAATACTTGAATGACCCCTTAGGCAAATTGTGCTTTGGGATGGGCATTGATCCTAATTTATCATCTTGGTGTGTTCCCGCAACACCCCTCGCTGCGAGAAATGGAGATCCCGCCAGAAAGCGGGAGTGCGGCTTATACGGTGAAAATTTAATTTTGAAAATTTATTTTATCGTAATTTATCATCTTGGTGTGTTCGCCCAACGCCACTCGCTGTGAGAAATGGAGTTCCCGCCAGAAAGCGGGAGTGCGGCTTATACGGTGAAAATTTAATTTTGAAAATTTATTTTATCGTAATTTATCATCTTGGTGTGTTCGCCCAACGCCCCTCGCTGCGAGAAATGGAGATCCCGCCAGAAAGCGGGAGTGCGGCTTATACGGTGAAAATTTAATTTTGAAAATTTATTTTATCGTAATTTATCATCTTGGTGTGTTCGCCCAACGCCACTCGCTGCGAGAAATGGAGTTCCCGCCAGAAAGCGGGAGTGCGGCTTATACGGTGAAAATTTAATTTTGAAAATTTATTTTATCGTAATTTATCATCTTGGTGTGTTCGCCCAACGCCACTCGCTGCGAGAAATGGAGATCCCGCCAGAAAGCGGGAGTGCGGCTTATACGGTGAAAATTTAATTTTGAAAATTTATTTTATCATAACTTATCTATCATCTTCGTGTGTTCGCCCAACGCCCCTCGCTGCGAGAAATGGAGATCCCGCCAGAAAGCGGGAAGTGTGGCATGAATACCATGAAAACTGAATTTTGAAAATTTATTTGATCGGCGTACTGACTCTGCGACAAATTTGTACCGCGACGAACTGATTCTGCGACAAATTCGTACCGCGACGAACTGATTCTGCGACAAATTTGTACCGCGACGAACTGACTCTGCGACAAATTTGTACCGCGACGAAATGAGTCTGCGACAAATTTTCACCGCGACGAACTGACTCTGCGACAAATTTGTACCGCGACGAACTGACTCTGCGACAAATTTGTACCGCGACGAGTTTGTAGCACGACGAATTGACGCTGCGACAAATTGATTGCGACGAATTGTCGTGCGACAAGTTGATCGCGACGAATTGACCTAGACCCCTTGAAGTCGCAGAGTTTCACGAAAACAAGCGTATAATGACTTTATTGTGTGTTTTTTAATCCAATTGTCATACGCTTGGGTTACATTATTATAAGGTTTCGAGACAAACCTATTTATATACAGAGTGTCACTTTATTGGATTTGATATATTTTGCAATCTAAAAGATTGTAAAACGTTTTTATTACTGTTTTCTCAATTTTAATGTAAAATATCAAAAAAATAAAGTCTTTAACAGAAATAAGTCAAACTTATTTGGTTACTATAGGAAGAAAAAAGTTGCACGCTTTGTTTTTCTGAATTTCAATGATAAATTAGTACTACGAGTTTGTTTAGAGTCTGAACAATTAGTGTGGAATGTAGTTCTTGATAATTATTCTGGACTTTATTCATCTCTATACGCGTAACGCTCAACTACGCAAAATACGTATATCATTACATGTGTGTAGTACGTCAAAATTCACAACATAAACTTTGAAGCCCTGAAATACTGGATGGCGTTTGTCGTAGCAATCTTCATTCCATTTTGCATGTGCATTCTTCAATATTTAAACACACTCATGTTTACTTGTTAGCAAACTACTGTATTACGAGTATTTAATACAGTGTAACTTCGTTTAAGATTGACACCACCAGCAACTCTGTACAGGGAGTTTTTTTAACAGATATTGTGTGTACATTCTATTAACAGGCCTGCAGAATTCCAAATAACTTCAATGCCCTTTTCATACTTAACAAGAACAATGCTGTGAACATTGGAAAAAGTTTTAGAAGGACGTAGGCCCCTCTTTTCAAATAATTTAACCCTTACAGCGACAATCCCGAGATATCTCGTCAAACTTGATCTACTTTATTTCGGTCACCCCGAAATTTGTCGGGTTTTAACACGCTTTTATTTTAATGCGGCAGTCATAATGCGGATCAGGAAAATTTAAAAGAAAAACTGCTTAAAGGGTTAAATCCGTTTATTTGAGATTCACTACGTCTGCTGATTTCTCAAAATATTGCAATCAATTCTCACTTAAGTGGTCACTTTGAAATGCCCCATAACCGGCTTAATGCGTCTCTTTGTATCTGTCAAATTAAAGTTTATGGTTTTTGTGTTGATAATACGCATCCAAAACTAGTTCAGTGACACGTTTTCATAATCTTCAAAATTGCGCGGATTTGATAGTTAGATATGATGTCCATAGATTCCGAATATTTGGAATTCGAGTTGAAGTGAATATGTCAAATAATTGCAATTGTGTGCTTTGCTTAAATGAAATATTTTAACGTTGAAAGGTATACGGATGAATCGTGACCGAAGTCAAACGTCTCATAAATGCGAAAGTCATATCACTGGGAGGATCTCACTGAGGAGCGGATACCCTTTTGCGCACAAGTAGAATTTGCAGGCATTTACACGCAATCGAGCCCCTCTTGGCCATTCTTTTCCCCCCTTACCCTTCTTTCATTTATTTAATTCCTAAAGTTATAAGAGGGACTGCTTTTGCATTAAATTGTTGAAATTCAACTACCTTCGCCCAAAAAATGTCAATTTTTCTTTTTTTTTGAAATATTTCATCTCAAACTATTTTTTTTCGTGTATATACAGAGTGCACAGGTAACAAGGCGTATGGAACCAGTTCAAGAACCCAGTTACAAAGTTGTTGCCCTGTCTCTTTTGATGCCAACAAAAAAGATTTCATCTTTCTAAGTGCAATGTTCACCGAGATATTCAAATACGAAAAACGCAGGAAAGTTGGTAAAAACAACGTTAATGTAGGTAAAACGTTAAATACGGGTAAAACGGTTTACCCGTATTTAATGCTATATTTAAATAACTATACAACCCCTTGCAACATGAAATGACATATCTGAGTACTAAACGTTATTTGGATTTTTTTTCTAACTGGAAGTATGACTATAGGATCAACAGTTTACCAGCAAAATACCATACGCCCCGTTACCTATGCAACCTATACACCCTGTATATTAAATGTAGTACGGACTGCCATGTGCTATGTGAAATATTGTGTTGCGTTTAAGCCAACTCTCCCATTGCTTCGTTCGCCACTTCGTCATCAGCTTGTCATCCAATGAGACATCAGATATTCACGAATGAAAATCTCACCGTGTCGAAATTAAAGTGAAAAAACCAATATTATCATTTGAAAACTGATTATTTATAATTTATTATGGGTTTGAAATTCCGGTAATGAATCATTATATGTTCACAAATTATTTGAACTTGTTTTTTCCCAAATGAATTAGGACATGATCATGATCATGTTTTGTCACTGCGTGCATGATTTCTCTGGAATGATTGGTTCAAAGAAATTATTTTATAAAAACTTCTCACTTATTTTAATTCACAGTATGGCTACAATATGAATATATATCTTTAACATGTGTTATCACTGGCGTACGCAAAAGAGGGGGGTTGTTGCTATAACCCCCTTGAGCCAAAATTATAGTGTTATTTTGCTGGAAAAAACGTAAACCCCCCCCCAGAAGAAAAAAAAATTGAAACAGTAACAACTTGATGATGTCTTCTCAAGTGCAAAGTTTACATTGAGTGAAAATAATTGAATAATTTATAGTATTTATTATGTTTATTTTGCTTTTTCATTATTTGCATAAATCAAAAATTAATTAAATTCAAAACAATATTTGAATAATTTCTTCTATAACGAGAAAACGGGGGGGGGGCGGTGAGGGGGTATGAGATAATCATAGTCGCAAAGGGGGGGGGGTACAGGAATGAGAAATGGTTGAATGGGGGCCACGGGCAAAAAACGTTTGAGAATCACTGCTCTAAGTGACCACCACTTTGGTTACTCAGTTACTCATTGACCTGGTCCCCCCTCGCCCTTCTCTCTAGGTTAGAACTTCGGTCGCTCACTGACGTGGTCCTTCGCTTTCTAGAGTTACTCTTTGCAGCACATGCTTCCACACTTTCTTAGTCACTCTTTTAGCCACTCACCGACACCTGCTATCTCACTCTCTGGGTCACTCTTTTGGCGCTCACTGACGTGTACCTCGCTTTTTAGGTTACACCCATGCTCAATCTTTAGGGTTTCCTTTTCATAACTCGCATGCCTGCATATTTCCTTGATCACTCTTTTGGTCGCTCACGATCTGTTCCTTCACTCTCTAGGTCAAACTGTCTAATTCAGTGGTTCTCAACCTTCTTTTGCCCATGGCCCCCTTTCAACCATTTCTCATTCCTGTGGCCCCCTTGCAACCATGATCAATTTCCTATCCCCCCGTTTTCCCGTTAAAAGACAATTATTCAAATATTGTTTGAAGTATAAATATGCGTTTGAATTTAATTTATTTTTAATTTATGAAGTTAACGAAAAAGTAAAATAAACATAACACAGTAAACAATATGTAATAAATTATTTTCAATCATGACATTATGCCGTCCTCATGCGCAATCAGGTTACTGTACAGGATGAAGTTTGAATTATTTAAAAATTAGTTTTTCTTGGGTAAATGTGAATTTGGATAAATCAGAATTTCAAACAAATCAGAAATTATAAATAATGATATTTCGAATAAGAAAATTATTGGTTTATTGATTATAATTTCGATACGGTGAGATCTACATTCATCGTGAAATCTGTCTCGTTGAATGACAAGCCGAGGGGGCCACATCCCCAAGTGGCTTTTTGGTTCATAATGTGGCCTCTCTACCACAGGCGAACGAAGCAACGTGTGAATTGGCTTAAACCCAACACATAGCAGACACTACGATATGTAATGTACAGGGCATATAGGTAAGACGTATGGTATTTTACTGGCAGACGGTTCACCCTACACAGGAATACTTTCAATTAGAAAAATTATCCAAATAACGTAGTACTCAGATATGCCATCCATGTTGAAAGGGGTTGTATAGTTATTAAAATAAAAATGTTAACTTTTTATATGGACACCGTGTGCTCAAAAACCCAATTACAAAGTTGTTGCCCCGTCTCTTCTGATACCAACAAAACCGTTTTATCCGCATTTAACCTTCCTAGGGTGTTCGGGTCTTTTTTGACCCATTTAAATTTTATTTCGTGTAGATCTACTATATTTTTTGGAATTTTTAAAAAATATTTTGTGACTGTTTTCTTTGTCATAGTGAATATTCAGCTATGTGTAATTTGTTTTTTGAAATGGCAGTTTTTTTACAGTAAAAATATTTACACATAAGTCGTTCGGGTCAATTTTGACCTGTGTAGAATTTTCAGGGCATAAGGAAGATAACTGCAATTTCCAATATAATATTCAATTATTATAGCTGTGAAAAGGAATTCATGCTCACTTTCTTTTCCGATGCGTTGTACTTTTCACAACTGATTTCTTACGTGTTTATGGCTAATCATGGACCTGCTGATGAAGAAATTGAGCAATTGTTGCTTGCATTGTCGGCTTTGCATTGTATATATGCATATATGAATTGACATCATCATCGTGCTCCCCCAGAAATAATGTCCGTGCCCCTCCCCAGACTTACAAGTCTATCCCGCCTATGAGGGTTCTTCACTTTGATGACAGGCAAACTCGACCAACAAGACGGGAAACTGACAAATTTGCAGCCATAAAAGAACTTTGGGACAAGTGGGTGGAAATTTTACCGATGCTGTATAACCCTGAAATGTACGTTACTGTGGATGAACAACTGGTAGCTTTCCGAGGAAAATGTATATTCCGTCAGTACATGCAAGCAAACCAGCCAAGTACGGCATCAAATTTTTGGTATTTTGTGACAACGCTACCAATTATGTCTGGAATATACAGCCATACCTTGGAAAGCAGCCTGGTTCTGCGCAAGAACAAAATCAAATTCTCAGGGTGGTCAATGATCTCGTTCAAGGCTTGAAAGGATATAATGTAATATGCGATAACTTTTGCACATCTTATGAACTTGGGCAACTTCTTCTGAAGAAAAAACTGACAATGATTGGAACAATCAGAAATAATAAGCCAACAATTCCTCCGCAATTGCTTGCAAAAGGGGCCCCAAAGTACATCTCAACATTTGTATTTACAAAGGATACTGCTCTAGTATCGTACATTCTTAAAAGAGGCAAGTGCGTAGTACTCCAGAGTACGCTTCACCGTGATAGAAATATAGCAGATACAGAAACAAAGAAACCTCAAATTATTCTGGATTATAACAGCACCAAAGGAGTAGTAGACACTTTAGATAAACCTGCCTTTTCTCCAACATCCTAGACATTTTCGCATATAATGCATACGTACTGTTCATCAAGGTCAATCCAGAATGGAAAATGAACTCATTTCATAAAAGGAGAATCTTCATTGCGAAACTGGGCATGACTTTGGTTACCCAACATATTGAAGGAAACATTTGACATGAGCAAGGACTGGCCGACAATCGGCGGTGAGTATTCGAAACTCAGGACAACCCGAACCCCGACCTGAAGCATCTGGAAGTGTAGCAATTACTAGCAAAAAGGGGAAGATGCCGCTTGTGCCCACAGACTGACCAAAAAAGTTCTGTAAAGAGCTTCAAATGTGGACAGTTCATTTGTAAGAAACATTTCATCCAAGTGGTCAAAAATTGTATATGAATGGAACAACGTACTTACTAAAGAATGAACAAATTTTCTATTACTTCCTTTCATTGGCTGTCAAACGCCCAAATGTAAGAAATATTTTGTCACTATTTCGTAATTTTTCTTTTGATAATATTGTTCTATCCATTGAATGTAAATGTGAACATATGTAATAAATATAGGGAAAATACATCCTAAATTGTATTGTATTTGAAAGTTTACAGTATGATTTTCAGCGGTGAAAGAATTACTGCATTTTTATTTAACAAATACCAGAGTTGTTCACTAAATGCATACACATACTTCCTTATGGTTACGAAAACTTACCTGTAAGACAACGTTAAATGATATACAAATACAGAAAAGGACAGATAAATGATAGCTAAATAAACAGTTACGTCAATAACATTGATATAAAATGTGACCATAATTCAATAACATTGAAAATTACATCAAGGGTCATTTTTGACCCGAACACCTTAGGTGTATGCTACATTGCAACAAAATAAGAAGGTTAACGTTGTTTTTTGGTTGGTTGTCTTCAAATAAATGTTAGTGTCAATAAAGTGACACTGTATGCATATAAACATTCATCTCGAAACCTTATAATTATCGATAACACAAGCTTATGACAAGGGCTCTGATTTTTATGACCTAAAGAATAAACGTAGTAGCTAATAACTTATCAGCAACGACGTTTCATTTTTAGGTAAAAATCAGAGCCTTACTTATGAGAAATTGGTTACACACATGCAAAAAATCATTGTTTCCGTGGAACTTAAAATTTTTGATATTTCAAGTGCGAAATATTTCATCTTTCAACTACTCAAATCCTTGCGCTAGGCATTTGAAATATACTGCCAACCAATCAAAAATCAATCAAATTTTTATGTTACTTAAATAGGGGAAAATTGTAACAAAAAAATATTCTATGCATTTTGTTTGAAATTAAATTATTTTGGTCACTCTTAATAAATTTCTTCATGCGCCCCCCCCCCCCCATCAGTAGCCATGGCTCCCTTTTGCGATATTTTCCTCTATGGCCCCCGGTTGAGAACCACTGGTCTAATTCACTCGTTTCGTCATTCACTGACCTATTCCCTCGGTAGTGGCGTGTTTATGGTTTTACCGCCTGCGGGCCATAGAAATTTCGTCAGCCTTCTTCCATTCTAATAATTTTCCCGACCACACATTCCTCAAATTTGCCTAGGACGGCAAGTTTGGAGTGGTGGCAATCAGTGTGAGTCAATTTTTTGAAAATGACTTCCGTATTGCAAGTGCCTCTTCATTGTTAAAACTTTGAGTTGCCAAAGCATTCAAGTCACTATTTTTATATTGCAACAGCAGATAGCGCCACTTATACTGACCACGGAATAAAAAAAAGATCCTTCAAAACAGTGGTTCTAAAACTCTCGTTATTCGCGGCTCCCTTGTCCAATTCATGGCTGCGGCTCCTCAGTTAGAATTTGGTAGATATTCACTTAAAATAACCACTTCAAAGTGCAAATAGGCATACAAATCATTATCTCCAGCTCACCAACCCATTTCGGTTCGGATCCATCATATCCGAATCGGGGCATATCAGTTTAAATCATAAAAACATGGTTCGATACATTTCTCAGCCTTTTCCGCGAACTTTTTACGATACCTACATATTTTAGGTTGGTCTGAATCAGTTAAAGAACTCAAATCAACGGATCTCCGAGAGAATGATCGTCCATACGGGAAGCTGAACGAAATTTTGATTTGCATAATTGATCGATTTTCGATTATAATGACCCTGTCGTATTTTCCAATTCACGAACCAAAGTTTACAATACGGCAACCATTTCATGCAAATCAGGGGGAACTGAGACACTAGCATGCAAGTTGGCATGTTTGATAGAACCACAATATTGGGCATCAAAATTTGCAACATCAAAAATTTTGTCAGCGACATCAGCCAGATCTGACAAATCTGTACTGATGTCGGTAAATGGGATAGCGAAATGGATTTCAAGCCTATATCCGGAAATTCGACTCCCGCCAATTCACAATATTTAGTTGCTTCGGCTGTACAACCCGATAAGCAAAAACTTGCCTCAACTTGAGCAAAATAAAGGTTTGGATTTTCAGGCCAGAAATTCGGCAATCTGATCGAAAGTTTATCGACATCGAGAGATTGTTTGGGTTCAGCGCTCGATGCCCGATCTTCAGTTAAAGCCATAATGATCGAGAAGGCGAAAATATATATTGCAATAATATTTAACACTAAATAAATGTGTGTAAGAGTGAAACGCAAAATATCGATAATATATAAAATATAGTATAAAATACCACGCAACACAACAGAAGGCCGATAAGAAAATTGAATTCTCATCTTAGAATTTGGAGCTCCTTCACATGTTTAACATTCACTGAATTTCCGCAACGTCACAGGGAACCGCAATAAACACTTCGAAGCTGCCGGATAACATCCACTAAAATTCAGCGGGACCTCACAGCAAAGCAGGTTTCCTGATAGTTGACTGAATCATCAGGGAAATTCGGTTGTCCGGGTCACCAATTAAGGCGATCCTCTCAGCAATGAAGACTCAAGAGAAACTTAACTTCATGTTTATTAAAAGAACAAAATTAACTATGAGAACATGTTAGCTGAAAAAAGGGAAAACGCGTGAGTTACAATATTCGTTATGTATTTATACAAAAGGGAAACACGATGTCGGTATTACGTCAGCACTACCGATTTGCATGAGTTCACACCTGTTGCCACACCCCTGACAAAGGTTGGTGACGCCCCAGGAACCGCGACGCACATTTTGAGAAACTCCCCTTTAAAAGATTTCTAAATTTTATTTGATTTACACTCTGATTGGCTTCTAAACCCCCCAAAATTTAAGTATGCAAATATGTAAGCTGTTACTCTCTGCTATGAATGGGGGCCCCAGCTCACCACTTTGTCCGGGGACCCACGATATTGAGACCATCATGCATAAAACTCCCACAAGAACGCTCCTTGCCTAGGGTCGCCCAGGGTAACATAAGCGGATACAGGCTTTTCGAACGGGTGGCGAATTACCGTGTGTGGGTGTAGTAAACGGGGAGAGGCGAATGTCCATCCCCCCCCCCCCCTTCCCGTTTTCGCCTATGCAGGGCAGACGCGGACCCAGAGTGATGCGCCGGGAGGTTAGATTTATTGTGTAGGTTCGTTGGAATCATCCCATATTTAACGCAAACCTATTTTTCCCATACGATTCGGCTGTTGGGAGAGATAATCACCCACCTTCTGAATCCGTGCCTAGCCCAGGGATCCAAAGATCAATCTTATTTATAAAATTTTTGTTCATTATAAATTTAGTTTTTATTAAATTCAATTCGATAAGTAGAAAGGGTCTCGCTCTTGGATGAGGGTAGGGGGGGGGGCCCTGTATAAAACGGGGAGCTACTAGAAGGAAAAGTAGTTCAAAAAGAACCATGGGCTAAAAAGGGTTGAGAAACACAGTCTCGAAGCGTGATTCGCGTCTCTTAGGGGCGTCGCCAAACCTTTTTCAGGGGTGTCGTGGGGAACTGCTGATATTGATGTGTGCGCTGTTGAATGCTTTGAAGCGGCTCTTTGTTAGAGTATTCTGGGAAGCCGCGAGAGAGAGGAGAGAAGTTGACTAGGTCAAGGGAGCCGCAGCTGACAAAAGTTTGAAAACCACCAAATTAAATTTTATTATAAGAAATAAACCAAAAAGTACTTAATTAAAATTAAATTTTTATCACTTGTTAAATTGCTCGTGTTTAGAAGAATCGGATCCGTTTATCGGATCTCTGATTCCCGTGATCCTGACATCGGTTAATTATTCATCATCATATCCTCTTTATAAAGGCCGAAACCAACACCATCTATATAAGAAAACCTCCACGCGAAGCTCGTGACGCAGCTGAAAAGGTCATCTCCCCTATAGCCATTGGCCGACGCATGCGCCATCTAAGTATATCCAATGACTGTAGGTGTGACGGCACGAGCTTCGCGCGGAGGCCTTCTGCTATAGATGGTGTTGCCGAGACATGGCACACTGAGGTGACGTGATTTCACGTCATGTCAGATACGTTGTGAATCCTAATTCGTGGAAACTCTGTTTCATGTAATTTCCGTATCGGAAAAAAAAAAAATTGAAATTGCACGTGCCGAATAAACGTTTTATAAAAACTCCTCCTAAGGCCGGGGTTACACTATAAAAGTCTTTCAAGTTTTATAAAATAACTCATCAAAGTCCACCAATAAGCGCATCCGTTACATTCGAGCGAATGCAATTTGGTACCATCATTGGTTTTTTTTTTTCCAAGTTTTATAAAAATATTTTTATCAAACTTTTATAGTGCAATCTCAGCCTAAACGTTTTTCTAGTGCTTCTGTAGAAGACTATTTAAATGTTTCTAGAAATGAAAAACAGGAAAACAATCGAAATACCGTACTTACAATGATTAGCTTCATTGCTGAGGTTTCCCGTTAACACATTAATGAATCTACAGTCAGATATATCAAGAAAAAGGAACTTGAAATTTTTTCGATCAGCCATTGCTGTAGCTACATCTGTTACTATAGTCGGCGCTCGATATAACGACTACCTTCATCCCATTGAAAACGGACGTTATATCGAAAGTAAAACAAATATGATAGTCGTTCTATGAAAACATTTGGGACTTATCCTACCGGTCTTTGAAATGAAATGGTCGCTTTAACGGGGGGGGGGGGGTCTTTATAACGAGCGTCGAATGTATATTGCCCTAGAGCCACACCTCTTATGTAAAGAATGCTGTTTTTCTATGGATTATGTAGTATTTAAGTTACATACTATTACCATCATTATTATTAATCTGCAAAATCGAATATTGAAGAGAAAGAATGTCACATCTCCCAATATTTCGTATTAACAATAAGGCCGGGCTTACATTATGAAAGTTTTGTAAAAGTGTTTTTATATAAAACTTGAAAAATACAACCAATAAACTGATCGGTTGCATTTGCTCGAATGTAACCGATCATCTTATAGGTTGCATTTTTCAAGTTTTACAAAAAAACTTTTATCAAACTTTTATAGTGTAATCCCGGCCTAAAAAAGCCTCGACGAAGGCCGGGATTACACTGCGAAAGTTTGACAAAAGATCTTTCAGAAAACTTCAAAAAAGCAACCAATAAGTCTATTGGTTATTCGGTAGAGCATCGATTATCCGAATACCGATCAACCGAAACATAGGTTAACCGAAAGCGTTCTAGTCGACAAATTCACTGCCTTGAGACGACTATGAAGTGGTTGGAACAACAAGAATGTGATGCGGTCCAATTGCTTGCTGTCTTTAAAACGTTTGCGAGATTTAACAGCAAAAAAATGAGTCGACTCTTGAAGCAAAAGAAAATTTTAGGCTTCTTTTCCTAAACTGTAGGCCTACTTTAATGGGGGGCCATTTTGAACTTTTCAAACTAGGCTAGCCAGTTGTGTTATTTTTAAGACGTGATACAAAATGTATAGTTTTGTGTTTAATATCGCTGTTTCTGTTTCATATTGCTCCTATGACACTGGTACAATTTTTTTCCCCGTGAATGATTGGTTATTCGAAAAATCAGTTGTCCGAACACCCCCAGTCTCCAATTGTTTCGGATAATCGATGCTCTACTGTATTCGCTCTAATGTAACCGATGCGCTCGTTTTTTTTTTAGTTGATCGTTAAAACGAGCAATGCCGGTGCATTTGAAATGATCATCAGTGCTTGATGAGTGTTAAAACCACAACAATTTTAATTTTTTCATGTTGTATTAGCTAACTCTGGTAAAACGTCAGCTTTTAATCAGGAATTGGAAGCTTTATCTTGTATTAATAGGCTGTTTCAAAACCTACTTAATGCTACGTCTACGGGCACACACCTGATATTTTCGACTGGGTTGTAAATTTAATTTCTCCGATCAGATTCCAGAAGCTCTCTCTTTTGATAGTCGTAAATACAATTTTTTCTCATATTATGGGAACTTGTAGATTTGAAATTTTTTATTAGTTTAAAACTCGAGAGAAAAAACAATGTCATAATTTAAATGTCTTTTGATATATATTGCTACTCCCCCTCCTCTTTCGTATGCTCTATCTTTCCTTATACAATCATAATTTGCTATTTTAGCTGTATAACATGTTTTTAGAAATGTTTCGCAAATTAACATCAGATCAAAATCTTCATCTGCAACAATTTCTCTAAATTCTTGGAGATCACGAATAATACCTCTGGCGTTCCACGCCATCATCTTGAGATATTTCATTTGTTGTGAACTATTATTGAACATTGGTGAAGTTTACCGATAATAGTTTCATAGATATTTCAGTAAAGCTATCAATAAATACTGAGTATTTTTCTTGATATGTCTTAGCTTGTAATATGTTATTAAAACATTTTCTCATTAGACCCATTAACTCCTGTAAGGGAATGATATCTCATTATTACCGGTATTCATAATCTGGGACACTTCCCCATCCATCCTGTAGCGAGGGATCCTTGCGGTTAACTCATTATTTATACTTTCCCTTTTTCTTGTTGAGTGTTCTGAGAAGCCTGGGGCTGTACTACCTGCTCATGCTTATTCTCATCCGATCCGAATTATAAGCATCCGTTCATAAGCATGACGTTAAGAATAATCCGAAAAACGATACCAAGAAATTATTCGTAGGGTCACTCCTTAACGTCACGTGACATGAAAGAGGGAAAATCAAAGAAATCGCTTTCTACACAGGGAAAAACGATTTTTCCCTTTGGCCGAACGACCACTGACCAATCAAAATTAAGCTTGGGGTATACAACTACTACTATACATTTACTGAATTTTTTGTTCAGCGACGGTGGCAACGCAATTCATTTTTAATGCACGTGCAGAACCTTTTGTTGTTGTTTTCTTTCCACAATCTTTAACGTCAAAAATGGAAGGTGTTAGCGGGGTATCGGCTAGATACTTTTTTTTATTTTTTTTAATGGGGAGGATGGGAAATAAGAGTATATGAAGAGTTATTTCTATAATTAAAATATATTTTTCAGCGTGTAAATATTATTCAGAAGGATATTTCAGCATTCTTATTAATTTACTGAAGTTCTTTTTAAGCCGTACTTCATAAGGAACTACCAAAATCGCATTGGAATAATAATGTATTGTCCTCCATTGCCTATTTTGATGGACGTGGGTGATTATTACTTTGCTTCATTTATTTTATATATATATATAATTTTAGAATAATATAATTATATCATCGAGAAATATACCGTGAAAAAATATCTCGAAAAAATATAGCTTTAGAGGGAATTATCGTTATATCGAGTATCGTTGTAGCGAGGTTTCACTGTATACTACACTTGGATTTCCAATTGAATCCGTCCAATCAATTGTAAAAATTCTTATGAAATTGCAATTTTCTTTCAAGGAAAAACACCACTTAAGTCATCGTAATAAATTTCCGAATCCAAGAAATAAATTTTTCATTTTTCGTATTTTCCACTTGCGATGGCGAGTAGAGAATACGATCATCCGATGCTTAAGAAGTGGGTCTCCCTTATCCTTATCGTCATCCGAATATTCGGAGAAATACGATGCTTGTTTTCGGAGGGAGAATGCCGCTAGTACGGAAATTTCCCTTTCATGCTTATATTGTCATAATCGGTGGGGATACGGATCGGATTCCTGATAAGCATGAAGAGATAGTACAGCCCCTGGGATTTATCCGTCATCCCTACCCTTACTTAAATACAATCCACATTTCTGGAAATCACTATTGTATAATGTTTTCATGCTCTAATGCGTATGAGACTTTAAGTGTTTCAATTTGACCTAAGCCTTTATAGAAGGCTCAGATTCGTTCACGTAAACTGATGATGCAAGTTCGATTAATTTATTTTAAATTCTAATTCATAACATAGAGTTTCTTGTTAATAAAGTGACGTTTTATTAAACTAGTTTCAGTTTTAAGCAACTGTTAATTTCATGGCAAATTACAATTTGTTTTTTCTTTTTTAATTGGAATTCAAAAAATCGGTATTTAATCCCATTCGCTTACTATACTATACGCTCCGAAAGATGGCGCTCTACAAACTTGAAATAACTGCTTTCCACAGCGAATTTTGCGCAAAATACCACATAATAGTAGATTATTTGCGGGTATGACCCGGGCCGCAACTGGGCACTTTTTCAGCCGGGGCAAAGATGCATTTTAGCGCCCCCCCGAGGTAGGGTTGCCGGATTTCAAAAAACGTTTGGGGAGCACAATTTTATGGTGAACCATTTATTTAATTGATACAACTACTGGCAAAAATCATCATTAATGATAGTTTCCCCACGTGTTAACCTGCAATATTCGTTGCTACTGCACACGCATACTGAACTTTCAAAACTCTTTCTTCACCAGGATTGTTCGTGCGAGAAATTATTCTTTTCACTGACCACACAATGTGCCCTTTAATAATTTTTTTTTACCTGAGAGTACCTATTACTCTGCGCGGAATGACAAAACAACATGGTACCAGAGTCGTATAAGCTCACCCGGGCACGACCCGGGGGCTTCAGGTGCATAGGGGAGCCATCGTTGAAATTCCTACCCCTGCGCCGCGACCGAAGATAACGTGATTGTTGTGGAAAGGAAACAGAAATGTAAGTATTTTGTATACAGGAGCAAGTAAAATAACTTTCTTTCGATAAGTCAGAGATAATGAAAGTATTTACTTGTGAAATTTATTCAAATTCATTAAAACAACTATGCACGATACATATATATGTATACTAGGTAGAGGGCTCTGCTCCCCTGCCGCCTCTGGGGCGGCCAACCCCTCCCCTTTTCTTTTCTCTTCATGACATATATTGTTTATTTCGTCCCACTTCATCAGAGAGCTATGAAAAGTGACATGTGAAAGCACCAGCACATACTGACGAATTTTACAATAATAAAGGGAAAAAAGCAAATGTGATTCATCAAGTACCCCAGAAAACTTCTCCATGGGGGTCCCCAGACTGGAGCCCTGTTGCACCACGAAAAATTTTCACTTTTATTCATTTTACCAACAAATAAATTCCAGGGCTCCCAATTCGCAGAATTTTAGAATGCAATTCATCCAGGGCCCTCAAAATGAAACTTGTCAACTTCCACATGTGGCCCCCAACCTGGAAGATTGTCGGACATCCCCTCTGTGAGGGCCACGAAAAATTTTCATTTGTATTCATTTCATTAACCAATAAAATTCAGGGCCCCAACCAGTTACACTTGATCACAGTACGCATATTTTTAGTGGGGGCCCCAAACTGGATTTATCTCGGGCTTCGCTGTTGCAAATTTCACAATGTTAAACATCAAAAATCATTGAGATTCATCCAAGGCCTTCGAAATGAAACCTGTCAACTTTTCCATGGGCGCTCCCGACCTGGAGACTTGTCGGACATTCCCCGTGTGAGGGCCATGAAAATTTTTTATTTGCATTCATTTAAACAACGAATAAAATCTACGGCCGCCCAATCAAGGAGCCGGGACCCAATTCACAATTTTTTATGGGATCCCAGACTGGTTATATCTTGGGCTTCCGCTATTGCAAATTTTTCAATGTTAAAGCAGCAAGAAAACAATGAGATCCATCAAGGGCCCCTTGAAATTTAACCTTCATGAGGAAGATAAAAGGTTTCATGTGCAATGCCCCCGGGTACCCCGACCCTGTGTGTTGGGAGCAATGTATATTATACATACCTCTCGGCCATGGCCCGGGACGATTTTCACCATTTTTTTGCTTTTTCACGCTATAAATTCATCATAAAAGGGCCAGTGAAAGTGTGGCCGGGGGGGGGGGCCCACAAAAGATCCCAGCCTAGGGACCCTGCTCTCAGCATGGGACACCCCACAAGGGCAGGCCTGACAGGGGTCCGGAACGATTCTTACCAGTTTTTGATTTTTCACACTATAAATTATCCACAAAGGGGCCCCGTGAAAAAGCTGGTTTGGGGAGGCCCCCGGCCAACTATCCTGCCTGGGGACCCAGCTGCAAGATGTGGGGACCACGCTTTTCGGTACATACACATAATTTGGTCCCGATGGGTCAAACGGTTCCCGATATATTCAAGAGTTAAATGAAAACTTCACCCAAAATCGTTATACCGACTTCCGAAACACCCCAAAAAACGAAACCGATTTCCGTCAACCAAAACGATTTCCGTTGCATAGAAACAGTATTCCGATCCATAATGATTGATCATCGATGAAAAACACTGATAAATTTAATTGGAATGTATGGTGCATACATATTCGAATACGAAAGTATCTCATCAATAGAGCCCTGGATTATATGCATTTGCATATTTTGGCCTTTTACAAAATTAATGCATATAAATGCATAAAATCAAAGAATTTTCAGAATAAGTGCATATTTGTGAAGGTTAATTGAAGCTCTATCACTTTATCATAGTTTTTCAAATGAATGTTGCTCATAATATTTTCATAACATCGGGTTTTTTTTCCCGCCGGTAGGATTTTTTCCCCCAAATATCAACTGTTTCAGCGTAAGCGTCAAAAATGTTCAGTTCTTTTAGAAAATAGCCTGGAAATGCTTTTTTATTGTTATTTCGTTACTGATTAGCAGGCACGACTATCCAGAAATTGAAAATGCTTAAATAAAAAGTATTTAGAAGTTATATGCGTGACGGACGTAAATAAGTATGCATTAACAAATAGAAAATACGCATTTTAAAAACACATCTGCTTATTTTTTGCATATTGATTTTTTTTAGAGCATATTTTCCCATTTTTGGTACATATTTTCGAATTTTTAACTTTTTTCACGATTTTTCAAATACAAACACAAAGCAAACAACAGGCAAATTGACTATAACGAGGTGGCAGAAAAAGGATATGGATGTGTGTGTAAAGATGATATATATTTGGCATTTTTAAATGCATACTTTAGCCTTTTTAAGTGCATATTTGCATATTTTTAGAGCATATTTTTCCACTTTTTTAACGCATATAATCCGGACTCGACTCATCACCAATCAATGGTGCAGAGATATTTTTTGCGTACTTGTGGTTATAGTCTTGCAACAAAATCAATTATTCAATACATATAATATCTACACATATTACCTTTAATCGCACGTTCTAAAGTGTATTTTGAAATAATGAAATACTTTTCCAAAAATTGTTTCGTGGACACAAGTGTGATTTAAATGCTTGCATTACTGGAATATACAGAGGGCCCCACAATCGCCTGACGGTTTTCAAAATGGGAATAGCAAGAAAACGGTGGCAGATTATTAGATTCATTCTTGCGGAATGTAAATGTGCAGGAATTTCATTAATGTTTAAAGGGATTGTATAGTTATTAAAATAAAAAAATTAATTTTTTATATAGACAACCTGTGCCCAAAAACCGAATTAAAAAGTAGTTGCTCTGTTTCTTCTGATGCCAAGAGAAGTTGAGAAATATCCACGTTTCCAAGTGCAATGTTCGCAGAGATACCTGGATTCAAAAATCGGCGAAAATTTGGGGAAAAAACGTTCTCCGTTAGTTTTTGCTGCTTTTTTTCTAACTTTCCTCCTATTTTCGAATTCAAAAATACATATATCTCAGTAAAAATACTTAGAAACAAGGAAATTCTTATTAGTTAACACTAGAAAGACGGGATGGGGTCAAAATGACCCCCCCCCCATAGTTTTTTTGCAATTTTCGGATACCTTAATCTTTCAAATGACGGTATACTATTTTTAATACATAAATGGAGTTATAACACAAAAAACAAAGGATGAAACCACTGATCTGTTAATATATTTTGTTTTTATCCAGCACTGAAAGTATTCTGTACAAATCACCTCTCTCGATGCACATTTGCCGCACGCTGTATTTTGTTGCATTGCGTACAAGATTGATGTGTTTTATTGATTATGCAGTTCCTTCTCACTTGGCATTTCTGCCGTTTTTTGTCTCCATCAATAGATTTTTTGCATATTATCGCATTTTGAATTGTAGTTTCAAGTTGAAATACTCAGCACGGAGTTCTCCACATAATTGCAATATGTAAGTTCTCCGAGTGATCTTTTTTCCTGTCACTTATTTGTTCAAAATCCAAGCATTTATCGCTGACATGTCCAAAATGTTAGAAAATGCATTCATTGGCCAGCGACGACTTCCAGTCTTGGTCGTGTATAATCGCACCATTTGATCCACCACACATATTTAGTTTCGTTATTATAGGCAACTGCTTCTGGGGGGTCTATTTTTCGACAAGGTATCATTTCTCACGATTTTACGTTTATTTCGCAATGGCGTTTTATTTTGTGCCAACTGATGAACCGTTGGAGAAATAAGTTTATTTTGATTTAAATCTTCGTCATCAGAACCGTTACTTGCTTCTCCACAGTTCGCCATAGGGGAGATCTTATGCTTTACTGCACTTTCATCATCATTGCTTCCAGAGTTTCTCTCATCTAATCTTTGCGTATTTCTTCAGTAAATATACGTTTTCTTGCCATTTCTAAACTATTTGAAATGATCAGGTGCACTCAAATTTTCTACGTCCCAGGACAAACAATTTATCGGATAATATGGAAAGAATGCTCGACAAAAACTAAAAATTACACACCTGCTGACGGGCACTTGCAGATAAGAATGGAGGGTGGGGGGAAGTCACACGGAAGGTCCAATGCTAAAAAAGACTTTCAGGAGGATTATAACCTACTTAGAAATCAATTGTGACGAGGACAGTAGTATTTAACGCATAATGTGCTAGGATATAAGGAAGGGTCATAATGACCCCCTTCCGTTTTTCTAGGTATATCAACTCGTATCTTCGTTGTTAAAAAAAGATAACAAGAAATAAGAACATGCTAATTCAGGAAAAGTCAAGAAATTTCAGGTGGTTCGGTTTATTCTTAGCAGAGATATGTAAGCTTAAACAGCGTGCAGGGTCATAAAGACCCCCGTCCGTCTTTCTAGTGGATATTACCTTTAATCGCACGTCCTAAAGTGTATTTTGAAATAATGAAATACTTTTCCAAAATTGTTTCGTTGACACAAGTGTGATTTAAATGCTTGCATTACTTGAATATACAGAGTTCCCCACAATCGCCTGACGGTTTTCAAAATGGGAATAGCAAGAAAACGGTGACCGATATTTAAGTCATTCTTGCAGAATGTAAATGTGCAGGAATTTCATTAATGTTTCAAAGGATTGTATAGTTATTAAAATAAAATAAAAAAAAATTAACTTTTTATATGGACAACCTGTGCCCAAAAACCGAATTAAAAAGTTGTTGCCGTGCCTCTTCTGATGCCAAGAGAAGGGGAGAAATATCCACGTTTCCAAGTGCAATATTTGCAGAGCTATCTGAATTCAAAAATCGCCGAAAATTCGGGAAGAAAAGTTCTCCGTTAGTTTTTGCTGCTTTTTTTCCAACTTTCCTCCTGTTTTCGAATTCAAAAATACATATATCTCAGTAAAAATACTTAGAAACAAGGAAATTCTTATTAGTTAAACTGCTTTTGTTTCTTTCATTTCGGTTCTTTTCCCTATGATACTTTTATATTGAAAGCTTCATAATAAAAAAATATAGTAATACATGCAGATTAAGTTAATTTAGTACAGTGGAACTTCGGTTAACGAGCTTGATTCGTTCCACCAACGTTCTCGTTATGCGAATCTAACTTCCCCATTGGAAATAATGGAAACTTGGATAATTCGTTCCCCAATTAACCATTCACATAAAAATGACTAACAAAAATTGCATTCTATCAATAATTAAACACATTAATAAGTATACATAATGCAATAAAATATACGTAATACAAAAAGCACCATAAATAAACGTACAATACGATAATGTTTACAAATTAACTTCTTCTAAACGACGAGAGAGGGAGGAGGACTATCGTTTAGGACGAGTTAACACTCACTGTTGTTTGCAAACTTATTCTTTTTGCGTGACTTTCAAAGAGAACCTTATCCAATGACACTTGCTTTTGCCTCTTTTTTAGGATTTCTCGGAAATGGTAAATTGCAGTGTTCGTTGGAGAGATTGCACATTGCTACAGCTTTATTTGGGTGGTTTTTTCCTACAGAGTTTTGCACAGATTCTCACATTCTACACATCTCTTCAATCTCATTTTATGTGAGGGACTTCTTACAAAATCTCCTCCCAAGCACAAAATCTCTTCCACGACTAGTGGCTCTTGTCCATGAGCTAGCCCCCTTAAAATCCCGTTCAATAATACAATCAACCCACAATTTTTTTTCCGAGCAGAATTTAAAAAAAAAAACTTCAGGTGAACATACGCATCGCTGATATGTTACATCTAGTTTCGTAATTATTCTAACTCTGTGTAATTATTCTAACTCTGTAATTATTCCACTAAACCAGGGACTCGAGCTATGGGTCACAACCCAGACTTGATTGGCAGGGTTTTCTGAGGTGAATGAAAAATCCACTAACAGATAGGGGGTCTTGAGCTATGGATCACTACCGGGACTTGCTTGCTAGGAGCTTCCGAGGTGGGTCGAACAAATTCACTCATAGCTCAAGAATCCCCGGTTGTAAGTGACGTCCGAAAGTTGTTGTGCAGGGGCTTGCAAGATGCGTCGTATAAATAAACTAACAGCCAGGGGCTCTTGAGATTATGGATGACGACCCAAATGTGATTCGCAGGGGCTTTCGTGATGAGTCGTACAACTTCACGTACAGTCCTGCTATAAATGCAATTATTGCGCCACTTTTTTTCACAAATTTTGAAAAACAAAGTCACATGGGTCGCGAAGCTAATCTTGTTGTCGATTTTAGGTAGCGGTTGAAAAGATCAAGAACCCCTGTTCTAGGGAATGTCGGCTGAACTATTGTCTTTTTTCCAACACCTTCAGTAATCTAAAATGGGTGCTGCTTTGCTTCGCTGGACGCCTACTCACCCTCACTTGTGACAATATTATTTGGGAAGGCGGTGAATAACACTGTAAATAGGAAAGTTAGACAATCATATATTTTATACGACAGTCTGTGTGGAAAAAACAAAAAATAAACAATATGGTTTATTAATTATATATTATTTACGATAGAAACCCATATTCACGGAAAAAATTGGCCGAAATTGGTCCACATGGGAAATTTCTTGGCGTTTGTGGGAAATTTTGAGAGTTCAGCGAACGAAAGAATGTTTATTGAAAAAAATATATATATATAAATGCAAAACAATGCTTTTCTAGTGTAAAATACTTGATTAAATACTTCCACCAATAGATGGCAGCCCAATTTTCCGAATGTGTGGGAAAAATTTAGTCAAGAGGGAAATTGTGTGTGTGGAGGGTAATTTTGCTTGACGATGGTACCCGTTACCATCACTGTATTGGGGGTCTTTAGCACGGCTGACTGCACATTCATGGTGTTTGGTGGGCTATACTTCTATTTATGCTTTCCGAGATAAACTAGTGGCCATAACTAGTGGTCGAATAAAGGTACCCGCCTATGGAGGTTTCACTGCACAATATATTTCCCACTAATCAGTGCCATCTTAACGCATATGCCGGCCCTGGGGGCCTCACAAAAATGAGATCCGGCTGAAATTTTCTAGGATTTACCAGGTAGGGCCTCCGCAAAACCACTAGGCCCGGGGGGCCCATGATACTATTAAGACGGCCCTGCCCCTAATTAGTGCGATCACATCTGGATCGTTATTTTTGAGTGCAATAAAAGACAGAAGATAACATTAAATAACGAAAAAAAAGATTGAAGATTCCGTCTTTCTTGAAAAAAGCGCTATACGGACTTACGCACCACTCCTTTCCACGATAAAATTTAACTTCACGTACTCATTGAGTGATTTTTTGCATTTTCTACAAACAAAATACTTGAACATACTTGCTGAATGTTTGGAACAAATTCTGAACAGTTAAAACTTAGTCAATTGATTGAAATTTTAACATTATGCAATAATGTTCATCTCTTGTCAAATTCTTCGAAATTCAATGTACAAAAATACAAGTGACGCATCAATATGCAAGAGCCCGCAAACCGTTGAAAAGAAAAAATAATATATATATATTTTTTAATAACGTTAAGGGGGAGCGGCGCTAAAATTTAAAAGAAAAACGTATTTTTTTTTTCTTGTTTTTTATCATTCAATAATTTGAGCACAAATTTTCTCATGTTATATTGTTGTTAAACTTGTGGTGATCTGATCCGAACTGAACTTGTGACGTTCAAGTGACGTAGCTGTTACGTTATTAGACACTAGCGCCAGTATATCGTATAAACTGTGAGCTCGCTCTCTTCTGGTTACTATTGAATGTTCATTCACTTACATGTAGTTGTTCCGATATTAATTAAAGTTATACTTTTCCGTCATGGGCGTATGCCCAGCGTCAAAGGTGAAATTGACTGATCTAATGTATATATGCACATGTGAATTGACATCATCGTGGGCCCCCCCCCCCCCCCAGACTTCCAAGTCTATCTCCGCCTATGTTTCCCGTTCTTTAGCCTGTGCATTCTCGGCAAGATCCCAACAATGGGGACGAGGAAAAGTCAAGTTGGTTTTCAAGATGTGTCTCTGAATATCTGTGTGATACCAACTGGAGCTTGTGGCCGTCCAGAATGCGGGTATGATAAATTAAGTTCTTAAATATTTGTCTTCGTGGAAAAAAAAAATTGAAATTGTTTACTTTGGTAATGCGATGACCATCCTCGCTACAATTTCAGAATTTGATGTCTCGAATTCGTCGACGTGGGACTCGTATGTGGAGCAGTTAACGTATTTGATGGAAAGCTAATGAAATTACCGAGGATTCCAAAAAACGCGCAACCTTGATAGCGGTATGCGGAATAAAAACCGTAAAAATTATTCGCTCGTTGATCGCGCCTGCTAAAATTTTCGACAAGAGTTTTGATGAGCTAATACTTGTCTTGAAAAATCATTTCCCAAGTCATCGGTCATTTATTCGCGATTTTCGTTTCATAAGCGTATGCAGTGGCCTCAAAAAGTTATTAATGCTTACGTGAATGAATTGAGGCGATTGTGGCCGAGGACTGTGATTTTGGCGTAACCTCGTCGGAAAGATTACGTGATTAACACGGATGTGGATTGCGCGATGAAAGCGTTTACAGAAGCGATTGTTAGCTGAAGCTGATTTAAAAAGCTTGAGGATGCTATTTCTAGAGCATTGGCGAATGAAACTGCTGCTTCACAGGTCCGAAAAATGCATTCAGAAAGTGTTGGCGGATCCGATGCTAATTCTATATTGATTGCATTAAAACAAGAGAAAAAAACTTCATCTAAAGCAAACTCTAGTGAAAATTTCCTGGCCCGAGGTAAAAATACTTGTCACGGGTGCGGCGATCATCATGATCGTGCAGTTTGTAGATTTAAAAATTCGATCTGTATAGCGCTTGTGGGCTGAAAGGTCATATTCAGCGAGTGTGCCGCACGAAAATAAGCGGAAAAAAACCACCGGTCGCACGTCGCAGAGGTTTCTGCCTCCCCAAGCAATGACTATTACTGTTTGAACAGTACATAAATGTAATTCTTTAAAGCAGAGTGTGATCGTTCAGCTCGAAGGTCACGACGTGCGTATTGAGATCGATTCATATGACTCCTTCAAGCGAGTTTTTGGATCGAAAAGTCCTAAACTGATTAATACACGCGTTCGATTGTCTGATTTTCAGAGGAAAAAAACTTTTTTGGGAAATCCATTGTTAATGTGTAATTCAAAAATTATTCACGTGATTTGGAACTGTTAGTGGCTGGTTCCAATTGCACCAATATTTTGGGATGTTCATGGCTCGATTCCCCTAGGCATTTCTATAATAGGAGTCAATGCTACTACGGACCCTATTGATGAGGTTTTAAGGGAGTTTCCGGAAATTTTTGAAAATGGATTGGGTTCTTATTCTGGACCTGAAGTCAGGCTCCCCAATTGATCCTGAAGTGCCTCCAGTTAGCTGTAAAGCGCGAAATGTGCCTTTGGCACAGAGGCCGTAAATCGAAAAGGCGTTATTAAAGGGGTTGCTTGACGAAGGGGTCATTGAACCGATTGACAATCCACACTGGACTACTCCGGTCAGGGACGTCAGAAGTATTTTCAACCCGTGGGTGCTCACACCGGTGTATGGTGGGGTCTCCCCTTCTCTGAAGGATATAAAAAATTGAAAATGTATTTGTAAAACAAAATATTGATTTTTTTTTTTCCTGTTT
Source organism: Pholcus phalangioides (assembly GCF_987345545.1). Lineage (NCBI taxonomy): Eukaryota > Metazoa > Arthropoda > Arachnida > Araneae > Pholcidae > Pholcus > Pholcus phalangioides. The sequence goes on along the minus strand of NW_028301610.1, from coordinate 21,359,499 downwards.
ACATTTTTGTAGAAACACTGTATAACAGCGATTCTCAACCAGTGCTCCATGGAGCACTGGTTGAGAGAGGCACGGTTGAGTGCCCTTATGGTTTCCATGTGCACTTCTCGGGAGCTCGCGGTTGCTCCTGGGCAATAAAATAAATCAGTGAATTTGATAATTAGAAAGAGGCTTGTGTGCGGTGCTCCGTCATGGAAATAATGTACTAAAAAGAGCTCGCGTCACAAAAACAGTAGAGAGCCGCAGCTGTATATTTTGGGCGGGGTGAGCCAAGAGAAAATTTTCATCCATGCGAAACATTGGTTCGGCGTCCCTTTAGCGCATCAGTAAAGAGACTCCGAAAATTCGCAAATGTTTTCTCAGCTACATAGAATGTATAGTTTTATCGTATGTTTTCCGTATATTTATATTTCGTGTATTTGTCGCACCGTCATTTTCTGCACAAGAGGGCTAATTAGACCGGGACCTACAATTTATTGCCGATTCCGAATGGCAGCCTTTTGACAAAATTGGAAATTGCGTTTTAATTAATTTGACAAAATTTATAAATGACTAATAATAATTGGCGTGGTCCACCTGCTTACACTTCTTCGTGGCTCGAATCATATTGAACAGACATGTCAGAAATGTATCATCTTTAGCAAAGGTATGTTACGATTCGATAACTTTGATCATTTTTCGAATCTCTTATCGTTTTTGCTCAACTAATGTAAATAATAGTAGTAAAGGAATCAAGTACTGGGATTCACAAAAATAAAGTGTATTCCGTTTAGAGCATTTTCCCATCGACAACGTTTTTTATGACGAGTTTTTGAAGAACGCTTTAAGTGGGATTCATTATATATGAGCACTCCGATGTTATTACTTGTTTAAAACCAATTGCCAAAAATAATATCCAAGATTGTAATCTCAATATTTGAATATTCAAATTTGAAATACAAAAATTCAATTCATACATTGTACATCCGCCTTCCGGAATGTATGAGAGAACGATTCTCAGATGGTGATGTTAAGAAATTTCGAAGAATTTTTCAAGCCTCTCTAGCAGGGCCTAACTAGGTTGGGGCAACTTGGGCAATGCCCCAGGGTCCCGAGCGTAATAGGGGGAACTCCAAAAAATTTTTTGCTTTATAGAAACCCTTTCCGAAGGGCTTCAAGGAAAAGTCTGCTCCGGAAAGGCACACTACGGCCTTGCTCCCTAGGTAAACATGACAGTTCCCAGGAAGGTATGCAATTAACACTCCGAAGCCGACCACTTCTGGTCCACGGACCATAGGTTGAGAAACGCTATCTTTAATTTCAGGGGTAAAAAATGTGACCACCTGCATACTCTTTTCCTGTTTGAAATAAGCTAGTGCTATACCTAATAACACAAAAAATATTATAGGGGCTTCTAACTGAAAGCCTCCTTCCACAATCAATAATAGTTTGATGGGGGAAAAAAGTTTTAATCAAATTTCCAAAGCAACCGCTGAGAAAGAACAGTTTCTTTTGGAAGAATTGCGGCCCTTGAAATTTTGCGGCCCGGTGAGACCGCACCTTTCGCAACCCCTTTAGTCCGGCTCTGCCGGTGATTATGCATAGTACCCAAGCATCATTGATAAATTTAATAAAACATTGTAGCTTTTACTGGCGATTATGCATAATAACCATGCGTCGCGTCGTTGGTAAACATGTTAAAACGTACTATGATATACATAATTCATACATGTATCATTATATCTGAGTACGATAGTGAAATTTGTTATTACATTGGGGTACGCTCGTCAAATTTATTATATCGGGGTCCGACTATATTCATCAGACATAACTAATTTTGAATTTTTTTGGCGTTTTATCTTATATAAAAGGAGTAATTTTTCAAAGTTTGCACTTACAATACAGTAGACTCTCGGTAACTCGACACCCTATAAGTATCGACAAACATGTCGACTTAAGCGGATGTCGAGTTAGCGGGGTTTCACTCTAAATTTTTTGTCCGATCACTTTTGTGTACGTAAATATATACATTCTAACAATTGTATTAAATAAAATGCTAATTGTCATCAATTTTAATTCGGGGTTGTTTCAAAATAGATTCAAAACGTATAAAAAAACTTTTCCTCGTGAAAAATAATCAAGTACATTTTGCTTGTTTTTCTTTCCGAAGAGAAAACAAAATTTTTTCTACACAATATATATAGTCTATACCGCGATTGTTCGGCTTTTTCCTGACTGCGTAGGAAGTGACGCATCACATCTAGAGTTTTTAGTGTATCATGGGGGATGATGGTGCAGATAATTTTTCATCTGAACTATCTGATTCTATTTCTTCGAAACACGAAGCACTTGCTTTTTTTGGGTGATTGATTCTAGAACATCGTCGTCTGCTAAAAGTCCTGAAGTTACAAGATCAGAGTCAGTACTCACAAATTCATCGTCGATACAATCACCCATAGTGCTATTTATGCTTTCTTCACACTTGATCTGGGAGGAATCTTCGGAGAAATAATCGTTTTCCAAAGACTCTGAACAAAAATCAACATGACGGAAGCAGTTCCGAATGGTGGCACTCGTGACTGAGTTCCATGCAGAATCAATCATTTCAACTGCATCTAAAACATAAATTTTTGCGTCTCTTCCAACATCCACAAATTTTTTGTCTAATGTTCTGTAAAACATTTTCATACTTGGGATAATTCCTAATTTCCTTGATTGAGATTTTTGCGAAATCTTTTGCTTTCTCTTGAATTATTGGTCCTGATAATGGGATTGAGTGAGATCAAGGGATTTGAACCACAAAAGAATTGCTTCCTCTACATCGCTAAAGTGTCAATGCTGAAAAAAAATTCCCCTCATTTTTAGCAAATGTTAAAATGGGTTCCGTGCAACTCCATATTCTTCGGCGAGTTCAATCTGAGATTTTCCCGATTCTAGTTTTTTGAATTTTGAATCTAGTACTTTTGATTTTAAAGTTAAAGTATGAAGTTCGCGTGGAGCCATTGCATTCACGGCCGTCGATACTAACAATGATAACCAAATTACATATTCAGCGTCTAACCAGGCTTTAGCTCTTTTTCTTTTACTCTTTTTCCAAGAAATCGTAAAACCAAGTTCCGCCAAAAACATTCTCCGCAACAGACCATGTCAAAACTCACAATAGATAAGATTTTTATCCATATTGGATGTTGAAATTTTAACATCCAATAGGGATCACACCATACTTTAGGGATCACCCACACTTCTTTTGACCCTGAAAAGAATGAAAGACCTGTCCTTTCAAACCTGAAACGCCACTAAAATGATAGGCCGGTCAAGAGGCTTCAAACATTCATTCTTCACATATATGCCCCCCCCCCCCAAAACCTATAGCGCAAAAAAAGGACCCATCATATAAAACAAACAATTATCTAAGTACCCACGCACAAACGTCAAAAAATTCTTATAATGGTAAAACACGGGCAATTGTAAAAACCAGTCGTAGTAAAGGGACAAAAGCCGTAGCGGAGTTAAGCCAAACACGTATTGAATAAACATCATTGAAATTAGTATTGTGCCAACCAAGGGAATAATAGATGTCGAGTTACCCACTAGTCGAGTTAGCCACGTGTCGAGTTACCGAGAGTCTACTGTATTATGGCTACAAGTGGTAAAAATATCCATTTGTTGAACTTTGGTTGACAGGTCGGTGCTTTCAGCCAGTGGGCGTCAAAAACGAGGTGCTATGTATACTCTATCAACCACCATTTTATGACACGAGTACGAGCACCCCCCTTCCCCAGAGTTGATAGAATTAATTTAGATATCATTATTTCTCTCACAAAAAATTCGATTCACGCAGCCATAGGCGGACATAGACTTGAAAGTCTGGGGGGGGGGCACGATTATGTCAATTCATATATACACAAATACATTAGATCAGTCGACTCCAACTTTGACGCTGGGGGAGCATATCTCCGCCCCATGCACGTACCAACATTTTTAAAACACTTCCGATGCTCTGCTTTTCGGGTATATGTACAGGGTAATCAGCGAATAAGCCCTTATTTCAAAATTAAATATCTCTACAACAAAGATCAATAGAATTATGCGGTAAACGGTACGTTTATTAGCAAAACTGTAAAAATGTTGTACAGAAATTTCGAAAATTTAGTTTTTTTTTTTAATTTTTTAAAATTTAAAAAAAAACAAAAACAAAGCTGGAGATTTTGGGGTTCCGAAAAATCCTCATTTGTGTGAAGAGAAACCACTGCATTCGCCTAAAGTTACTGCATGGGCTGCGGTATGCGCCATGTGTGCTGACAAATTGTTCCGAAATTGTAACGTAACGTTCAGTAGTAATCGTTTCTCGCACGAAGAAGGGGCCGATAATGCCTCTGGCGCATACCGCAGCAACTTTAGGCGAATGCAGTGGTTTCTCTTCACACAAATGAGGATTTTCAGAACCCCAAAATCTCCAGTTTTGTTGTTTTTTTTTTAAATTTTAAAAAATTAAAAAAAAAACTAAATTTTCGAAATTTCTGTACAACATTTTTACAGTTTTGCTAATAAACGTACCGTTTACCGCATAATTCTATTGATCTTTGTTGTAGATATATTTAATTTTGAAATAAGGGCTTATTCGCTGATCACCCCGTATTACAGCCGGCTGTTTCGAAGGGTATTGCTGTTCCTATTCCAATCTTAAAAATTACTAGGGATATTGGCAACTAAAAGGCCCTTTCCCCTATGATTTTAAATAAAGTTAGTTAATGGAGAGCTAGCAGGGCCTCTGTCAGGATGGCTAAAAAGGAAAGGTCTACTGCATAGCACCAAACGAACTCTCTCCGGTACCAAGTGGGGTTGGTCATCAATCCGACAGCTGTCACTTCTATCAGTTCAATAGACGTTACATGTCAATAGTCGCCGCAAGCAGACGCGAATTTTAGAGTTCATAGATTGTGAGAGAGGAGGGAGTGTTTGTGTGTGGTTCATGGCCCTCACAAGACCAGGGCTGATAGGGCCCGGGACAATTCTCATAATTTTTGGTTTTTTACAATATAAATTAGCTATAGAAGGGCCCGTGAAAAGTCTAACCGGGGGTCGCTCAAAAAATTTCAGCCTAGGGGTCCTGCTCCAGGATGTGGGGGCCATGGTGTGGTTGTTGTTGACTTTATTTTTTTATCACTTTGGGTCTCTCTCAAACCTTCGACTATAAACAAAAATATAGTAAAAAAGGAGAAGATGGCCGTCTTGTTATGTTCAGCTCACATCGAAAAAGCGGTACTATATAATTCATTTTTCTAACGTGAGTTCCGCGTGGACAGGTTCAAGTAATTTGAAAATTGCATTTAAGATTTCCACGAATAAGATTTCACAAATTCAACATCGTAGTGTGTTTCGCTCTTAATGCATCACACCAGTGTGCACATCGCATAATGTCTGATATGATCCCGCGCCATCATAGTAGTGTGTATCCGCCTTTACACGGTCCACGGCGCAAGTCTGCGAGGGAAGGACGCGACCACAACGAAACTTGGTTGATCCTTCCGGTAGTCATGTGCTTGTGTCGGAGTCTGTACCATGCATGTGAATGTGTGGTTCTAGAGCTAATGCATGCCACCAGGCAGATGTGAAGAGTGATTGTCCCGGGCCGCAAAGTATTAGGGGCTGTGAAAGTGTATTTATTGCATTGATTACATATAATATTTTACGATAACTGCTTTGAAAAGGATAGACAATGTCGGACTCTGCCACAGCTATTTTCGTGAAAAGGGCATACGGGTGCATAACAAACAGGGGTGAATGGCATTTTACTGAATGGATAGCCACGTGACCCTTCCCCCTTCAAATCAGAGATAGATGGCAGAGGTTCCAAGGTAATCAATTCCGTCGCAGCCGCATCTTCGGAGGCAAAAACTTAGCCACGTATGACTATCAGGACCATATTAACAGCATCCATGAGCCCACCTGAATTTATAATGTAAAAGAAGCAAAAATTATACCATGGTGCCTTGTCAGCCCTACCCTTGTGGGAGGCCATGCCCCTTTTTATGGTTTTTTGTGCCAGTGCTGCTAAGAGCCTCATGGGTCAATCAACGTACAAGTCCCCTACAAGCCCAACGCAATTGATGTTAATTGGTATGCAAGTTGATTAAACCCCTGATTTTTACCAGGTGGCCTCCGGGCAGTGCCTGAGTAATCGCATGCGTTAACACGGTCCCGAGGAAAACACGAGCATTTCTTTTCCTGGGGCTAGCCCAAAATCCCGGCCATAGTCTAAGGGTGACTGACGGACGGGACTCCAACCCCAAATACTGGGAGGGGAATCTTGAAATTTTTTTACTGTGTAATTTTTTTACGGATAGTGCGGGCCACTTCATCGGTTTGATAACGTGTCGCGGGCCACTTAAGTAAACTGGAACTGTGCCGCGGATCACTCAAGCGGTCTGTAAATGTGTCGCAGGCCCCTTAAGTGATCTGGCCACATCAGATGTCTCCGGCGGCCCCATTTGGCCACGTTTTCAAAAGAAAAAAAATGTTGGGAGAACTTAAAATATTGTAACTTCTATCAAGTTTCGGTTTCGGAAAAGATCGGAAACTGCCTACGTGTCTTGTAGGGACCGACCCACGGGCCCTGATTTTTAGACTGGACGTATAAACCAGTGTTTCTAAACTTTTTTCGTCCATGGTCCCCTTCGAACCATATCAAAAAAAAATTAACCTATTATATAAATTGGTTTCCTCAAAAAAGGCTTGGGTCCTAGAGGATTCCTAGGAGCTTGAAGAGGAAGAAAATATTTGAGACTAAAGCGCTTATATATAGAGGGCGCTTTATCTGAAAGAGACGTTCATCAAGAGAAAAAAAGATGATTAGGCAGGTATTACACTATAAAAAGTTTGATAAAAGTCCTATTATAAAAATTGGAAAATGCAGCCAATAAGGTCAACGGTTACATTTTCTAGAATGTAACAAATAACCTTATCGGTTAGATTTTTCAAGTTTTATGAAAGGGATTTTATCAAACTTTTAGAGTGTAATAACAGGTTGTTGTTGTTAGGCCCAGGACCCAATACTGTTAATGTTAACCTTTCAATTCTCAAGGTTAAAAAGTATTAGCACAAGATGAGGCAGTTATTTTTATCCTAAACTCAGGTAAGGGCAATAATAGGAAGGGCTATTCTAATACCCTACAGATATATTTCTTAAGTGTTGCGGGTTTTGCATATCTAGATTTGCAAACTTGTTCACCAGGGCTCGTGACTCCACCATGGCGTCACGTGATTTTTTTATTAAGATATTTAAAATACAAATTTAACTTAAATATTGTGTTTTATACATTAAAATGATCTAATTTATAAAAAAAAAACACCGCCCCACGGGCTCGACAAGCAATTTAGGCCCCGCAGTGAACGTGTTAAAGGACTGGTAGATTGTTTGAGACCAGGAAAACCGGGGCCGTTCAAGTATTACGTCAGCATCGATGGGGGAGAGGGTTTCCGATTTGCTGACTTTTGATGACGAGGGGGGTTTGGATGGAGCTTACGTCATCAACCACCCTTTATGAAAATATGAAATATTTTTAATGGCATCTTATTCGGTGCGCCAAAAACAAGAAAAACCTTCCAAAATTTTGTGGACACTTGAAGTAACATTTCCCCTCCTCCCCTATTGATAAGTGCCCTACTTTAGTGATCTCTAAATGTTTCGCGGATCCAAGTGACCTGGAAATGTCTGAGCCGCTAAAGTGCTCTGGAACTGTGCCACGCATCGCTTAAATAATCTGTGTGCCGCGGGTAACTTGAGTGATGTAGAACCACACTGGAGGCTACTTAAGTGCTCTAAAACTACGTCACATGCCACTCAAGCGATCTCTAAATGTTTCGCGGATCGCTTAAGTATTCTGGAACTGTTTCCCGGGTCATTCAAGTGATCTGAAAATATGCCACGGGCCGCTTAGATGTTCTGGAATTGTACCATGGGACACTTGAGCGATCTGTAAATATGCCGCTTAGTTTATTTTTACAAAATTAGGTTTGAGGAAGGGCGGCCACATCAAGTAACCCCCAGGGCCATATTTGGTCCGCGGACCAAGGACATTTATGCGATTTATCATATTGCGTAGAGGGTGGGTCGCAATGAATTTATTAAATTTTGAGTTCATAGCCTTCAAATAACATTGAAGTTAACAAAAATTCATTATAATAACTTATAAAGGTATTTTCTTCCGAACTTTAATGCAAAAAAAATAATTTTTTTTATAAAAAATTAAATTTATGATCGTGGGAGGGGGGGGGGCACGAGCCCCCCATGGCCCCCTTCTGTGCACGTCTCTGATCCCACCAATATGCATTAGGATTCAGAGGGGCAGAGCTGATGACGAAATTTTGCTGACAAGACGGAGGGGTCAAAAATGGCTAAAAATTTGCTTGCGTAATACTTGAACGGCCCCAAAGTGGTTCTTAAAAATGTGCAGTTGTAAATTGAAGGTTCGTAAAATCGAGCGGCGACTGTAATAGGACGTATGGCGCAAGTTCGGAGCAAAATTTGGACCAGTTTTCCCCTTTAAAACTGCAAATTATCGATGTTTCACAGAAAAGTATTTATTCGTTAAAATTCACAAAAATTACGCATTTGTTTCATATTTATCGCAAATATTTCGTACTTAGCCGTCCCAAATTTTCTGCAAAAATGTCCCGATTTTTCACGTGTTTCAACGAAGCTCTAACTTCATTTTATTCTTCAAATCAACGATTAAAATTATATTCCCAACTCAGAAATTACGTTACGATAATAACGACTACAAATACAACGCCACAACAGGCAAATTGCCCAACGAGGTGGCTGACTTAAGAACATCATGGATCCCCGAGCCATTTTTTGGAGGCCCTACCTACTACTGCTGCACCACGCATGCAACTTCAGCCGACCACCACTGTGGGGTTCGAACCCGGATCCTCGCATCGCGAGTCCGTCACTATAACCACGCGACCACCACAGCGGCTACAAATAAGAATATTTATTTTTTTCACGCGTCTTTTAATTCACTACAATTCGCAGTATCGCTCCGTTTTCTGAAACTTTCCTGTGATTTTTAGTTGGCGATTTGGCAACTTTGCAATTTTCACCAAAAATGATGCTGAAAGTAAGCAATGTCCCGTATGGAGAAATCATCTTCCGCGTACACACCACGTGTATTGGGTTCCGACGGAGTGAACACGTCTTGAACTTCTAAAACTTACCCGAGTCAGCCCCATTGTCAGACTAACGAGGTTGTACTGCTTATACAAGGCCTTAAAGAGGACGTAAAGATCCTGAAAAATCGCTCGTATAATAAATGTATTGAAGTATATACAGTGTGTCCTCCTACATGTGCAAATACAACCTTTTATTTCATCAACCGTCCGTTTAAAAAAATGCTCATAAAAGCAATCAAAAATTACCCTGTACCAGTTTTGAGAGTGAAAATAGATTGTGTGACAAAATAAAAAAATCTAAATTTTCATACTGTATCCCATTGTGCTCTAATGGCCAATTACAAAGTTGTTGTCCCGAGACCAACAAAAAAAATTCCACGTTTCCAAATGCAGTATTCGCCGAGATATTCTAATTGAAGAATCGGAGAAAAGTTGGGAAAGGGTAGTATAAATGAGGGAAAGGAACATTGTCCGTTAGTTTTTCCTGTTCTTTCATATTCGCATTCGAAAATAGGAGAAAAGTTATGAAAACAGGAAAAAACGAACGCACAATGTTCCTTTCCCTCATTTATGCTACCCTTTCCCAACTTTTCTCCGATTTTCCATTAGAATATCTCGGCGAATACTGGATTTGGAAACGAGGAATTTTTTTTTTTGTTGGCATCAGGAGAGACAGGGCAACAACTTTCTAATTGGAAGTTAGAGCACAGGTGGAGCCGTATAGAAATTTAGATTTATTATTTTGTTATACCTTTTATTTTCACTCCCAAAACTGGTACAGGGTAATTTTTGAACGGCTTTTGAGCATTTTTTCAATTGAAAACTGTACCTCTACGACGGACTGTTGATGAGATAAAAGCCGAATTAGCACTTACAAGACACCCTTTATAGCAAGGGTGCCCAGTCTTTTGGAGAATGAGGCCACTTCATTGGTTTGGCAATGTGTTGCGGGCAAATTACGTGATCTGCAAAGATTCCACGGGGCCACTCAAGTGATCTGGGCATGTGTCGCGGGCCACTTACATGACGAGGAACTGCACCGTGGAACTGTGCCACGAACGTAATATGGAACTGCACCACAGGTCATCAAATTGATATGTCACCCAGGGTGAGCATATATTGTAACTCCCTCCCCAGGCCCGTCATTTGAGGGGGGGGGGGCAGAGGGGAGCCGTTCTGATATTTCCTATGAGTAACAGAACACTGATTCCAAACATTGCAGTTGTACATCCAAGAGCAAAGCATGGGAGACGCAGACTACTCCGCAGAGGCCTCGGACTCTGCAGCCGGTACCCAGTACGTCGGACTGGCCGGGCACTCTCACGTGGGAAGCGAACCCATAATAGCAACATACCGGATGAGAGCTCGCAGGCTACTATACCGGAGACGCAGGATACCTATGCGACCACAACTCGCTATCGCCGTGGGACCTCTCGGATTAGAGCACAACCTGCTGTACCCAGGAACTGGCTACAAATACCTATACGCAGGTATGCGACTTTAAAATCTATATAGTCATATACTATGACTTTCGGCATGTCTGATGATCAAGCCGACTCTCCTGCTAAACTACTTACAGATTACCAGAAAGTATCACAGTGGCCTCGTAGCAGCTCTAGCTAAAACCTGGGACCAGTGCAGATCTAAACGCCTTCGAAACACCAACTACGATGTACACCGCTACGTAACAGGTCCTGACAACAAACTTTGGGACAAAGACGGTGTGGTACCTAAAGCTACTATTCAATACAACGACGAAGGAGGTATGTTCTCTAAATGGCAATTAAACTCTGAGAAACCATTCAATTACACTCACAGGATATACAAATCACACTGGATAAATGACTCTCTACAAGACCAAGACAAGCAGCAAAGGAATAGACGATATCATTGGAACTGTCGAACCTATACCTAATGGACAAGCTGAAATACTAGAAAATGACCCTGCTAAAAACGTTGAAGCCTCATATATGCCGGACATGATATCTCCTGTAGTCACTATAACTGACAGTCACTCTAAAAAAACTAAATATACTATTATGACTTATATATGCATGTATCTTTTAATGTTGAATTTTACACCAAATGGCTTGTATCTGACTACAAATATACTCTATTACTTTCTTGAATAGAAAAATTTGCATAGTGCAATGAGCTCCTGTCTCTTCACTCACTAATTGCCATGTGTAATTAACATTTTTCTCTTTTTCAGCAGAAGAGGACATAGAAGCTGCTTCTCGGCACTACACTGTAGCCAAGGCAAACACCCCCAGCTGCGAACGTAACAGCGGACATCTCCAATTGCGAATGCAGTAGACTTCGTATTTGACTTCAGGGGCGACGAGAGGAGAAAAAATTTGAAGACACGGGCGATATGGAATGAAATGTTTAGGAAACTATGCTCTAGTCCAGCGTTTCCCAACCTTTTAAAGTTCGCGGCACCCTCGGGAATAACATTGAGAACTTGCGGCACCCTTCCTTGAATACAGAATATATCAACAGTTTTGTTCCATTAATCATTAACGTGAAACTAGTGATTGATGCTTAGAGAACAGATACTTTAAATCAGGCCTTACTGTTGGCAAAGGAATACATTTAACAAACATTACACAGAAACAAACCTCACGTTAGATTCACAACACAAACACACACATTCCGGCATGTACCAATTCGTTAGAAATTCCATAGGGGAATGAGTATCATATAATCTTGATAAGCGTTCACAAATGGGGTCTTTCAGCTTATCCGAAGGTGTGATGTTACTCTCCGCCATTACTACGAAGGTTCCGACAACTGGCTGATGCGGAAAGATAAATCAAAGAATGAAAACTCAACTGGCCTTGCGGGGAATCGAACTCACGTTTTCTCACTTGCCTTGTGAGCGCCCTAGACACCACTAAACTACAAAGCCAACAAATCCTCTTTCCTTGGAGCTCGCGTGCGCTGAACCAACACCATCTATAGCAGAAAGCCTCCACGCGAAGCTTTGACTCACTGAAGTTCATTTCACCTGTAGCGCGCCCCCACCCCTCCCATTGGATATAGCAGGCCGCGACACTTGCGGAATCTTTACCTTTCTTGAAGTATATCCAATGACTACAGGTGAAATGGACTTCTTCAATGACGTCACGAGCTTCGCGCGGAGACTTGCTGCTATAGATGGTGTTGGCTGAACGGGCCTTACGTGGCCAGCCAGACCTAACTCGGGCCAAAGATCACATTGCTGACGCTGCCACCAGATTGCGACATATCCGATGCGTCTGTCATGCATGAGAACAATTAATTCCGCTCAATTTATTTTAAGACCTTAAGTTAATATTTTTTATCTCCATAATATATAGCGGCACCCCGGTTGGGAAACAGTTCTATTGCATCAACGAACAGTCGCAACTGCCGAAAGTTTCGGCCATTACGCGAGTGAGATACGAGATGGTAATTACCTTACAACACGGAATGCAGATAAAACTACTTTATCCTTTATTAACTTTAGATTCTAGGATATTTTTAATTTTTTTTAGTTACAGAATTTAACTATTTGTCTTTTGAAAGATTTTACTTTTGTAAAAAAAAAAAATTGTCAAATATGTCGTTTCTCACAACTTGCACGTAATTACCACTTTTTGTTGCTTTGTCCCACTAGATGGCGCTTTATGATCTTCGTTAACGAAAAACGTTTAAAACGTCATTTTGGGGAAAAACATCGATTTTCATTCTTTTTTATGAAATCCCCCTTTTCCATATGCTGATTGCAAAACAGGCCTTGTTTTGTTTTTATGGCGCTTAGAAGTTACGTCCACTTTAGAGTTGCGTTTTTGCGTACAAGTAATTTGTAAATAAAAATTTTAGACTTGTTTTACGACGAATGCTATTTTTTGACATTTTAGTCATGCATGAGAGTATAATTAATTTCGCTTAATTTATTTTAAGACCTTAAGTGGGTTAATATTTTTATCTCCAAAATATCTCGCGGCACCCTAGAGTGCTGGGGCACACTGGTTGGGAAACACTGCTCTAGTCCATACATGCTCAACACATGGCCCGCGAGACAAATGTGGTCTTTGAGGTTATGGGCCATATCCCAAACTTTATTTTGTAAAAATGAACTATGATGACGAAAAATGAATTGAAACAACAAAATTCTTCAAGTGACATGTTTCAGAGATCATTTAAGTGACCCGCGGCACATTTACAAACCAATTAAGTGAGGTGGTGCACTTTTTCAAACCGAGCACAACTCGGATCTATCACCATCTACGGGCGATTTACTACCTAGTGAGTTGTGCCGGAAGTGTGTAAACGTGTGTGCATATGTAGCGTTGTTTGATTTTTCAGTACTGTCATCTATTTTTCAGAAGTGAAGTGAGTGATGTGTTATGATTGAATTATATTTGTACTGTTTGTAGGTCTGTTGCTCTCTATAACGAGACTTTTTAAAGGATAGAACGGCTCGCATTCGCGCCTTGAAGTTGGGAACCACAAAAAACACGCTTCACCACTGTGGGGTTCTAACCTGGGACCTCGCGACGCGAGTCCGTCACTATGAACACTTGACCATCACGGCGGCTGTGGTGGTGCACTGTTCCATATCACTCAAATGTCTCACTGCATGTTTTTACTTCACTAGTGACCCATGACACTTCTCGAGTGATCCCATGGCATTTTCCCAGACCACTTGAGTGACACGCAACACATTCCAAAACCAATTATGTGGCCTATGGCAAATTCCCAGATCATTTGAGTAGCTCGCGGCACCTTTACAGATAGCTTATGCACCCGGCACTCTTCAAAACAATAAGCATCCCTGTGCTCTAATTCTTGCGTAATCATCATTCGAAACACCCCTCCCGCGCCTTGTCAGGAGTCAGTAAATGTGAAACCCCATCATCCATCCGTGATTACGTAATACTGCACTTGAATGGCCAGCCATCACTAATTCGACACACAGAAATCTCATAAATCGAGAATTTTTAGTGAATACAAATCGGGCCGCCCTTACAATACACGGGACCCGGTGCAGAACTGATAGCGAGGAAGGGGGTGTCTTAATTTGTTTTCTCTAGCCCCCCCCCCCCATTCTTCTCGTTTTCCTATGATGGCCGCTGTGCTGACAATGTTGCCTATAGGCAACTTGGTTTCGTTCGCCTATAATTGCCGTTGGGCTGGCACTCTTAGCTATACATATGCAACTTGATTTTGTTTTCCTAAACTTTGATTAGTTTTATTTTGATTAGTTTAATATACCCATAATGCTGCCTATAGGCAACTTGATTTCGTTTTCTTGCAATTACCGCTGTGCTAACAATGCTGTCTATAAGCAACTTTCGGTGTCTATAATCATCGTTTTCCTGTAATTGCCGTTCTGATGCCCGTGCTGCCTATATATATATTTAAGCAACTAGGTTTCGTTTTCCTATAATTGCCGCTGGACTGACAATGCTGTCTGTAGACAAGTAGGTTTGTATGCCTATAATTGCTGTTGTCCTGGCAATGTTGGTTATATATATAGGCAACTTGGTTTCATTTTCGTATAATTGCCACTAGGCTGGAAATGCTTCGTATAGCCAACATGTTTTCTTTTGATTATAATTGCCGCTGGGTTGGCAATGTTGCTTATCAAGCATGAATTTTTTTCAAATATTAACAATATTATTTCCTCTCCCATATACATAGTGTCCTTCAAGTCTCGATTCGGCCTTTTTCTCATCAACCAGTCATCGTAGACTTATGGTTCTAATTAAAAAAAATGCCCAAAATGCTTTCAGAAGTCACTCCGTACCAATTTCGAGAGTGAAAATACAGTGCGTCCTAAAATAAAATAAATAATAAAGTTCTTTACGGTTCCCGTGTTTTATAACTTTAAGTTGTTGCCTTGGAATTTTTTTTTGCTGGCCGTAGAATAGACATGTTCCTGTGTGCAATTAACTCAACCGGTGCTCCGCGTGCACTCCCCAGGGGCTCGAGGAAAGTAAAAAAAAACAGTAAATTTGAAAATATATATATAAATATTTGAACATTACTTTTAAGACAAGGGCTCTGCTTTCAATGACCTAAAGACGAAACGTGGTAGCTAATAACCTATCAGCAACGACGTTTCATCTTTAGGTCATAAAAATCAGGGCCCTA
This sequence comes from Pholcus phalangioides, assembly GCF_987345545.1. Classification (NCBI taxonomy): domain Eukaryota; kingdom Metazoa; phylum Arthropoda; class Arachnida; order Araneae; family Pholcidae; genus Pholcus; species Pholcus phalangioides. Next base: position 21,344,220 of record NW_028301610.1, on the reverse strand, counting down.
CTTATGAGAAATTGGATACACACACGCCACACAAAAATCATTGTGCTTGTTTTCGTGAAACTCAAGTGCTAAATTTCATCTTTCAACTATTTAGATCCTTATGCCGGCATTAAAATATCCTGCCAACCAAGCAAAAATCAATCAAATCCGTATGTTAACGTTACTTAAATAGGGGAAAAATTGCGAAAAGAATATTCTATTTTATAAAAAAATAAACATTCCTCATTCAATACAAATATGGTGAAACCTCGCTACAACGATATAATAAATTCCCCTACAACGATATGTTCTCAAATCTTGTTTGGAATTGTCTATAGTGTAATGTTAAACTCTCCTCCATACAACGATATATAAGGCAACAACTACGAGGGAGCAGGCGAGTCTGGTGCCCCGGGCGCTGTACCTGAGGGGCGCAGATCACCACCGTTCTGCCCCATTCTACAAGAGAGTGTTGGTGCTCGAGCAGCCACAGCACAGACGCCACTGCTCACCCGGCATAACGGAATCGCTTTGTTTTATCCAAAAAAGTGTTGTATAAAAAATCCACGTAAAAGAGGAACAATCTTCGATTTTTTTTTTCTAAATTAAAGGAAAATTGAAACTTCGGATAGAAATTTTGTTTTGGGTAAAAGACAGTTTAAAGTGGTTCATTATGTAGAGACTACAGTTTCATACACCATGTGTTAGAGCAGCGGTTCTCAACCTTTTTTGACTCGCGGAGTCCCGTATATAGGCAATTTTTTTAATTCATCAAAGTTACCGATTCATTTTTTCACTATTTAAAAATATTTATAATTTTTTTAAAATTTTATTGTTGTTTTTTATTTTCCTTGAGAGGCCGCGGAGCCCCGGTTGAGAACCGCTGTGTTAGAGGGGTTTTCTCCCATTATTCCGCAAATAGAATGCAACCGGAAAATTCCCGGGAATCTGAACTCATTTACAGGATCCCTGAAAAAGAATAGGGTTGAACTAGATTAAACATTTCTATTTAATGAACTATACATACCTAAGTAATTTTTATCGCCAGAAGCATGCATTTTAGATGTTGCAATCACTAAATTTTGAATAAAATTGATCTTATTTAGATAAATTATTAAATTGCACACAATATCAGGGAAACATTTTCTGGATAATATGATGAGATGAACTCTGAAAAAAAAAAATTCATCTTGCCTCTACCAGGACGCGAACCCAGGGCCTCTTGCATACCGGTAAAATATGGTACCATCTACACCACTGGAGACACGACCCTGCCTTCCTTATTTCACGCACTGTGGCGTGAGGCGCTGAAGTAGAAATATCAGCAGCCTCTCTTAACTTAAGCAAATGCCCCTCCTCCCTCAGGTCCGTCTTAAGAGTAACATGATCACTTTTTGCAACGGCAAATCTGTTTCAAGTCAATAAAATGTTTTTTTTTAAATTTTGAAACATAAAATGTGCAGTGATCTGATCTGTGACTTAAACGTCGACGCAGGAGAACAAGAAAAAAAAAGACGCATAAGTGAGAGAAGCGTATAATGGAATATCATATATCTTTGACCGGGAGTGCAGAAAATCCTCTTATAACCGAGAGAAACGTATAAGCGAGAGGGTGTATAGGTGAGAGATCACTGTATCTAGCTCAAATTGTTTGAAGGGTTGTTCTATAAATATTGAAATTACTCGGAAAGGGGAAAAAAACTAGATTTTTCTATTAAGTAAATTTTTCTAAACAATTTTTTTTAATGAAATTACACTATTTCCAACATTATTGCAGATTAGTATGAGTATACTTGCCTGATGAGCAAAGAAACTGATGAGATGCGGTGGATATCTTATCCGAGAGAAACTAAGGATAAATTTGACACTGCGTATATTCATAATAAAACTAAGTGAAATCTCGATATAACGATATTCTGTGGACGAAGAAAAATATCACATTACAGCTGTTATCGTTAAATTGAAAGACTTTGACATTAAATTCCGACCACCACACAGGACAGCAAATAGAAGATCAACCTCAACCTTTTCTGGCCCCCTTGCGACCATGATTAATTTCCTACCCTCCCCCGTTTTCCAGTTAAAAGACTATTAAAATATTGTTTAAATTCAAACACATTTATACTTTTAATTTATGAAAATAGTGAAAAATCAAAATAATGATAATAGAACACATTAAAAAAAAAATTAATTATTTTCAATCAATTTAAACTTTGGGTCATTCAATTATTCGTCAGCATCGGGGGGGGGGGGGTTTGTTCCTATTTGCTGACTTTTGGATGACAAGGGGGAGTTTGAAGGTTGCTTACGTCATCTTTTTTGTTTGAAGATATGAAATATTCTAAGCTGCTGACGAAATTTTGTTGACAACGGGGGTCAGTGTGCCTTGCTGACTTAATACTTGAACGACCCCTTTTCGCTCGAAGACGTCATAATGTCATCGAGTTACTGTACAGGATGAAGTTTGAATTATTTACAAATTAGTTTTTCTTGGGTAAATTTGAATTTTGGTGAATCAGAATTTCAAACAATTCAGAAATGATAAATAACCAGATTTCAAATAAAAAAATTATCGGTTTATTGATACGGTGAGATTTACTTTCATCGTGAAAATCTGTCTCATTGAATGACAAGCCATCCCCAAGTGGCTTTTTGGTTCATAATGTGGCGCCTCTCCCACAGGCGAACGAAGCAACGTTTGAGTTGGCTTAAACACAACACATTTCAAATAACAGACATATATGTAATGTACAGGGTGCGTAGGTAACAAGACGTATGATATTTTACTGGGAGAAAACCGCGTTCACCCGCGGAACAGGAATACTTTCAATTAGAAAAATTATCCAAATAACATAGTACTCAGATATGCCATTCATGTTGCAAGGGGGTGTATAGTTATTAAAATAAAAATGTTAACTTTTTATACGGACACCGTGTGCTCTGTCTCTCCTGATGCCAACAAAACCGCATTTTTATCCGCATTTAGCGCAGTTTTTTGGTTGGTTTTATTCAAATAAATGTTACTATCAATCACTGTGATTAAAGTGACACTGTATATATAAAAATACATTCATCTCGAAACCTTATAATTACTGATAACACAAGCTTATGACGAGGACTCTGATTTTTATGACCTAAAGAAGAAACGTAGTTGCTAATAACTAGAGCCCAGCTTATATGCACTAAGAAAGGGCAAAATATGCATTAAAAATATGCAAATATGCCTTAAAAAACGTTGAAATATGCATTAAAACTAGAGAAAATATGCACTAAAAAACAGAAATATGATATTGAAAATGGAAAAATACGCATCAAAATTTGATACATTGATTGATCCTACAATTTAAAAGAATAACCATGCAACAAAAAATCCAAAACATAATTAGAAAAGAAAAAAAAGTAAAAAATATGCTAATTTTCTCCGCAAAATAAAATTATTTTTCGGGAAACTCACCATATGATTTACTGCATGTCATTAAGAAATAATTAAAAATATTCTTACACAAAAAATATTAACTAACTTCGTCAAGTAGCATAATTACTGTTGCAATATATAACGATGTGCTTTTCAATGTTCTGTATTGTCATGTTCTGTCTCTTATCCTGCAATAGAATCTTATACGCAAAAAAATGTCCTTTCTACGTCAACAGAGCTTACGGAGCAATATTTATAAAATTTGGCTTTCGATTCTTCAATTTCAGATGGTAATTGGACATCATCCCCCATTCAAATAACTGTTAATATTCTGTGATGTCCGAAAACCACAGTGTTTTTACAACACCATCTCCAATTTTTCTTTTATGGACTCTCACATAGAATCCGGAATGTCTAAAACGCGTTGTTGAGCTTCCCTTATTACCTGTATGGCTTCATTTAGTGAAAGACCCCGGGTTTCTAATTTAGTTATGTTGCTCGGCAACCAAAACAAATGTGTTCCAATTAGACTCAAATCTCTTCTCAGCGTTTCACTGGAAAAAACAGCTTTCGTGGCAATTATGACAGACGAATCATTATCGAAGATAATAAGTCAACCACATTTTTCACATTATAAAAATTTTCAGAATAAAATAATGCTGCTTCCACCCACGTTCCCCATCTAGTCAAAATAGGCTCGGGTGGCAGGGGGATGTTTGGACATGCTTCTTTGTACACTTTTGATCGCAATGCAGCTTTCACAAATATTTTTTTCACGGATGAAATGACTTTGTTCACGGACATATTCGGCTCTCTAACTTTTTCTGCAATGCGATGCAACCCACGAGCTAAGCAAGTCACGTGTACAAGGTTAGGGTAAAACACTTTCACTGCTTTTCCAGCTTTCACCATGTACGGGGCAGCATCACTGATAAAAGCAAGGACGTTTTCACAGGAGGAATCACTTTTCGGCCATAAAATGCGCAAAGAATCATTTATACATCTGGCGATTCCAGAATGATCCACTTTTTCAAGAGCCTTGCATGCGAGCAAATGTGGTCGAGATGGCCCTTTAAAATCCATTTTTCCGCATATCAAATGCGCCACATAGCGACCACAAGCATCAGTGGTTTCATCTACACTTATCCAAATATGGTTGTTTTTCAAATCACTACGAATTTCCTGGACCACTTGATCATACACAATCTCCAAATAATTTTTCCCAACTGTTGATTCATCCGGGACATTCTGATTTTTACAGTACTTTTTTAGAAAATTTCTAAAATTTACATTGTTTAGTTTGTAGAAAGGAATGTTGCTTCCTACCACAGCATTGCATAAATCCATTGAAAATTCGTTTTTCCCTTCACACTGCGAAGTTGAAACGGTGGTCAACAGTGCCTGCATAGAATGTTGTTCACTCTTTCCTTTCCTAGCAGTATGTCCACTCGTTTTCACGTGCTGGTCAACTTGGAATTTCTTTTCGCAAGCCATATTTTTTTTCACATTGCCTGACATGTATTTGCTAATCGTCGGCTTTTTTTTCCGGGTTCGCCAGAGATGCCCGAGTTCCCCAGGGAGGGGGAGCAAAGTGCTTCCAGGTACAGAGCATGGGCGTCTCTTGATCGGGTTCAGTCAATACCTCCTATAGATACGCATCTCCTCGTGTAGGTATTGGTCCAGTAGGCGTTTTCTCAACGAGTGAAAAAAAAAAAATAATTCATCTACATATGAAATTTACTTAAATCACCCCCTAAAGTCAAAACGATTGTTTCGGAACATATGGTCACCGTTCACTTTGAGTCTTTGACAAGTGATAGATTGCCCTTTGCCGACAAGAGAGACCGACACCCCCAAAAGCTAAAAAAAAATATAAATACCGTATACACTCGTGTATAAGCCGACCCCAAAAAATCCGTGCATTTCAGAGAAAAAAAAAAAAGGTGTTTGGTCGGAAAATCACATTTTTGAGATATGAGCATTTTCATTGCGATTTAAAAATCAAAAATAAAGCATACATACAAATAAAAATATCATATATCAGCATGTTGTTTAGCTGTACGCGCGTTATCTCACTTCTAATTAGTTATAATTCACAAGGCTTTCTTTTAGATCAAAAAAACATTTTTTGATCTAATTCATACACCACAATGGTGATTCAAACACCACAGAATTGTGAAAAATCTCAGTGGCTTCACTTGTGTTTCGGCTTGCCATTTTTGAAAGATGATGTTTCTGACGCTTTCGTAGAAGACCTCACGTCGTACCAACCTACAGGCAAAAATATTGAGAAATTCGCGGATTACATGACGGAGAATTACATATCGGAGGACTAAAAATTTCCTCCAGCAATATGGGCAAGTCCCTGTGTGACTTCAGAACGCACAACGAATGCATGCGAATCGTTTCATTCACGGTATAATGACAGTTTTTTCATCCCAATCCAAACATATTCTGTTTTTTAAAAGTTATTCACTTAAAAGTTCATGTTTCGATAAACGGTGGGCAAAATAGCAGAAGGTTTAATCAAAAATATAAGAAACGAAAAGTTGTTATTGAAAATCTTCTCAAACGATACTATGACCGAAAAGGAATATCAAGGAAGCAATTCCTGACAGGTGCAACTTTTCACTACAAAAAAAATTGATAATTTAATTCATTACATTGTGTGTGTGTGAGAGCACTAATTTTCTTTATTATTTATCTATGAAGTATTTTTATCCACTGAAATTTTAAAATCGAAATTTCCTATAGCCATGATTCATATTTAAACACTTGTATAAAAATTGCATTATTATTAAAGAAATACGGGGTGATTATAAAAAAACTATCCCGACATATGGGCCCCTAACTATCATACCATTCACAGAAACTGAATGAAATTTTGGCATAAGGTATTTTGAGGTATGCGCTCAAGAATGATATGGAAAAAAGTGTCACTAACAGCTACGGTGAGAAAATTTCGAAAATATCAAATGGCAACACCAAGTTTTTTGTATTGGAATGCGATCTCCATACTGAAAAACACTAAATAGCGTTGGAATGGCACCTGTAGCACGAAAATCCCCGGAGCTAGGCAAGGAAAAAGGACTTTGCCGTGCACCAGAGCATTAATGTTCGTTTCATTCGTCACACCGTTTCTTCGGCTGAGATCCCAGCCTGATTAGTCCTCCACAAGGTCATGTGGAAAACACAATCAAATGCTTTATTTTATGCTGCTTCTCTGTCCTTATTGGTTGTCCTCACTTTTAGCCTATCTACCGCCAGTGATTTTCATGTAACCGTTACTGTTAAGAATGATATGGAAAACAACAGTGTCACTCTAAGTGCATACATCAAAATACCTTATGCCAAAATTTCATTCAGTTTCAAATTTCAACATCGCCTTATTGGCCCGTGGCACACTTTCAGATCACCTAAGTCGCTTGAGGCCCACTTTCAGTTCATCTCATTGGCCGGCAGCACACATTCAGATCGACCGAGTAACTTTTGGGGATCATTTCCACATGATTCAAGTGACCCGTGGCACACTTTTGTGGGAATACGAGTGTGGCGCTAGTGTAGTATGTCTGATAACGTACTTGTGACGTGCGCCCACTCGATCCTGTAAATATCGAATGTATTGTTCAGTTGTGATTGCTCTTTTTCACTTTTGTTGTTGCAATAACAACTTTTTTTTAGTTTGTTTTATTTTTTAGTTTTACGTTAAATAAACCTGTTAAAGTTTCCCGCAATGGCATGAATCGGTAATTATTTCTCGAGAATTCCTTTAAAGTAATAATGGTGGTGGTACCTACCCTACCCCACATCGGTGACCAAGCTTTTCATGGCGCTGAACCACGACCACGTCTGTATGGAGTCAACGACTGCCTGATGGTTCCCGTGCCGCCTGCCGAATATTGCTGTTACAGTGCTGATTCTTCGGTGAGTGAAGGACTCTGGTTTTTTTCGAACTGTTTTCGTTCGCGTCCTGTTTCGTTGTTCAAACATAACCGACCCCAAACTCTAGCCGAAAAAAGTCTTTTAGAGAACGAGACCGCTCGCGCCGCATTCCGTGCACCGGTATTTTGGTAGGCCAATTTCTCCAAATTGAGAGTCTGTTTATAACCTCAGGAATCTCGGCAGATTCAACCAAATTTCATTCGAGCGGCTCTAGACACTAAAGTTTTGTCGCATGTTAGCGATTTAGTGCGTAATCCTCCCATTGAAAATTTGTATGATACGTTAAAGAAACGCATTCTTGCACGATTCTCCCAGTCTGAGAGACCGCTCGTTTGAAATCCCTATTGCAAGAATGTTGTTTGGGTGACAAAAAACCGTCACAATTACTTTGTTAAATGCGTAATTTATACGATACAATACCATCGGTGACGAAGCTTCAAGTACTTTATGGCAGCAAAGGTTGCCTGTTGTGTACAGCAGATTTTGTCCGTATGTAGGGACTCTCTTGATTCTCTTGCAGAAATCGCTGATCGTATTGTGGATGTTTCGGGATTAAATGTTACAGCAGCTGAGGTTTCGAGGGAACATGCCCCAAATTGAATTATTGAGAAAAGAAATTGCTGATTTGAAATCTCGTTTTGACGAGTTCTCTCTTCAGAGTAATAAGCCTAGAAGCAAATCAAAAAATCGTGATCGTCAGAATTCTACTGATCGTTTGACACGAGGCAAATTGTGTTTTTATCATAAACGCTATAAACTAGCTGGCATACTTGTTTTTGCGGCGGCGGGTGATTGTCATGCTAATAGTCACTTGTTTATTTGCGATAAGAATTGAAAATTTCGTTTTTTGATCGACAGTGGCGCAGGGTTAGCTGTTTTACGAAATCACTCGTTGATGTACGCAGAGCCGATGATTTTTTCTTGTATGCTGCGAATAAATCGAAAATTTGTACAGTACGCACAACTGCACAACTTTTAACCAAACGATGGCGATATCTTGCGTTCTAAAATTTGTAAACTGAAGCGGTTATCACCAAAAATTATGGTTTGTGATTTTCTACCCGACTATGTGCGATTCGTCTTGATAAGAGGTCATCTACATGTTTATTATTGTTCAAAATTTTCAATGTAAACCCTTATTATTTTCCATCTTATCTGGTTTATCGCATTGCACTTATCCTAAAAATAAAATTTCATCGCCGTAAGTATAAAAATGAGAGAGGTGAGAGTGAATGTGTTTGGGGACGCTCTCAACATTGAGAAACTGAATTTCTCAAGGTGGATTGCAGGGGGGGAAACACACCAAACAAGTTCCGAACGATAAACAATTGGCTCTGACCCAAAATCATTTTTTCGATACGTCAATAATGGATGTAAGGGGACAGTTGGCCCCCTCTCGATAGGAGGCTCAAAAGTAGAGAGCAATGTAGGCATGTGTAGTGCTTTCAATGACTTTTTCGCGTCGGTTTTTAATGGAGATAATGATATTCGATATACGGGTGTTGCATGGGGTAATAAAACGCTCAACGATATTCAAGTGGAAGACGTGGAGGTCCTAAATCTTCTAAGAAATGTATGTGCAAGCAAAGCACCAGATGATATCTATCCCAGGGTTCTCAGGGAAGGTGCTAATGAATTGTTGGGGCCAGTCGCACAGATATACAGGAGTAGTGTTGCTGAGGGTATCGTCCCGAGAGATTGGAAACTGGCTAACGTTGTTCCGATATTTAAGAAGGGTAGTAGAGAAGTGGTGTCTAATTATCGTCCAGTGAGTTTGACGAGCTCCCTCTCGAAAATTTTGGAAATTATCATCAAAAGGCAGTTTGTGAAGTGGATAGACGAGAATAATGTATTGTCGGATAATCAGCATGGGTTCAGGAAGGGGAAGTCATGTGTAACTAACCTCCTTTGCTTCTATGATTACGTGACTAAGGCTTTGGGTAAGAGCAAAAATGTCGACGTGGTTTACCTTGATTTCCAGAAGGCATTCGATCGGGTCCAACATGGCAAACTCTTGAAGCGTTTACACGAGATTGGAATAGGGGGCAACTTGCTGAATTGGATAGAATCGTGGTTAAGAGATAGGTCACAACGAGTTATGGTGAACGGGGAATTCTCTGGTTGGACAGACGTCACAAGTGGAGTTCCTCAGGGAAGTGTCCTTGGCCCCATACTTTTTTCACTTTTTATCGATAAACTCGATCAGGGTATCGATGGAATTACTAGCAAATTCGCAGATGATGTGAAGCTAATGGGGGTAATCGGGAATGAAAGCGATAGGGAGTTGCTCCAGACCAACTTAAACAAGATTGCAGCATGGGCAAATGAATGGAGCATGACGTTTAGCGTAGATAAGTGCATGGTCGCTCATTTTGGTTCGAACAACCCACGGTTCTCTTACGAGTTGAATGGTGTCACTATCCCGGATGCAACTAGAGTCACCGATTTGGGAATTCTCATTGACGAGCGACTTAAGTTTTCTGAACATTGTTCAGCGGTTGTCAAAAAATCGAATAGAATGCTTGGTCTCATTTTCAAAAAGGTCTCTTCGCGTTCTCCTAAAGTCATTCTTCCGCTTTTTCGAGGCTTAGTTCGTCCTGGACTGGAGTATGCTGTAAGGTTTTGGAGACCATACCTACAGAGGGACATAGACTTGGTTGAAGGGGTGCAGAGAAGAGCTACGCGTGTCCTTATTGGCACACAGGGCTTGAGTTATGAAGAAAGACTTCATTTTTTGAATATGTTTACATTGGATGAACGCAGGTGTCGAGGAGATATGATCGAAGTGTTCAAAATTTTCAATGGGATGGATAGGATGGACCATGAACTTTTAGTACACCGCCAATCGACTGCTTTTACAAGGGGACACCAGTATCGATTGGTGAGGGACAATGCAAGGTTATGGTGTCGCAGGGAATTTTTCTCCAATAGGGTTGTTAATAAATGGAATAGCTTACCCCCGGAGGTAGTAAATTGTAACACAATTGACACGTTTAAAAAGAAATACGATAAACATGTTGGGGTAAATCGGGAAGCTATCCATTCTTAGAATAAGACAACCATAAGTATTCTTTATGGGCATTGTATAATATTTTATCATGTGTATATATTGTTTGTAATTTGTGTTAATTGCATTTTTAATTGGGTTGCTGTATTTTTGAAACATATGACAACCATATTTTTATGGGCATCTTTTTATCAGCCACCTCGTTGGGCATTTTGCCTGTTGTGGTGTTGTATTTGTATTTGTATTTGCGAGTGCTTGGATTTAGTCATAGACTAAAGATATAAATATTATTCTTACTCTGTGGATTTAGTGCTGCTAAAACATAAATAGTTTCTATTTTATGGAGGTGAAAAACAAACTTTTTTTTATTTTTCTTCATTTTAATGACTTTATATCCGTGATTGAACGAATATTTACAGCATAATTATTTCAAACGATGTGTCACAAAAGAATTGTTTGTGACGACAATTTCCTCAATTCAGAAAAAAAATATAAGAATTTTCCGTTGAACATTGCACTATTTTATATTATAATTTTGCTTCATTTTTTGTTATTTCTCAATTTTGAATAATGCTAAAAAAATACGGATGAAACGAAATGCCGTGATTTTAGCAGAGACGACTCCACCAATAGCCACTACCATAAACTTGGCGCACACTAAGATGATTTACGCTATTGGGAGAACCATTATTTATTGATCATTATCTCCATAAATATTAACATCAATCTAATTGTATGATATTAATTTGTGAATTCTTTGCACATTATTACATTTATCATTTCAGCTCATGAATGTTGTCTAAGGAATGAAACGAATTTCTGAAATAGTGAAAAATTTCAAAATTTCGTTGTTTATTTGTATACTTGAATACTTAAAAAGAGAAGAAAAAAAAGTTTGAAAAACTGAATGGATGACTTATTTATCGCATCACCTTCTCGCACAAGTTATGACCTTCATATTTAAACATTTTCGCATAATTTGTCACGAGAAATTTTTCTATGAGTTTCAAATTTATATCTAGTATATGGTCCCTAAAAGTGGTCATTTTCATATAATCGCTCATATCTCGCGAAATAGAGGTCAGATTGCAATGAAAATTAATTCTGTTGGGTTTTCGAATATGCCGATTCGAATGAAGTAAAAATTAATGTATCCTTCTATTTTCACAAATTTTCAAAGTATGTTTTAATAATTTATAACTCATATTTAAAAAAAAGCCAAATTCAAAATGAGTTACAAAATTATGTTTGGCCCGTTAGAATCTATCATGTAAAATAAAAACTAATGAGATACCTATATTATTTCAGCAATTATATGATCAAAAACAAGATGTTTCTGTTTAACATTAAGTCACTCGTTTTTCAATAATTTGTATTTCGCTAACTGTTCGTTCGAAATTGAGATTCTAAATCCAAATACGGAAGAAATAAATTGGTTACCATTGAACTTTCAAAAGTTGGATCTAGTTTTAACATCTAGATGCCCCCTTAAGAAAAAATGAACTTAATACACTTATGGAAGATCTTAAACGAAGAAGAATGCTACCTTTCTTTTTTCTTTTACAATAAATATAACCCAAGATATCGCCATCGTTCGGTTAAAAGTTGTGCGTACTGTACCTACGGTACTAAGCGCTTCGATCTCGATCTTCGTAGAATTTTTACATGGAATTTCATTTTGGCCGACGTGTCAAAATTAGCATTTTCCGAGTGCAAAGATATGGTTTCTAACAACACTTTTAGCTCACCCGGTATCTAGTGCACAGTTATCGCTCGTCGTCGACGCTAGTGATTTTGCCGTGGGCGCAGTTCTACAACAAAACGTGAATGGTGAAATCCAGCCCTTGGGATTTTTCTCTCGTAAACTTAGCACGGCTGAAACCAAATATAGCGCATATGATCGCGAATTAGTCGCTATTCCGCTGTCAGGTATTTCCGTCACATGCTAGAGGGATCGGAATTCACGAATCATAAACCGCTCATATATGTATTTTCCCAAAAGACCGAAAAATGTTCACCAAGACAAATTAGACATTTAGAATTCATAAGTCAATTTTCAGCTCAAACACACGTCAGGTGATCAAAATTCGGTGGCCGACGCTTTTTCGCGTATTTCGGAAATTGAAGTCCCCAGCAAAATAGACTACTCCGAAATGGCTAGCGCGCAGGGCGGATTCAGGTTTCCACTTGAGACCATTGGTTTTCGGTTCACCCGAAGTCACCTTGCTGTGTGATGTGTCCACTGGAGCAGTAAGACCGTACGTGCCTTCGACGTTTCGTAGAGCGGTTTTCGACGCTGTACACAAACTCTCTCATGCAGGTTCTAAAGCAACGATCGAAATGATACGCAGACGTTTCGTCTGGAAGTCATTAGATAAAGACTGCCGAGAATGGTGCAAGTATTGCATCAACTGTCAACGTTACAAGGTCGGTCGTTACGTTCGATCTCCTATCGGGGTATTCGGTCTACCATCAGCACGATTCTCATGTCCACCTGGACATTGTGGATCCTCTTCCTCCATCGAAGGACAATCGGTACGTGGAGACGTACCGACCGCTTGTCGATGGCCAGAGGCCATACCTGTGCCTAATCAAACAGCTGAAACAGTTGCGTTCGCGTTTTTCGCGAACTGGATATCGCGCTTCGGTGTCCCTGAACGGCTTACGACAGATAGAGTGGAGCCCAGTTCGAATACGAACTATTCCAATCTCTTTCAAGATTGCTTTGTGTTGAAAGGATACGCACAACATCGTGTCATCCTCAAAGCAACGGAGCTGTCGAGCGATTTCATCGGGATATGAAGGCTGCTATAATGTGTCATGCGACCGAGCGATGGTCGGAGGTACTTCCTGCCATATTGCTTGGAATGCGTTCCAGTTTTAAACCAGATTTTAGTGCTACTCCGGCCGACGTGGTATATGGTACCTCTTTAAGGTTACCTGGTGATTTTTACCGTCCATCAAGTAAAAATATTTCTCGTTCTGATTTTGTGCAACATTTACAGTCAAGTATAGTTAAGCTGTGACCTATCGCTTTGTGAAAACATTCAACGAACAATGTCAGTTCCTCATGAACAAACACAAAGTCTTCGCATGTGTTTGTGCGCGTTGATGCAGTTGAGCGACTTTTACAGCAGCCGTACCAAGGACCATACAAAGTACTGTCTAGAATTGATAAATTTTTTACATTATCTATTAATGATTCATCTAAATGTGTTTCAATTGATAGGTTAAAACCTGCATTTATGCGCCATAAAGCGCCATCTATCGAGCTATTTGTGAACTTCAAAACTATAGTAGTTGCTTCGAATATTTAAGTAAAATGAAACGTTTTTCATGTAAAAAATGTAAAAACGTTCATTTTATAAAATAAAATAAATAACTCAAAGTGTGTAATAGTTTTTCAGCCAGCGTACCTATTTCAATGAAGTATTTTATACCAATACTCGGTGATTGCATATAAGGTTCTTTCCATTATTACAGATTTGTCAGTTGTTCAAATGGAGCCTTCCTTATAAAAGACAAAGGTCTCCTCGTTGACATAAGCAGTTAAACAATCTAAAGTGGTAGAAAAAATTATTAGGGGAGAAAGCTTATACGCACACAAGCAGTGAAACCATTTGTCTGCCTCTGCATAGAGAGCGAGACACTAGGTCAGGGAGTGACCAAACGAATTGACACGGGCCGCAACTAGGTACTTCTTCAGCCGGGGCAAGGATGCATTTTGGCGCGCGCCCCCCCCCCCTCGGAGGTAGGGGTAGGGTTGCCGGATTTCAAAAAATGTTTGGGGGGGGGGGTGGAAAGCACAATTTTTCGGTGAACCATTTATTTAAATGATAGATAGCAACAACTACTGGCAAAAATCATCATTAATGTAGTTTCCCCAAGTGTTAACCTGCAATATTCGTTGCCACTACGCAATTTGAACTTTTAAAACTTGTTTTTCACCAGGATTGTTCGTACAAGAAATCATTCTTTTTGCTGACCAATGTGAACTTTAATTATTTGTTTTACCTGAGATTACCCGTTATTCTACGCGGAATGACAAAACATGGTACCAGAGCCGTGTAGGCTCTGGGGGCATGACCTCGGGTAAATAGGGGGGGAGCCCTCGTGATAATAAGATCTGATACTATGATTTTGGAGAAAAAAGTTTACAAATTGGTAGATAGGTACTTCCAGCTAGGTAGGGGTTGGGGCCCCCTGATGCTTTCAAGACAGCACTGCTTGGAACCATATACAATACAAAGAATTTCTTCTATGCGGCACAAACTGAGCTTGTGCAGAAACAGTTTTATAAGGATCATATTTAAGGAATCACGTGCAACTACTGTATATAGAACGTTTACTTTTTCCTTTTGGACGTCTGTAAAGGAATTGGATAAGCCATCTCTCTCATCAGCGTCATGGGCATAACTGCACAGTGATATTATGCGGCCTGTCAATACCATGAACTCAATCACACACCTGTGTTTTTAAACTCAACAACATTTAATTCTTTAAGAAGGGTGATTCAATAATGCGTCAATGAAACGCAGGGGAATTACATAAGACAACCTCCCACTGGAGGGTTGTGACATAAACTCTTACACATTTCTCCCCTGAGAGAGGGAGAGAGACATAATAATAAGAACTACACAAGAAAAGAAAAACGATAGTTGACATCAACTCCATCTTGTGTTGCGAGCAAGAGATAAAAAGTTAGGCGTTTCCATCCCGCCCGGCATTGTAATGCTAATTACAACCAATATCAATTCAACACAATACAAAATAAATTGAAAATGCTTGAAATCAAAACTTTTAGACAACACATATTGTAAAAGTAATTATGAAGAATCAGAAGCATATAACTATAATGCAATGAATGAATGGCATAACATATGCATGTTTCTCTCTCATCCACAGTTCACGCATATAATTATAAAAGTAATAGAAATACATTTGCAAGATAAATGCATCTTACTTGTGTAGGCATATCCTATCTTAGGCATCGAAAGGAACTGAAAAATATCTAAACACATCACTGATGTAATCAAACACGCGTTGCAATTGATTCAAAATGCAACAAACATATGTACAGTCAATTCAAATTAATATACATTCTGAAAAGCTTAAAAAAACATTATCATATACAATGAAATTATGCAGCTAAAATGCACAAATGAAAATACTAAAATATATCCGATTAAATATGATAAACACAAACACTAGATACAAAATTACATGAAGACCAAGTCACTTCATTTCTCTTGAAGAGGGAGCAAACAAATTTTTGCTATGGATCGTTTGATCAGTCCAGTTTTAGTTTGTACAGTCACAACGCGAACCTTGTGATCTGGACCTGGAATGATTTCTTCGATTCTTCCAAGTAACCAGTTATCCTCCTTGACAATCGCCATGGCACCTGGTTGCACTTGGAGTTTGAGAAGTGCCTCTTATTTCGTTGCTGGAGCGAACTTAGGTAGTCCATCTGCCAACGCTTCCAGATGGTCTGAACAAATCGTGTTGTGAGCTGCCATCGAGATAGTCAGTTATCACCAAGGTGGCACAGGTCAGGCTCAACAACGGTGTTAAGTGATCGTCCAATCGAAAAGTGAGCTGGTGTTAGGACCTCAAAGTCATTGATGTCTGGCGATAGAGGTGTAAGTGGTCTGGAGTTCAATATGCCTTCAATTTGGGTCATTAACGGTCTGAAACTCTTCCAACGTGAGTTTGGAAGACCCAACAGTTCTTTTGAAATGGTGCTTGAAGGACTTGACACCAGTTTCCCACAAGTCTCCAAAATTTGGAGCTCTTGGAGGTAGGAAATTCCACGTGATTTCCTCGAAGGCGCAAAAATTAGCCACAGATTCATTAGGTTTCACAACTATCTGATGAAGACGTTTCAACTCTGTGTTGGCACCGACGAAATTAGTGTCATTGTCACTGAATATTGATGAGCATTTCCCCCGTCTAGCAAAAAACCTTTTTAGACGTGCAATAAATGCGTCCGCTGTCAAATCTGATACGAATTCTAGGTGGATTGTTTTAGTCACGAAACACACGAATAAAGCAACATAGATTTTATGCAATTGACCCTTTCTCTGACCCTCGAATTTTACGTAGAATGGGCTGCAAAAATCGACTCCACAAACGTTGAATGGAAAAGTTCTGTTTACTCTTTCCTTAGGCAAGTTGCCCATTATTTGCTCAAGAGTGGTCGGTTGTGTACGGAAGCATGTTACACACTCGTGAACTATTTTTCTTGCAAGGTTTCTTGCACCAACAACCCAAAAAGTTTGGCGAACGAGATGCAGTAATGTTTGAGAACCTACATGCAGGTGTTTACGGTGATAGTATTCGAAAATCAGTCTCGTTAGTCGGTGTTTGGCTGGTAGAATTATCTGGTGTTTTTGATTGTACGAAATGTCTGCTTCATTTATGCGACCACCAACGCGAAGCAATCCTTCTTGATCGATGAAGGGATTAAGATTTTTCAATTTGCTTTTAGTGGAGACTTGAGCCCCTTGCTTCAAGTTCCTCAGTTCCTCACCAAATTCCCTTTTGAACTATCTGGATTATTTTTATTCTTGCCACGTTAAGTACTTGGGCAGTGAGTGGACCTGATTTTTTATCTGTCTTAGATCTGGCATTAGAACAAAATCTAAGAACGTAAGCAACTATTTTAATGGTGGTTGTGTATCTGCTGGCCTTCGTTATTATGGGTGTTACAACGTCATCAACACTGGCTACCAATGAATGTTCAACGTATTTCTTGAATTCACTTGCAAATGTCTCATCCTCAGCTGCCAACGTAGGTGGATCCAAATCAAAACTATGTTCTGATCTCAAATAATCAGGTCCGCTCCACCACAATTCGTTGTGAATTAATTTGTCAGGAGACAAGCCACGTGACACCATATCTGCTGGATTGTCTTCGGATCTAACATGGCACCACTTATATCCACTAGTTATTTCCTGAATAACTGCCACTATTGACTACAAAAGTTTTCAACAAATGAGGTGAGGTGTTGATCCATGCCAGAACAATTTTTGAATCTGGCCACAAAATAATTTTCTTAAGGTCTAACCTTAGAGATTCTACGACTTTACTGATCAGCTTGGACAGCAACACTGCTGCACACAATTCTAAACGAGCTATAGTAGCCACCTTGAGTGGAGCCACTCTTGACTTACAACACAAAAGCTTAACACTGGGCACATTGTCAGAAAGACACCGCACGTAAACTGCTGCGCCATAAGCTTCAGAAGAAGCATCAGCGAATCCATGTATTTCAGTCGATCGACCTTCACCAGATAATGATGTATACATTGATCGTTATTGCTTAACAACATGCAGGGCAGTAGTAAACTTGCACCATTCGGTTGCTTCCTTTTTTGGAAGCGTATTATTCCCGTCCAATTTCAACAGCCACAAACGCTGCATGAATATTTTGGCCTTGACTATGATAGGCCCTAGCAAACCCAAAGGGTCAAACAGTCTCGTTATATCCGAGAGAACGGTGCGTTTGGTGTAATCGGAAGATAGGTTTGAGCTTACCTTGAAAGTGAAATAGTCCCTTTGGGGATTCCAAGCGAAGCCCAACGTTTTCAGTGACATTGGATACAGTTTTGATGGCAAGGACATTCTCGTGATGGTTGACTGCGTTTAGCAGTGTCGAATTGGAACACCACTTGTGAAGTGTCATTCCACAAGTTTGGAGCATCTGTATCAATTAACGCTGAAGCTGTAGAGCGTCATGTAGCTCATGTGCACCAGGCAAGATGTCATCCACATAAAAGTCCGAGATTGCAATCTTGGACGCATAAGGAAACAGAGATTGTTCGTCTAGCGCAAGCTGTTTCAGCACACGTGTAGCTAAATACGGAGCACAAGCTGTACCGTAGGTGACAGTCAGTAATCTAAACACCTTAACAGGATCGTTCAGATTTTCTTTCCACACGATTCTCTGCAAATCACAATGGCTGGATTCAACCAGAATTTGCCGATATATTTTTGCAATGTCGGCGGTGAAAGCATATCTATGTTGACGAAATCTCATCATAATTGAGAATAAATCCTGTTGAATGGTTCTACCATTCAAGAGCGAATGGTTAAGAGACACTCTGAAGAAGAGACGGCGGATGCATCAAAGACAACGTGAAGTTTTATACTCGCACTATCAAGTCGGTGAACGCCATGATGTGGAATATAGTAGGTGTTGTGATCAACTGCAACAGAGGTGAGTTCTTCCATGTGTCCCAAATCCTCATACTCCTTCATGAAGGACACGTAAAGCTTTTTCATATCTCCATCCTTGTCTAGTCGTTTGCACGTTGCGTTCAATCTTCTACTAGCCATGGCCAAAGAATCGCCCAATTGTGTTTGATCTGATTTAAGAGGTAGTTGCACTACATATCTACCTGCCTCATTTCTGAAATGAGTTTCACAAAAATGCTTTTCACAAAGAAATGCCTCAGTACTTTCAATAAGCTTGTTTTAGTTAACGGATTCCAAGTCCCAGAATCTTCTCAAGGTGTTATCTAAATGTTCTAATTCATTCGACAAGTGACAATATCGCACATTACTTTCGGTTTGGTTTTGCACAGCACCGCAAACTATCCAACCAAAAACAGTTTCTTGCAACGATATTTTAGATGTGGTAATCCGATGTTCGCACAAAATCTCAAAGAAGATTTCGGCACCCAATAAAATGTCGATTCTATTCGGAACATCAAAGTCAGGATCTGTTAGCCATATATTCTCTGGATGGGAAACTTCAGATTTGTTGATATATCTGGAAGGACTGAAACCCATCACTTTCGGAACTATTAGCAACTCGAATGAGCGCCTAAACTTGTCATCTGAAGATGAAATTGCTGGTTTATGGACATGCTGGTTTATGTTTACTGGTAAGCCGCTATTAATAAATTACTTCACTCAGAGCATCTGTTTTAAGATTTGCAATGTTTAATGTTCTCAGGTGCTTCAGAACGTTGTCTAGCAAGGCTCTCAAATCTTTAGCCGACTCTTGGGTGATATTAGGGATTGCAATTAATGCATTGATATGCGTATTAACAATTAAACGTTTATTTTCGAACCGTTTCTCTAGTGCAGAGAATAACGAATCGAAGGTGTCTTCAATGCTTTGGACCTGTCTAGCTTCACCTTTTAAGGCAGCTTGTAAATAATACAGTTTTTGTACATCGGAAAGGTTATTATTTTCGGTGATCAGAGAATTAAACTGATTTTTGAACAAGGTCCACGCTTCATATTTACCACTAAATTGTGGCAGGGGAATTTCTGGCAGTTTTACGTTTTGCTTAGAGGAATTAGTTTCGATTTTACTTGGAACGAAACTCAACATACTCAAACGGATTTTCAATATCCTCTGATTTTTCTTCAATTTCACAGAGCTCTACATTTAGAGCTTCGAACTCATCTTTTAAAACTTCATAATATTTCAATTTCAACTCTTCAAAATTGTTTTTTGTCGTGTTTAATGTTTCTTTTCTGCATTTAATTACTGCCTCACTATCACTTTCATTATCTGACTAGAATTTATCAAGTCTGGTGATTTGGGCCTTGACGTTGCCCATGCGTCGACTCAACACAGTTAAATTCGCCATCGTGCGAAACGAAATACGAAATTGGTGAAATTCTACTTAATTTCTTGTAATGTCTTGTGGAAAAGTTGAGTATCCAAAGTTGAGCTGATTCACTAATCAACTATCAATCTATAGGTTCACTGGTGTTCCTGCGATGACGGACCAAAACCCATAGTCAATACCATGAACTCAAACACACACCTGTGTTTTTAAACTCAACAACATTTAATTCTTTAAGAAGGGTGATTCAATAATGCGTCAATGAAACGCAGGGGAATTACATAAGACAACCTCCCACTGGAGGGTTGTGATATACACTCTTACACATTTCTCCCCAGAGAGAGACATAATAATAAGAAATACACAAGAAAAGAAAAGCGAAAGTTGACAGCCGACCAGTTCACGTATTAACTCTCGAAATTGATATCACTAGATCTTTTCATCACGACTCGTTTGTGCATCTGAAGACACCTAGTAATGTCGAGGTGGAAGGTCTACAAAAGTTAGAGATTTTCTACTGAATAAAAACACAACAGAAATGTGAAAAAAAAGTTTTCGTGTCAGTTATATTTACTATACAACATTCTGATAGAATTACAATTATAAAAATCTTTATAATTGTATCTTGTGAGCTCTCTTTGCAACAAATATTTTAATTATTTCATCGAAAAAAATGGTTGACGCTCTTTTGTGTTCAATCGAGATGATACTTAAATTATAAAGTCTTTCTTGGCCCCCACATTGCTTCTCACAAATAGTTTTTAATAATCTTCAATTTACACTAAAACTTCTTTCACTGGAAGTGAGAGAAATATTTTGAGTGCAGTAGTAATGTTTAGAAATCCCTCTTTCAGTCTACTTCGGTGCATTAAACTTGGAAGGATCGATCCTGGTGCAGTTTTGAAAGCATCGTCAATGGCTAAGGAGTGATACTTGAAGCTCTCAATTTCTAGAAGAAACACTGATGACATTTGTGAGAAAGAATATGTTCTGGAGAAATTTTGAGCCCTGTTTGACCCCGAAAAATTTTCATTTGTATTCATTTTACCAACAAATAACTTCCAGGGCTCCCAATCAAGAATCCGGGACTCAATTCGCAGAATTTTGGAATGCAATTCATCCAGGGTCCCCCAAAATGACACTTGTCAACTTCCACATGGGACCCCCGACCTGGAAGCTTGTCGGACATCCCCTCTATGAGGGCCACGAAAATTTTTTATTTGTATTCATTTCACCAACGAATAAAATCCACGGCCCCAACCAATTACCCGTGATCACAATACGCAGATTTTTAGTGGGGGCACCAAACTGAATTTATCTCGGGCTTCACTGTTGCAAATTTCACAATGTTAAACAACAAAAATGATTGAGATTCATCCAAGGCCCCGGAAATGAAACCTGCCAACTTTTATATGGGAGCTCCCGACCCGGAGACTTGTCGGACATCCCCCTGTGAGGGCCATGAAAATTTTTTATTTGCAATCATTTTAACAATAAATAAAATCTAGGGCCGCCCAATCAAGGAGCCGGAATCCAATTCACAAATTTTTATGGAGCCCCTGACTGGTTATATCTTGGGCTTCCGCTATTGCAAATTTTTCAACATTAAAGCAGCAAGAAAACAATGAGATCCATCAAGGGCCCCCTGGAAATGAAACCTTTTAACTTCCCCATGAAGGTATATGTGCAATGCTCCCCCCCCCCCGGTACCCCAACCCTGTGTGTTGGGAGAAATGGTGATATGTATATTATACATACCTCTCGGCATGACCCCTACAAGGGCAGGGCTGACGGGCGAGAACGATTCTTTCCACTTTTTGATTTTTCACACTATAAATTAACCACAAAGGGGCCCCATGAGAAAGCTGGTTTGGGGCCCCACCAATTATCCTGCTTGAGGGCCCTGCTGCAGGATGTGGGGGCCACGCTTTTCGGTACATGCCCATAATTTGGTCCCTATGGGTCAAACGGTTTCCGATATATTCAAGAGTTAAATGAAAACTTCACCCAAAATCGTTATACCGACTTCCGTAACACACCAAAAAACGAAAACAATTTCCGCTGCATAGAAAAAGGCCATTTTCGAGTTTGTGATTTTATATTATAGAGTTTACACCCATTACGCGTATATGCAGTATAATATCGTGCATAGTTTTTGTTTTAACGAATTTAAGTTTTACTCTCCGGTTGCCTAATTCTTTGAATTTTTCTTTCGTAATGTCATTGAAACTTTTATATAACGTATGTAAATCAATATCTGAGGAGTCTGGGTCGTCAAAAATAAACTTTTCTAATATATCGATTGCCTTCATGCCTTAAGGGCCATTCAAGTATTACGTCAGCAGATTTTTAGCCATTTTTGACCCCCCTCAGCATTTCGTCAGCAGCTTAGAATATTTCATATCTTCAAAAAGGGTGATTGATGACGTATGCAACCTTCATACCCCACCCCCCCCCCATCATCAATAGTCAGCAAATCCGAAAGTCCTTCGATGCTGACGTAATACTTGAATGACCCCTTATATACACAGGAAAAAGTGGTCTTCTATTCCTCAAAAACAGTTCTTCAGTGATTCGATTCGCTCAGTTTGATCATTGCTCTACTGTCACCCTACTTAAATGTCGTAAAAATAAACCCATCTCGTCCCCCCCCCCAATCTCTCACCCTTACGCCTTCTAATCTGCTTATTCACATCCGCCTCTTCTGACTCCAACAGCCCTCCCAGAATCGTGTCCTCCGGCTTTCAACACTGCCGTCCTCCTCTGTCCACTTCAGTGATGGTAACCTCTTCCAGCGAGATTTCCCTCAAAAAATTTCCCACGCACTCAGAAAAATGTGCTGCCATCTAGCGTGGAAAATACATAATCATGTATTTTACAATAGAAAAGTACTGCACTGCATTAGTTTATTTTTTGCAAAAATTCTTTTGTTTTGATACACTCAAAATTTCCCACAGATGCTAAGAGATTTCCCACTTGGGTAAATTTTGGCCAATTTTTCCCACGAATATGGGAAATTTCCCACGAGTTACCATCACTGGTCCACTTTCTGTCTGTGACTGTCCACTGCCTGTGACTGATTGAAGAAGAATGTTCTCTTCCCCCTTCCCCGGGACATTACCAACTTTATAATGTTATTTTTGAGTCACCCGTTTTCCTTTTTCTCAAAGAAAGTCATAAAAATCATCGCCGCCCCCCCCCAGGAAAAAAAGATGTTTTTGCCCCACAGCTTTTTTTTTAGTTTCCGTCATATTGGGTGATGTCCCGATTCGTCCTTTCCCGTTTCATCCTTGGGTCAAAATAGTGCCGTTTCATCCGAGGTGATAACGTGATTTTATCCGCTCTTATATCCCCTCTTTGTTATCAAAATTACACCTCAATGGGGGGGGGGTTAACATGTCGAGTACCCGTTGTTCGTTGTAGCTATTGTACTTGATGTGCCCATTGGCTACCTACCCAAACTGGAAAAAAAATCGTACCAGAGTAATTGTATTACATTATTACATACACAGTACCTTCATAAGCGAGATACATAAGTGAATCTTGCATAACTCGGAAATAAGGTATTTAATTTCGAAAGTATGAATAACATGGACTTCATCAAAACCAAACGTAGTCGTCCGGCATTGCTTTATGAAGAACGATCGTATACATTAAAAGTTATATTGAAGAGCAACAACAAACGCTGGATATGTAGAGATGCTAACTGCAATGGCGTTTTACTCACGACTCCGGAAGATAAAGTGTTGTTTGAACGAAACCATTTCTGTGTGCCTGATGTTGCCAAGGTGCAAGTCCAGAAATATGTCGCTGCATGCAAGAAGAGGGTTCGCGAAGAACTCACTCCAATGCAGGAAATTTATAAAGAAACATTTTCATCGGCGAAAGATTTTGGACTAGATTTTGTGACAGAAGTTCCACAATTTAAAACTCTCAAATCTTCAATGTACCGGCAACGGCATGATGAATTAGGATTTCCCGCTTCAGCAAATCGGGAAAATATTTTGCCCGAAAAGTACAAAGAAAACTTTCTCATTATTGACGATGGTTCCATAGAAAGAATGATGGTATTCTGTTCTGAGGAGGCAGTAACGAAGAAATAAGTTGTTCTGGCCATTTACGCCTTATATACGTTTCTTCTTTCTTATTAGGTAATAAGATTGCTCACTTTCCAACAGAAATCGTTCCCACAGTGGTCTCCAAAATACTGGAAAATTGATTTTGAAGTTGCAATTTTCAATGCAGTGAAAAAGGTGTTTCCGCGTTGTTAAGTTAAAGGCTGTAATTACCATTTTAATCAGTCGTTATGGCGCAAAATTCAAAGCTTGGGTCTAACATCAGAATACGTAAAGACTGAATGCATCAGACTTCATATACGTATGTTTGCAGCTCTTGTTTTCATTCCACCAGAATGCGTAGATGACGGATTTGTATGTATAATGGAGGATGCGCCAGAAAATTCTGCTCTTCAGAAATTGGATGATTATATGGTTGACCAGTGGATAGACAACCCTACCATAGGTAGAATTTGGAACAGCAGACTTAATACGTTGATGAAGAAATGCCATCCAAATATATTAGAGCTTTCAATTAAGTTGAAAGAAGTATGACGCATTGAAAGAAATCAGAAATATTTAAATATGCCCGCTAAAAAAAAGGGCAAAGAAAATACATGAATTTGGATGACATCATCGAGAAGACAGTCAAAGATTTTGAAAGTGGTAAGAAGTCACTGAAGGAATGCTTACGAGCTTTGGCATTCACAGTAAAACTAAGATGACTATCATTGGCTAGCCAGTATTACTATTCAAGTAACTTTATAAATAATTCACTTTAAGTAGTTTATATATAGCAACCACTGTATATTTTTTGACGGAAAATCGGACTATCTCTTCGAGGGAGAATGCCTATATACGGTTAAAAATTTGAGTATTTTTCCAGTTCTTTTAATCTTTTATTAGCAGTATTTAGTATTCATATCACTGTTTATTTGCTCTCTGGCATGAATGACGTCATCGCGATATTTAATGAATAAATTTTGTTTTGATTCAAATCAAATGAGTTACTGTTATAAGATTGAAATGTTTTCTGGGGAACTCCCGTTATTGCGTCTCCGTTTTAGTGAATTTTAATTAAGTGAATTGTTAATAAGTTCTCCATTTTTAATGGAAGTCATGGGTTGGCTTTATATGGGGACGACGAGAGAAAAAAAACTAAACGGGGCAATGAAACAATGTTTTAGAAACTATTAATTAAAAAATAATTTTTTCCTCAAAATTATTTTTTTTTCCAATTTTTCTATTTAATTCTTTATAACTCGCCGCATTGAAATTTTTTTTGCACAAAAACGGATGTAAAATTGATCTATCGGCATAATTTTCATTGGAGTAATATATCAACATCAGGGCTCCACAAATGAAAAAAAAAATTAGGCGCCAGACAAATTTCTCTCGGCACAGGGGTATATAATTACGGGAAAACTATACAGTTTGCCGTGATTTGAATGTTGTCTATAAACACATCAAAGTTTGCCAAGCACAGTTGAATAGGTTTTGCCTCGAATTTTATTTCCAATTACCTCAATTCGGTGTGATTTTATAAATCTCTGAACACGTAAAATATTCCAGCTCCTCTCAAAAAATAACACCAACAGGAAATCGACTCTATCTGGATAGATAAGTATTGCACATATGTAGTAGTATTTTGTAAGAAAATGACACTAAAAAATGTACTTTCTGAAATGGCAAAAAAAAAAAAAAGAAAGAAATTGGTATAATGCAGTGTTTCTCAAGCTTTCTGAAAACAAGGACCATTAAAATGTCTGAAACAATTTGACGTACCACTTGTGACCCGTATTACGGGACATTCTTGTACTTTTGGTTGTTCGGAATATTTTTTTTATCCATTTAACCCGTTTTTTAACGATACTTATTTCAAGCTGTAATGTTTACTAAAGAGTCGTGAATACACACATAGGAAGCGTTTTCATAATGTAAAATAATATTGTGATAATTATGGCATGAATTATAAATATTCATCTCGCAGTTATTAGATCCCATATCTTTGTTTCGTTCTGTTTGTCAGGTTTAACGGTTAGTCTTTGTTTTTTTTTGGAATTACAATTGGGATTGTACCTACTTCTGACAATGTTTTTGGTGACAATTGGCGATGTCCAGTATTTTACGGATTATTAATCAAGATCCCAGTTCATTGAATTTTATTTTTTTCAATGACAAATATGGTCAGCAGATCGTTTAATATTTTTTCCGTGAAATTCATTTTTGTTAACTGCGATTTGTAACAACTCTCTATTTTCACGCCCTTCAGCAATTTTATCAGTAATTAGCAAATTGCACTTGAAGCAAAAAATTTCAATTTTTGACCAATAAGCAATTTGTACACGGAACCATGGGCAGATCTAGAGCTCGCTGTTGGTAGGGGTGATTTCACAAAGTTGTCCCGTGTTTTTCGGGGCTGTCCCGTTTTTTTTCTCCGTCCCGACTTTTTTGGAAAAATGTCCGGTTTTTCCCGTTTTTTATTCGAAGTTTTCTTGAATTTATTTAATCAAAAATGTTGATACATGTAATTTTCAACGGATTGATTGAATGCAATGTTATCATAGAGACAATCTGAAAATTTCACGAATTATCGCATGTCGATTGGGAGGGGGTTGGGGGTGATATGATCCCCCCCCCCCCAGATCCACGCCTGTATTGGACCATGAAGTTTTAATTGCGTTATGCAATGCATATCGAAGTACGTTTGCAACTCACTTTCAACCACATTTTTTACAAAAATAAATGAATAAATGAGTGTTTTTTATTTAAAAAAAACTGATTATATTTGGATACGAAAGAATTGAACCATGACACATATTTTTCCCATTCTACAAATTTTTTCTGAATCAGTTTTGAATTAATGAATTTTCAAAAAAGATTTTACTCTAATGGCGGTGTCAATGTTTACGATAGTCACTAGTCGGTGTCACTACGATAGAAGTCGTTTCCACAGAGAGAGCAACGTTCCTTAACCATGGTACAGGTGGTACGCAGGCAGATTTGGTAATTTATCTCTAACGGACCAAAATATTACTGAATTGTTGTAATCGATATAAGTACAGTAATACCCTTATGATTTAAAATAGAAAACTAGAACTTCGTTCTACGGGTAAACATATCTCAACGAAAAAAATACGGGACATAATTGTAGCCAGAAACTGCAGTTTACGACGAATTTGTATTATTATTTCTGAAACTGAAGGACGGAAAAGTAAAAAAATTCATTTCAATATAATTAATTTCATCAAGACTTGGGTGATCATATTTCATTCAGAAAAATACGGGAAATTGGGAGCTTAAATATAGTAGAATACGGAATATCGGCAATTTTCACGAAAAACTTAGTCATAAGACGGCAAAATCACCAGTTATTGATCATAAGGTATCAAGTACTTTTGGGGAGGGCAGTGAAGAATTTGCTGCAAATCGCAATGTAGTTCGCGGGGAAAAAACTTATAACACAACATATAATTTGCGGTGTTTGGTCAGAACATAACTCCAAAATCACATTTTTGAGATATAAGCATTTTCATTGCCATTTTAAAAATCAAAAATAAAGCATATACACAAATATCAAATATACAAAGAAAAATATTATACATTAGCATGTTGTTTAGCCGTACGGCACGTATTTGTGCATTTATCTCACTTGTAATTAGTTATAATTAGCAAGACTTGCATTTAGATCAAATAGCCATTTTTTGGAGATATCATGTTCTGAACAACTACCACAGAAGATGTATTACGATAATTACGCATAAATATGAATAATCAATTTATAAGAGATGAAAATTATCTTCATTCATAATTTCAGTAAAGATTGTCAATTTAAATATGTCTCGTAGAAAAAAAATGGAGAACGACCAAAAATACAGGAATATCACTCAAAATACTGGACATTCCTGTATAATACTATGTATTTTACTCCTGAATTTAAATGTCCTGTAAAAGGTTGAGAAACGGCCATGGGGAGGGGAAATAAGAAATCGGATGAAACGCGACTATTTTGACCTATTAGGATGCATCGGGAAAGAACGAAACGGTACCTAGCCTAAATTTGCTTGTCCGTATACACGAGACTCAAGCTTGTACGCAGGACAAAAGAGAACGTGCATTGAATTTTATTTTTAGAAATTACTTGCGGGGGGGGGGGGGGGTCAGTAGCTCCTTAAAAAATTTATTGGGGAGAGGGGCTTAAAAGGTCCTAGGTTTCGGTGCCTATGCTATCTATTAATGCTTATCAAGAGCGCTATCCGTAACCGCACTTATTATGACAATAAGGATAAAAGGGAAAGTTTTGGTACCATCTCCGAAAACAATTATCGTTTCCCCTTCGAATATTGCGAAGAATATACGGATAGGGGCAATACACGCTCCTCCAGCATCGGATGATAGAAACTTCTTCTCGCGATGGTGTCGATTTAGTAGAAAATTTATTAAAATTTATTTTTTTGACTTGAAATTTTTTTTACGGTGACTTTATGTGCATCGTTTTCTTTCAAGGAAAAACACTATTTTCGTACGACCTTTCAGGAGTGATTCCACTCAATTCGAAATCGACTCATTTTTAAGCATCGCAGTATGTTAATAGTATGGTGGAATTACCTTTTTAGCAATGTAGAACGCAAAAAACCAACGA
The DNA here is from genome assembly GCF_987345545.1 of Pholcus phalangioides. Classification (NCBI taxonomy): domain Eukaryota; kingdom Metazoa; phylum Arthropoda; class Arachnida; order Araneae; family Pholcidae; genus Pholcus; species Pholcus phalangioides. Next base: position 21,315,592 of record NW_028301610.1, on the reverse strand, counting down.
TATTCGTTAAAAATACACGGAAATAAACGCCAATGAATTTCCGAGTATTTTTTAGTGAACATCGTTGGTTTTTTTTTTTGTGTGTTCTATATTAATAGTATTACTCAATGATATAATTATATTGTCAATCATATCTCTCTGAAAGGATTTGTTATTACATTTTTACGTTTAATTAGCGGGGTTTAATGCGGATTTTTTTCCTTTTAATATGTTTGAGCTGAAAGGGTTGAAATTCATTGCAATGTTAACTAGATTTCAAATATGTTCATAAAACAATGGTAAATATTTAGAATGATAATGTCATTCGGAATTATATGTAGAAGAAAACAAAGAGTCAATTGCAATCCCCCCGATGCTTGCCAGTTTTAATCAAGAAAGAAGTGAGAGACCTACGCTTGAAATAATGTAAAATTACATTTTCTTAAAATATGGACCTATATAATATCGCAGTAACTGGCGATTTGAAAAACAAATGGCAGCTAAGCGAAGTCCGACTTGGACACGAAGAGGTCCTGGGCAAGGCAGGAATTAGGGCCTCTGTGACTTGAGTGCAAATATTTTGTTTACCCAACGAATACAATGCCGGGATGTTTTATATAGGAAATTATCTAAATATGACATGAATGTCGCTCTCCACTTGTTAATACAAGATATACGGAAGACTGGATGTTGTGAAGATATTTATTATTTCAGATGTTTATTTTTTAAGGAAGGAAAAAAAAAAAAACTCATCTCTGCCTCCACCGGGAGTCGAACCCGGGTCCCTCGATTGCCGGACAGAGCACTCGTCCGGCAATCGAGGGACCCGGGTTCGACTCCCGGTGGAGGCAGAGATGAGTTTTTTTTTTTTTTCCTTCCTTAAAAAATAAAACATCTGAAATAATAAATATCTTCACAACATCCAGTCTTCCGTATATCTTGTATTAACAAGTGGAGAGCGACATTCATGTCATATATATAGCCCTCTGGTGGCTCGTCGTCAATGAGCTATTAGCTGATCGGTTTCACCGTCCATTGCACGGTTCCGTTCGGCATATACGCTCTAGCGAAGGAAAATCTCTATCTCCTCTGTAGCTTAGTGGTCAGAGCACTCGTCCGGCAATCGAGGGACCCGGGTTCGACTCCCGGTGGAGGCAGAGATGAGTTTTTTTTTCCTTCCTTAAAAAATAAACATCTGAAATAATAAATATCTTCACAACATCCAGTCTTCCGTATATCTTGAATTATCTAAATATTAGATGTCTTTTTTTTTTTTTATTCGTTCATTATCTTCGTTGGCGAGAAACTCCATTTTCTCCTGTGGAACCGTTCACACCCGAAATAACATGACAGAAAATAAGGTAATATAACAAAAAATACGTTCGTTTCAGAATTTACTTGGATAACAAACCAAAAACATCAGCGAATGTCTCACGAGCTCCCAAGATTGATAATTTCAAAAACAAAATTTATTTTAACGATTAAATTTTGAATTTTTTCACAAACTTTATTGTTGAACATTTTGAGTTCAAATCATTTATTGGTGTTATTTCTAATCGAAACTACGAATAATTATGTATCACATTTTATTAAATGACCAATTTTGCTTATGTGAGCAAAGTAGGCCATAGCCAGAATGCCCACGCGAAAGACACACTTGATTCTGACCACGGTTTCTGATTTGAATTGATGTATTTTTTCTGATGGGTTGATTACCAAATTATAAGCACAAGTGGGATCGCCGTTCTGCGCTGATAATGGTTGTATCAACGTGGTCACATCATAGTGGTGGTCTATCTATCCATACTTAGAATAACACAACCATAAATACATTATGTGTGGGCATTGTATAATATTTTATCATGTGTATATATTGTTTATAATTTTAGTTTTTAATTGGGTTGCTGTATTTTTGAAATATGACATCCATATTTGTTATGGGCATCTTTTTCTCAGCCACCTCGTTGGGCATTTTGCCTGTTGTGGCGTTGTATTTGTATTCATCCTTTGAAGGCGTAACGAAATGCTTTGGAGAATTCATAGCGTTTTCCTCCTTATTCGACTTTATCGTTGGTTCTTTCTTTAATTTACGAGGGAAAGGATTATTACAATTATAAATTGTAAATGTATTTATTGAAAATGTACAAGATTGAATTGTCGATTGGATTTTTACTAAAGACAAAACTAGAATAATTTTTTGGCAGTATTCTAGTGTTTGAAATAAAAACAACGGAACAGCTGGGACTCGTGTCCCACCTCTGATCACTTCGAAGGGGAAAAGTCATAAAGCAGTAGATTGCCCGGTAAATTTTGTTGCCGACCCTTGCTTCAGAGAGTGTGAACACGATTCTAGTGCGTTACAACAACACTAATTCTAATTAGATAGCCATGTGACCATATTTCTAAGACTGTCACTATATAATCGAAACCGCCGAGTAGTTTGCATCAATTCCATTTAAAATGTATGTGTGTTTCTAATGAAGCCGGGTGCAAGTGGCTTTGTTCGAACTTGAGTAATAAGGATTGGCTGAATTTTATTATCAATAAAAGGTTTATGCATTCACCGGAACTTATTTTATCAAAATCTTATTTTGTGCTCCATGTCAAAGTAAAGTAGAACACTGAACTCCAACATGCGTTGGTACGAATAATTTTGTATAAAAAATTTCTGGATACGCGATTTCATAGGAGTACGTAACACATGTTAAAGGTAGTTTAAATTGTTTCAGGAATGTGTAAGGTGCAGTTGACAATGGGGGAGAGAGAGATTAAAATAATATTTATTTTTTATGTAACGTGATCATCACGTATTCCCAAGAAATCCTCACAATCTGCAATGAAATAAATAATCTGTACTGAATGAAAATAACAATTTTCGATACTTTTCTTTTCGATCTCCAACAATAACAATTATCACATTTACAAGAAAAATTCACAGAAATAGCATTAAAAGACGGTCTGACGTTCAAATTGGAAGATGGCTATTAATTTTTATAGCTGCAAAAGCAAATATTGTACCTGGAATTTATGGGGATATACAGTGGAACCTCCCATAACGGACACTCCCCGTTTTTAGCGGACACCTCCAGTTACTAAACACTTTTTGAATTAGGTCAACGGGACTCCGGATACGAGACATCATTTAACTATCCATTAACGGACAGTCCTCGTTAGCGGCGAAAGTTTTCGGTCCCGTGAGTCAGTGCCGTCTTAACGCATGGGCTCCTGAAGAAAAGAGGGGTTTCAGAAAAACTAGAAGTAGTTGAATTTTCTGAGAAGTTTCCAGGTAGGGCTTTCAGAAAAATCACTTGGTTCATGAGAGAACTTAAGACGGCCCTACCGTGAGTGTCCGTTATTGAGAGGTTCTAATGTAGCTGAACATTTTTCATGTGCGAGATGTTTCAATGCAGTCACAAATCTTTCGACAAAACTCGAAATCACCTACAGATATTCAATTATTAGGATTTGAGAACGCTGCTTAGTAAAACCAAGCGACAATCTTGGAAAACATGTATTACTAACACACTTAGAAAACATCTATTAATAATAAAATTATTTTTTATTAAAACTAAGTAACAATTGTAGTTTTGTGTCTATTTTTTAACATTAATGGATATTTTTTGTGATGCGAATATTACTTTGACCACAATAAATGCAACTAAATGCATATGTTTTGTGCTATATGCATATGTTTATATTTTTATAATTCACAAATTTAATTTTTTTGTTTTGCAATGAAATTTACTGTCAATTTTTAATTGTAATTATTTTAGAATTTTGAACCCTTTTTACACTAGAAATGTTTCAGGAAAACATTGATGCAAAAAAATCGAAAATTCGTCACTGCATCTTTCAACTTTTTAATGTGGGTTTTTAACATCTCTTCCAGGGGGCGATGAGAAATTTTTGTTTTTGAAAAGGGGGCGATGGGATGAATAAGTTTGGGAAACACTAGTTTATAGTGACTCTCTCAGCGCATTGCAGGCACTGTGTTCCTTCAGTTTTCACACTCATCCTTTCATTCATACCATTTTTCATGAATTACGGTCGAATCCCGTTATAACGAACGCCAAGAGACCGGAGGAATCACTTCGTTAAAACGAAATTTCGTTATAAAGGAATTCCAGGTTACCTAACACCGCAGCTCGAACCACCACCAACATTGATAATAGTCTTTTGGTACCTGCCAGTGACCACTTCTCAAAGTGATGCATCGCCGCTGGCAGGATCATTGGAACAATCAAATTAATAACAAATTACATGCCATCAAGCCCACACTTGGCCATTGGCGTTCGAGCTGCAGGACTAATCGAAAGGAGGATGTTCTGCTTGCCCGGTTGCGCATAGGACACAGTCCTATCACACAATCATATCTTTTATTACGAGAGAGTCAGCCACAGTGCCCACATTGTCAAAGTCCATTGCTCAAGCTTTTACTTGTTCATATCATTTTACGACCGCTTTTGGTCAGAATCATCTCTCACTTCATGACATTTAATCTAACCATTGCGATGCATTTCGCATTTTTAAATTCATCAAGGCCATTGGTTTATACGACAAATTATAGTTTTTTACAATTCATGTCATTGTTTTACGTTCCTTTTTATCATGCGCAGTTTAATTTTTTGACATGGCAAAAGGACAATTTTTCTTATTTTTATATCATTTGTTTTGGCGCAGTTTGACCAAATTGGTCCTTGCGCCAATAAATTTAAAATCCAATCCTTTTCTAATCTCCAGATAAGTTTACAAGGGAGCAATACAAAAACCTGAAATTCCTTTATAAGTGATTTTCCGGTCTCTTGGAGTTCGTTATAACGGGATTCGACTGTATCATTAAAAATGTTATTTAACCCCTTCTTCGTCGGCGTTGCATGTCATACGTTCGGCTTTTTTGCGCCCGTATGGTCGGCGTCGCATGTCATGCGACGAAAAGAAAAATTGTAAAAAAGTATTTCTGAATATTTTTTGCTAAGAGATGGCGCAACTATAGTCTTACTATTTTTAGGTTGTAAAACAGTGTTTCTCAACTGCCGGGCCGCGAGTGATTAGCCGTTTGCCCGTTTCCCTCATTCATTTTCTGTTGGTCGTGTGTTTGACTGAGCTTTCAACTCACAAAAATGAACGAAACCGGGCCGCGGGCTCGCATAGGTTGAGAACCACTGTTGTAAAACTATTTTCCAGAACTTTTTCTGCGTATTTTTAATAATTCTTTTTATGCAGATATTTGTCTTAAATACCTCAAAGCAATAGATTTGATAAATATAGTATCAGAGCATTTTTTTAAAATTTAAAATTCACGTGCATTGCTGGAAAAACTAGAGCTCAGTGAATGAATGGGATATTACATGTACCACCAGTAGGTCGAGCAAAAAACTGCTTACTGACAAAAATATTTTGCATTATCTAATTCAGGATCGAACATGTACCGTTTTTCAGTAATAAAAAAAAATGCTTTTTTTTGGACCGGGTCCAAACGAACTCGAATGAAATGTCCTCGGGCTAAAATGGATTGCTCGTGTGTGGCCACCTTAAGTTTTAATTTGGCAACATATTTCCGTTAATGGACATAATTGACATAAATTTCCGTTCGGCAACTTAATCCGTTAATCCCAGTTGTTTTAATCTAATGACAATATTATATACATAGAGGGTTGATATTTATTGGGAGGTGCCGCGTGAATCGAAATATTCGATGAAGCGAGGGAAAGTTGCTAAACTTATTCGATCAAGCGGAGAACTTCATTTTTTTTCTACGGGAGGGATTTTAGTTCACATATATATCTACACAACATGGAAAAAAATTTACTCCACGTAAAAGGTGAGGCATTTTACACAGAGTTTAGTGATTTTTTTCCACCAAGATGTCATAAAACTACTCGGTCAAATTTTAATAACAGCGGATAGGATTATGCAGGAGTTACAACATGAAGACTAAGACTTCTTGACTTCAGTCGATTCTTAAATTCAACACATGCTATTCAGCAAGCAACACGTTGATTGATATTAAAGAAAATCCTGTGAGTAATTGTTTCGTTTGGTCAGAACATGATATCTCCAAAAAATGGCTTTTTGATCTAGTGGTAGGTCTTGCTAATTATAACTAATTAGAAGTGCACAAATACGTGTGTACGGCTAAACAACATGCTGACGTATGATATTTTCATTTGCATTTGTGTGTATGATTTATTTCTGATTTTTTAATGACAATGAAAATGCTTACATCTAAAAAATGTGATTTTGGTGTTGTCATGTTCTGACCAAACACCACAGAATTACTTATTATTCAATATTGATAGTCTAAACAAATAAATTTAAATTCTTTAACCACTTGCCTGATGGGTTTCTATTTTTTTCTTCTGCACAGAAAATGGCTGTTTTATTTTATCTCTTCATTGTATTCACATGTCTATGACCAGAAATAACAGTTACAGAAAATCATTCTTAACTTTTTTTCATTTAGAAATACTTTTATTACCTTATTTTGATATAATAAGAATTTGTTTTAAAGTTGTAATTCTATTTTTTTACATGGAATATAAGTAATCTAGATTTTAGATAGATTATGTAACAGAAAAAGATTATGTATCTAATTAATTAGATTACCAGTTTATGTATGTATGTAATACTAATGAAAATAGGAATATAATTATAGAAGTTTCCACCTATATATACTGTCACAGTGTGCAGTATGCTATAGACGTCTGCTGAGTAAAAAAAAGAACTTTAAAAGAAATGAGGAGAAAAGAGGAAAACACGGTGAAATCAGAACAGAAGCGCAAAAAAGATGACCAGAACCATAATTGGTCTATCGGCGTCTCAAATACTGCTGTAACAGCAGTCCATACCCATCTTCATTGACATTTTATTTCGCGTCCTTTATATTTACAAGGGCTTTAGGACCGCTTTAAAACAAATATTGTTTATGCAAATATACAAAACATGTATTCACATTACGTATATGTACTACATATACGTAATGTGAATACATGAATGCAAAATTTACTTCAAAGATGGTAGAATTTGCACAAACCTCACATGATCGGGATGGGGGAAAATCACACTTGGAAATTCCAACCGAAAAATACACATAGAGAAAGCAAAATAAAAAATTTCAGAGTGATTATAAAATAAAAAACCACACATAAACAAGAATTACGAATTTTCTTTTCCATTCAAATGCTTCTCATATTCTAAAAAATAAATAACTGCGGTATACATAACATAAAATATATCTCATTTCACATCTGATGTAGAAACAGAAAAAAATCAAAATTAAACGCAAATTAAAATCTGTTTCGTGCATAAAGATATTTTTCAAAAGCATGAACAAATTGTTCAGGATTCGCCTTTAATAAATTCATCCAAGAGAAACGATTGACATTTGGAATCGAGAGGCTAATAGCAAATTGAGGACGTTGTTCAATCCAATGTTTACAAATGAACATGAAACGCAGTGAAGTCTCAGGATCCGAACAATGGTCACAGATCGGAGATGAAATGTGATTTATTCTATGTAAATAATCTTTGATGGGTGCTCTGTTTGTAAACGATAAAAAAGTGTTTCATATTTTCGACTGTGAAAAAATCGCGAGTATAATTTAACACAGTTGAAGAAGTTGATTGCGTAGATATATTCCGTTTTGACAAGTAAAATACTGATCAACGTTGTTTTTAAAACAATTAAGAATATTTTCCATAAAAGTGAAAGAAGGAAAGTTTAAGTTAAGGAAAGTTCTTGTCGCAAGTCGTGCTACTTTATCGGCAATCGCGTTATATAAAATATTCTTATGGCCAGGAGTCCACACCAAAGTGATTGAATTAATGAAATGTTTTTTGCATGTGCGAGACAGAAATGTGTCAATAATGTTACAGAATGGGAACGGGGATTTACATTTTTCAAAGCAAAAAGTGATGCTTTGCTATCGGTAAAAATAACGTAATTACGTCTCTTTCAGATGATTTTGGAAGCTGCATATGCAATAGCGAGGCACTCTGCAGTAAAAACGGAGGAGTAATCATGAACTGAAGCCAGATTTTCGTCTCGTCAGTCGTGTGATGGCATGTGAAAACGCCATATTTGTTTTCCTCGTTCTTTTTGGCTTCGTTCGTGTTTTGATCAATTTTGTTTTTTGTTCGCGTTTTGATTTTTTTAAATTTTTTTCGTGTTTTCATTTCATTTGTTTTTTGCTTGTGTGTTGATGGAAGAGCAACTGATCGAACACGTTTGGTCAAATTCTCTGCTCTTTGACCCACCGAGAATACAGAAATCAAAATGCACGGAGAGAAAGGCTTGGGACGAGTTCGGAGAAAAAGTTTCAAGTCAGTAAACAAATTATTTATTTAGTCTTTGAAACTATAAAATTAAACAAGTATCTGAATATGAGATAAACATATATGTTACAACAAATTTTATTTATGCGATTATATATATAATAACCGGTTATTGTGGTCTTTACTAATCGTCTTGGTGAGTTTGACAAATTGCCCTAAATTTATCACTTTTACCGGTGATTATGCATAGTTACCCACACGCATCATCGGTAAATTTAATAACTAATAAAGAAATTGTAGCTTTTACTGGCGATTATGCATAATAACCATACGTCGCGTCGTTGGTACACATGATAAAACGTACTATATGATATACATAATAATTCATACATGTATTGTATCATTATATCTGAGTACGATAGTAAAATTTATTATCATTATATAGGGGCATGATCGTGAAATTTGTTATCATTGCATCGGGGTACGCTCGTAAAATTTGTTATTATATCGGGGTCTGACTATATTCATCAGACATAACTAATTTGGAATTTTTTGGTGTTTTATCTTACATAAAAGGGGTAATTTTTCAAAGTTTGTACTTACAATATTATGGCTACAGACCCCAGCCGTAGACATCGGATATGTTTTGAATTGCTCCCGTGTTTACATTTACACTGCTGGCCACCGTAAATGCAACACCCTGAAGGAAGCATGCAAATAATATGAAATTTACAACATGCATTAGCGGAGGTGAGATATGCAAATGATTAGAATTTCAGCGCAGACTCACATCACGCGCGCCTGTGGCGCCACTTCAAAGCGCTATTTAAGGCTTGGAGATTTCGACGATTTGAAGTACGGCAATTGTGTTTTTCTTGTGGTTTTTTCAAAAAAACGATCAATTATGCCTCGTAGAAAACAGCGATCATCTTTTGATTTAGTATCCGAGTTCGACAGAGGAAGGATAGTGGCCTACCGAGATTGTGGATTATCTTTCAGGGAAATCGGTAGTCGTGTTGGACGAAACCAAACAACTGTAATGCGGATATGTGATCGTTGGATGCAGGAGGGTACGACGGACCGACGTGTTCGATCGCATCCACCTCAGTGTACCACTTCACGTGATGACAGGCGTATTGTGCGTATGGCAGTGACGGATCGCTCAGCCACATCACGAACCATAGCACAGCACATGTGTCTGCGCGTACCATTCGACGCCGTTTACAGCAGAGTGGTCTGTCCGCAAGACGTACATTGCTTCGTCTACCCTTGACGCAGAACCACAGACGTCTCCGCTGCCAATGGTGCGATGAAAGAAGGATGTGGACGGCACAATGGAATGAAATTGTCTTTACTGACGAGTCACGCTTCTGTCTGCAACACCACGATGGTCGGATTCGAGTCTGGAGACACCGTGGAGAGAGGATGCTGAACAGCTGCGTTATGCACCGCCACATTGGTCCTGCACCGGGTATTATGGTATGGGGCGGTATTGGATATCACTCTCGCACTCCTCTAGTACGCATTGCCGGTACTTTAAAAAGCCAGCGCTACATCTCCGAGGTGTTGGAGCCAGTTGTCCTTCCTTACCTTCAGGGCTTGCCCACAGCCATATTTCAACAGGATAATGCGCGACCACACGTGGCACGCATTGTCCAAAGGTTCTTCGTCAATCGCCAAATTGAATTGCTTCCCTGGCGAGCTCGCTCTCCGGATCTTTCGCCGATAGAAAACATGTGGTCCATGGTTGCTCAACGATTGACCCAGATTACATCCCCAGCTGCCACACCAGATCAACTTTGGCAACGCGTAAAAGCTGCTTGGTCTGCTGTACCCCAAGAACACATCCAAAGTCTCTTTGAATCAATGCCGAGGCGTGTGGCAGCGGTGATCTCCAACAATGGCGGCTACTCTGCTACTGATTTTGGCAGGAACCACACTTCACAGAAGTCAATAAATTTAATCATTTGATGCTTGGTCAACATGTTATCTACAAAATAAATATTGTTGCGATATCTCGTCTTTCTTGGTGTTGCAATTTGGGTGGCCAGCAGTGTATATTAAGCGATAAAAAAGGGGATATTTATGCTACTTAATTAGTTTTTATTCATCGGTCATTATTAATATGCTGATTTCTGCAGTTGATTTTAGATGCCATGTTGGTTATTTCTTTGATGTGCAGTATTTAATTATCCCGAAAATGCGTATATCTGTGAACCAACAAGCGTCATATAGAGGGGAAAAATCTGGAAGTGTGTTCTATATTTTGCTTTACCTACTTGCGGCTGCAGTATCTACGGCGTTACTCTTTCGTTCCGGTATCGAGCGGAATCCAGGACCTGTCACTACAGGATTTTGGTTTCAAACCTCAAAGAACCTTGGTACGTACCCCGACTAGTGCACCTAATTCCACCTCCAAAAGGCCGCGGATTTTGTCGTCACCTGACCTTTCGAATGGTGGTCATTCTTCGAAATGTGAGTGCGAGAACTATTTCTTTGAAATTTGCTGTTATGTAATACAAGTGACGTTAATGATCTTAAATCTAAGGTTTGATATTTTTGAAAAGAATTTTGCTCAAATAAAGTCAGATGTTGAAAACCTGAAAACAAGCAACAAGTTTTTATTAGACCCAAACAAGGAGCTAGAGTCTAAGATCGCCACTCTTAAATGGAAACTGGTTGATCAGGAACAATACTCGCGTTCAAATAATATGATTTTTTACGCAATGGATGTCGACAAAAACTCCAGCTCTGGTGAATGTGAAGACAGACTCAAGGAATATTTGCATGCCGTGAAAATGCCGCCTCTGTGGCATTTGACATTGTGCATGTTCTCCCGCGTAATGGTGATACGAATCCTCCTGTTATTGCAAAATTTGTTGAGAGAACTGACAAAAATGAGGTACTTCAAACTTATCGTAAAATGAAGCGTGCAAAATTTTCAAAGTTCGATCCAGTTCCGAATTCAATTGCCTCCAATGTGAATAGAAGTCCAAGCGGAACTAATGACCCATCGGTAATAAGTAATCCAGCAGAAGAAAATTTCAGTGATGCAGCGCAACGCATAAAAATTAGTGAAGATTTCTGTCGTGTATTGAAAATAATCCGAGAGCAGTTAAAGCCAATTATGAGGGTGGCCATATTTAAAGGTAAGAAAGCAAGATTGCTGAAGGAATGCCTAGTTATAGAAGGTATGCGATTTACGTACGATTTAGACTCGAATACTTTGATTTCAACCAATGCTCATGATGATCTTTTGAGAACATTAATCAATGATTTACCTGCAAATAATAGACTAACGAGTAAGTCCTGAAAATGCGGCCGAGAGCCCGTGATTAAAATTTCATGTAAATGAATTGTTCAAATATTTTCTGAGAAACTAAACCCTTCAGTGTATTATAATGCAAAGTCTTTGCTAAATAACATAACTTTTGACACAAACTCGGGAACTTCTAATCACCATTGGATCTAATTTGCATGATGAAGTAATCTTTTGCGATCAGAATACTAATCTGGTTGAGAGTAATTTTAGTTCCGATTTATTGCTTGCAAATCGAAGTGTTGATTTGTTGCCTTTATCTCAAAATGCGAATTTGAATTTTGTTGACGAGACACTGATTTTGTCATTTGTAACAAATGCCGATTTAAATGTTGATGGTCTGTGTGTGCCGTATCTTTAATATTAACAATAAAAATGTCAATTCAAATGTAGAAAATCAAAATGACAATTTTTGTTTTAAATTCAAATATAATTAACGGTAAACATGATAAAATTGTTGGAAAAGAAAAGAATCTCTGTAGCCAAAGCGAATTTAATATTTTCTGCTGGAATATTAATGGATTTTTAAATAAATCGCAAAATGTTTTCTGCCGTATCTCTGACATTTTCATTCTGAGACCTGAATGTCAAAAAATATAGTGTGCCACCAATAATTTGGAAAAATTTCAAGTTATTTCAAATAAATGCAAGAAGAACTTATTAATTTGGTAGATGCTCGGGGGGATAATGCTTTGAATCAAATCAGATATTTCAAATATTGTACATTTTGATTCATCGCAAAATTGGATTGTTTGTAAAATTAAAACAAATCAATGTGTCTCGGATCGCTATTGTCGTTGTATATTTACCCCCGGGCACAGATCATTTAGTTTTTCTTCTAAAAAATGTAATTTTCAATTTGATTGATCAAGGTTTTAATAATTATTAATTTTAATAAATTGTGTGGAGATGTTAAGGCACGTATTTGACTGACTGAAAGGTGATCTATATACCGGGCATAATATTTTTCATGGTTCCCTTTCATTTACCCGTAAATCTCTTGATAATAATTTAAATAATCGTGGAAAATTGTGGATTTATGTAACAATTGCTCACTGACAATCCTAAATGGAAGAATGGTGAGTGATTTTATTGGACAATTTACTTTTATTGGGGGCAGGGATCTAGTGTTATTGATTATGTTGCAATCTCTCCCGCTTTATTGCAGCTCATATAAATAAATTTGCAATTTTTCACTGGATTGAGCCTGACCACAGCCCTTTGGTGACATCCTTTCATTCAAATATCCGAACATCCCCGAAAAATAATGAAGGAAAACCTCGAACATTAACAAATTAATTTGGAATCCTACTCTCAAAGAACATTTCCGTAGTGAGTTAAATTCTAAAATGACAATCTCTCAAGAATTTTATTCAAGTCACTCGGTTGAAAATTCAGTTTCTCTTGTTGAGAATGAAATAAAAAATGCTGCTCGTTCTGTGGAAATGGTAAGAAGTTACGGCTCTAATTGTAAGCTGTATGAACCATGGTTCAATTATGAATGTAAAAAAGCGTTGGCATCATGTAAACGAGAATTAAAGAGATTTAGGTGCTCTCATTCAGAAATTGATCGATTAAATGATATATCTTGCAATAAAAGTTACCTGAGACGAAACAAACAAAATTATTTTTTAGATTTTAATACTAATTTAACGAATACCAGAAATTCAAAGGAATTTTGGTGCCAAATAAATAAATTTAGAAGAAATAGAATCGTTCTAGACATTTCAATTGAAAATTGGTACTTATTTTTCAAATTTTATGCCCTCAACAAACTCAAGTGCACCTGCGAGAGAGATAATTTCTTATAAAGATCCGATTTTAGATCGGGACATTCTCGTGGACGAACTTGATTATAATCTTAAAAAACTCAAGCAAAATAAGGTGCCTGGACACGATGCCATTAGAAATGAATTATTAATTCATTTACCAGAAAATGCTAAACTTCTTTTGCTAATTCTTTTTAATAAAATATTGTCAACCAATACATTGCTCGACGCATGGTCAAAATTAATTCTCAACCCCATTTTTAAAAAGGGTGACGTCCATCTTTCTATAGTTTGCTGTACGTGCACTCTTCACCTCCATGTTAAATCAGCGACTGAACTTCTGGTTAAGTGAAAATAATATCATTAGTGATTATCAAGCAAGATTTTTAGGGAGGATTCTGGCTGCATTGATCATGTTTTCACTTGGAATTCTTTAATTCAATTGAAGTTTTCGAAAAAGACGAAAACTTTATACCGCTTTCATTGATCTCAGTCGCGCTTTTGATTCTGTAAATAATAGCATTTTATGGGGAAAATTACCTCGTTATGGAATTAGTCCCGGGTTCATCTTAACTATAAAAAATTTCTATGATAAAGCAAAAGCATATGTACGTTTTAACGAGGAGATTTCACCAAGTTTCCCTATAAAATCTGGTGTATTGCAGGGAGAGATCTTAAGCCCTAATCTTTTCTCAATATATATCAATGATGTAGTTTTGTTATTGGAAAATTCGGGTATTAATGGCACTTGTTGATTCTAATACTGAAGTACATATCCTGCTTTATGCAGATGATATGGTCCTGATTGCTGATACGAAGCAAAATCTACAGCAAAAAATCAATTTAGTTTTAAATTTCTTTGAGAGTATCGAATTGGAAGTTAATTTGGACAAAACAAATATTGTTATTTTTAGAAAAGGGGGCAAAATTGCCAAATCAGATCGATGGTTCTGGAAAAATCAAGAAATAGAAGTGTCCAAACAATATTCTTAACTAGGTGTGCCTTTTTCTTCTGGTTCTTTCTCCATAGCTGCCTTTTTTTATTATCAATAAAGCAAAAGTTGCTATTAACTCTTTATTACCTTTGTTAATTAAAACTAAATGCAATAACCTTGGTACTCATTTGAAATTGTTTAACTCACTTGTTTCTTCGGTATTATTGTACGGTGCAGGTGTTTGGAGTCACGGGTACCTTGACGAAATTGAAAAAATCCATTTAACTTTTTTAAAAAGAATTTCCCGATTGAGATCAAACACACCTGGTTACAATACGAAACTGGGCCAGAAACTCTAAAACGATCGGTAATAAAATTAATTCTAAATTTCTGGGTACGCATTCTTAATCTTGGCGATAACAGGCTGACTAAAAAATGTTTTACTGCCCTTAAAAATCTGAAAAATGAGAGACCCAGTCAAAAGTGGTATTGTGAAGTTGAACATATTTTATCCGAATATGGCTATGCTTATGTATGGTCATTGTCTATCTCCGAAATTAAACGTACCATTCCTTTCACTTTAAATCATATTGTAACTTGCGATTATCATAGAGATTATAACCATATTCTAGACTCAACATACTTCCCACATTATGAGCATTTAATTTTTTCATTTTTACGCGAGCCATATTTTAATTTACCGTTCAGATTCTTTTGGAAATTTTTTCGACTGAGATCTAGTTTGTCATTTCTGAGTGACAATGGTGAAATTATATTTTGTTATAATTGTGAAGATATCTGTACGCTTTGTAATTCTGGACACAATGGCAGTATCGTACATATCCTATTTCATTCTTCCCTTTTCCATGTTTACCGTAACATATATTTTGCCGCGAATTTATTAATTATAATGAAAAAGAATTTCTGCAATTAATAAATATTAACTCATCGAATAGAAATTTTATATTAGATATACAGTCGGCCCCCAGTATTCGCGGTTTTTTTTCATTTTATTGGAATTTTTTTTTTCAACACTCCGAAATCGTCATTCATGTGTTTTGTTTACAAAATTTGAGTTGTGCATATTTAGAATGGCTCGCTAATTACATTACTGTCATCACCAGAGCCGAAGCAGCCCCCAAGAGAGAAACAGTCCTCTTGGGTTGGATTAACCTTTTGCCACAATGTGCACTAAAGGATACCACCTCTACAGAGCCAACTGAAAAGACTATAAAAGACATTGTCACGTTAGCGAAACAGGTGGGTGGAAGGGTTCAATGATATGGATATAGAGGAAGTCGAACAGCTAAATTAATAGCAATTCAGAGGTGTTGACTGAGGATGAATTAATGCAGGTTGACTGCTCCTGAAACTGAAGCGGTACCAGATGAAGATCAAGATAAAGAAGTAGAAGACAGGTTCACCATGAGTAACATAGCGGAACGGCTTCGCACGTTCAAATCAGAAATGGATTGTTTTCATGGCATAGATCCCCATATGGTACGCTCTTCACATTTAGAAAAATTGGTACAGGAAGCCTTGTCATCATATTACAACATACCTGATGATATGAAGAAGACACGACAAACAGAAATCACAATGTTCTTTCAGAAAACATCGCCAACAATCGCTGCACCCGATTTTACATTTCGTTCTATCCTCTGCGTTACCCTGCTCTTTCCCATAATGTTCAATAAACGAGATATACAAGAAGAAAACTATGGTTTCGGTTATTCGCGGATTTCCCGTATTCATGGTAACCCCCGCGAATACGGGGGCCGACTGTACGCAATTTTTTTAACAATGTCTGTTTACTTCTATTTGAAGTTACGTAAAAATTAACCCCCACCCCTCGTTTCATTTTATTAATTTTTTTTTAACAAGTATAGTTATGATTTCTTGAATCATGTTGCCGGTCTTTGTAACGGGCCATATGCAAATAAATATTATTATATATTATGGCTACAAGTGGTAAAAAATATCCATTTGTTGAACTTTGGTTGACAGGTCGGTGCTTTCAGCCAGTGGGCGTCAAAAACGAGGTGCTATGTATACTCTATCAACCACCATTTTATGACACGAGTACGAGCATCCCCCGCCCCCAGAGTTGATAGAATTAATTTAGATATCATAATTTCTCTCACAAAAAATTCCAGTCACGCAGCCACAGGGGGATATAGACTTGAAAGTCTGGGGGGGGGGCACGATTATGTCAATTCATATACACACAAATACATTAGATCAGTCGACTCCAACTTTGACGCTGGGGGGGCATATCTCCACCCCATGCACCCACCAACATTTTTAAAACACTTCCGATGCTCTGCTTTTCGGGTATATGTATTATAGCCGGCCGTTTCGAAGGGTATTGCTGTTCCTATTCCAATCTTAAAAATTACTAGGGATATTGGCAACTAAAGGCCCTTTCCCCTATGATCTTAAATAAAGGTAGTTAATGGAGAGCTAGCAGGGCCTCTGCCAGGATGGCTAAAAAAGAAAGGTCTACTGCATAGCACCAAACGAACTCTCTCCAGTACCAAGTGGCATTGGTTATCAATCCGATAGCTGTCACTTCTATCAGTTCAATAGACGTTACATGTCAATAGTCGCCGCAAGCAGACGCGAATTTTAGAGTTCGTAGATTGTGAGAGAGAGGAGGAGGGAGTGGTTGTGGCCCGCACAAGACCAGGGCTGATAGGGCACGGGACAATTCTCATCATTTTTTGCTTTTTTGCGATATAAATTAACTATAGAAGGGCCCGTGAAAAGTCTAACCGGGACCCGCAAAAAATTTCAGCCTTGGGGCCCTGCTCCAGGATGTGAGGGCCATGGTGTGGTTGTTTTTGACTTTGGTTTTTTTTATCACTTTGGGTCTCTCTCAAACCTCCGACTATAAACAAAAATATAGTAAAAAGGAGCAGATGGCCGTCTTATGTTCAGCTCACATCCGAAAAAGCTGTATAATATAATTAATTTTCTAACGTGAGTTTCGCGTGGACAGGTTCAAGTAGTGTACGGCCAGGATTACACTATAAAAGTTCGATAAAAAACACTTTACACAGAATTTGAAAATTGCATTAAGTTTTATGAAAGAAATTTTCAAAACCTGTTATAGTGTAATCCCGGCCTTTGTCAATAAATGTTCATTTTGAGAAAAATCAAAAAATAGTAGTTCTCAAAACAATACTAGTCATCACGACCAACGCACACAACGGCTTCACTTCGACTGATGGTGTAAAGGCTGAAACACACTGAACTAACGTGGCGTGATTTAACGTCAGTTTGACGTTAAATCACGTTGCGAATTTTGATTCCTGGAAATTCAACATCGTAGTGTGTTTCAGTCTTAATGCATCAAACCAGTGTGCACACCGTATAATGACTGATATGATATCGCACCATCTGACGTCACGTCATAGTAGTGTGTATTCGCCTTTAGGCCACCCTATTGGCCGTTTGTTAAGAGCGGCGAACGTACATCCAATATAAAATATTCTATTCAGGTGTTTCGCATAGCAATTATCATTTCTGCATGTCACGACCGTAGAAGGGGCCTTGGGATTTATGATGTTAAAAGATAGATCGTCCTGGCGCCCCAAGGAACAGCAACACACACCGAGGAGAGCCACTGATATAACTCCATCTACTACCAAGTTTGGCATGATGGGGCCCGCAGATTCATATTTACAGTGTGGTGGTGGGCCCAAAGTAGAAAATTTGAGGAATGAGTGGTAAAGAAAATTATTAGGGGAAAAAGCTTACCCAAAAACACAAGCAGTAAAACCATTATCCTGCCCGTGCATAGAGAGCGAGACACTAGATCAGTGAGTGACCAAACATCGACCTTTTGAGCATGTGCGGAAAATTCAAGGGCATATAGACCTTGAATTTCCGGGGCAATATTTCCTGGGCGGTGCACAGAGGTTGAAGAGTATTATAAATACCAACCAAATTATTTCGGAATTTCTTCATAGCAAGGGTAAATTGGTGCAATAATTGTTACCACCAAAAGTAAGAATGTGTTTATTACTTTTTTTGTTTTGATTTTAATAACCCTGGTAAAATCATAAAGGTATTTGATTGTAATAAACACAATATGTTACGGTGATATTAATCTCCATCATGAGGTATATAAAGTCGAAGGTAAATTAAATATTAACAAATTAAAAGTGTACCGGTCGCATAATCAAACAACTAGTAATTTAAACTCAATATCCTTCGTGACATTGCTTCTAATCGTGGTTTCTCGCCTTTTATCATCGACAAAATCCTCAAAAAAATGACCCAGACATGCACCACGAACCTACTCCCAGCTGACTCAAAACAGTTTTCTAATACCGTTCTTCTTCCATTCGATTCTTCAAGTTTCATGATCTCTTCTATCTTAAAGAAATTTGACTTCCATACAATATTCCAGCCAAAAAATATACTCACCTTTTCCCATCTGAAAGATCCTATCTCACCCTACAAAGAATCTGGTATCTACTTCATCGCATGCAAAAATTGCGAAAATGGATAATGGTCAAACTAGGAGAAATCTAAATATTCGAGTTCTCGAACACCGAAAGCATGTTGAGAAGGGACAGATGGATAGTTCGGCTATTGCCCAACACTGTTGGCAACGTTCACATTATTTTGATTTTGATAAAGCGTTTGTTTTTAAAAAGCAACACACAATTCCGAATTGAATTTTCTAGAGGGATGCTTCATGAGAACATGCCAGAATTTCCTCGTTAATGATGGAAGAAACACGCCACCTATTTCGTCAGCTTGGACCACTTAGCTATAAGTAAACTTTACTTTATAGCTCAGTGGCTTGGACAGGCTTTATTAACCTAAGTCGTGACAAAACTTTCAACACTTTGCAACAGATGGCTCCCCAATTCGCATCCAAAGACCACTCGGACGACCAGACGTAAACATCACCCCTCCACGACTCATTCGTGTGAATTCTGACCACGAGGTCCTGATGACGGCTCTCCATTGAAGAGCCGAAACGCGTCGACCATTCGACCAATTGACTTTGTCTTGAAAACGTGAAAATTAAATTGCTAATTTATACAAAAATTGTCATGTTTGCATACCTTATGATGAGGATCACCCCTTAACAACCCATAAGTATCTAACCGGCACATTTCCAAATTAATTTACTCGTAAAATTAAGAGTTGCTTACGTTTTGAATTAAATAAAAACATAGTTTTTATTTAATTCAAACGTAATGAAAAAAAAAGCAACGCAATAACCCAGATGTGTCTCTTGGACACATTGGGAAGTAATCATTATTGCATTTTTATTTGGGTTGCTGTATTTTTGAAATATATGACATCCATGTTTGTTATGGGCATCTTTTTCTCAGCCACCTCGTTGGGCATTTTGCCTGTTGTGGCCTTGTATTTTTATTTCCAGTCAAATTCGTGCAAGAATCTTCTGATTTAAATAGTACGCGGGGAATGTTTAAAATAAGCTAGTTGCTGCTCTGCTGAACATTAGACCTACCCGGTCGGAACCTTTGTCTGTCTCAAGATTGTGTGACGGGACATTGTTTCCTTGCAATTGCAAGAAATATAGAAATAATTCGGTAATGCACTTTGAGAAATCTGTGGAATTTTTTCTTATATTGACTACCAATATTCGAGAAAGCCAACTTCCAGCTAAATTATTATTATATTATATTACAGAATGAATCGAAATATAACATTAGATAACTATTTTACAAGCATAGAAGTTGCTGGGTTGCTATTGCCGAATGGACTGGTAACAGTTAGTACTATTAAAAAAAAAAAAAAAAAAAAAAAAAGCGATGCATTCCACAAAATTTTTCACCCGAATAGAGCACGTAATTTCGAAACAAATATTTTTGGATTTACTGAAATTATGGCATTTGTTTCTTATCTGCCACCCCCGATTGTTAACCTCCAAAATATATCGTATTTATTACAAAACTTCCGTACATATGGATCTCTTTCTTAATACTCATATTATTGTTTAATTTCTATAGACAGATCCATGATGGACTCAAAGAAAAAATTCAGACAATATAATCTCGAATATTTAAAATATGGTTTTATTCAATCACCCACAAACAAGACATTACCAATGTGCTTGATTTGCCACAAGCTGTTTTCAAACGAAGCTATGAAACCTTCGCGATTAGCAGAAAATTTGAGCAAAATACATCCTGATAGAAAAGATAGGATTTGAAAGTGAGATAAATCTTTAAGAGATCAACATTCAAGACGTCTAACTTCGACTAATATGTTTTCGACAACATCGAAACAAGAAAATGATGGATTACGACACACAGGGCAGTCATTTCAACTTTTTCTTGGGAGGGGGGGGGCAAAAACTTTTCGGGGGGGGGGGCAAACATTACCTGCCCCCCTACATTAGAAACGGACACTAAAGGAAAAATCTATATTTGACGTTTAAGAACACTATTTTGAAGAAAAAGGAATTTCTCTGACTAATATTTTGTCCGTTGCAACCGATGGTGCTCCGGCAATGGTTAGAGGATTCATTTCATTCCTGAAAAAAGTTGTACCAAATTTAGTGGCCGTGCATTGTATGATTCGCCGACAACATTTGGTCGCAAAAAATCTTAGTGATCGCTTTCATCGCCCGCTACAATATGTAATTAAAGCAGTTAACAAGATCAGAAGCAATGCTCTCCATGACAGAATATTTAGAAATCTTTGATGAAAACGATGAACACACTTCAATCGTTTATCATTACATACAGAAGTTCGTTGGTTGTCAAAAGGTACCTGTCTGAAACGATTTTACGAACTCTTTGAATCAGCCACAAAGTTTTTTGAAAACAAGGATGATTCATTAAGAGAGAATTTATTGGAATTTAAGTGTGATATATTGCGCCTATTTGGCCGATTTATATACCAAATTTAATGAAATGAATGTACAACTCCAAGGCAATGATTTGCATTTTATCAAAGCAAAACGAATTATTTCAGCATTCGTGTCAAAACTTACTTTTTACAAACAAAACTTTGGTAGACGACAATTTTATCAGTTTCCCCAATGCTTTCTTCAATAGCAACAACTGATAACGCCCGCGACATTTTGGTTTATTGCCAGCATTTGGAAGCACTAACAGAAGATTTTACGAATAGATTTCAGGATTTACTCAATATGACTATTCCAGAATGGGTCCTAGAACCTTCCTCAAATAACGGAATTATCGCTGCAGGAAGAGTTGATAGAATTGTCAATAAATGAAGAGTTGAAATTAAAATGAAGAAAAGGGTATCAGGAATTTTGGCTACTAAGTCAAATTCAAACATTATATCCGGCCTTATGGGCTGCAGCAAAAAAAATTTTTTTTATTGCATTCCCATCATCATATTTAGTCGAGAGAGGATTCAGCATAGTCACCAGTCTATTAACGAAGAAAAGAAACAGATTGTCAATAGTGGAACGCGGAGATTTAAGATTATTCATGACAAAAATGACACCAAACATCGAGAAATTAGTTTCATCACATCAAGCTCAGATATCTCACTAATGGTATTATATTCATTTTTTCCAAACTGCATATATATTTCTAATCAAATACTGTGAGAAAAAATACACATTATTACCTTCTCTCATAAATTAATTAAAAAATTTGTCCTTATTTTCAATATATACTATGTACAATATAGTTTACCTGGATGGAGAAGGAGGGGGCGCTATGGAGTCGTGCACTAAAAAAGGGAGCGCTGGTTCCAAAAAGGTTGGGAACCTATGGTATAGAGAATCAACAAAGAAATGTCGTTGTACTTATTTTGAATTTACTGGTTCCTCATAAGCAATAGGCAAGCATAAATTATTTGCAGACGGTCGTCCTCTTCTCTTAATACTGCAAGTTATGAAAAGTTCCCCATCCTTTAGTGAGCGTTTGAATTGGAACTCACCAAAATTCTTGGTGACATGCAACCAGAAAATATTGTGCCAAATAATTGGTAGTTTCTCTAAGTCCACCGTTCTTCTCATGAAAAGATCTTTCATAAGACTCGAAAATGAAATCCTTCTGTTTCATTTGGATCACTACAAAATGCTTTGCTGACATTCTGAAAAGCATCATCCAATCTTGAACACATACTGTACCATCACAGCGTTTCCTAGCCCTTTCGATGCATGATCCGAATCGCATTCTAGGTGCGTATGACCTAGAATTAAGTATTTGTGACGTATTTCTTTTAACTTCTCTTTCCTCTGCAGAACCACGTTATACATCACAGGAACAAACATATTTATGTTCTGACCTGAGCACGTGTCAGAATAGATGGTAACACATTCAACTAAATCTGAGAGATCCATCAGAAATTTCATCAAACATGAAGCCATCTCATTTGCCCCACGTTGCGCGACACCCTCATGCCACATGTAACAGTAAGGTTTTCCTGCAGTACAGTTCCGGACTGTGAAATTGTATGTCCACAGCTTCCTCTTATAAAATGAAATACTTGATGTTAGGTCTGGAGTTGGCAGACATTGTTGCAAATCACATACGGCTATCACTACTTTTCCTTCAGATTGCATTGCACTTTCTTTGTCAAGACGTTTACATTCATAATGGAAGTTTGCCTTTCATTGATGATCAATACGTTCCTTTTCATATTTTGGTTTATTTTCTTCAGGTGATGCTTTGATTTGTATGTGAAGGCTATCACACTTTCTGCATGTGTCAATATGAGGTTTCTTAAACTTAAGGTTACATTTCAAAAATACCTTTCGATAAACTGATTTACTAACTAGAGGAGATTTGCCTTCAGTTTCCAATTTCTTCTTGTACAAATCATACATTTTCTCCAAATTGAGATCATTGCCAAGGTAGAGTTTAGATGAGTTTCGTCGAGAATAGTGGCTCTCATAAGCCGGGAAACTCAAGATATGCTGACGCAAGTAAATGATATCTGTTTCAGAACGTTTAATAGCAGGGGGATGGTTCCCACGCTGATCATTAAGTATGATTCCAGTGAAAGATGCCTTCTTCTGTTTCACTAATTCATTCAGAAAACCTCGTGTTTCTCCAAATATGGCAAGAAAACATTTCTTGCATACTCTAATTCTGGACCCATTTCTTTCTATATTATATTGAACTGTGATTTCCCTTCTGGATGTGTTTCTTGTCTTTGTTCTTGATTTCATTTTTATTTCTAGAAGGCCTCCGATATAGCTTCTTAGCTCATATCGAGAAAGGAGTTTCCTGTATTCTGTATAAATTCCTTCTCTTATGTTTAAATTAATTTTATCCTTACATTTGTTTTTGCACCCTTCTAATTCTCTCGTAGGCCTTGCTGAATGGACCTTGCCAGCAGATGTAGTAAATTCTTCTCCTGTAACCAATCATCTTCTGCGCTCTTGTCTCAACTGTCTTTGCATTGGTCAAACGCTTTCTTTCGTTTCTTAGAGGCAGCTAATTCAAGCATTCCGCCACCCTCTATTTCTGTCACGATCTCTTGAGTTGTGATCGAACAGACTATTCTCAGTATCATAAGCTTGTGACAATACATTACTGGCTTTTTGCGTCTTCTTCTTGCACTTTTTAATTATTTCAAAATCGTCTTCAGAGGTATCCATCAGCCCTTGGTTGAAATGTTATGACATTATCATCACTTACTTCACCATCTGAATCCAAGAACAATGCGGAAGGATTTTTGCATTACTTGTGTTTGAAGACAAGTGGGAACAGCTCTATTTACTTCTCTATGTTTTTAATTTTGCAGGAACTGTTTTTGTCTGAACTCCTAGAAAATAAAAAGAACATAAATAATAATTCATTCTCCTCTTTTTCTAATGTAATAGGCCTATTAGAATAATAAAGTACTGGTCTGAAATTGTTATTACATAATAATAATTATTATTAATATTACTATTAGCAGTAGTTAATTTGGTTTTTAAAATTATTTCTTATTCACAGTGCGAGAACAGAATATTAACCTATTTA
Organism: Pholcus phalangioides; assembly: GCF_987345545.1. NCBI lineage: Eukaryota > Metazoa > Arthropoda > Arachnida > Araneae > Pholcidae > Pholcus > Pholcus phalangioides. The sequence continues at coordinate 21,291,369 of NW_028301610.1, read as the reverse complement.
TTCACTTAGAAATGTGTAATCTTTAATATGAAAAAAGAATGATTGTTTTGATATTTTTAATATTAGTAATGAAAGAAAACGGAAACTTACCGATTGTTGCTTTGTGGTTTCTTTCAATGCAGCTACTACCATTCTTTTACCACGAGAAAGGGAACGCATTGTTACTGTTGAACCGACTACAATATCTACCATTAAAGAACCACTGTTATGATCGGCGAACCTGCCGCTATTTAATGAGAACGCAGGGTTTAAAAATTATAGAAAACAGTTCATTTAAACATGAGTACGCTCGCGCGGAACACGCAAGAAAAAGACTGACTTCAGCCGATACCAAACAACAACTCGCCAAAGGCAGGAAAAATAGCATAGATAATAATAAAAAGCAGTGCAATCTAGTGGCAGGCAATACAGAGAAATAAAGGAATATAAATATATACGAAATGTAAATTAAAGTTACATACTCAAACAACCACCATATGTTTGCCACCAAAATTTAACAGCAAACAAATCTGTTTGATACATTGATACCATTATTGAAATGAAAATAATTCTGGCGACATTGGCATTGAACTTTATAAATTTAATGCAAGTGAGTGTATGTGTCAATGTTGCCACGAATTATTTTCATTTGAATTTTGGTAGCGCTGCATCAATGTATCAAACAAAGGTTTTCAACTTATATTTTATATGGTTCAAACATGATAACTCCCTATTATTGTCTTCACTCGCATAATACTATATAGAAAATGGTTTGGTCAGAACATGACAAATGCACATGTCACGTTCTGACCAAATCTAATACAAAAAGTTGACAGATAGCAGGTTCAGATCACTGTTATAGAGAAAGCTGTGATACTGTTGGAGATATCATGAATATACCAAACGAAAGAGGAATTTTTTTTTACATAGAGTAGTACTTTCAGCTCAAAAAGTCATGTTTTGGAGTTATCATGTTCTGACCAAACACCACAGAAGCGGCGGCCAAGCTGCTTTGTCAAGATCGTATAAGCTAATTACCCCATATATTTGTCGGTATCCGTCACAAACAAAGAGACAAATTTTTCTTAAAATATCCTGCATTCTCTTGGGGCATTCAAATGGTCATTTAACATGTGTCTGGATCGCCCCATCAATGCAGAGTTTTCTTTAAGGAGGGGACGCTTGCCCAGACACAATCGAGGAAATAAAAGAGGATGTGTACTCTTTCTTTCTCTACAAAAATACCCTTCCTATGCTTGAGAGTGCAAATAACTACTGGACACGCGTATAGATAAAACAAGCCGACAGAACAAGACGTAAAAGGTGGAAAAAAATTTTTTTTGTAAGTTTTTTAACGAAAGCAATCGGTGGGCCCTCCTTTATCGGCACCTACAGGCTATATCAATGTGTTTTGAAACCAGAGGCTCTAGCAAGACTCAAGACGCATAGGAGAGAGAAAACAAGCAGTTTTCATTTTTTTTTTCTTTCATGTTCGATATTTGCGGAAAAAAAAGAAATCTATGTAGGAGATTTTTATTTCTTAGTCAATTCTGTGGGTGCTCCGCCCCGTGCTACTTAGTATTGTGGGTGCTCGAGCACCTACAGCACCCCCGGCTCCAACGTCACTGCATGGAACTGTGCCGTGGTCATACCCGCAAATAATCTATGTGGTATTTTGCGCAAAATTCGCTATGCAAAGACACTATTTCAAGTTTGTAGAGCGCCATCTTTCGAAGCGTATAGTATAGTAACCAAATTGGGATTAAAAAGGCCGATTTTCAAAATTTCAATGAAAAAAACCGAAAACAAATTGTAATCTGCCATTAAATTAACAATTATTCAAAACTAAAATTAGTTTAATAAAACGTCACTTTATTAACAAAAAATTTTATATTATGAATTAGAACGTTATGTAATATTTAACTTTTCCACCACCAGATTACGTGCGCGAATTTGAGCCTCTTAGAGAGGCTTGAATCAGATTCAATGTGTCTGGAGATGAGGTATCCAGCCCTGGGGAGCGGGACAATTCTCATAATTTCTAGTTTTTTTCACTTCGAATAAAGTACCTCCCACGTGAAATGTCTGGTCTTGAGGCACACAAGAGATCCCGGCATAAAGGGGACGTGGAGGTACCATGACTTGAGATAACATTCTATTTATTGCCAGGCCATTTTATAAGGAATTTTCACTGGTGGGGCACTTGTGAAAAAAGGCACTCAAAGAGGAATCAACTATAAGTCAGAGACGTATGGGGACGGGGCATAAGATACCGGGCCCCCCCCCCCCACACCCAAGACGATCAAAAATTAAAATATTCTTGAATATTTCCGTAAAAAAATAAATATCAAATTAAAATATTTTTATGCTACCTCAACTAATTTTCGTTAATTTAATGCTGCCTTTTAGAAACTCAAATTATTTAAACGAGATTCTGTGTGGCCCCCCTCTCTTCCGGATCCTAAGTGCCCCCTCCAAAAGATCAATCCTGCGTACACCCCAACTCCAGGATGTAAGTAAAAATGAATATCGGGCCAAAATGTCAACTTTTACGAATATACCTCATTTTTTCAGCACTTACGTATTTAAATAAATGCTATCGCTGTGCGATACCGATGTCCAAAAAAAAAAAAAACCAACAATTTACATTATTTGTTGAATCTCCGTACCCCCCGAAGCTAGAAGATACCCATCAGCATGGCCAGAGCCACAGCTGGGGAGGGGGCAGGCGAGATTGGTGCCTCTGGCGCTTGACCCAGGGCTCCAAGCCAGACTATTCACAGGTCCTTGTATAGTGATTTTGTAGCATGGAAAAACGAAAAGTGATGGTAATTGTCCCGGGCCCTCGGGCTAGAGCCTAGTCAGCCCCACCCTTGTGGGGGGCCATGCCAAAATGCGTGCTTGCTCCTGCTGACTAAGCATGTAGTTGCGACCTTGAGCATGGGTCAAAAAAAAGGTTCAAATCAGTCACTTCCTTTTCTTTAACGATATATTTTTAAGCACACACCTAAAAATTGATAGAATCAAGTTTGTGCCTAGTCGGGCAGTTGAAGGAAACATTAAATGATTTAATTCCATAGATTGATTTGGTTATTATACATTTAAAAACAATTGATGATAAATAATAATATGGAACCATTTCGAGTCATTTGATTTAGAGCTCCATGAAATAACAGGCCGACTCATGTGTCATTTTTGAGCAAAAGTGAGACGTCAGTATTATCACTATTCTTTCTCTCTCCCGCTTATCAATGATTTCTGAGATAACACTTACAGCAGCAAACCTGTTTTTTGCTCTAATTTGGATGACACGTTCATTACGTGGGGTCTTAAGACGCCTTAATGTACTTGATATATCAAGGGGTTCTATGGGGGCATTAATTTTCTTTGGCTATGGTGACGTAAAAACGAAATACAATTAGTGTACATCGTAGTGATTCACATGTTGAAAATTATGAACGTCGTCAGTACCCGTGTTTCCGATAGTGGGCAGTATCAAAGGCACTGATATGAAGAAGCCTTTTTTTCTCAAATTTTTCAAACCTAAGTGCGGGCTCCGCATCCGCACATAGAAGTTTTGACAATAGGTTTATTCAGAGCTATTCACACGATGCGAATTCGTCCGCATCTTTGGCTACTTTTTGAAGGTGATTTTTCACGGAATTTTTTTAATTTTTTTACCATAAATACCTTTAAAAACACCATATGATGGTCCCTGCTCATTAATATAATGTACCTACATACGTCTATCCCTCCGTTTCCTTCTGAGATGGAGACATATAGCAACTTTAACTGCCTTTTGTCCATATACTTTACAATTTTATACAATATAACCTGCCAACAACGGCCACTAACGGGACCAAAATTATAAGCCGTTCTGTTCATTACGAATATTTAATTGACTACATACTTTAATAACTTTTAAATTTAATTTAAAAATTTTAATTTTTTTCTTTTTACATTTTTAAAATTATTTAAAAATATAAATATTTGAAATATTATTTTAAATATTTGTTATTTTTTTAAATTTTTAATCTGTTAATTTTTTTAAACTTTAAAAAAAAATACTTTTATTAAACAACGTTATCCACGTACGGTGTTCACTCAGGGCCGGATTAAGTCGTTTGAAGACCCTAGCACTTGAATATTTTTGGTGGTTCCCCCGATACCTACAAGTTTATTTTACTCGATATTCAGTCTATAAACTTAAAAAAATGAAATTTTATATTTCAGAAGTGAGACTAATCTAAGGATGGGATTTCACTCTAAAAGGTTTATGAAAGTTATTTTATAAAACTTGAAAAATGTAACCAATAAACACATCTGTTACATTCGAGAGAACTTAACTGATCCGCCTATTGGTTGCATTTTTCAAGTTTTATAAACGAACTTTTATAGTGTAATCCCGGCCTAAGACAGAATTGTGATGTGAATATTTTTAAGCACAGGCATTTTGAAAGTCTCTACCCCTCCCCTTTTTTACTACTTGCAAATTCTTTGATATCTCCTGAATTTTTTTTTCATTTTTTTGGAACATCGAATGTTTTGGATGTTTTTGGATTTGATTTTTCGAACATTGGATGTTTTTGGAATTTTTCTTCTTCCTTCGGAATTTTTTTTTTTGAAAATAATTGAAGACATTTTCTCCCATCGACTACTTGTGGGGATCGGAATGAAGACATCTTTATTCCCATATTCTATGTGGCTCTAGATTAAACCACCAAAGAATGCCTCTAGGCACCGAATCAGGGGTGAAGGAGAAAAATAATTACAAAAATTGCGAAAAAACAGTTTTTATGCACGAATTTCGAACTAAAGATGCGGGCGATTCGTCCGCCCAACAACCTAATAATCTGTAAACATGATTATTAGGTTCGTAATGTGCAAAATTATAACGTAGTTTGACGTTTAATAGGCTTTTCCTTAACTCCTCCGTATTATCCGACGTTCTGCCGGTTTATGTCGGACAAGCGAGACTCTACTAAACTCATTTGTCAATTTTTTTATTTTTTCGTAAAAATGCCCTTGAAATTCGAGCCCAAAACATTCCAAATCTTTCTAACTTACTTAATAAAACATGTGCAAATGGAAAGTTTGATCCTTTCAAATTGTCGATTAGCATAATTTTTCTACAGAACTCGGAAACGAAAGTCAACTGAACCCGTATTTTAGGAACTAGAATTTCATTGCCAAAACTTATTTTTAAGAGACTTATGTGCTGGAGTAGGTAATCGTCTTCATATTTATTAAGAAAAGCAGCAATTATATGATATTCGCTCAGATGAACGACTCCTTTGAACCACGAGTTATAGTGATAATTTTTTCTTTTCTTTTTGGTAGCTTAAATACGCACTGCTCATTTTTCTTCAGTGCTAAAACAGTTATCTTCGTTTTGGACACAACAGAATTAAACTCTTTGAATTCTTTAATGAATGCGTCGCCCACCATTGATAGTCAAAATGTTGTCATCAAGAAGTGTTTTTAATAATTTGAAGCACGCAGTCATGTAACGCACGGAGTCTGATACTAGATCCTTTAATTTCGTATTTAGTTTCGTATTACTTTTAAGCTGTCAATTATAGTTTGGAAACACGGAAGAATTAACGATAAAATTTTAACTATCGAGATTTCGCAGAAAAGTAGTAAAAATTCAAGTTTTTGCAAACGATTTTCCGTCAAAATCGGAAAATTTCGCATTTACCGCAGTTATTTCGTAAATACAAAATTTACGTATCCCTAATAATGATTCATGATGAGATGAAAATCGGATATTTCGTTGGATGACAAGCTACCTTCAAATGACTTTTTGTTTCATAATGTGGTCGCTCTCTCTCGTAGGCGAACGAAGCAACGTACGAGTTGGATTAAACACAGCACAATATTTGTTGTTTAAACAGCACAATATTTCACATAACAGTCCGCACTATATTTAATATACAGGGCGCATAGGTAACGGAGCATATAACATTTTATTGGCGAATACTGGCATACTTACTGTCAGAAAAAGTACCCGAATAATGTGTAGTACCCCAGATATTTGATTCATGTTGCTAGGGGTTGTATAATTATCAAAATTAAAAACGTAAACTTTTTATGCGGACACCCTGTACCCCAAAAACCAATTGGAAAGTTGTTTCCTGGTCTCCAACAAAAAACTTCAACGTTTCTAAGTGCAATATTCACTGAGATATTCGAAGAAAGCTGGAAAAAAAAACAGCATTAAATGCGGGGAAACCATTTTACCCGTATTTAATACTGGTTTTTTTCATAAATTTCCTCAATTTCTCGAATTTGCTCGGTGAATATTGCACTTAGAAACGTGAAATTATTATAGTTGGCATCGGGAAAGACAGAGCAACAACTTTGGGTTCTTTGGCACACGCGGGGACGGTATAAAAAGTGGTTTTTCTTTTATTTTATAACTATGTAACCCCTTACAACATGAATGACATCTGAGTTGGACACGTGATTTGGATACTTTTTCTAGTTGGAAGTATGTCTCTAAGACTAACGGCTCGCCAGTAAAGTGCCATATGCCCTGTTACCCATGCCGTCTGCATATACACGTAAAAAAATAGTTTGAGACAAAATACGGTCGGCTCTCGTTATAACTGGGAAAAATATTGTTTCAACGAAAACTTTTCTAATCCCCGGATAAGTTTACATAGGAACAATACAAAAATCTGGAATTCCTTTGTAATGAAATTTCGTTATTACGAAGTGATTTCTTCGGTCTGTTGGAGTTCATTATAATAGGGTTTGACTGCATTCCCCCCCCCAAAAAAAAATCTGACATTTTTGCGCTAACGTAATTGAACTTCAGCAATTTGATCTGGAAAGTCCTTTTTACTTTTGTTTCCTTCCTAAATTTATAAAAGGAAAAAAGGGCGAGGAGGAAAAAAAGCAAAATGGCTGAAAAAGGGGTTCGGTTGTGCGTAAATGCCTCGAAATTTCACTTGTGCGCAAGGGGATTCGAGCCTCACTCCCAGTTTTATGACAAAATTTCACATTTATGAGACGTTCGACTACGGTCACGATAAATCTCTCTATATATAGCTTTCAATATTAAAATATTTCATTTATACGAAGCACAATTTCAATTATTTGACATTTTCATTTTTATTGCAACTCCAAATCTTTGGCATTTAGACATCATTTCAAACTATCAAATCCACGCAGTTTTTGCAGATTGTGAAAACGCGTCGCTGAATTGGTTTTGCATGCGTATTATCAACACTAAAAACCATAAATTTTAGGTTAACAGATACAAAGAGACGCATTGAGCCGGTTACGGACATTTCAAAGTGAAGACTTACGTGAGAATTTATTGCACTTTTCTGAGAAATCAGCAGACGCAGTGAGTCTCAAATAAACGGGTTTAAATTGCTTTAAATGTAGTCATACGCCCAAATTTATTTTCTAATGTCCACAGCATTGTTCTTGCAGGATAGGAAAATTGCATTGAAATTATTTGAAATGTTGCAGGCCAGCAGCAGGCTTAAGTAGTCGGGCAGTTAATAGGAAGCATTTACAGTATCGATTAAAAAAAACTTTAAAAGGTGTTTTGTCAATCTTAAAGAAAGTCTCAATACATTATCTGCCTGGATTGAATATAGAAACCAATCAGCAAACCAAATGACGTTAAGACCGTCTTAAATACGTTTAAAATTTCATTTTTCCTGTTAAATTGAAAGGAATGACATATGAACACTTGCGATTGAAACAACAGTAATTTTATGCAATTAGTTTTTTTAAGTTATACAGCAAATGTAGTTTTAACAAATTAAATTTCGTGGGTACTTTTCCTCATCGATGATTTGGTCGCTTGGAGTTCGTTATAACTGGATTAGACTTTATTTCTTTTCAGCAAATGCAATTAATTGGCACCCCCTCAAAATTCATAAAAAAATACCCCAGTGCAATCATTCTTTATTCGATTTTCTGATCCCCATCAGACTTTTTCAGTGCCGGCTGAAGATAGCTTTGTGCTAAACTAGGTGGCTATCCGTCTGTAATTGCATGAAAACGATGGGTTCTTCTTTTATAAAGCTTTCATTTTTCACCCATCTACTTCTTGGATTACATTTACTACTAGCACTCAAAAGAATGTCAATGGAAAATGGTCAACAAATCTTTGTCTGCTTGCAGCCCTCTTTGAATGGAGTATTCGAACACACACAATTTCCTGTCTTTACAGTTGATATTCTATGCATTTTGTTTGAAATTAATTTAATTTCACAAACTTCTTCGTGGCTCCCCTTTTGCGAGATTTTCATCCGTGGCCCCCCCTGGAATATCCTAGGGCCCCCTTGGGCCATATGGCCTTCGGTTGAGAACCACTGGACTAAGGCGCCTTTTGAAGAAATTAGGCACGTGAACCTATTATGGACAGGCCACTGAACCTATGAAGTAATGGCTAGGATTCAAGCTCCAAGATGTATTGCATTTTCTTTGGGTGCCTTAGGTAGAGCTTGAGCTCCTAGAAATACCACTTTATGTATGGGGGGGCGGACTTAGCTAGATTCATAATGCCTAGAAATACCACGTTATCTGTAGGTGCCTTGGCAAGAGCTACTAGCTTGTGTATAGGGTAGTGTCAAAGACTAAGAAAAGGTGGAAACCAGATATGAGCTTTTGAACCCTAAAAAATTCCCAGATTTTGGGGCACAAAAGGGGGTTGTGGAAGAGTTTTTCTTAAAGGTGGGTAAATAAGAAACCTATAAAATCTTGGGTCAATAGCGCTCCGATATGCAGAGAATGGGATAGGAAATTATAGTCTATATTTGTACGGCAATATATTGTACTGTATTATACGGTGATAGTGCATAGAGTTATATTAAAATGTGACTTTTTCAGAAACAGTCTTTTTTGCATGTTGTAGTTTTTCTTTTCTATGAATCACTGTTTCATAATTATTCATATACAGCTGTGTGCCGAATCGGAGAAATTATTCCCTGGAAAAAAATTATGACGGGTGTGTTTGTTAACTCATGACACGTTTATCTCCCCTCCAATTAATCCACTGTTTCTTAAACTTTTGGCACCCCTGGCCCCCCGACCTCATCATTTATCCGTGACTGCCCAGAATAGCCTGACGCAGGAGGTTCTCGAACTTTTTCCACCCAAGGTGCCCCTTTCCCCCATTCAATTTTTATCCGCCAGCTCTCTAGTTGTTTAACAAAAATATTTTCGAAAAATCTTAGTCCCCTGACGAAGATTGGAGGCGCACCAGGGTGTCGCGGTGCACAGTTTGAGAACCCCTTGGCTTAATGTAAAAAAAACACTACAAACAACTGAATGAGCACGCATCAATATACCAACGCGTTGAGACGTCCCTCAAAAAAGGGTGGAGATGAGCCACGAGCACACACTTTGAGAATCCGTTGAATATTTCCGAAATATAAATGCACTATATATATATATACTCATCGCTTCTTAAAGCAGAATTCCGGGTGTTGTTTATTTCCCACAACAAAACATAAGGTGGTCTTCGCAGGGTCGTCTTACGAGCATCAAAGGGACTTTTCTAATGCCCTCTACCTGTTCAGAAATTCCTGCCTAAAACAGTTCACTCTCGAAATAACGATTAACTGGATCTCATTTCCATGAAGTCCCTTTTGCACTTGAGGCGCCTGGAATTGTCCATGTATTTCGAGGAAAGTTTAAAAGTAACTGAAGATACATACATATAGTATTTCAGAAAAACAGAAAGTGTCCACGAAACGTTCAGTCTACTCTTAAAAAATTATCTATTGTTTTTCAATTAGCGATTATCCGAGGGCTTACGATACTTTCTAATATGAACTATGACGTCGTGAGATTTGCCAGCACTTACCCGAAGGCCCATTGGTCAAATTACGAGGGGAAAAATCCAAGAACTTAGTCCAGAGGGTTCTCAAACTGTGCGTCACCAACCATCCCGAAGATTTTTCAAAGGAATTCTTTGTTAAACTGCTCTGGGAGCCGCGGGCAAGCATTGATAAAAGTAACGGGGCACTGCGGATGGGAAAAGTTTGAGAACCCCTTCGCTAGTCTGTACCATTCATCACTCTAAATATTTCCATTCTTCTCTGGTTTGTTATAAAACACATAGCATGAATTTATATCGCTAAAAATAAATATACATATACGCAGCGCCTTTTTAAGTTTTTGAACTTCGAGCTCTGAGAACTCCCCTTTAAATAGTATCTCCAAAGGAAGCCGGTAGATAATAGAACATAAGAAATATTTCAATCGATTCATACACCTTTCATTTCGATTCGGAAGATGAGCAGTGGCATTACAAACACGCCTCAGACATACTTAAATAGATTACGGACGCATACGACAATTTCTGGCGCACACTAATTCGTTTGAAGCAGTGATTCCTAAACCTCTTTGGATTCGGGCCACCCTGCGCCTGTGCGTCTGCAATTTAGTAGTATGTGATAACCACTGCGATCGTGTGGGCATCATGATGGATTGATTCATCCCGGTTTGAGTTCCACTAGTGGCAGTTGACTGAAACGAGTTGAATTTCTAGGTACGAATGCTAACCGATCTTTCGTTTGGAAAGATCGGTTTCAGGATCAGAGCAGGCACGCTTTCACCGTGGTATTTGCATAACACGAAACTTCAGGCATCTGCCAGTTTTACTTCTAATATGGAAGACAGAGGGCAAAACTTCTCGAACTGAAACCATGCATAACTCTTATCATCATACTTTGATTTGGCTATAAGCCAATTTCAAGGTGGGTAGCAACACAAAACATTTCCTTTCCTCATTCTTTTTACATTACAATGACAAGATTAACATAAGCAAACCTGAAACAATCATCAAGTATCTCAACAGGAAACAACTAGTATCGTTAAACAAAAAATTTGAATAAAAGTAAATTAATAAAATAAAAGTTAAACAAAAAACATATATCCAAGTACTAGATCTGTAATTTTATATCAACCGGAAAAAGGCTTATTCACTGTACAGTGATCGATGTCTGGCTACATTACTAAGGAAATTATATACATCTCGTATATCGACATTCTCAATGTTAGTATTTGTTCGAGGGAAGGGCGTATTATGTGTCCAAAATATTTTCTTCTGTAGTTCTCAAAAGTAGGGCAATAAAGAAACACATGATTCCACGTTTCCAGCTGATTTAAATTGCAGTATGTACAGTTACTATTGGAACTTATAATTAAAAAATTGTCCTTTATATCCTAATAGAATTGCTACCAAAACGCAATTGAATTAATATTCTTTTGAACAAAATGCCAGATGTACTCAAATTTACTCTTCCACTCCAAAAACATTTTTAATAGTGCGGTCAAAACACAGAACCATCGCATGTTTGTAGAAATCTCATGTCTAATTGAATACTCTGTGATATCAGCGTGTGAATTATAAATGGGAGGTGGTGTTTGAGAACAGTGGGATCTTCGACCATTTTGAGGTAGCTGAAGCCAGTATTGTCAAAAATTTTGAAATTTAATTTAACCAGTTAGTTTTGGAGTTTCCGTGTGAGCTCGAAAAGTTGTTCAAAAGTTTAGAGAAACATAACATAGGAAATTTTGAGCTATTCATGGATAAGATTCGTCCATAAAATTTAATAAAAAGTTTTTACAGTGTAATTGTGCCACTCGTGGTTGGCCCAATTCAACGAGAATCATGTATCCGGGTGTATTTGCAATAATTTTTTTATGAAAAACGAAAAAAATATGTTCCAGTTCATCAATATAGCCTGCGGACCAGACCGGTGCTGCGTATGTCAGCACGGACAATATTATTGAGTGAAAAGTTTCATAGAGACATTTATGGATGAAATTTTTCCCTTCATAAAAATTGGCCAAGCTTTTTGGATAGCCAATTTTGTTTTTGCCACAAATCTAGTTTTTGCAAAGGTGAACAAACCGGGTGACGATACGGAACACCGAAATATGTATAATTATTTACTATTTCAAGTGGGGTATTCCGCAATCTCCACTTCTCGGCATTTTTCAATTTAGCAGCGCGTCTGAATACCATGACCTCGGTTTTATCAACATTTTTAACCGAAATTCCTCACAAAACCTATCAAGTATATTTATTTTTCTTTGTAAATTTATTGGCGAGTCCCCCAAAATTACTAAATCGTCAGCAAAAAGTAGAGAATGAATTGAGGTTGTTGAACTAAGTTGAATAGGAGAAATGTCAGTTATTGAAACTGTTTATAAGTTCAACAATGTACAAAGAAAATAAGGTTGGGCTTAAAATTTCTGTCTGCAAAAATCCTTTTTGAATATAAATTTTATCAGTAGAACCAAGGTCAGTTCTTATTGTTAGTGAAGCTTTGCGATAAATATCTTTGATCAAATTTACGAAGCGAGAACTCAAACCAAATCTACTTAAAACATAAAGGATCCCATGGCCTATGCTGTAAAATGCATTCTTGAGAGAAGTCAACGTACAAGACGTAAAATCTACCGCGAGGTCTAGAAAGCTTCTCTTGTATTATACAGTTGAGTACAAAGATCTGATCGGCAGAGCTGTAATTTTGTCTAAAACCAGCTTGCTCTTACGGAATGAGCTTGTTTGTCTGTATAGCCTTTATCAATCTATTATTCAAAATAGACTTGAACAATTTAAACTGACAAGATACTAATGATTTCGGGCGGTAACTGGATGGTAGAGAGCGATCACCTTTTTCATAGATCGGCAGCACCATGACTTCAAGCCAATCTTTTGAGACGTAGGTTTTTTCTAGAAAATTAAACATTTTGAGCAGTAAATGTATACCAATGGGGGTTAGACTGATCAGAAATTCGTTTACTATGAGATCCACTCCATGTGCTTTGCTAATTTTAAGATTTGTTAGAGCTGTATTTAGTTCGGAAAGTGAAATCTCATTAAGATAGGATCTATGCCTTTTCGTTATGAATTGCATAAATAATTGCAAAATCATACAAAATTTCTCCACGTCTATCAGTTCTCGTCTAAAGAACGGTGATCTATAATCTCGTCTAGTTACAACATTGGGAATTGGAGTTTAGTTCCCACACGAGCATTAAAATCGCCCATTAATATCACGTATTCAAAATTTTCACAAGATTGAGCAAATGTATTTAGAAAATTTACAAAATCACCGTCATAGTTGTTTGAAGGGGGGGGGGGAATAATTTACGGCAAGTAGATAGAGTTGGACCTCGGTGCAATTAACTATTATTAAAGAGAATCTGGATCTAAATAGGAGCTTGAAAATTTTTATTACATCTTGTTTTAAACCTAATAGTATACCGCAACTAGGTCGGCCCGTATTACTTTCCTCAACTGCAGCTTCTTGCATAATAGTATAATTTAAAAATCCTGGAATCATTTTAAATTCACTAGTTAGCCATGTTTCCGCCAAAAAAAAATAAATCGAAATTTGGTACAAATTTTAAAAAATCCGGGAAACATTTGTTATCAAAGCCAGATATATATGATAGAAACTTTAGAAAATTTTGATATTTTTTTGTTTGCTGATACTGTGATTGGACTAGAATCGGCACAATTTGAAAATATATGGTCAGTTGGTGAAACATGATTTAACACTATTTCGCAATTTGAAAAATCACTCACAAATACAGGAACTACGTATGAATCATTATTTATAAAGCTATGATAGTCAGAATCAATTCGCCCACTGGTCGAAACCACACTTCGACACACAAAACTGTTCCAACTTTCACCTCTGGCTGTCTGACCACCAACATCCTTTTTGGCATGTTTACCTACAATCAAATCACTCTGGTTAAACACTCGCTTTTAACTGATTGACTGATGAAGGATCACCTGCAAGCTGGTCTTCGTAGACCGAATCTTTTTCGTGATCGAACATGAAAATCTTTCCGTTCATTAATAATCTGTTGTACCTCAGTGAGAAACTGCTGGGTTCTGTGGATCTTTCGCGAAATCCAGCAACTTCTTTCTAGCATGCCTGGTACGAGCACTGAAGTCCTCATTGATGAATATCTTAGAACCCTTCAGCTTGCTAGCATTCCCAAGCACAGACATCTTGTGCCGATAATAAGTGAGTTTGCCGATCATCAGACGAGGCCTCTCACCTACCTTGCGACCCAATCTGTGAATTCTATCGAATTCAACACCATCCACATCTAAAGTTTCAGAGCACAGTTTAATTACTTTTTCAAGGATTCGGCAGTCTCGTCTGGATCCTCGGGGACACCAACAAAAACGAGGTTTCCCCTTCTATGTTTTCCAGTTCATCAATTTTGTCCACCATCAGCCTGTGTTCAAACGATACAGATTTCCGACGTCTTCACGAGATATCATTTCACCAACGCGGTTTTTCTCAAGATCAGAAACACGAGTTCCCAAAACTCCTAGTAACGATTCAAACTTTTCCAGCTCGCACTGTAAGTTGTCCACCTTACCGGACACAGATTCCAAGCTTTCATGGAGGTCAACATGCAAGGATAACACAGCATTTTCACTTCCCCCATTTAGATCAAAGTCTTCATCCGGTTGATCTTTGAGTTCCATCAATTTTCTTACGCGTGATCTCATATTGCGAGATGCCATAATAGATTCATCGGCCGGCGAGCGATCCTTTCGCTTCAACTGGGACGCGCACACTGGAACAGGAGGTTCGACACCATCATCATCATTAGTTACATAGCCCGCATCGTTCGGAAAACCGATCAGCCGTCTTCGATGACGGTATACCTATTTTCAGCACGCGCTCCGAGCTTGGACCCAACACAAGCAATACATTTCCATCGTGCTTTTTCACTTTCAGTTATCAAAGGCGGAACATTTACGCATGAAGGATAGAATCATTTCCAGCATTTTTGATACATCTCTCATGACTTCAATTTTCCCCCGAAAAAAAAAAATTCTGCATTTGTCACACATTATATTACTCATAATCTGTGAACTTATTGTTTAACTACCTGACAAAAGAATAAAATGATGAAATAAAGCTGGGAAGCTAAATGCACACACGCGTAAATCGTACTTTAATACTGAGATTACCTTGATACAGCGGAGCACGAGAAATTTGCGGCCGATCGCTATACTTCAGTGTTGCCACCAACCATGCATAACTATGACATCATATATACGTTATGGTCACGCATAGGCGTACGCAGAATTCTCCCGGGTGGGGGGGTGCTTTCGGATTTTTTTTTCTTTCAGGGGGGGGAATTTTACTTTTTTTCACCTGCTAAATAACACTATATTCTTGGCTCAAGGGAGGTGAGAACCCCCCTTGCGTACGCCAATGTGGTCACGCATAATATAAGGAAAAAACTTTCCGGCATGCATTAATTTGTTGGAAATTCCATAAGAGAAATTTCTTCGAAGTACATGCACACGATTGGGTAGAAGTAGTGTACATGTGATACGTACTTACGATAAGAGTGTAAGATGATAAAACCGATTAAATGGAAGCATGGAGATTTCTCTGTACTTTCATATCTTGGAATAATTTTAGAGAGAAAATATGTATATATTTTCCCTTTTTATTTTAATCTAAACTTTTTTCCAAGTAACTTTTAGTGCGACTTCCCAGTTGTTTTTGGTGTTTGTATAAGTACACAAAACATAAAATGAAATTTAAAATTCAAAAAATTGAAATACATTGAAAGGTAATTCATTTAATTTGAAAAATAACATCAACTGAAAACAAAATAAATTTAATTTTTTTTAAAATTGGGAAATTTAAAGTTCTTTCCACTAATGCATAATTTTAAGTTTGCGCCTTAAGCATGAACAAAAAAAATGGCACCTTTCACAATTTCGCTCCCCCACGGACCAAAACCTGGCTGCGCCACTGGGAAGAGGGTTGACAGGGCTTCAGCCCTGAGGCCCGGGACAATTCCCATCATTTTGTTTTTCCACACCATAAATCACCTATAGAAGACGTGGGGGGGGGGGGAGGAGACCGACTAAAGATCCCAGCCCTTTGCACGGTTGTTTCAAGATGATCATGGTGCCCTGGGTAGAGCGATTTCTCTGGGTCCCCTACACGGCTAAAATTTACATGCTTATTCCCGAAAATTTTAACCAGATCGCATTTTCATGATCCCCTCCCTGCACTTGAAGGCCGGTTGGGTCGATACATTAAGACGGCACTGGCCTAGGAGCCGTACTGCAGGATGTGGGGGAAACCATGATAATGATAGTCAAAGGCTGAATGATGAACCAATCATTTACCCCATACTGTTTTTAATGCACAACTCAGTTTTTTTAATTTGTAAAGCGCCATCTATCAAAGCATTTTTGCGAATTCAAAAAGGATGGAAAAATTTACTTTAAATGATTGAAATGGAGACGTGTAAAAAATTTGTTTAGAAAACATTGTTTGATTAAAGAGAAAAATTAAAAAATTTGATAATTAATTCAAAAAATAATTAGTTTAATTAATTTAATTTATTAACAGAGTATTTATGTTTAATAAATTAATAGTTGCATTTTGCATTAATATTTTTCAAGCCATTGAAAAAATTATAAGTTTACTTTCCAGATTACTGGAAAAATGCAATTATAAAAGTTGAACCGAAGCAAGGAAAACCAAAAGAGTACAGACCCATCGCTCTTCTTCCACATCTAAATTACTCGAAAGGGTATTTGCAGCAAGATTGATTAAATTTATAGATCACAATCTAGCCGTGGGTGGGTGGGGGGGGGGCGCAAAACAGAGTGCAAGCTCGTGAACTGCAAAGAGTGACCTAGTGACTGGGGGACCTCGTCGGTGAGTGATCGAAAGAGTGACGTAGACAGTGTGTAAAAGCATGTGAATGACCTAGCAAGCAAGGGAACAACAGGTCAAAGAGTGACCAAAGAAACATTGGTGCAGGGGCGCCGGTTTTGGGTCATGCTAATAAAATTCCTCTCGAATAGATGTATTTCGAACCCCCTCCCCCCCAATTTTAAAATATTTTTGCGGAAGTGGGGGGGAGTCGGCATCTGAAAAAACATCTTAATATCGTATTTACAAATTGGGGGCCATTCAAATATTAACTTCAGCGGATTTTTAGTCCTTTTTGACCCCCTTATCAGCAAAATTTCGTCAGCTCTGCCCCCCCCCCCAGCTCCTAACGCATATTGAGATAAGACGTACCCGGAAGGAGGAAGACATGAGCCCCCTATGCACCCCCCCTCAGACGATCAAAAATTTATTTGATGCAAAAAATAAATTGAAATATCGGAAGAAAATATTTGTGTGTTATTAAATGGTACATAATCAATTTCTGCTGAATGCTGTTTGAAGGCTAAAAAAAATCAAAATTCATTTCAAAGAAATTCATTGCGATCCACCCCCTAAGCCTTTTGTGCTCCCTCGATCCTGCGTACGCTTCTGATTGGGTTTGACCTCCGAGAAAATACATAGGGGGGTCATTCAAGTATTTCGTCAGCATCGATGGGGGTTTCCGATTTCCTGATTATTGATGAAAAGGGGGGGGGGGAGGGCGTTTGAATGATGCTTACGTCATCAGCCACCCTTTATA
Organism: Pholcus phalangioides; assembly: GCF_987345545.1. Classification (NCBI taxonomy): domain Eukaryota; kingdom Metazoa; phylum Arthropoda; class Arachnida; order Araneae; family Pholcidae; genus Pholcus; species Pholcus phalangioides. Next base: position 21,273,921 of record NW_028301610.1, on the reverse strand, counting down.
AAAATATGAAATATTCTTAATGGGACTTACTGCGTGTACCAAAAACGAGAAAACCCTTTCCCTAGTTTGTGGGGGCACCTGAACTAACATTCTTCCTATCTATAAGTCCTCTATAGAATTATTTTAGTGATCTCTAAATGTCCCGCTGCTCCTTCGAGCTGGAAATGTGTCACGTGTCCGGGCCGCTCAAGTGTCCTAGAAATGTGTAGCGGGACGTTCAAATGCTCTGGAACTGTGCCCAGCATGGCCCCCCCCCACACATACTGAAGCAGCGCCCCATTCACGGACTGAGACTTTCATGGGCCCCTTTAAAGTGAATTTATAGCGTGAAAAAACGAAAATGATAATCATCCCGGGCCATGGTGACACGCGTCACTCAAATTATCTGTAAGTATGCCACGGATCACTGAGCCACAGGCCACTTAAATGCTCTGGAATGGTGCTATGGGTCAGGGCCGGGCTTAGGAATTTCGCGGCCCGGTGCGAAAAGTAATTTTGCGGCTTCCCCCCCCCCCAAAAAAAATCATAATCAGTCACTCCTCGACTTATGAACTTTGCAAGTCACGAACAGAAGTATTTTGGCGATAGTTGGCGAATATTTGATTATTTGTCAAACCTTATTCAAACTTGCCTAAGTCTTTTCAGTGGTTCTCAAATTTAGGTCACTCGCGGCTCCCCAGAATAGTTTGGTAAGAATTGATAATCGGTTAAAATATAACTTTTCGAAGACACTGAACAAGCATTCATCAATGCCGCCGGTTCACCGTGACGCACAGTTTGAGAACCACTATAATAGTATTAGTCCCGTTCGAATTTTCCAGAATTTACAAATTGATTAGCGTAACGATCTGCGAAATCTTCTATATATATAAAATTGATTTTCTGTCTGTTTGTGTGCGAGTGTGTATGTTCTCTATACAAATCTACAATTTTAGACCGATCGTCGCCAAATTTTGCATATATACCAAATGGGACCAGACTTGAACGATAGGTACTTTAAAATTTCGTCAGAGCAGGACAAATGCCTCAAATGGGCAAAAAAACTCACGCAACAATGGTTTTTGGGCCTCAAAAATTACTTTCGGAACGTTTATTTTGGTTACTGTGGTTCCCTAGCAATGCGTTTCAGACGTGCATATGCCTTTATAATGGTTTGTCACTTCTTTAATGGTGCCAGTACATGGAGGAAAATCGTGTAGCATCAGGTATTTATTGTTGCTATGGGAAATGAAAGTCCAAGCTGTTACAAAGGCCAAGTCAGTATCATAGAAAAATATCTCTGTATTGAGAAGTGATGCAGTATATCTAAACGCTTGATTTTTTTGTGTGTTTACAATAATTCCAAATGATTCTTTTATTTAGTGCTATTGCGTAACCAGAATGCCTCCAAAAAAAACGAAAACCGATAGGATTTATCAATCCAAAAACAAATAAATAATGCGAAATTGTGAAAGGTGTCATTTTTTTTGTTCGTGCTTAAGGCGCAAACTTAAAATTATGCATTAGTGGAAAGAACTTTAAACTTCCCAATTTCACCAACGCCAATGTCGACGACAAGAAAACAAAAGAAGAACAGTAGCAGCGAGAGCCGTGGAAACAACGAACAGACGCAGAATTCGACTTGAAGAAAATAAAATAAGAACCGCAGTAGCCAGAGAAGAAGAGACGACGGATCAACGAGTGAACCGGCTGGAGCAGGATCGAACAAGAACCGCGGCAGCTAGAGTAGAAGAAACAGCTCAGCAGTGCCGAGATCGATTAGAAAGAGACCGTAATCGTCATGGCCGAAAACAAGAAACAGCATCTGACTTGAAATTAGCAGCACTCAGTTATAATCCAAACTGCAACTATCAGTACCATCATAAAGTAGTAATTGGAAAAATAAATCAGAAATGTAATTATTGTCAAGCTAAAAAGTTCAAAACTGAATCACCAGGAATGTGTTGTTCAAATGGAAAAGTGAAAATATTGCCATTAAATGAACCTCCGGAACCATTCCTTTCTTATGTGTCGGGCACAACATGAGAATCAAAGCATTTTTTGCAAAATATAAGCAAGTACAATTCATGCTTCCAAATGACATCTTTTGGCACAACAGCAACTGTAAAAGAAACAGGTTTAATGCCAACTTTCAAAATTCAAAGCCCAAAATTTAAACAAGTGTATTTTATGGGCAATGAAGAAATCAAAGCCGACCAACGCTGCGATAATATTTCAGGAATGAGAAAAGATATAGTACTATAAATTTGCAGAGACTTCTTCATACTAATAACAATTTAGTTATTTTGTTCAAAACGGCATTGGAAAAAATGCCTTCTGATGAATATAAGATCGTTATACGAGCGGACAAGAAACCTACGGGTGAACATGAGCGACGCTTTAATTCTCCCACCATTAATGAAGTGGCAATAATCGTGGTTGGGAATGAATTCGATAGCCGGAACATAGTCATTCACAAACGTAATAATGCTCTGCAAAGAATTGCGGAAACGCATCTGTCATATGATGCTCCTCAGTGTCCATTGCTGTTTTCGCAAGGGGAAGATGGATATCACTTCAATCTTAAGCAAACTGATCGCAACACAGGGTTATCAACCAATAAAAAAATATCTGCTAATGCTTTCTATGCATATAATGATGAGAGATCAGTGTTCAACCAACAATTTAAAATGTCGCCAATTTTTCCATCAATTCGTCGTTGATATGTATGCAAAAATTGAGAGCGAGCGCCTTCTTTTCATAAGGTTGAACCAAAAGAAACTGAGAGTGGATGACTACATTCACTTGAGAGATGCCGTAGCTAGCGATGGAAATGTATCAGACATCGGCCAAACAGCTATTTTACTGGCTACGTTTACCGGAAGTCCGCGGCATATGCACGAGTATGCTCAAGATGCTATGTCTTATGTTCGATCTAATGGCCGTCCAGATCTATTCATCAATTTCACGTGTAATCCTGCTTGGCCCGAGGTTAAAGAAGTACTTACGGTCGGTCAACTACCAAGTGATCGACATGATTTGACCGCGATAGTTTTTAAACAAAAACTGACAAAATTTATTAACGTAATAACCAAGAGTTACGTTTATGGGGAAAGTCGCTGTTGGATGTATTCAGTCGAATGGCAAGAAAGAGGACTTCCACATGCTCATATACTAATATGGCTCAAAGATGAGATTCGTCCAACTCAGATCGACAGCGTTATATCACAGAACTTCCCGATTCAAAAAAAGATCCACTGCTGTTTGAAGTCATTACGAAGAATATGATTTATGGACCATGTGAAGCAATTAATCCCAATTCACCGTGCATGAAGGATGGGAAATGCTCGAAAAAATATCCCCGACAACTGAGGCAGGAAACGGAAACAGGAGATGGTGGCTATCCTCTGTACAGAAGGCGGAAACCTGGAGACGGTGGATACACGGCAAATATCAAATTGAAAGTTAACAACAGTTATAATGAGATTGAAGTGGACAACAAATGGGTTGTACCATATACTCCATTGCTTTCGAAGATGTTCCAAGCTCATATAAATGTTGAATACTGCAACTCTGAAATCTATCAAATACATTTGTAAATATGTCAACAAGGGCAGTGACATGGCCGTTTTCGAGTTAGCTGATGGAAGTAGGACAAATGACGAGATCACAAGATATCAAATGGGAAGGTATATCACCAGTAATGAAGCAATATGGAAAATTCTAAATTTTCCAATTCATGATCGTTATCCACCAGTTGTGCATCTTAGTGTTCGCCTAGAAAATGGGCAACGAATCTATTTCACTGCTGAAAACGCACGAGAGAAAGCTGCCTAACATCGAACACAACATTGACAGCCTTTTTCTTTTTTGTCAACAAGATCTATTCGCAAAAACGTTGCTGTACTCAGAAGTTCCCAAATATTACTCATGGGACACATCGAGAAAAATTTTCAGCAAGAGGAAAAAAGGTTATACAGTCCCAGGGTATAATGTTCGAGCAAGACACATTAAGAACGAGTCTACACAGTTCATCCAAACAATGCAGAGTGCTACTATCTAAGATTATTGCTCCATGCTGTCCGAGGTCCGACATCTTTCACACATTTGAGAACTTTTGAGGGAGAAGTGTGTCAAACATTCAGGGAAGCATGGCAGAAGCACGGTTTGCTCGAAGACAAGCATTGGGAGACGCCATTATCCGAAGCGTCACTCACGTCCTTTCCTGCTCAATTGCGCAACCATACTGACAACTTGCAGCCCATCAAATCCCAAAGATCTGTGGGAAAAGCACAAAACCAATCTGAGCGAAGATGTTCTCATGCATGCAAGAAAAGCGTGTCCAGACTTGGACAAACTTCACATCAGACATTTTCGATAAAAGCTTGATATTGCTTGAAAATGTATGTTTAGCCATGAATGTAAAAACTCTCACTCAGCTTGGTCTCGATGCGCCTTCGCAAAACGTGTCTGATGCCCTCGATAGAGATTTATTGAAAGAAACGAGCTACAATAAAAGCCATTTGGAAACGTATGTTTCTGACAACAAGCCCCTTATGAATCAAGAACAACGATATGCATACAGTACTATTTTTCATTCTGTTACTGATGGAAACGGTGGACTTTTTTTTCTGGATGCACCAGGAGGTACAGGAAAAACATTCCTCATCAACTCGCTTTTGGCCGAGATACGTAAAGATGGTGGTATTGCTGTCGCCGTGGCTTCCTCTGGAATTGCTTCAACGTTACTGGATGGAGGACGAACTGCACACTCAGCTCTCAAATTACCTCTGAATACGAGGTTTTCTGAAACTCCTGTCTGTAACATCAGCAAGCATACTGGTCAAGCCAAAGTACTCCAGGCATGCAAGATCATTTTTTGGGATGAGTGCACAATGGCCCACAAAAAGTCTCTTGAAGCACTTGACAGAACCATGCAGTATATCAGAGGAAACTCCAGTGTAATGGGAGGAGCTGCAGTTGTTCCTGCAGGAGATTTTCGTCAAACTCTCCCTGTCATCCCACGTTCAACACCAGCGGACCAACTGAACGCATGTCTCAAAGCATCCCATCTTTGTAAGTACACTAAAAAAGTTATCACTGAAGATAAATATGAGTTTTTTTGCATGGACGTATTTCTCTGCAAATATTCTCGCATGAATTGCTGCGTCATGGCAATGACAATTTTCCGACGGATTCGACCACCCTGCTATTTTCTCCCCCCCCCCCCCCCCGATTTTTGTCAGCTGTTACCCGTCGGTCCAGGAAGTTATCAACAAAGTTTTTCCCAACATCCGAATTTTAAAAACACCGAATGGCTATGCGAACGAGCAATTTTGTCACCTAAAAATGACAATGTTAATGCAATAAACATGATAATACAAAGCAAGCGTCCTGACCCCGATGTTGTTTATAAATATTTCGACACTGTTGTTGAAAATGATCAAGCCACCTACTACCCAACAGAATTCCTCAACTCTCTAGAACCACCCAGATTACCCCCTCATAGACTAGTTTTAAAAGTGGGAGCTCCAATTATGCTTCTGAGAAATCTGGATCCTCCGAAACTGTGTAATGGAACCAGGCTAAGCATCAAGAAACTTATGGTCAACATCATAGAAGCGACAATATTGACTGGAAGTGGTAAAGGTGAAGTTGTGTTCATTCCACGAATTCCTATGATACCAACTGACTTGCCTTTTGATTTCAAACGATTGCAATTCCCGATAAGACATGCCTTTGCCATCACTAAAGCTCAAGGACAATCTCTCAAAGTTGCAGGTATCAACCTGGAAAATCCATATTTTTCCCATGGCCAGCTTTACGTCGCTTGCTCCAGGGTGGGAGCACCTGAAAACTTATATGTATTTGCTCCGGAAGGAAAGACTAAAAACATTGTTTATCATAAAGCTTTAGAGAATGATAGTTTCTAAATTCGCAACACGCTTCATTTTTGTAAATATGCAAGTTCGCACCATGTTTTCTCCCGCATTTTTGTAATTATACAAATTCGCATTTCTATATCATTTTGGCAATTGTGCAAGTACGCAACATGTTCCCTTATCTATTTTTGTAGTTATGCAAGTTCGCAACATGTTTTTTTATCTCATTTTTGTTATTATACACGTTTGCAACATGTTTTATCTCTCAATTTTGTAATTATGAAAGTTCGCAAAATATTTTTTCTTTCCTTTTTGTTGTCATACAAGTTCGTAGCATGTTTTTCTCTAATTTTTTATATTGTGCAAGTTCACAACATGTTTTTAATCTTTTTGTAATTATAAAATTTTCTTTCATTTTTGTAATTATACAAGTTTGCAACATATTTTCTTTCCAATTTCTATACCCGGGCAACGCCGGGTATTATAGCTAGTAGGAAATAAAACACAGCTGGAATCTTCTTGAATCACTCTTCGTTGAGTTCATACAATGATATTACGTGGGAAGTTATAATAATGCTGCTAGTCCAGGGCTTGATAAATCCCATGCTCACGGTCGCCATGGCAACTAAGAAGTTGACATTGTCGCCTAATTTTTTTTACTTACAATAACTGAATTGAAGTCTGAGGACAGCATAAGCTATACTATTGGAAATTGTTAACATGTCTGCCAGCATGGAAAAGGGTCCTTAAATCCCAGGGAAGTAAAAAAAAACCACTATTTTGGGCGGATTTTGTCGAGAGAAAAAATCTCTTGGCATCTAATTTTTTCCCGATTTTTCTAGTCACACCAACGATTGCAGAATAATACGTATTCAAGTAGGAAGATAAATATTTTTGCTTATGGCATCTGATCTAACGCACAGCACCTGTATCTATTCCATTTAAAAATAATTCACGTATTTTGTAAACGTGAGAGTTTAAATTTTAAAAATCAAAATATCCACAATAAGTTCATTATCAAATAAATTAGTAATTCAATGAAGGTAATTGTTGAGAGTGAAATAAAAGAAAAAAAAATACTTCGATCAAAATCATCTTCGATACATTTTAAAATTCCTCACCAGTTTTTGTTTTTTCGAGGAGGTTTAATAACATCGGTATCTGGCATTATCTAATCCTCCGAAAGTGATAATGAAGTTGCGATGAAGCTACATATATTACTGTGCAGTACACACAAAAGGGTTCTGCAAAAAACTACTTTGCAGAGTGAAACCACCAACCGAATTTTGTTCATCAGCTAATCAATTACCTAAATCTTTTTGCCTCGGAAAAATACTTGTTTGTGTCCATTTTATGGGGGTTCTAACAATGCCAATTTAGAAAAGATGGCGGCAACAACATAAATTTGGTGGTGCCTGATGATGATGCTACCTCTCGATATAACGACAACTCCTTTACAATATTTTTTTTTGGTCCATAGAATATCGTTACATCGAAGTTTCACTGTTTTGAAAATTCAGTTGATTGTTTCACCCTGTAAAGTAGTTTCACTTTTAACACTTTTTTTATACTACACAGAAACTAGCTTCACCACACAACTTGAGATAAAATAATTTTGTTTAATCAGAGAGTTAAAACAGACATACAGGGGCGCCTACATGAAAAAAACATTGGGGGGGGGGACTGAAAGGTGCTAGTCACCTCGTATATACGGGACTAATGCCTAAAGTTGATTCCTGGGGCCATTTGAGCCTCCCCCCCCCCAATAAATTTTGTAAGGGGCTGAGCCCTCCCAATATAATTTCTGAAAAAATAATACAATACGCTCTTCCTCTCCTGTGTACGCGATTGAGTCCCGTATATACCTGATGACCAGTAACTTTCAGGCCCCCTCCCAAATGTTTTCTTCATGTCGGCGCGTATGATTTGTGATTCTACACTCAAATGGTTAATACTTCGTTCATATGCGTTAATACTTTCGTTTTCTAAAATAGTTTTGAATTGATAGTTTTTAAAATTCCCAAGTACTTAAAAGTGTCAACGCTTTGTGACAACTGTGCATATACAAACCGAGGTACAATCATCTGTCATACCATGGTATTTTAGGACATCAAAATCATTGAAAGTGTCATAACCAAATGGCACATGAATTTAGTTTCATTTACATTTAATTTAAGTTTATTGTTTTTAACATTGAGCTAAGATCGTTCTGCATGTTATTCCTCAAGTTAACTGAAGAGCTTTCACACAGAGTAACAAAGAGTTAAATCGTCAACTTCATTGACACTTCAAAAAAGAATGTGATTTTGAGTGAAATATAAAAAAATATTGTTTGGAGAGAGCGGTTTCGAAATATCATAAGAAAATATCATTATAGAATGATTTATCATAGTAAAGTATACAAGGCCGCAACTAGATGCTTGGTCAGACGGGGGAAACACGCGTTTCGGTGCGTCCTCCTCACCTTGTAATGTTAAGTTGGAGGTGGTGTAAATTTGCGCCCCTCAGGCACGGCGCACCAGACTCGCCTGCTCCCTCATAGTTGTTGCCCTGTATATCGTTGTATCAAGGAGAGTTTAACATAACACTAGATCAGTGGCGTCGGAGCCGGGGGTGAGCACCCACCATAGCCGGTCAATTTGTCGCACTCAACTTGTCGCGGTACAAATTTGTCGCAGTGTCAATTCGTCGCGGTACAAATTTGTCGCAGCTCCAATTCGTAGCTGTACAAGTTTGCCGCCGCGTCAATTCATCGTGACGTCAATTTATATATTACAGCGCAGAAACAATTCGCGCGTGTCGAACCGTCGGTTTTCCACTGTACATGTTCCACGTGAGCTTGTATGTAGGTTTTTGTCTTAGACGTGAAATAAAAACATGAACAAAAGTGTACAAGCAGTTAAAACTGAAAATAATTATTTTTTGTCAATGCAGAAAGGTCATCGAAATTAAAATTACAATATCAATTACATTTAAAAATTTAACTGCATATAAAAGTTTAATTATATTTGAAAATTCGGTTATAAAAATTTGAAATGTTAAATAATTGATTTTTGCTGTGATAAAATTTCAATATCATGTGGAAAAATTTCGGTTTGTATGATATTCCCCAAATTACAGTGAGCCTATCTTTAACGTTAAATTTCTATCTGCCCCATGGGCTCGAGAGTTTCTCCCCCGTCCCCTTCGAGAGTCACCAACATTTACCATCACAGTATCTCCATAAGAACCTGAAATATTTAATTAATAATTCAATTAAATTAATATTTAATTTTCACCGTATAAGCCGCACTTCCCGCTTTTGTTGGGATTTGTATGTGTCATAGCGAAGGGAGTTGGGCACAGATCAAGGGTAGAAATGTACAGTGCTTATGAATGACGATTCGATGAAGTTTTCATAATGCCCACAGGATGAGCACCGACAAAGGCAATGTAATCACCAATAAGAAAGATGACTATGGGTCAGTCGCATAGATATAATATAACCATTAATCTTATATCTATAATCAGTCGCATATCTTTGGCTAGCTTGTTTGAATATTTTCAAATAGTTTTCATTAGCGTCTAAGCTTTTGGTACAAGGTTGGTGTGCTTGGTCTACGTATTTCTGTTGGCAAAAACATAGAATATTGCAAAACCGAACGTGGAAATGATATGTTGGTTTGTGCGTGTGTGTTTAAAAGTTTCCCCCCCCCCCCCCATGATTCATGTTCCGAAATTAGAAAAACTTTTAATGCAATTGAATGAATTAGCCTATAATTAATTTTCTTTATTTGAGTCTTTTGTTGTATCATAAAATAGAGATTATACGGATGACAAAAAATAATGTAGTATTTTTTAATTTAAATTGTTTGAATTCAATTTAAATTGCGATAAATTGAAATCTTGTCCTACGTATCGTTAAAAAAAAGAAAAAAATTGTGATAGTTTCAAATAGCATCACTTGTTATTCTATTAATCATCATCTGGCTTTTTATTGCGATATTCACGTATATAAGTGTAAATAAAATGATACTCACACAAAGCACTGAAAATAAATAAAGGTTTAGATATTGTGGAGTGTTTATATGCACGATACGAATTGTGTTTAAAATTATCCTGATAAATGTAGACTATAATCAGAGGTGGATTTAGTTTTTCCACCTGTGGGCTATTCAAACCTTGCCTCCCTTCTCCCTTTCTAATTCATGTTCTTGATCACCAATTAATCACAATTTTGGTTACACCCTTTCACTTGAACTTGTCCATCTTCGGATAAAGCCCGCATACCCCCTCGCCACCTAGGAAATATACCTCTGAACATAATCTTACATTGTCTGTTAATGTTAATTCACTTGTATTGTAAGAAGAAATTTTTACTAATCGTTGACTGGAGCCGTATGAGTGTCATGTACATGAAGTTACACATAATGGGCTAATTAAAATTCTGATTTCATTCTTTTTACTCGAGAGTTGTTATTTTAGAGTTGAAAAAAAAATTAAAAATTGATCGACATTTGCAGTGGTGTCAGAGACAGAGATGCTGTTGGTGCCCAGGGTACTTTATGGAATGGGTATGAGCGCCCAGAGAAATGATTCAGAAATCAAAATTTATTACTTCAAGATCAAGACAAGAACCCACAAGTTCCAAAACTTCGACATGAAGGAAACATTGAGGAGGGGGGGGGGGCTGGAAATCGCAATTCATTCCGTTTATAAGGGACTCAAACCCGTACTCAGGAGGCGAAATGGTGCATTGCATTGTATATTCATGAGTTATTGGAGTTGGGGGGGGGGGCTCAAATGGCATCAGCCCCCGAATAAAACTAATATTAAAATTTTGAATAATTAAAAATAAATGAAAAAATAAAATATACTATGAAAAATAAATAAAATGCTAACATAAATAGATGTATTAACAACTAAAACACATCAAAATAATTAACTATGAGATGGCTGTTTGAATATATTTTGTTACTAAATTTAAATTTATTTCTCACCAAGCACTCTCGCTGAATGCAACGATTTCAATATAACATTACTGAATTCTTCAGCGGAAACTTCATAGAGATTTTTTATCACCACACTATAAACATTCAATTTTTCCTGATTTTGAAGAAAGATTTTGCTGATTATATTCTTGCAGCATTATTCCTTAGATATCACTGTTCCAAACCATACACATGCACAAACATCTAAAGTGCACGCAGTCAACTGCTACCATTCACCGAAACGAACATTTCCTTAGAAGACGAGAGGAGAGGTTTCGATTACTGATGACAATGATAAAGGCTAAAAAATGAACTGCGGTTTCTGATATGATGTGTGTCAACTAAAGAGAGGACATCCTTCACGACACTAACTTTTATTCTTTCTCGCACCAATGTTCTCAGAAGCAAGTGTGTGTATCCAATAAAATAATTATAATGTAAGAAAAGGGATAAAAAAAACATTAAAAGTGATGAAAACGATTGAAAAAAAAATTCAATATGAAAGTCAACTACCAATACGAGTCTTTTTTTTACTGTTTCTAAATCGCATATCATATAACTTAGAATGACACACACTGTATTATTAACCGAGCATTATTTCTCTCTAAATTATTTAGTAGGAATCTTTCATTCATTATTCCTTTCGTAAAAGTTCTCAGTGAATGCTTTCCCAAAACAGTTTTTGGTTTTCAATATTTAATTCGGTTATACTCGATTTCTTAAGATGAATGAATTCAGTTGTTTTCCTCTCATTCAGTTTGCTATCTTTTACTAATTTTGACACATTCCACCTCAAATCAAATTGAATTTGTTCTTTTTATACATGCAGAAAAAAGTGAATTTATGAGAAACATGTTTACCATCTAGAGGCACCGAAGATTAAATAAATTCCATTACAATTAAGGAAATAAATAAAATAAACAAAGTATTAAAAAAACACATTAACAAGACAGAATTATTAATGTCAAATAAAAAATATAAAATAGACAAAGAAAAACACATACAAACACAACATAAATAAGACAAAATTCTTATCTTATGATGAAAAGTGCAAAAGAAACAAGGCTTTAAACATTGAAACAAAACAAATTTTACATTTACTTTCACACAAAATTACAAGATTTAACGAAATGAAATGATTTTTTATAAATTATTATTCTTAGATTATTTTAATTTTTTCATATATTCAACGGAATGGGTTAAATCTCTTTTTTTCTAGTTTTTCATAGATTTCACAGTGATGTTCAAGGCCTCACCTAACCGTTACGCTTTAAAACGAATCAATTAATTGGTTTGTTCTCCGACTGCCAAACAAGAGCAGTAATACTAAAGTTAAAAATTGCCATATTTATCTAATATTGTAAAATACACTTTGTTAGAGTTTTTTCGAATCCGGAGTAAATACGTCGGTTGCATGTATTATTTTCAAACAAATCAAGATGAATCTTTCGTTTTGATTTATCTTCTCATACGGTGGTTATGAATTCATTTTTCTCTCATCTTTGAAATTATATAGGTTTCGATGTGATTCGCATATGATTAGCAGCCATGTATTTCTTCTCATACATTTCTGCATTTTTTTTTTGTCCATCCAGCTTTGATATTGCAATCATTTGCATCCCTACTGCCATTTTAACTTTTATATTGCCGCGAAATCAAAGGGATTTTACTTAGGTCATCGATTCATTCAACTTCTTTTAACTCATATTCTGGCTTGTTTTTTTTCTGTACTCCATAATATTTTCCACTTTTATATTTAAACCCAAATTAACTTCAATTTTCTAAACTAAATTTTTCAAATGGGTTTGGATTCACACAATTTTCGAATGATGTTCAATATGATGAGATTTAATTCAGCTCTTTCACGTGACATTCTTTCAATGCATTAATTTATTTCCATACGTTTTACCTGATTTTTCACATTACCATTTTTTTTGATAGAAAGACACTTATGTATAACTTTTCTGTATCATCTTTACCAATTCAAACAGAAAACTTTAATCGTTTCGAGTTACTGAAATACGGATTCGATTATTTTACTCTTTGTATACAAACTTAAACTTATCCTTGGATCTCATCATTCGCGATGTTTCAAAGAATTATTTTTAGATAAAACTTGCATTTTGCTGTGGTGGTCGAGTGGTCATAGTGACGGACTCGCATCGCGGGGACCCGGGTTCGAGCCCCACCGCCGCCACAGTGGTGGTCGGCTGAAGTTGGTTTTCTGTGGTTCCCAACTTCGAGGCGCAAATGCGAGCCGATCTCCCCGTTAAAAAGTCTCGCCACAGAGAGTAACAGACCTACAAACAGTACAAATATAATTCAATCATAACACATCACTCACTTCACTTCTGAGATATAGATGGCAGCACTGAAAAATCATACACAACACTAGATACGCACTCAGACTGTCAGGTACACACAATTACACTTCCGGCACAACTCACTAGGTAGAAAATTGCCTATGGCGATAGACCTGAGTTGTGCTCGGTTTGAGAAAAAAAAAAATGTTTATTATCTCTGTATGGTTTTTTTTTATTGTAAGCAAACAAATACACACATACACATTAACGCATTACACAAATACTGGACAATAACACACGAAAAGAAATACAGAAGAAAAAGAAAAAAAGACATTCACATATAACGAATATACACCATGTGGCCCCATGGGACAGAATTCGAGAATTTTTTTTCATGAATTTTACGAGTCTCAGCTATCAGCTAAATGGCATCGAGGCTTGATAACTCCCATCTCGAACACCATATCAATTACGAAACACCCATATCATTAAATACACAGTGATTCTCACACATATGACCGTTAATGCTGGGGATTATACTTTGATGAAGACAAATTTTATCACTTTAAATTCACTTGAAACGTATATACGCCTGGTAAAAAATTTAATTACCCCACCCGTACAAGACTATTGAAAAAGACGATTAAGTCAGCAACATTTGTGCGTTCACTCTTGACTTCAAGAATTTTGAAGTCCTATATTACGACACGATCTTAACCATTCGATGGGTTTATCATCCGAGATTGTCGCTTAGAACAGATACAAATAAGGTGAAAAAAAGGCGTATCATCAATATAGTGGAAGAGAAATCATTAACTACACAAGTATTACTGTGGGTTTATTCAGTTAAATAGTTAGTATACTTTAAAAAGAAAGGAATAAAAAAAAAACATTAAAAAATTATAAAGAAACGCTAAAATTGGTAAAATCATTGAAAATGATCAAAAATACACTGAAAATTGAAAATTATAAAAACATTTGAAGTGATAAAAATTATAGGAAACCATTGGAATTTTTCATCATATTTTTAATTTTTAATGTCTTGGACAAAAAGTGTGTGGGTGCTTGCCACTAGTCTGCCTTATCCTTGCAAAGGATTACCAACAAAAATTATTGTCCAGAGAATGGAAGAAATAGCCATCTGTTGCTACAACATCCATGGAGGACATTGCCATTCACAATAGTCACCGCGCAACATGTTAGACCCATACATTCTTTGATGACAATTGTTTGTATTAGTGTGTACTATCACCTCTTAAGGTTTTTCCCATCTTTTTCCACTGTAGAGTCGTGGACCTCCAAGACTCTAGAGATATTGCGCTGCTGACGGTGGACAGAATAAGCCAAAACAGAAAAAATCATTAGCAGGGCTTGGATTTCTGTCTTTGCATATTTTTTTTTTCTATCCGACACTGTCCACTTCGAACAGAGGCAAACATATTCAGCTTCGAATTGAGTGGAGGCGGGCATCATCAGCTGCGAATAAAGCCGAAGCAGACGCCCTTAGGTCCATTGAATCATTCCGTATTTTACATACACAAAGTTTTCCCTCATTTTTTGGCTCTGGGAGGGGCGATCGCCCCCCCCCCCCTTCCGGATCCGCGCATGAGTGATATTACCCATTTGGAAGCAGTGCTCTATTCCAGTGTTTCCAAAAGTGGGCAGTGGAATTGTCGGGAGGGAAATAGAAGGTGTGGGTTTAGTATAGGATCCTATGGGTTGGGGGTTCGACTTCAGGGGCGACGAGAGAAGAAAAAAAATTGAAGAAAGTGGCGATATGGAATGAAATGTTTAGGAAACTATGCTCTAGTCCAGCGTTTCCCAACCATTTACCGTTCGCGGCAGCCTCGGGAATAACATTAAAAACTTGGGGCACCCTTCCTTAAATACAGAATATATCAACAGAGTTTTGTTCGATTAATCATTAACGTGAAACTTGTGATTGATGCTTAGAGAACAGATGCTTCAAATCAGGACTTACAGTTGGCAACGGAATACATACACTACGCATATAACAAGCATTACACAGAAACAAACTTCACGTTAGATTCACAACACAAACATTCCGGCATGTACCAATTCGTTAGAAATTCCGTAGGGGAATGAGTATCATCCAATCTTGATAAGCGTTCACAAATGGGGTCTTTCAGCTTATCCGAAGATGTGTGATGTTACTCTCCGCTATTACTACGAAGGTTTCGACAACTGGCTGATGGGGAAAGATAAATCCAAGAAAGAGAATTCAACTGGCCTTGCGGGGAATCGAACCCACGTCGTCTCTCTTGCCTTGTGAGGACCCTAGACCACTAAACTACAAAGCCAACAAATCCTCTTTCCTTGGAGCTCGTGTGCGCTGAACCAATACCATCTATAGCAGAAAGCCTCCACGCGAAGCTTTGACTCACTGAAGAAGTTCATTTCACCTGTAGCGCCCCCCCCCCCCCATTGGATATAGCAGACCGCGAAGCTTGCGGACCTTTGCCGCTTGGTTACCTTTCTTGAAGTATATCCAATGACTACAGGTGAAATGGACTTCTTCAGTGACGACACGAGCTATATACGGTGTAAGCTGAACGGGGCCTTACATGGCCAGCCAGACATAACTCAGGCCAAAGCTCACATTGCTGACACTACCACCAAATGGCGACATATCCGATGCGTCTGTCATGCATGAGAGTAATTAATTCCGCTTTAATTTATTTTCAGACCTTAAGTGGGTTAATATTATAGAGGGGCCTTACCCTAGGGTGCCGCGGCACACCGATAGGGAAACACTGTTTTATTGCATCTACGAACAGTCGCAACTACCGAAAGTTTCGGACATTGCACGCGTTAAGAAAATTTATTACCTGGAAAATATATAAATAACGAAAAAGTATTTTATTTCTACTTTCATACCTTTTAAAAAAGTGGAAAACATCCTAGAATCTAGTTTCAAAAGACAAATGGTCAAATTCTGTGAGATTTTAATTTCATCAAAAAAAAATAATGAAATCAAAAATTGTCAAATATGTCATTTCTCACAACTCGCACGTTATTACCACCTTTTGTTGTTTTATTGCACTAGATGGCGCTTTATGATCTTCGTTAACGAAAAACGTTTAAAACGTCATTTTTTGGGAAAAAACATCGATTTTTATTCTTTTTTTTTATGAAATCCCCTTTTCCGAGATTGCAAAACAGACCTTGTTTTTATGGCGCGTAGAAGTTACGTCCACTTTAGTGTTGGTGTTTGCGTACAAGTAATTTGTGAATAAAAATTTTAAGCGTGTTTTACGAAGAATGCTATTTTTTGACATTTTAGTCATGCATGAGTAATTAATTCCGATTAATTTATTTTAAGACCTTAAGTGGGTTCATATTTATATCTCCAAAATATCTCGCGGCACCCTCAACCTAGAGTGCTGGGGCACACCGGTTGGCAAACACTGCTCTAGTCCACACATGCTCAACGCATGGCCCGCGAGACAAATGTGGTCTTTGGAGTCATCTGATATGGCCCATAACCTCAAACTTTATTTTGTAAAAATGAACTATGATGACTAAAAATGAATTGAAGCAACACATAACAAAATTCTTTAAGTGATATATATATATATATATATTTCAGAGATCATTTAAGTGGCTCGCGGCATATTTACAAATCAATTATGTAATTGATTTGTACTTCACTAGTGACCCATGACACTTCTCGAGATCATATAAGTGACCCCATGGCATTTTCCCAGACCACTTGAGTGACACGCAACACATTCCAAAACTAATTATGTGGTCTGGGGCAAATTCCCAGATCATTTGAGTAGCTCGCGGCACCTTTACAGGTAGCTTATGCACCCGGCACTCTTCAAAACAATAAGCATCCCTGTGCTCTAGTTCTTGCGTAATCATCATTCGAAACACCCCTCCCCGCGCCCTGTCAGGAGTCAGTAAATGTGAAACCCCATCATCCATCCGTGATTACGTAATACTGCACTTGAATGGCCAGCCATCACTAATTCGACACGAAGAAATCTCATTAATCGAGAATTTTTGTGAATACACATCGGGTCAGGTGAAAAACTAATAGCGAGGAAGGGGGGTGTCTCAATTTTTTCTCTTGCCCCCACTCATACTCCTTGTTTTCCTATGATGGCCGCTGGGCTTTGACAATGCTGCCTATAGGCAACTTGGTTTCGTTTTCCTGTAATTGCTGTTCTGATGGTAGTGCTGCCTATATAATGTATAGGCAACTTGGTTTCGTTTGCCTATAACTGCTGCTAGGTTGGCATTGTTGGCTATATATAGGCACCTTGTTTTCGTTTTCCTATAATTGCCGCTATACTGATAATGCTGTCTATAGACAACCTCATTTCGTTTTCTTGTAATTGCCGCTGTGCTAACAATGCTGGCCTCCTCGATCAACAATCGTACTCCTCGTTTTCCTATGATGGCCGCTATACCCATAATGCTGTCTATAGACACCCTCATTTCGTTTTCTTGTAATTGCCGCTGTGCTAACAACTTTATAAGCAACTTTCGGTGTCTGTAAGCATCGTTTTCCTGTAATTGCCGTTCTGATGCCAGTGCTGCCTATATATATATAGGCAACTTGGTTTCGTTTTCCTATTAATTGCCGCTGTACTGACAATGCTGCCTGTAGCCAACATGTTTTCGTTTTTCTATGATTGCCGCTATACTGACAATGCTGCCTATAGGCAACTTAGTACAGCGGCAATTACAAGAAAACGAAACCAACACTGCTATCTGTAAGAAACTTGGTTTCGTTTTCCTGCAATTGTCGTTGGGCTAGCAATGCTGTTTACAGTCAACTTTGTTTAGCTTTCCTATAATTGCCGCTGGACTGAGAATGCTGCCTGTAGACAAGTAGGTTTGTATGACTATAATTGCTGTTGGGCTGGAATTGTTGGATATATATATATATATATACACACACATATATATACATACATATATATCTAATACATACATACAGATACATATAGATAGACAACTTGGTTTCGTTTTCGTATAATTGCCACTAGGCTGGAAATGCTTCGTATAGGCAACATGTTTTCTTTTGATTATAATTGCCGCTGGGTTGGCAATGTTGCTTATCAAGCATGAATTATTTTCAAATATTAACAATATTCTTTCCTTCCCCATATACATGGTGTCCTTCAAGTCTCGATTCGGCCTTTTTCTCATCAACCAGTCATCGTAGACTTATGGTTCTAATTTAAAAAATTCCCAAAATGCTTTCAGAAGTCACTCCGTACCAATTTCGAGAGTGAAAATACAGTGCGTCGTAAAATAAAATAAATAATAGAAAACAGAGGAACCGTAAAGAACTTTATAACTTTTTAAGTTGTTGCCCTGTCTATTCTATGGTCAACAAAAAAAATCCATGTTCCTGTGTGCAATTTTCGCTGAGATATTCGAATTCAAAATACGGGAAAAAAGTTGGAGTGTTTCCAGAAAAAAAGTTTCCCAGTGTCTCACCGGTCACTCGAGTAATCTGTAAATGTGCCGCGGGCTACTCAAGTGATCTGTAAATACTCCGCTGGTCACTTAAATGATCTGGGACTGTGCTGCGAGTCACTCAAGTGATGTGAAACTAGGGGCACAGTGGGTCACTTAATTAAGTGATCGGTAAATGTGCTACAGTTCTCTTAAATAATTTGGAAATGTGCCGCTTAACTCATTTTGACAGAATTAGATTTGCGGTCGCGGGCCACACATCACATGACTCAGAGGGCCAGATTCAGCTCGCGGGTCATGGGTCCAGCATGTATATGGATTAAAACATGGTTTTCCAACGCGGAAATCTCACCCGAGCCAGGAAGCCGAGAAGAGTTGACGTGGTGCAGGACCTGGTCTGGCCACGGCAGAGGGTTTAAAAGTGTTCCAGGAACTGGCCTTGCCACGGTAAACTACAAAGGGCTAGCTTGAGCACCGTTTTTATTAATGTGTTTTATTGTCGTGCATGTATTACTGTACATTGCAATTTTTGTATGCATAATAAAGCACCCGACACTGCCGAGCACCTCATCCGGGGGCAATGGCTAAAATAGACAATGGTCGATAGAGCCCGGGCGGTGCACGGTATATGAAATAACATGGTATTCCGAGGAACCCAAGGAATCCGCGAGGGTGCTTTTCATTGTTCAAAAAACACTCGTCAAAAGCTGTAAAATTTTATTTCAATCGCGTGTTTCTCAATCGTATTTCTTGTGTCTGACCAGTGCTGTCTTTATGAAACCAACGTCCCTCCAACGGGCACGGCCTGGCGCTTAACCCTCTGAGGATCACAGAAGATTCACAAAATGGTTTGAAAAAAAAAAAACACTTCACCTTCAACAAAATGTTTTCAAAAGTGGCCAGCTAGAAAATGGCCAGCTAGATCGGCGTTTCTCAACCTTCCTGAACCCTAGGACCACTGTCTCATACAATTTTTCGGACCACGTGTGTCCCCTATTACGGGACATTCCTGTAATTTTTGTTCCGATTATTTTTTTTTTTATACAATTTGTTCCGTTTTTTATAACGAGGCTTTATTTAAATTTGTAAATTTACTGAAGTCGTGAATGCACAGACACGCATTCATGTTTCAAGGGGTACTATATTTATTAAAATATAAAATGTAACTTTCTATACGGACATACTATGCCCAAAAACCCAACTAGAAAGGTGTTGCCCTGACGCTCCTTATGATGTCAAAAAATTCCACGTTTCTAAGTGGAATAATCACTGAGATATTCGAATTAGAAAAATGGGGGAATGTTGGGGAAAAAAACATAGGATGCGGGTAAACTGTTTTACCACGTGGGATTTGTTTTTGTTGGCTGCAGTAGAGAGACAGACTGGGCACAACTTTTTAATTTGATTTTCGGGCACAGGGTGTCCGTATAAAAATTAATGTGTTTTATTTTCGTAACTAACAACCCTTTGAAACATGAATGACGTATCTGAGTAATGCTCGCTATTTGGATACTTTTTCTAAATGGGAGTATACCTCTAGTGACAACGTTCGCCAGTAAAATGCCGTGCGTACCGTTACCTGTGCCCCCCGTATATATTTCATGATCATTTTGATCATTTTTGTCGCACCACGGTCATTTTCTGCACACGAGGGCTAATTAGACCGGGACCTACAATTTATTGCCGATTCCGAACGGCAGGCTTGTTTTTTTTATACTCGTCGAGGGGTTGGTGCGCTAACCCCTCGATGGGGGACTCCCTGCGGTAGCAATTTTTGCTGCGGTCAAGTCGCCGTTTTTTTGTTGCACCCCTGTGTCAGGAAAGTTTTCTGACAAGGACGAACTGGGTATCGAACTCGCGACACCTCTAAACATCCTTTGGTACTTTAGGCGAGCATCTTATCGACCGGGCTACCGCGCCCGTATATATTTTATGGTAAATGCGACAAATTCGGTTACTATGCATAATTCCAGACCATTTTGACAAATTTGTTAAATTTTCCGAATTTATCACATTTACCGGTGATAAATAGACATACCGATGTTCAAGACAAAGAGTCAATAAGTCCGACTCTTTGTCTTGAAACGCGAGTAACTCCAGCTATAAAGATTATTTGTCTTTCCACTACTGAAGATAGAACTTCATGCAGTTCCGAAACGCATCTAGCTGTTGTTCTCTTCTAATTTTTGGTATGCTCACGGTGTTTTCCCTAGTATATTGTCCCACCCAAAAGGTAATTCCAACATTCTAAAGGTAACATTCTAACGATAGCTTACAAATTACAAAATTGATAATAATTTATATGTTTTTATCATTATAACATTTTCATTTAATTCCTTCCATCACGTACGAGAAAAACTGATAAGTGGTTGAATTTGGGGATATTTCTGCATGATTTGTTCCATATTTATGTTACTTATCAACTACATTCGGGAATTATGCTTAATCACTGATAAAAGTGATAAATGTAGGAAAATTAATCTACTTTATACCGACACGATTGGTGATTACGCATAATAACTGGCGATTATGGGTAATCACCGATTTTTCATATTTACTGCAACATATACACATGAGTTCATACCATTCGCACAAAATGAATTTTGATAGCTTTTCAATGAAGTATTTTCTCTAACGTACAGATGTGGGGTAAACGAAGTACTCGAAAATTATAATGAATATATAAGAAAGACACCTGAAGTAGCAATTATTAAATTTGTGAATTGAACCGATAGTAGAAAAATAAAAAAAAATGAGAAAAAGTCCCCTTAAAAATACAGTAGGCTACAAAAATTCAGTAAAATGTTCCGCATTGCAAGGCATTGAGAACTAGCGGCACATTTGCAATATTAATAATATTCTCGAGGATTTCTTGCATTAAGTTTGCACCAGTCCATATTACATCATTTATGTCTTCCTCTTCCGACTCAGAAACGGATGATTTAGAGATGATTCATTTTCTGAGCTTGATAAAAGCACTTCTGTCAATCACTTTTTTTTTACTTTGTTTCAATATTGTCGCAAGTGAAAATAAAGGTGATGAAGCGAAGCCGTCTTATTTGCGACCGGGACATTTGCGACTGAAACAAAAACCGTAGTTTTTGCGACAGAAGCCACGGAAGGCATCAAAGGGAAGGTAAGTTGAAGGAAGCAAGAGGGGTGGTTTACAGCACTCAACGTGTCAGAAGTATCTCAGGGAAAGGATTGCACACTCAGTTCAACTTGGGCACTGTTGCACGTACTGTGATCCAATCTTCATTTCCTGTTCTTGCTGAATCGAGAAATTCGCTGATGGCCATAGGTCAACACGAAAATGCCTGAGAACGAGGGGGGGGGGGGGAGATGGTCCCTTAGCTGCCCCCTGTGGTTTCGGTCGCAAATAAGACGACACCCCGTAAACGGACTGAAGTTATAAGGGGGTTGTATCCTCATGAAATTGTGAAACTGAAATCATTTTTGACTCGTGCTTTTTCAACTAATTTATCATAATTTTAAACAAATATAACAAATATGTAAAAAAAACAACCTTTAATGGATGAATACATCGTTATTGTATATGCTAAAATATATATTCACTTCAATTTTTACCCTAGATCAGAACACACAGGAAAAACTTCAAATCACAACGCTTCCGTCTGAAACTTGCACAGTAGGTGCAGTAAAATATCTTACGACCTTTTTTTTTTTCTACGCAGTGTACTACATGAAATTAATTCAATAGGCAGAAGGGTGGAAGTGAATAATTTGCCCCCTCCCCCCTTCCCGTTCGAAGAGCCTGTATCCGCTTACGGCAATATCCATAGCATGTTTTCGAATTTGACACATGGACACATTTCTCTTGAAATCGAGATGAGTTCTGTTGTATGGAAGAAAACTTCAAACATTTCTAAATCTGAAACCTTTACTATAATAATCCGTACAAGTACCTCTGAAACTGAAAATTTCACTGATATTTTTTTAGGGGTTTTGATTTGTTTGCAAAATTTTTACAATACACTCCGGCGGTGCGCTAGTCCGACCGGTCCAGTAAACCGGCGTTAATAGGCGTGGTTTCTTCCTGCACAGATGAGGAAATCATGTCACTGCATTTCTTTGCAAAGAATTTTATATTATTTAAATGGACTTTTTATATTATTTAAATGGACTTTTTATATTATTTAAATGGACTTTTTATATTATTTAAATGGACTTTTTATATTATTTAAATGGACTTCTTATATTATTCGGGTGATTTCGGTAATTCGGCACACTCCGGTTTGATATGTGTCGGATTAGCGAGAGTCAACTGTATTTCAATCCACAATATACAGGATATACCACAATATACAGTTTTATGTTCGCCAATGTTAAAACGGTAATATTGTGAAGACAACTTGTCAACTTGTATAATTTGTCATGTGAAAAATATAAAACTTGCAGTGGCAATTCATTTAAAAAATGTGTTAATTCTCAATTCTCTTGTTTTTGCTCATTCGAGTGTGAGCCTCGTTAAAAAGGGAGGCAAATTTAATTAATCTACACACCTGTCATGGCTAAATTGCACAAAAGCACTTGTAGATAGTGCAAATGAGAATAGGGAGGGTATGCAGTGCGCCAACCGTGCTGTGGTACCTCAACAAACCAAGGAAGACAATCTATCTATCCATACAAGATATACAGAAATCATTGGCGCGCGTACGCAAAGGGGAGGTTTTGGGGTTCCTTCTCTCCCCTTCCAAGCCGAGGTTATAGTGTTATTTTCTATGGAAAAACGTAAAAACCCCTCTTGAGAAGAAAGAAAAGTTTAAAATGCCCCCTTGAGAAAATTCTGCGTACGCCTATGAAGGGAATATCTTCAAAAATTCGAAATACATTAACGAAACTTGAACGGTTCGATAGTCGAAGACTTGATGCCAAGGATCGAAACCTCGTGAGCTTCGGCGAGCACCATGACGCTCGCGTGCAAAAGATTGAAGATGACTGCTCTACAGTCAGTGTCGCACGCTTGTCACCATCACGTTTGCTGTAGATTTATAGTATTTGCTAGTGACAAAAGTCGAAATGGTCTCCAAAGCTTCAAGAACTTTTTCGTAGATGGGACTTTTAAAAGTTGTAGTATAAGCAGTTTTATCAGTTGTATATACGATTCGTGCAGACATAAGTAGGAATGATGAAAAAGTCGCAATAGTGCCTATAGTTTTTGCTTTGCTTGAAAAAAGACTGAGGATACTTATGCAAAGCTATTTGCTGTTTTAAAAGGAGCCAGATGGGATCCTCAGTCAGTGAAAGATTTTGAAATTGCATCAATAAAGGCTCTAGACTAGGGGTCTTCAACGTTTTACGCTCGAGGGCCACATAAAAAATTTGTCGCGTTCCGCGGGTCACTCATTAACGGCCGGGGGGGGGCACCCCCTTCCCTCCAAAGACGATCACAAATTGAATATATTTCAAAATATTTAAAAAATTTTAAACATTCAATTAATTTTAACAAATATTAATTTTGAATGATTTAAAAAAAACATTTCAAATTATAGTGTCGAAAAATACTTTTTTTTGCTATATTAATACATTTATGTTACTTGAAAATGCTTTTGAAAGTTTTTCCGTTTTAAAAATATTAAACAAAATTGGGGTAAGACCAATTATTATATTGCATTTTTTTTATATTGTATGAAGCAGAAGAAAATGTATAATTTTAGTTTATACATGTATATGTTGAATTAATAACGTACCAATTCAAAAAAAGAAAAATCTTTGGTTACATTACGAATGCGGGTGAATGTAATTTCTAAATTAATGCAAAACTTGACATTGTTTTTGCTTGACTAAAGCTTCAACGTTAGGTAAAATTTGTGTTGTTGCTATTCGTAAAGTATCCTTCAAATGCCGATCATCAGACGTGTTCTAGTTTTTGATTTTGTATTCTTCATTCGACCAAACAACTATTCACATATGTAAGTGCTGCCAAATATAGAAGACATGAAAATGCATGTTTGCATATTTCTGGATACTTTTCTTTGGACACATACTTAGAATAAAAATCAATTAATAAAGGAATTTCAAAAAAAAACTTGCATTTAACTGCAGAGTCAAATTGCATATCTGCAAATTCTAATTGCAGCTCTGGTGGAACACTTTCGATATCGACCGAGAATGGTGAGGAAAACATTTTCATAGAAATTTCGTTCTCGCGGAAGTCGGAAAATCTGCTTCTGAATTCCATTCTCAGATTTAAATCAATCAAGTTTATTGTTTTGGCCGCTGGCCTTTAACAATTGGTTGGCAAAAAAAGAAGGATATTTCATAACGCAAAATTATATATGAAACATTGCAGATATAATAAATTTGTATGTATTAAAGCACGTAGTGTAGTCGTTAAAATGCAAAATATTTTCAAGGTTAAGATGAGTAGAATCACCAAAGACAGTATTTCGTATTGCAGTATATTTATCGCAGGTTATAATGATGTGTCTCCAGGATTGATACTCTCCAGAAGTGAAATGTGTGCAAGTTCGCTCGGGTGAAATATGGTGCCTCACTCCCTCCAAAATTAGCACATCGCTCTGAAATCTCAACTGAATAACTCTTTTTATGCTTAAATCAAGGTTAAAATTTAAATATTCCTCCAAAGCTAAATTTGTTTTTGGATTTTTATACAGAGGGAAACGAACGGAATTAGTATTTCGGGATAAAACATGTTGAGCATCTTGATCCTTCAGATTTAATATTATAAATGGTAGGTGGGATTTAGCAATTAGATAGTTTCAAGTTTGAGGAAGGAGAAAAAAGCATTATCAAGGATATCCCAGAGAGAGCAAACCCAATTTTACTTAGAATCAGAGTTGTGCTTAGCCCTCTCGCAAAGGCCAAGAAAGCTTATCTTCGGGAGTCTCTCCTCATTCATTTTTAAAATGCGAAGCCAAAAATTTAGAATACGCCTTTGATTATGATACTCAGGCTCGATTGGCTTAGTTCAGCTCGAATCACGTAAGGTGGTATCAGTTTTGAAAGAGTGAAAAATCTACGGACAAAAGAACTAAACAAAGTGTCAATGTCACCTTGGTATTTAACAGCCCAAATTTCAGCACTATACAATGCTGTTGAACTTATTAATGATTGAAATAGCGCTATAGCTGCTTTCAAGGAGGAAGTTAGACAGCTAGTCAGAACTGACCAAACAGCTTTACTGGCCGATGGGGCTTTTGCAACAAAGTGGAGCTTTGCGGAGTGAAACGTGCCTGTATATTGGAAGGGTAGGCCTAAATAAGTGTACTGTGACACAAAAAAATGTGTCGAAATTTCTCTATCGGCAAAATACCAATGTTCACATTTTTTCAGGCATCCACCTCTTCTGCAGACCATAATTCTAGTTTTTTTCAAGTTTAATTGAAGATCGAAATCAAGGCAGAATTGGTGTGAAATGTTCAGTTTCTTTTGTAGATTTATTGGACTATCCCCGAGGATAACTGTATCATCGGCGTAGAAAAGGCTATGGATTGCAGTCCAGATAAACAGCTGGAATATCTGAAGAATTAAGTCTATGAATCAATGGGGCCACATAGAGAGTAAATACTGTCGGACTAAGGGTTTCTCCCTGCAAAACACCTTTCGTTACTGGGATGCTAGGCGTTAAACCATTAAGGGCGGTATTAACCGACATGGTTTAAGCTATAGTCACAATTTTTTGATAAGAGATCGACACGGATTGGTTAAATTCAGGGTTTTAACCAATCTATGTTGATCTCTTATCCAAAAATTGTAACTATAGGTTTAAACCATGTCGGTGAATACCGCCCTAAATGTCTTGACCCTGATATTAGATCCCGTATACATGCATTTCAATATATTAATGAATTTTCTGCTGAGACCTAGGTCTTGCAATACTACAAATACAACGCCACAACAGGCAAAATGCCCAACGAGGTGGCTGAGAAAAATATGCCCATAAAAATATGGATTTCATATATTTCAAAAATACAGCAACCCAATTAAAAATGCAATTAACAAAAATTATAAACAATATATACACATGATAAAATATTATACAACGCCCATAAAGAATACTTATGGTTGTCTTAGTCTAAGTATAGACAGAGCTTCTCGATTTACCCCAACATGTTTATCGTATTTCTTTTTGAACGTGTGAATTGTGTTACAATTTACTACCTCCGGGGGTAAGCTATTCCATTCCTACTCTCCAATAGTATTACAATCCATAGTATTTGGTGATTAATAGAATCAAATGCTGCCCTAAAATCAATATATGCTATGTACAATCTACCACCGGGTTTTGATAATTTGCGTTGGATAATGTTATGCAAAATGAAAATTTGATCCGTACAGGAATAGCCTTTACGGAAACCTGCCTGTTCTTCAGGAATTATATTTTGGGTATTTAGCCACGTCATAAGACGTTTTTCCAAAATCATAGTGAAAAGTTTTAGGAAATTGGATTCAAGCGCAATTCCTCTGTAGTGAGATGGATCTCGAACGTCACCTTTTTTAAAAACCGGGTTAATAATTATTTCCAAACAGGGGCTGGGTATAGTTTGATTGTTTATCATAGCATTGTACCCTGAGAGTAAAACAGAACAAGCATAGGTATTTAAATTTTGAAAAAATTCATTCAAAAGTAAATCTACTCCGGGGGACTTATTTTTTCTAAGACTGTGAATAGCATCGTTTCATTCTTGCAAATGGATTTCATTGTCTAAAATTCAATCATATATCTCACTGATTTCAGGTGTAATCAGAGTGGGGGCAGTGAGACTAGAGGTGAACTGTTTAGAAAAATGGTTAAACCATTCATCTGATGAAATGGTATTTTGGAAGTAAGGTTTTTTCCTAAAGGTGTTCACTATGCTCCAAAATTCCTTGGGGTTATTACACTGGTTGAGCTTAGTATTAATGAGCTGGAAATAACTCTGCTTTTTTCTGGAGCAAAGAGCTTGCGCACCTCTTTGTAAGTGCTAAATTTTTCGGCACTAAAATTTCGGTGCAAAGCGCGAAGTAGAGTTCGAACTTTTTTTCTGAGCAGTCGACATTCTTCATCAAACCACTCACGATGACAAATATTTTTTACCTCTGGAAGAAGTGATTTTAATAAGTCCGGATTCTTTTGCCGATGCCGAGATAAGTTCAATGATCTGGTTCGGGTCGCAATGAGAAGCATTTTCTTGTAGTTTCTGATTCAATGTTAAATTAAAAATCTCTCCAAGTGAGTCATCCCATCGTGCTTTCAAGATGTTCCCTTGAAAATGACCGGGTATATTTTCCTGTGTGGCGAAATTAAAAATTTTATCTTAACTGGCATATGATCGGAATAGGGTTCAGTAAGCACAATAAGATCAGGGTTTGTTTCAACATACATTTCAGCCGACACAAAAGCTAAATCGATCACATTGAATCCCGATGCACAAGAATACGTAAACTTTCCCTTCCGAACCGTTGAGGAGCACAAGATTATTTTCGTAAGCACGATCGAAAAGGGTATTTCCTCTTGAGTTAATATCTTTGTCTTCCGATTTTCTCAAATCGGGAGATTCTAGATTGTTATAATCGGTCAAATGCAAAATATTCTGTTTTTCCCCCAACACGAGCGTTCATATCACAATTATAAATCTGTATGCGGCTGATAATTCAGAAAAATTCAAAAGGAATTTATTCAATTAACCATCATATATCTTATCTGGTGGAAAATAATTGGCAACAATTAGGCATTTTTTGATTTTTTTTAAAATCGGCTTCAATGGCAAGATAAAATCTGGATTTCACAATTACACGGACACACTCCAAAACATTTTTAAGATAACCTAATATAATGCCTCCACTCGATCTACCTACAAAAAACTGTTTGAGACTCGATTTGTATAATAGAAAACTCCCGGAGTGTGTGTCTGGGAACACAAAACTATTTACAGGCCACGTTTCTAACAAAATATATCATGTTCAAGCAATAATGTGGGGAGAAGTGGGGAAACAAACTTATTAGACAAACCCGATACGTTATAAATTAAAATTGAATTTTCCAAAATATTGATCTGGCCAGCACTGGGGGACAGAGATATTCAAATCGGTATTATAAGAACTGGGAATAGGAATGTTACACAACGAATTATAGCTATCATGATTAAAAGCAAGCTGGTGATCATTTGTATTAGAAATGTTTAATGACATGTTCGCATCTGATTAAAACCTGGTCGTTTTGAAGTGTGTTTGTAGAGTTCGAATGATTACCGGGTCTGAGATTTTGTTTCGCTATATTTTTCACATTTTCATCATATACATGAGGAATTGCGTCAATATATAAAATATCTCGAACAATTTTAGTTTATTTTCCGGATTCGTAAGCCTCCTTCATAAACGGGTAAAGGAAAGATCTTACCTTCCTGGTATTGAATCCAGAGTCCTCAGAGACACGTACGTTGCCGAGATTGTCCGGATCATATTTGCGAACCTCCTTGAATTTTTTAAACACAGCTTCTTTATCCCGCCTACACACAAATTTAGCAATTACAGGAACCGAAGACTTTTCACTGTCCGAGATCGGCGCACGGCCTGGGATCGGATGAATCGATCGCATCTATCATTATGGATTCCGAGTTGGATATGCACAAATTTTCGTTAAAGAATTTCATCACCACCTCACTGCACCTCTCGGAAGACGATTTTCGGGATACATCCAAATCATGGAATATCAAATTATTTCTTCGGCCGTAATCTTCGGCCGAAGACGTTTTTTCAAGTCATTCACTGCTTTCAAATTTTCGCGTCCTCGTTTCTCTGTTATCAGATCCTCCGTAACACGAGAGATGCGTGCCTCTAGGCCCGAAATTTTCGTATCCATCGACGCCAACGAGTAAGAATTAGTTGTTTCAATTCTTTCAGGTCATTTTTGATGTTGAAATCCTCACCTGCTTTATCCAGCGCCTCCCGAAGATCCGGGGAAGATCCAAATTTTTGACGTTTAATTGTTTCTGGTTGCGATGGTGGAGTTCGCGCAAGTGTTTTACTGGGTCGGAAATGATTCTCAATACGCTCTTGTCTCTGTTTATCCTGTTTTATCGTATCCTCGACAGACTTGTCAGCCTTGGGCGGTTCCGGGAAATGCAAGTGATGGCTCCAAATTACACTATCACAATTTGTACCAAAATTAAAACTGTTAAAATACGTAAAAATAAAATGCGTCCTTAAAATACGTTAAAAAATGCAAAACCAATCATAAATGACTGCAAACTCCAAAAAAAATAGAAATAAAAATCGTTGCGTTTCGAAGAACACGAACGAGAGAGAAAAAATGCGACCGATCAACACAATACAATACAGTAATAATTATACAGGGCTCTCGGCTACTAGGACCATACCCTGATCTTGAGAAAAAATAGAGGAGAAAATTGACAGGAAAGAAGATGCCCGATCATAACAAGAACCATAAATAAAGCATTTTCACAAACAATGACAAAAGCATTAATAATGCCTCATAGTTAACAGATACTGAAAAAAAAAATTATAACAGTACAAAGTTACGA
This sequence comes from Pholcus phalangioides, assembly GCF_987345545.1. NCBI lineage: Eukaryota > Metazoa > Arthropoda > Arachnida > Araneae > Pholcidae > Pholcus > Pholcus phalangioides. The sequence goes on along the minus strand of NW_028301610.1, from coordinate 21,243,823 downwards.
GTATGGAAATAACTAGAGAGGGAGAAAAATAAAATTATATATATACACATGTAAATAAGTAACAAACGAAAAAGTAGTACGCATTCAAGTGAAGCATTAGCCGAACCACTACGAAAACAAAGAATCAAAATACAACAATAAATATTTAAATGAGATTTGGCCGCGGGCGAGATGAGAAAATCGGTACAATCGAATTCACAAGAAATATTGGAACCAGGAGCTTCATCAGATGGAAGGGGGTCATTAAAGTTTATACCAGAAGAACCTGAGGCCTCCACGACCACATTTACACCTGAAGATGGCATGCACGTGTTTTGGAGAGATGATTCAACTGAATTCACGATCACCGGTATCAAGGATCTAATAGAGTTATGAAGGGATTCTTGGAGACTAGAGCTAAGCTCTTTGAGAACGATTTCACGAAGCGTATTTATTTCCTCATGTACCAGAGATCTGATCATCAAGTTTCAAAGAGTTAATGTCCGACGACGTTGAAATATTAGCACGACCAGCATACGACGTATTATTTGATTTACACCTTGCACGTGCGATATTTATAGGGACGTAGTTTTCAGCTTTGTATTTTAGGACTTTAGCTTCAAAAATAAATGACGAACAATTCCGGTCAGTGGCTAGGTGTGAAGCTTTGCAGTTTAAACAAGAAACTGAATTTTGACATAGCTCAAAGACATGGTCATCACCATCACACTTTTTACAAAATTGATAAGGGGCTCTACAAAACTTTTTTCGGTGCGAGTAACTAAAACATCTAGGGCATTGATTTGGATGATCGATGAAACGACGGGGATGGAAAATCAAGAACCACAATTTTACCTCACTTGGTATACTTTTACCAAGAATCGTAACTAATACCGTGTGTAAGGGATTATTGTCTTTGATGAAACGACGAACACTGATAACCTGGAGGTTTTCACCAAGAAGCTCTTCTGCAATCTCGCTGACTGGAATATCAGTAGGAACATTATTGAGCACAAACTTAGATGAGATGGATTCCGTAAGAAGGAAAGGTTTAACCGGAATATCAAATATATTCTCAATGTTTAAGAACTCCTTCGCAATTCGTGGATTACCTGTGGTGATAAGAAGCTCACCAGCACGTGTGAAGCGGATTTCATGAATATCTTTGGAATTAGAGATTTGGCCACATATAAATTTTTTCAGTTCAATAGTTCTTGTTTTCGGAACGGCTACCGGACTCGAAAATTTGATAGTATACAAACACGCAGGTTCAATAAGATCGATGATTTCAGCATCACAAATCTCGGACGACCAAGTAAGAGTACATATATATGTGCGTATGTATGCATTAGCGCATCTACTATTAGAAGATGTAGATGACGGGTGTGTGAGGCTATACATCCAGGAAAACTCTCCTCAACACCCAAAATTGCAAGAATTTTCTGACTACTTTGTAAAAGAGTGGTTCGAAAATTCGGTGTTGAAAATCAATATTTTTAATTGTAATAAAGGAAAACACACACACAGAACAAACAACACCTTAGAAGGGAATGGCATAACAGATTCAATTCCATTATGGGTAAACCAAATCTAAAGATCAGAATGCTGATCCTGGGTATGAAAGAGAAATCTTAATACAGTGAATTCCTCATGAGTCGAGCAAAGGTGGATTTACAGGGCAAAAAAAGATGCGCAAGGTACGCTAAACTGGACAGACATATTTCACACATTCTGCTTTATTATGAAAGTACGAAAGATATCAAAAAAAGTCCCTAGCTTACATTGCAAAATTGGAATAAATTTTTGCAACAGAACTTTAGTATGTTTTAACATGTATAACCATGAAATAAAAAATATTTAAGGAAAAATGATTGCAATACTCCATAGCTAATTAGATTTTATTAACCATGTTTCTCTTCTTCACAAACGAAATATTTCTCTCTTTATGCTTTTCCATTACATAACAGAATTATTTTTGTTTACTAAATGAAATATTTTGCAGGCAAATTTATATACGGTTATTATTTAGTAATTATTTCTTATTTTTGGAGCTCTACTTTTTTTTTTCCTGCATCATGTAAATGTGCTTTTGAAAACTTTTAAAGCATGGTTTTTTTCAGACGAGAAAGTAAAAAAAATTTGGCATTTCACACTATGCTTCCTATTATAATATTGGGGAGTCAAATCCATGTTACACGCTAAATTAATAAGTGTAATAAATTTTAGGATGTAACCTTCAAATGATTTATACCAGAGGAAATGGGTAGAGTGGCAAAACTGTTAATTTGAAGGGTTTAAATATTTTGTAAACAATGATGGCTCTTTTTCAATTTCAATTCAATTTTATTCATCACATCATAAAACTTACATTGGCAAAACGAAGAAATCCGTCGAAGGGATCGTTGCCGTTCCATACTGCTGGTGGACACTATTATTATTGAGTTAATTTTCAAACACGAATAGTAAATATTAATAATAAACTAATCATAATTAAAAAAAAATAAGTAACAAACAGAACAATGAAAAAACGCAAGACAGAGAAATCATCTAATGAATATGACATACATACACACACATATACGCAGACACAAAATATTACATTGATTTAAATTAAAATTAGTGATTTGTTTTATTAATATAAATAAAATAAATTATAAATGAAGTAAATAATTAGTATTAGAATAAATAATGGCAACAACGGAAGGTGCGATTCAGAAATTGTTGAATGATTTCCTTTTTTGCGAGAGCTCAATAGGGAAAAAATATATTGCATATTAAAAATAGCTTTCAATATCATTTATAGAGAGCAAATATTGTTTGAGACGTTTTTTTAATACAAATATTGAAGTGCAGTCAAGAATGTCAGATGGCAGATTGTTGCAAAATTTCGGAACAAGAAACGTAAAGTGATTTCTCTTTACTGTTTTATGAATAAGTGGTATAGATAATGTATCGCTAAATCTACTCGATGTTCTTGAAGTATTGCAAGGTAAATCGAGTTGATTTTAAAAGAATTATCTATCTGTGAAAATATAGATAACGAAGGGGTAGTATATTTAGGTTTAGAAAAAGTTCGTGTGAAGGAAGGGAATAATCGTTGGTAATTGCTCTAATTATTTTTTTTTTTGCATTTGAATAATGGGGCGTAAAGTGCTTATGTAATCGCTTCCCCATACAGTCAGGCCATATAATATATGTGAACGAATAACGGCATAATAAAACGACAGTAGAAAAGGTCGATTTACATATTGCTTAAGGTAATAGAATTTGTATACGGTGTAACGAAGTTTTGATTGCATGTGTTTTATATGCGTTTCTTAATTTGTAATTCCAGAGATTCCTCACACATCGTGAGGTAGTCCATCGAAAATATATTGCGTGGATGAGGATTCAATATGGTACAACAATAACTGAGTATCAATTTAAAATACCTTCTTGAAAAAATTAAGTCAAGTAAAATTGTTATATATTTTGAATTATTTGTTTTATTTATTAAAAAACTTTTTAAGTTCATGTATATTGTGTTAAAATAATTATTAATATTAATTATTGTATTGGATGTTTACAGAATTGCTCGATAGATGGCGCTCTAAAAATAGAGTATCCTTGCTGATTCTGTCGAAATACCCTCGTGTATATGTTACGGTAAAAGCCCGAAGATGGTAAAACGTAGGATTTACCGGGAAGACCTAGATTTTACCAAGGCGAGTTGGTAAAAGCCCGAAATACGCTTGTAAATGTTTTCATTTCGGACGTTACCAATCCAAGCCCGTTTTAGATGAATCAATTAACCATCATTAGCCCCTCCTGCCACTTGATTTACTTACTTATTACTTTACTTTAACAGTAGCAGCCCCCTTTTTTTAATGAATCAATGACGCTTATTAATCAATTAATTTATAATTATTTAATATACCTTCATTAAAACTGGCTTTTATTGTTCGCAGTAAATTAATTTACTTCGAAAAGTACGAAATCAATTAATTGCTAACATAGCTATCGTCGAAACAGGTAAGTTCATAGTAGTTCATTAATTTATTAGCCAATTATTAATTAATTGTTATTATTGAATAATTACAATTATCAACAAATTAGTAAGAGTCAGGAACGAAGAAGTTCATTGATGGTTAACTGATTCATTGGAAACGGGCTTTGATTTGACTTGGTAAAAGTCCGAAATGAAAACGTTTACAAGCGTATTTCGGGTTTTACCAACTCACCTTGGTAGGTTTTACCAGTCTACGGGCTTTTACCGTGACGTATATAAGATCCATGGCCCTCGAGCATGACCCTGCTAAAGTGGGCATGTCCACCACAAGAATGAGGCTGTTTTAAAATTTATACGTACATAGAGAAAACAAAAGCTTAGGCTGCCGCCCCTTACAACCTGCCGCTCGGGTGCACCGCAGTAGTATAGGCTGGTTCGACTCAGGACCACAATCAACATTAGGGAAATATATTTCGCGTTTTGATATTCTATAAATTCTTCATCCGACTCCAATGTCGGCGACCTTTCGTTTTCGAGTGAAGCAAGTACACTCTCATCACAAGTTCGAGTACAAGAAGTATAATATTTTCTCTACATGAAGTTCATAGCGAAAGAAGATGATGTTAAGTTTAAACATTCATCTCTATGGTTCTTTGTTATTGTTCACAATTTGTAAAACAACTTTATTATGATAATATAAGAATTGATAAAATTATTCAAAAAAAGAATTTATACCTGCGATTTTATGTTTTATTCAAATGACGACTCTTAATGCATTTTATCCAATTAAAAATTAATTGTTGTGTATTATTAGTTATCACATTTTCTATATTTCTTGAATATATACTTTTTACTTATCATTCACGAAGAATAGTCAAAATCCATTAGCTTCGTAATCATGAGGATATGGAAAAGTCAATATGTATCATTACGCTTACAAAATTGATTATAGTCACATTTTGCAAACGTAGTGACACAAATTGTTTTCCATACAACAACTCCCATTTTCGAATTAAAGTCCTTCAAATTTATTTTATTTCAAATACAAACATGAAAAGCGCATACATTCAATCGTTTTTTTTCTTTTCTTTTTGAGTGCCACAATCGATTGAAAAATTATCACAGGCTTTTATTAATTTTTTAAAAATTATCACAGTATAACAAAAACTAATTTCAGATAGTATTTCATACTATTCAAATGATTTACAGGTTCTACATAAGCTATCTACATTTTTCTTGCATTCAAAAATGTACCAAGACATTTCAGAAGCGTTTCTCAAGATTGATTTTACTTCACGCTCACCCAATGGACCAGGGAAATTTAGTTCTTCGAGTGTGTAGCTATCATTGAACTGAGTGAGGTAGATGAATGCTGATGAAGTTTGAAATTATTTATTTCGGAAATGACCTAAAGAGCTGACATCGATACCATTGACACGTATTTATTTTTTTATCATAAAAGCAACTCTGACTTAACTTATTTTGGTTTTGTTATTATCTTTTCATATTCACTGCTAACATTTCGACGATAGCGCTTATTCAGTTCAATGTAACTTTTTATCCACGCTTCTTGTTTGAAAGATTTCGTGGATTTTTTTTATCACTAGACCATGACATAAATAAAACTTGAGATTCCTATAGTGTACTACATAGTTATTTATGTGTCATAGAAATTAAATCAACAAACAAGTTTTGTTGTAGAGCTTAATCTTATGAAAAAATTTAATATAAAGTTAATCTGATAATCCGACATGTCTTCTGAAATTTTCAAATGTTCCACAGCAAATGGATATTCATTATGACAGTCGTGAAGCTTAGATGGATAATGTAGATCCACCTCTAATATATATCCTTCATCCGAATCGTCTGAGATATCCATCAGATTGAAATTCTCTATTTCATAATCAGAGAGAAAGCGAAAGTTTGATATCGTTAGTTTTTCCATCAATGCTTTACTATTAAGTCCATTTACATCTAACATAATTCTGTAGACATTTGGTTTGTTTGAATCATAAGTGTTGGGAATATATTTACTGTTAGCTTTTGCATACCTACGTCCGTTAAAACAAACACCACCTCGTATTTCCCGTTCTATAAACGAATACATTTCATAGTTTGTAAAGAGTTCTAAATTAACTTTTGAATGCTTCAGTCCCGCTTTCCAGGAGAGTTGGGGGGGATGATAGAAAGCTAACAACTTCGAGCTCCAATACGTCATAAACAGATATCCTGTAATTCTGAAATACTTCAGCTAAAAGGACAACATCAGTAATTTGGTATAATGACAAGTAGTCATAAAAACTTTCACAAGAGAATGATGTCCAGACGAGTTTGGGGCGTGATCGTATTCATCGTTTGTGATAGTTTCTCCAGAAAGTATATTATGAAAACATTCTTTAGTAGGTAAGAGTTCTTTTAATACCGATAGGTCAGAAAAATATGTGAGTATGGGAATGTACCTTTCCTTTTTAAGAGCTTTCTTTTCAAAAGGAATTTTTAGGAATTATTGTGATATTTTTGAACAAGTTAGAGGGAATTTCTTTTAAGATAAAATGAGAGTGTCATAATTTTTATATTATGGATTATTACTGGAGTTGTGTACGTTGTTTGATAAGCAAGATCACAGCTTTGATGGGCATAACCAATTATACCAAGAGGGAGAGTGTGATGGTGATTACGAACGCGAATGTCACTGTGTTGAAAATTTTTTGTACAAATATGACACATATTTTTATTAATGGTTTCACTTATTTTATCTTCAAGCGGTAGCTTGAAGATAAAATATTTCATTCTTTCTATTAGTTTTTTAGAAATTTTTATTATGGTATGGATGAAGTTGCTCACTGCGTCAACATCACAAAAAAACTTTTAGTAAATTATCTTATCATCGTTTTCTAGAACTAGAATAAAATATGATATGACTTGGTGAAACTCTAGAGGTGTATTGTAAGATTTTTCAGGTGAGGGATAACTATTTTAAGTTTCGTTTTTAAACTTTCGAAATCAGCATAAATTACAAACGGATGCTTCACCATTAACTTGAATTCTTTAAAATTGAACTGCGGATTGTCAGGCATTTTTATTGCTTGAGGTTTTTGGTTCATACAAAAAAATTCGTGCGTGTCAAGGGTATGCTTTCGGTGAAATCCGAGGAGGTAGTTCCTACAGTAATGATGTACGCCTGGCTTTGAATATAAAAATCGATTCATGTTGAGAATTAAAAAGAAGTTTTCTTTGAAAAGCAACAAATCTACAAACTTTTCAAACTTGTATTTGCTTATATATAAAGGATAAACATTACTTTCAAATCCGAAAACATTTATAGAGATTTTGTTTAATTTTTCAAAGGTTGGGATTTTAGACATCGTCATAGGAAATTCAAGTTGTTTCATATTGAAATATTTCACATATTTTGTGTACTTTGTAACTCGTTGCTTGTGAGACCGGCAATTACACAATAAATGAAACATAAATTATCACTACATTGAATTATTAGTATAGCTTTCTTGTTATTTAATTTCTCAGGTAGATTTGTATGACACCCACCTCTCCATTGATGATACACACCAATATGAATGTTAATTTTTTCTACTCTATATATTTTCCAAGCCGAACCTTGAAATATATAAGATTCAATTGAGTTTAGAACCTTAGAAAATCCATCTTTCAATTTTGTATTTATTAGATACTAAATTGATATTCACAGTTAGAACTATTTGCGTAGATGAATTGAAATATGCATACCTGAAGTTAGTGTCGGTATCTAAATTCTTGATGAAAATTATAGTCACAGTAGTCACAGATATACTTTATATCTGTTGTAAACTTCAGTGACATTCCACCAACTCCTGTTACAGATAATTTCAACAAGCCCAACTTCATAATCCATTTCCGTGAAATTAATAGGAGATGCTAATTTTGTTATGAAATAGGATTGAGTATTCGATTTGAACATAGTTGAACTGGCGTTACAAACCAATGTTACATAAAACTGAGAATTCATTTCAGCCATGATTGCTTTATCCACTGGTTGAATTTATCCGGAAATCCTTTAAACTTCACTAAAATCTCCTTATTCCGTCCAGATCCTCGAGATCGTAAAATCGTATCCACCTTCCAGTAACCGATAAAATCTTTTTGAACTAATTGTAACTCTGGGGAATAGAAACGCCCACTAATAATTTCTCCAGCGAGGTCTTTCAACTTATAAGTATGTGGAACGGTGTTGTATCTTCTATGAATCAAAAATATTTCATCACTCCATTGAGGTAAATATCCTTTCCGGAATGGTATTTTTCTTTTAGATATTCTCACTTGATCGTTTTCTTGAAACTTGAATCTTTTTGTTAAGACGCTTTCATCGAATACAACATATGATTTTGGTTTGTAATTTTTCTTATGCACTTTGATAGGTGAGATTCCTATGCTATTGTGGATCGTGTTGTTGTAACACTTTATGATGTCTGGTAAAATATCAATATATTTATATAGGAATTTCGATGTTCAAATATTCTGTATATTTTCGTTTTTATAGTTCTGATGAGTCTCCCTACTTACGAACACACTTTTTCAGAATAAGACGAAAAGTGTGTGTGTTTGTGTGTGTGTGTGTCTGTCTGTGTGTATGTGTCTGTGTCTGTGTGTGTGTGTGTGTGTGTGTGTGTGTGTGTGTGTGTGTGTGTGTGTGTGTGTGTGTGTGTGTGTGTGTGTGTGTGTGTGTGTGTGTGTGTGTGTGTGTGTGTGTGTGTGTTATGGACGCCTTCTTTTTTAAAAAAAATTCTTACTTTTGAATTGTAAAACTCGCTACCTCTATCTGTTTGAAGTTTTTTAGGTTTATCGACTTTGAACAATTTTTTATACGCTTGTAAAACGCTGTCCTGTGTTTTATTTTTTAATGGTATAACATATGCATATCGACTAAAACAATCAATGTTAATCAAGATATACTTAAAACCATTGTTAAACCGTGCATATTGGGAAAAATCAATAAGATCCCCTTGAAACTCAAAAGATTTCTCTTTCACCACCGTTTCAAGCCGTAAAAAAAAGAGTACTTTGAAGGCTTATAAAGTGTGTAAACATCTTGAGAGGCCAACCACCTTCCAACATCTCTAGGTGCGATTCCTGAAGATTCTGCCAAGCGGGATACGCCTCCGAAACCACCTGGGTTGCAATAATCGTAATAAATTTTACTTTATAAGGCTTCCATTTTTCTACAAGGTCACTTAGTCTTTTCCCTCTCACTGAGACTTGATAACGTTGTGGATCTTCTTCATCTCCGTTTGAAGGTCTGAAATATGCAGAGGTTTCTGGACTCTGCTGTGAAGGCAATGGCTCTTCTGGAATTAATGAGGTGAGGTATTTGTTAGCAATAAAAGACATAGGTGTATTTTGCGTCTTCAAACGTTCATAAAATTCATAGAACCCGGGGGGAGCAGTTTCTGTTTTCTTTGAACGTGATATAAATGAGATTTATATAATGAGATATAATATTTGATTTCAATATAGATGGTGAATAATTTTGAATTTTAATCTCACCTTTGCCATTGAAATTTATACCAGCTTTCTCCATTTTGTAAAGTATATCAGGAACAAACCTTTCGTAGCGTTTAGGGACTGCCAACATAATTTCATTATAAATATTTGCAGGAATATTTTTTGAAAATTCATCTTCTTTCGTATCCATGGTGACCCATAGGGGGTTTGAATCAAACGAGTATGTCGAGTCAAAAGAGAACCTAATAATTTCACTTTCTGATCATCTGGAATTTTCCGTTCATTCATGAGTAAGGAAATTTCATCCTCGATTCTGTTTTCAGGTCTGCTTTGAAACTTTTGCGAATATATGAAGTTCTCAGGCACTAGAGCCATTTTGTTAGCCATTATTCAATTAATTTTCTAACGATCCCTCCGACCGTAGATAAAACTGCTGGAATCAAAAATGGAAGAAAGCCACCCACTCTGTTTGATTAATATACTTTTTTGACTTTATTCGAGAGTGATCTGGAAGCTAAATCACGTATTGCTTTTTTATACCTTCTCAGTTTATTGACATTCACTGGCAAAATACCTCGCAACACATTATGACAGATTTCACAAAGACATTTCAACTGATCGGGAGACATTGTCTTTAAAATAGCTTTTCTTTGACTTGGAGAAGAACTTTTCAATATGGAAAGGAAATCAACGTTTCTCTTTTGATGTTATTCATTTTGGAACGTACACCCAAGGAATTCCTTTATCGTCGGATTCCAAAACAGGAGTCTCGTAATCTCAAAACTTCTACACTTTGAGGATGACAGTCCACGACTAAATAGTCATAATTCTTTGCAACCGCCGCCTTATAAGAATCCCAAAAATAATCAAAATTTCGAGGGAAAGCTTGTTTGCCAAAACTTACTATATTGCTGCAATCACGTTTATTTCGAAATAATATTATGTAATGATATTCAAACTAATATCTCGCATTATTTTTTGGATACAAGTTTTGTAAAATCAAAATTACGCTAATCTTACGGTGATGAGAATTCACCGTAAATAACTGAGAAATTTTCTTATCAGTTTTAGACATTAAATCACCGATTGCAATGAAATCGCAATTTTCTAATAAATCTGGAATTCCTTTTTCTTCCTAGTTTTTTCTTCTAAAAACCAGGGTTGAAATTCTTAACAACATAATACATTCTTCAATTTATCACCGAACACGTTTTTATGAATCATTGACTTTACTAGAGTTGTTTTACCCGAGTGTGGATAGCCGCAAAGAATAACCGTAGATGGGTGTTTAAGTTTTACATCATCAACTTTCACGTTAGTTATGGACATCGCGCGAAGAGGAAAATATTATACTAATTGTGAAACTTGATATGGTCGAAGTCGTAACTAAGGAAAGGAAAACGAAATAATCTCCTTTGTAAACCTCAATTGCAAAAACTGGTTCTTCACTGGAAGGATGAAGACGGATCGGACGTGTTGATGTGATAGTCTCTTCACTCGAAAGCAAAGTCGTCGTCGACATTGTGGTCCAGAGTCGAACCAGCCTATACTACTCACCGCACCACTTACGGAGATACGCGGGGGGGGGGGGGGGGGGGAAGGCCGCGTGGGAGGGCATTGCCCCCAGCGTCAAAGGTGGTATGTAAAATGTATATATGAATTGACATTATCGTGATCCCCCCCCCCCAGCAGTAATGAACGTGCCCCCCCCAGACTTCCAAGCCTATCTCCGCCTATGCGCTTAAGCCGCTCCAGGTTACAGCCATGGCCCCCCAGATCCTGGAACAGGGCCATTCCAGCATAATCAAGTGATGTGCAACAGCACCACGAATCACTTGCGTGATATACGATATGCTACACTTAGTTTATTTTCACAGAATTATGTTTTAGGACGTTGGCCACATCTGATGGCTCAGAGGGCCATTGAAAACGTTTCACGAGCCATGTAAGTGATCTGTTAATGTGCCACAGGCCACTCAAGCAATCGTGGCAGCACGTGGCAGCACGTGGCAGCATCAAGCAATGTACCGCCAGAATATTTTTTTAGAATGTGCCAATCTGAAACATTGCCCAGGTTAGTTAAGTTATCGGTAAATGTGCCACGGCTCACTTGAGTGGTAAGGAAATGTGTTGAGGATGTGGTCTGGGAAATATGCTACGGGTCAATTAAGTGATATGGAAATGTGCCGTGGTTCACTTGAGTGATTTGAAACAGTGCCCCAGGTCACTTAATTAATTTATAAATGAGCCGTGGGGCACTTGAGTGGTCTGGGAATGTACAATGGCTCAATTAAGCCTCGCTATAAATGCGCCTCGGGTCACTTAAACTATCGTGAAATCTGCTGCTGGTCACTTCATGGCCCCCACAAAAGTGGGGCCGACAGGGCTTCAGCCCTGGGCCTGAAACAGTACTTATATTTTTTTGTTTTTTCATGCTATAAATTGACTTTGGAACGTCCCGTGTAAAGTCTGGTTTGGGGTCACTTTAGGTGATGGGTTACTTGAGTGCTCTGGAAATTCGCTGGGGGTCACTTAAGGAATTTGGTTATGTGCTTAGTTCTGTTTAACAAAATTAAGTTTGAGGTCGCGGGCCACATCAGATGACTCCGAGGACCACATTTTGCAATTTTTTTCCGAAATTTTTGCAACGGGACGTAAAATGTGGAAAACGAAACCTGTTGGCAACTGAAATAATGTGGACAGACAAAACGAATAAATGTTATAAGCATGTCCGCCTACATTCTGCATAAGGGGCCCCTAGGCTGGGAACCAAAGTTTCCAAAACAAAGGTTTCCTTTCTTTTTTCAGATTTTTCACGGGCCCTTTCATAGCGAATTTAGTTTGAAAAAAATTGCAAGAATTGTCCCAGACCCGCGGGCTGGAGTCCTTTGAGCGTCCTCCTACCCTTGTGGAGTCCATAACCATAATATTATGGGCCCCCAGGTGAGAAACACTACTAAAAAATAATACTTCAGTGAGAATAATTCATTCTTTCAAGGCAACGACGGTGCTCAACGGTTAAGAAAGTGCGGGCCACTTCATCGATTTGAAAACGTGCTGTGGGCCACACGGCCGTCTTAAGAGCATCGGGGGCCCCCGGGCCACTTGGTGACCTGAGGCTCCCCGAGGGTAGGTCCCCGTTGAGAATTAACTCTCTATGTTTGGCACAGATGGCGCCACTATACTGGCAGAAGATACAATACCCTTATTTAGGTCATCTCGTCTTACTTGCGGAGCCCTTTTTCCTCTTTTTTATTTACTTAACAAATTACTGATTTATTTTATTTTCTTCGAGCTGCCGCGGAGCTCTTGGGAGGTGCACACGAAGCCCCAAGCAATTGAGAACAGCTGCCTTAGAGAGTCGCATAAAAAAAAGACAAATATACGGAAAAATTGAATTTTCTGGATGTTATGCCGAAATTAATATTTGGAAAGAAAAGTGACTTGCTTCTCACTTGCGGGAATCGAACCTGGATCCCCTTGCATACCGGACAAGACAAGTGCGCTAACCAACACACCCCGACAGACCAGACACGACCTTAGGCTCTGTCCCTCCCGGGATATAAGCCTTTTACCCGTGTGGGTTGAGTCGTGCTGGGGAGAACCAATACACCCCAGCGCTTCTCACTACTAATGCGTGTTATAAGGAATCGAAAATAGTGTCTCTGGTGTATTGGTTAGCGCACTTGCCTGGTATGCAAGGGGACCCGGTTTCGATTCCCGGAGGAGATAAATCACTGTTCTTTCCAAATACGTATTAGTTTCGGCATAACATCCAAAAAATTCAATTTCCCTACATAATAACGAGCCGAAAAAAAATACCATCTCTAATACAAAAGACAAGCAGATAGGAAAGAAATATTTTCAAAAATTCACCTCACTTTTCCTCAGGGTCGGGCTTAGGAATTTCGCGGTGTGTGTGCAAAGGAAATTTTGCGCGCGACAGTCTGCAAAAGAAGTAACTCCCCGACTGACGAACTTTTCCAGTTACGAACATAAATCTCGAAAGGGAAAATATTGTTCAGAGAGAGACCGCATCTCATCACACTCATTTTTTCGTTATTTCAGGATCGCGTTCATGGTTTGGATCGTAATCAAACACGATCTCCATTGAGAGGGAATTTTTATTAATTTGACAAAATTAATAAACAATTAGTAATGATTAGAGTGGTCTACCTACTTACACTTCGTTGTGGGTCGAATCATATTGAACAGACATACATTATATAACTAACATATTTTTGAAGCATTTCATCAAATTTTGCAATTCTTTGATCATTTTTCGATATCATTTTTTCATTCATTCATTGATAAAAAAAATTCGAAAAATAATCAAAGTTATCTGTTTCTGTTGAATTAATGCAAGACCGTAGCTATAAATTTATTTCGGAGGGGAACGACTAGTATTTCGGGTACCAAAGTGATAGAGAACAATAGATTTTTCCATATTATCCCATAAAAATCAGTCATTTTCCAACATTTAGGGGGTGGGGGGAATGGGATTCCCTGGTCCACCCTCTCGCGGCGCCTTGAATGAAACACGTTAGGACTGTATTTGAAAATGCAGATTAATTTAAAATTACTACAGCTCTTTAATGCTATTACTTGTTTAGAACCAAGAGTTTCTTACAGAAATAAAATCCAAGATTGCAATTTCAATATTTGAATAAGTCAAAAATTTGCCCTAGTATAGGTTGTCGAATATTACCAACACCAGCTGTAATGGTTGTTTGTGAATTTGTATAAAGATGTTTTGTCAGCATCTGGCTGCTTTTGCATGGTCATAGTTTGAGCCAAGAACCGTGTCTTTTTTGACATTTCAGCTTTTGAAACCTTATAAAGATTAAAAGCACTACCCTCGAAATTCGGACAGGAATGAGGACGGGGGTATCATCTGTTCATTGAAGATACTTCCCATAGATCTTTTTCGTAATTTTTCCCCATTCAAGTAACATTAACATGAGGAAGGAAATAAAAAAAGTGGTTCATGTAATCTCGGTGGTTTTACGACTTGGGGGTGATAGTGGGTCCTGACACAAACTATAGAAGAGGTTTAAGCAAAATGAAGTAACTGTAAAGACAGAAAATTGTGTGTGCTCGAAGACTTTTCATTCAAAGAGGGCTGCCATAAAGAAAACAGACAAAGATTTGTTGACCATTCCATTGACATTCTTTTGAGTGCTGGTAGTAAATGTAATCCAAGAAGTAGATGGGTGAAAAATGAAAGCTAAATTGTAAAAAAAACCCATCGTTTTCGTGGAATTACAGACGGATGGCCATCTAGTTTAGCACAAATTTACCTTAAGTCAGCACTGAGTGGTCTGATGGAGAATATATTTATAGAAATGGAATAGAGAATGATTGCATTGCTCTGGGGTATTTTTTAGGAATTTTGAAACGGGGTGCCAATCCATTGCCTCTGCTGAAAAGAAATAAAGTCGAATTCAGTTATAACGAACTCCAAGAGACAAAATCATACATAAGGAAAAATACTTGCAAAATTTAAAATTTTTTAAAACTACATTGCTGTGATAATGTATTGGGACAGGGGCGGCTTAAGCGAGGGTGCAAGGGGTGCGGCGCACCCGGGTGGCGGCGTAGACTTTACTTAGTAAACATTCACGACATCATCAGCTTTTCAGTCATACCATACCTGGACAACGGAAACATTGAGAAAATAGACAAGGCCTCTGATCGTAATACCAGAAACAAGAATGTCAGCTATCTGGGCGGCTCGAGACAAAATCAGTACCCGTGTGGGACTTATTTTTTGCGCCTCCTAACAATTGCTCCCTCCATAGGCCCTACCTCCTGCGTCAGGGAATCTTTCGTGGGGCCCATGCCCGATTTTCCACGGTGCCCCTTCTACAGTTAATTTATAGAGTGAAAAAAGAAAAGTTATAAGGATTTAGTCCAGGGCCTCAAGCTGGAGCCCTATCAGCCCTGCCCTTAGAAGGTCATGCCCCTCCCTCACAATTTATCCAAGCAATTCCTAACAAAACATTTTTTTCGACCCTTCATTTCGGATTTTGCGCCCCTCCAGAGCCGACAGTTTGGTTTTTTTTGGCCAATGGAATTGTTTTTACCCATTCACTCCGGATTTAGCATCCTCTTAAGCGGTGCCTCATGTGGCCGCAATGGGTCGCATGGCCAAGCGCCACTTCTGTACTCTATAACAAGGGCCATGTGTGCATTTTGGTTCCCTCACCCATGGCCCCCACAAGAACCCGGGATAATTCTCATAATTTTTTGCCTTTTTCAGGCTATACATTAACTATAGAAGGGGCCGTGAGAAATCTGACTGGGAGGGGACCTGCAAAAGATCCTAGCCTAGGGGCCCATACCCTCACTCAGAATTTGATCCACAATAGTGAAATGAAGACAAAGGAAAAATTTGGTTTTTCACTTGCCTCTGGAATACCAGAAACACCTTAGAAAAAATTTTCTTAATAAAAATTACCCCGTTTAATATCTTTACAGTATAAGTGATGATGGCTCACAAAAAGAAGTGCTCTTTCAAGGATTGAGTTATCTGACATTTATTAAGAATGTTTTTTGTTCTAGAATTATTTTACCAAAGGCAAAAAGTTTTCTACTTCAAAAGCGGGATGTATGGTCACGCACATTTTGCAGTAACAATGATGTGCGGCTTTCTTCTGAAAAAAAATCAGGTTTATCTCCAGGTGCCCTTCACCGAAGCCCTATCAGCCTCCTGGCAGGGTCGCCAGTAGGGGCGGCACATGAGGCTTCACACCCGGGCGGCAGGTAAGCTCGAGCCGCCCCTGTATTGGGACTTCCTCTAATATTGACACCACATCTTTAAAGTTTTTTTTAATCGATACTGTAATGCTTCCTTTTAACTGCCCTACTACTGGCCTGCAGCATCCTAAATAACTGTTGCGACTCCCACTGCTTCCCAACAGAGGGAGGCAGAGGTACCATATGTACGAGCTGTATTATTATTATTATTTCTTTTTCCTTTTTTTGTGTGAGTATATTTCAGCAGTACACATCATGTAATTGAGGAGAAAAGAAGGACAGAGCGTCTTCTGTCACTCTGATTTAAGAAAAGAAAAGAATAGAATAGTTTTGTTTTTCGACTAAGTGTTGTTTAATTCTTGCCCAGTGTGTCACTTCATTCATAATGCGAGAGGGGTAAGTTTTAATTTTTATTTGGTAGAAACATGATTTTAAATTAAATTTTAGATCGACCCGGACGGGTTCCGCTTTGTCGATCCCTAAACAAGTGGCGAGCCAGCCAGGATAAAGAATTTTTTATTTTAAAAGTTTTTAAATGAAATAATTTTAGATTTAGTTGAAAAACAATTTTTGGATTTTCCAAGTGAAATAAGTTTAGATTTTAATCGAAGGTATTTTATTTGAAGAATTTCCATCATGGAAAAGTTAGTTAGACAACGAAAGCCAATTAGAAGTTCATTCACAAAAACGGTAAACTCTCTTAAAGAGGAATTAGGTAATGAACTAGTGAATCAGAGTGAAATTCTAGATAAATTTACCAAGCTTGAAGAGTTAAAAGAAAAATTAGAAAATCTAGACAGTTCGGTTCTAGATGCACTTCTAGACTTGAAAGATGTTAGTGACGATGATGTCTCAAAAGAATATGATACCACCGAAGAGTATAGAGATGTGTTTATTACCATCAAACGTTTGGTAAATGAGGCATTACAAAATGCCAGTCCAGAACAGGGCAGTAAGGCAGAATCTGTCATTAGTTCGAATAGACGTACTCAGTATAAATTGCCAGAAATTGAGCTTAAGAAGTTTGATGGGGAGTTAATCAATTATTTACCGTTTTGGGCTCAATTCAAACAAATTCATGATAATGATGAATTGAGTGAAATTGATAAATTTCATTATTTGTGCCAGGCTATGCAATCTGGAACCAAAGCCAAAGAATTTATCAATGCATATCCTGTCACAACGGAAAATTATGAAAAGGCAATTAATGCTTTAAAACAGAGGTTCGGTAAAACCGAATTATTGATTGAGGTCTATGTAAGAGAATTATTAAAGTTGATAATTGATAATTCAGGCCATAACAAAAATAAGCTGCCCTTGGGAAAATTGGTAGATAGCATAGAAGCTCAGTTACGGGCCTTAGAATCTATGGGTGTTGATTTCGAAAGCAATGGAGCTTGGCTATATCCCTTAGTAGAAAGTTGTTTGTCAGAAGAAATTCTAAGGGCCTGGCAACGCTATTCGTATTCTTCCTCCCCCGCTTTAGAATATTCCACAGATGTGCACTCCATCCCCAAGGAAGAATTTCCCCCTCAACGACAACCAAGTTCAAGGTTAACGAGACTCATGTCTTTTCTGCACCATGAAGTAGAAAATGAGGAAAGGGTGTTGTTGGCAAGAAAGGGATTTGAGGGAGGAAGGGATCAACGACCCCGAGAAAAACAGAAAAAGGGAGATTCTCCCCTTCCCACAGCAATAAACCTACATGCTGGGAACGTTAAGTTGAACTGTATTTTTTGTGATCGTCCCTCACATGAGAGTAAAGATTGTTTTGAGGCTATGTCTCTTTCACTGAATGCAAAATTAGAAAAAATTAAAGAAAAAAAATGCTGCATGAAATGCATTAAAAGAAATCACATTGCAAAATTTTGCCGTACCCTCGTCCGTTGTCATATTTGTAATAAGAATCATCTCACGTTACTATGTCCCGAAACACCTTTGAAAAAGGCAAAAGATAGACGTACGATAGAGGATAATAAAACCCTTTCTTCAGATTCAAGCACTGTGCAAAGCACATCTGTTCAGGAGAAATGTACTTCATCTGTGGCATTAATGACATTAGAGCTTAAGGTTACGGGGAAGTTCTCAAAGCAAGTCCGTGTGCTTTTAGATTGTGGATCGCAAAAGTCGTATATTAAACGGTCCACAGCCGAAGAATTGGGCCTCGAATGCGTCACAGTGGAAACTATATCACATACCTTATTCGGGGGTTCAACAATCAGTGCTAAGCCCCATAAGAGATTCCGTGCAACTCTGGGGGCAACCGATAGATATTTAAAAACACAGTTAGAATTCGAATTTTTGAGTCAGGAAGTGATTTGCGGAAGTATCCCACGGTTAGCCCTTGACAGTAAGCTACTAGAAGAGCTCAAAATTAATAAAATATGGTTAACCGATGTAGGAACTAATTGCCCAGAAGTTGAGGTACTGATAGGCGCAGACATATATGGTAAGATTTTGACCGGACGAGTGAAACAGTTGCAAAGTGGTCTAACCGCCATCGAAACAAAGTGGGGATGGACAGTATGTGGGGAGAAGAATGATAACAAATGTCCAATTGACCGCTCCGCTAGCACTATGACAGTGACAAACCTATCAATAAGGGAGTTAAAAATTCCAGAATTATGGAGCTTGGAAACAATTGGCATTGGCGAAAACAGGAGTCATATGACTAAAGCGGAGGAGGAAGAGCACGCTCAAGAACAATTTTGTGGATCACTGGATAGGAAACAAGATGGTAGATACTGTGTAGGATTACCATGGTTGGACGGACGTCAAGGTATTCCTTCCAATCGACACATAGCCGAGAAAAGGTTGTATAGCGTTACTCACAAGCTGAAAAGAACCTCTACTTATGATGATTATGGAAGAGTCCTTAATGAATGGGAACAGGAAAGAGTAATAGAAAAGATACCCAACAATGAGTTAGACCGAAAATGTCACTATTTGCCCCATCATCCTGTCATAAAACCTGATAGTTTGACCACCAAAATCCGACCTGTATTTGATGCTTCTTGTAAAAGTGGTAGGAATCCCTCACTCAATGATTGCCTGGTAAAGGGACCGTTATGGTTGAAAGAAAATAGAGATACCTGGCCTAATCTAGAAGTGCATACAGATGAGCGTCTAGTAACTGTAGAAAGAAAGAAATCGTCCACTGTAAATTTAAGTGTTAATGCTAATAATGAAAATTTTAGTAGGTATAAAAAATTCTCTAACTTCTCTCGCATTGTGCGCATCTTTTGCTGGGTGAGAAGATTCATCTTGAGAGCACAGAAAAAAGTCATCCCGAAAGGGAAACTAGTGGATGCATGTGAGAAGGAGAACGCAGAAAATCTCCTCTGGAATGCGCTAAAATTAATTGATTGGATTAAAGTTACCAACGATAAGCATTTATCTCCAATCAAGTGGAAATTCATCCCTCCTACTGCAGCCTGGTGGGGAGGATGGTGGGAGAGACTGATAAGATCAGTCAAAGAACTCTTAGTGCGGGTCCTAGGCCGATCATCTCTACATTTTGAAGAACTCTATACGATCATTTGCGACGTTGAGGCTACAGTGAACCGCAGACCTCTCACATTCGTATCAGAGAATTCTGACGACCTGGTGGCGCTTTCTCCAGCATCCTTTCTCCAAGAAATCCCAACATCAGGAGTTCCGGATCTTGACGTGATTGATCATAAGAGCTCCAACGCTAGGCTCAAGTACCGTCAGAAGCTCCGAGGTGAATTGAGAAGCCGTTTCCGAAAGGAGTACTTGGGTCAGCTGATTCAACGGTCAAGTGAACAAGGAAGGAACTTCCAAGTCGGCGATGTGGTCTTGGTGGGACTGGAAGACAAGAAAAGAGTGTTGTGGCCCATGGCCAGAATAACAGAAGTTCTTCCCAGCAGAGACGGTAGCACGCGCGTGGTAAGACTCCAAACGAGATCTGGAACTCTAGTTCGACCTGTACAAAGACTTTACCCGTTAGAATTGAGTGACTCACAAGATCCGGTCATTAAATTCAGCGAACAGAGAAGGTCTAGATTCGGTCGAGAGCTGAAAATACCGGACAGACTTATATTGTGACACTCAACAGTCGTGTGTGCAAACAAAATCAACAATATGTGTCGCACTACATAATATGTATTTATTTTATGAATGTCATGCATTTTTATACATGTTTCATATACTCAAATTTTGAAAATTTAACTTTTATTATGGGTTATTATGCAGAGCATATGTACTTTTCAACTTTTGTAGTTGCATGTGTATATATATAGCTATTTTTTGATTCTATGCACAGTAATGTTTATTTCGGAGCAATATTTTGTATAATTGGAATTTTGTTTAGGCGCACTGCAATTCCAATGGTGGGAGGATGTTGCGACTCCCACTGCTTCCCAACAGAGGGAGGCAGAGGTACCATATGTACGAGCTGTATTATTATTATTATTTCTTTTTCCTTTTTTTGTGTGAGTATATTTCAGCAGTACACATCATGTAATTGAGGAGAAAAGAAGGACAGAGCGTCTTCTGTCACTCTGATTTAAGAAAAGAAAAGAATAGAATAGTTTTGTTTTTCGACTAAGTGTTGTTTAATTCTTGCCCAGTGTGTCACTTCATTCATAATGCGAGAGGGGTAAGTTTTAATTTTTATTTGGTAGAAACATGATTTTAAATTAAATTTTAGATCGACCCGGACGGGTTCCGCTTTGTCGATCCCTAAACAATAACTTCAATGCAATTTTCCTACCCTACAAGAACAATGTTGTGTGGACATTAGAAAAAAAAAAATCTGAAAAGGCGTATGACTACATTTAAAGCGATTTAAATCTGTTTATTAGAGACTCACTGCATCTGCTGATTTCTAAAAAAAGTGCAATAAATTCTCACGCAAGTCTTCACTTTGAAATGTCCATAACCCGCTCAATGTGTCTCTTTGTATCTCTCATCCTAAAATTTATGGTTTTTAGTGTTGATAATACGCATGCAAACCCAATTCAGCGATGCGTTTTCACAATCTGCAAAAACTGCTTGGATTCGATAGTTGGAAATGTCTAAATGCCAAAGATCTGGAGTTCGAATCAAAATGAAAATGTAAAATAATTGAAATTGTGCTTCGTATAAATGGAATATTTTAATATTGAAAGCTATATATATAGAGATTAATCTCGCGCCCATAGTCAAACGTCTCATAAATGTGAAATTTTGTGATAAAACTGAGAGTGAGGCACGAATCCCCTTGCGTACAAGTGAAATTTCAAGGCATTTACGCACAACCGAGCCCGTCTTGGCCAATTTTTCTTTTTCTCCCCACCCTTTCTTCCTTTTGTTTCCTTCCTAAATTTATAAAAGTAAAAAGGACATAATCATTATAAAAAGGAATGTTTTCTGATCAAATTGCCGAAGTTCAATTACTTTACTGCAAAAATGTCAGATTTTTTTTGGGGGAAATACAGTCAAACCCAAAGCGTATTAAAAACCCTTTATTAATACGATTTGGTCAAACCCCATTAGACTGGAACTCCAAGAGGCCCGAGAAATCACTTCGTAATAACGAAATTTCGTTATAAAGGAATTCCAGATTTTTATATTGTTCCTATGTCTATGCGAGGGATTTTCGTTAAAACGATATTTTTCCCGTTATAATGGTATTTGTTAAAATGAAAGTTGACTGTATTTTGTCTCAAACTATTTTTTGCGTGTATTTGGAGGATGCATGGGTAACAGGGCGTATGACACTTAACTGGTGAGCCATTAATCTTAGAGACAAACCCAACTAGAAAAAGTATCCAAATCACGTGTCCAACTCAGATATGTCATTCATGTTGTAAGGGGTTGTATAGCTATAAAATAAAAAAAACCAATTTTTTATACCGTCCCAGTGTGCCAAAGAACCAAATTAAGAAGTTGTTGCTCTGTCTTTCCCGATGCCAACTAAAATAATTTCACGTTTCGAAGTGCAATATTCACCGAGATATGCGAATTAAAAAAAAAAATTGAAGAAATTTGGGAAAAAAAACAGCGTTAAATGCGGGTAAAATGGTTTCCCCGCATTTAACGCTGTTTCCCTCCCCCCCCCCCCCAACTTTCTTCGAATATCTCAGTGAATATTGCAATTAGAAACGTTGAAGTTTTTGTTGGAGACAGGGAGACAACTTTCCGATTGGGTTTTGGGGCACAGGGTGTCCGTATAAAGAGTAAACATTTTTATTTTAATAACTATGTAACCCTTGGCAACATGAATCAAATATCTGAGTACTACACATTATTCGGGTACTTTTTCCAACTGGAAGTATGCCCCTAGGACCAATGGTTCGCCAGTAAAATGCCATATGCCCCGTTACCTATGCGCCTTGTATATTAGTACGGACTGTAATGTGAAATATTGTGTTGTGTTTAAGCCAACACGCACGTTGCTTCGTTCGCCTGCGAGAGAGCGGCCACATTATGAACCAAAAAGCCATTTGAAGGTAGCTTTTCATCCAACGAAATATCACATTTTCACCGTATCGAAATTGAAGTCAACAAACTGATAATTTTCTTATTTGCAAATCTAATTATTTATATTTTCCGATGGGATTGAAATCCTGATAATGAATCATTATTCTGATCACGTGAACAGTTTTGTCACTGCGTACATGATTTCTCTGAAACGAATGGTTCAATCAAATATCCAAAAAATTTTCACACGTATTTTAGTTCAGTTTTTTAAATTTATAGTAGGGCTACAACATGAACCTATATCCTTGATACAGGTATTATTCTTGAAAACGATGTGGAAGGCTGATCTTTTCAATTGTGATTCATTTGTGTGTGGCTACTCCCTCATTACTACTTTTATCCGCACGAAGAGAATAAAATTAACAAAACTGCTTGCTACCACTTTTTGCGATTTTTATCATTATAAGAAGGCATATTTTGGAAGCTACAACTGACATTTCTCAATGAAACCATACTCTTTTACACGAAAAAACTAATTTGGAAATAATAAAAATTCCATCCAGTACAGTAACTTGATGACATTGTGCCGTCTTCGAGCGCAGAGTTTACATTGATTGAAAATATATATATTTTTTAATTGGACTGTGTGACACAACACATAAAACATACAAATCAAACTGAGAAAAACACAAAACAATAAACTTCACAAAAAGTAACATTACGATGATACAGACCCTTTGTGACCCCTAGGGATTTATTCTATTTTTACTGTATTCTATTATGTTTATTTTGCTTTTTCGTTATTTTCATAAATTAAAAATTAACCAAATTAAATTCAAAAATATTTATACTTCAGACAATTTTTGAATAACTATCTTCTAATGGGAAAACGGTGGTGGGGAGAAAGGAAGGGGGAGTAGAAAATTATTCATGTTCGCAAGGGGGCACCGGCTTCGGTTAAGCGGACGAATGCGCGATTGGTGGAGAACTGGCAGGGGGTGTAGAATTATAGAAAGTCCCGCCCCTCCTAACAGTGATGGGGGGGGTGACAACGCCCCCCCCTCCGAGCAGTCCGTATGGTGGCGCCGCCAACTTGGAAACTGTTAAATAGAATTTTGTAGAACATTCGAAGTTTTTCTACGAGGGTTATAAATAGTCTGGCGCTCACAAGATGGCAGGCTCAAGGAGATTTTAGAGAGATTCGATGAGCAGTCAGTTGTATTTAAACTTCGCGAGAAAGTTGTTAGCTCTCTGACTAGTCTGTAAATACGTGTAAATTGCTGTTCTGTAAATAAATCTGTGTTTGTCCGTCGAACTGCTTCTTGTTTTGTTAACTCGAAGTCTTGTGGAAAATTATCCGCAACAATATATTATATACCGTAATCAATTTCTGTTAATTTCAATGTTTTCTGAAGGCTAAGAACTCAAAATTTCAGTTTAAGAAATTCATTGCTACCTACCCTTTAACCATATGCGGCAAACCCTCGGGCAGCACAACCAAATGTGGAATGCACCCTCATGCCTATTTTTGTGAAAATGAGCTAAGTGGCACATTTTCAGATCACTCAAGAAAGCCCATGGCACAAACACAGATCACTTAAGCTGTGTTATGTGTCGAGAAATTGGTTAATTTGTATGGAAAAATAAACTGACATTTTTTTAACCTAATAACGTCTAGCCCAGTTATAATGCCACCACCTGTCCCAAAGAATTTTGGCGTTATATCGGGTAATGGTTAAAATAATGTTTCAAGAGAGGCTTCATTACATAAATTCACACGTTTATAATGAAATGCTATCTTTGTCTTATTAGTTGCTATTCTATAAATATTCCAACTCATTCAGTTTTAAGAGAAAATTCATAAAATTTTAAAAACTGTACAATATTACTTGAATATTTCTTGATATAAAACCTTAAGAGACACATATTTTACAC
The DNA here is from genome assembly GCF_987345545.1 of Pholcus phalangioides. Taxonomy (NCBI): domain Eukaryota; kingdom Metazoa; phylum Arthropoda; class Arachnida; order Araneae; family Pholcidae; genus Pholcus; species Pholcus phalangioides. Next base: position 21,219,240 of record NW_028301610.1, on the reverse strand, counting down.
TTACCTTTGAAATTATTTTAGTTGTACATTATATTAGAATCCCTACGTTTTTTACATTATAATCCCAATAGAAGATGTGTTCACTGAAAATTTCTGGCGGCAAACGGGGTTGGCACTACAACAGCGGGTGCTATAACAGGGTTCAACTGTACTTTCAAAATATGCAGGAATATTATCACTCACATTTACTGTGAAGAAATGTCCCACAACACACACTGTATCTCTCCCCCCCCCCCCCCAAACATCTCGACTTGGTTAGTGCAATATGGCACGAGGTAAGTCCCGTGGTTCACATATCATTCAAAGTTGCTTGAGATAGATTATTTGTCGTTGGTAGTTACAATCAATGCAAGCTCCAGTCCAGTTGAATGAGAAATATTAGAGTGGGATCCACTAAAAATTTTATCATAGAAGCCCGGCTCCTGGATGTGAGGAGGGGGGCGCATGAAATATATGTTTTCTGTGATTATTCTAAATTCCCTCCAACTGTTTATTCGTTAAAAACTGTTTACCTTGAAGGATAACATTAAAAAATGATCCGAATAACAGTGTCAATATCATTTATCAACTTAATAAAGCCCTATCCCTATGTATAGCACTGAGTTTATGAAAATTGGGATTATGAGATTAACAATGTTCGTTATAATAATATTAAAGAATATTCATTAATGCATTTCATGTAATAGTAAAAAATGAACTCACCTGTGTGATTTTATATGCAGCTGCACAGATAGGCCTATACTTCCTTCACTGAAGCTCGCTGGTGGCCAGATTAGCTGTTGTTTTTTTCAACTATTCTTTTTAAAGGACTTGTGCAACAATATTGTTTATTGCCTTATGAAGAAATGAATAAAATAAATGTTTAAAATAGAAATTATATATTATTAAAAAACTGCGCGCACGTGCGTGTAAACGGATGTCAATGCGTGGGTTTATTCAAATACAAATTACGGAATATGTGTCTGGGGAGGAGCATATTATGAAAACATACGCAATCTATGCAATCTTTACAATAAATTAAGAGAATTAATAAATGTTCCAAACATGGCCCCCGCTCTGTCACTTACCGGAGTTTCAAACCGAAGCACGGCGCAAATATATATTAACGACGAGGACCACGGGAACCTCCGAGATTTTCGAAAATTCGTTCCTGAAATCTCAAGACGGCCACCATTGGAACAGAGAACAGTCAAGAGGAAATAATTATAAGTTCAAATTTCTTACATAAAACTCCCATCTACTTACAAACAAACCAATATGGCTGACCAACTGGCCAAGGACGGAATCAACAACCAAAACATTGAAATTGTTGGCAAATACAGCAAAGCGCAAATAAAGAGACAATTGTACAATGAGAATAAAAGAATATGGCAAAGAAACTGGAATGTGTCCACTAAGGGCAGACCGGTATACGCCATATACCCTCAAATAAATTAAAACAGAGTAAAAGGGAGATTCTACATAAACCAGATAGTCACTGAGCATGGACCAATGGGCCACTATCAAATCTGGTGCCACCATAAAAGCGATAGATGCATCTTCTGTGGGGAATCTGCTGTACGAAGGCACCACTATATACAGTAAAACCTCGTTAAGTCGTTACCCTAATAAGTCGTCATTTTTCTTCAGGCCCTTCCAGCTCTCATAGACAACAATGTTATTAGTTTAATTATGTTTAACTAACCCTCGTTTACTCGTCGCTAATTTCGGTTAACTCGTCACTATGAAAAAATTTGAGAAAGTGGAACAGACTATTTTTATGGCTCCTATCTAAAAAAGAGCTTGTTAACAGCATTGCCATATGCTTAAAAGTCACCATAAAATCCTATAATACCCAAACGGGACAGTTTAAGTAACGAAAGTTACCCTGGGGAAGTTCATTTGCCGACTAAGGTTTTTGGAACGTTGGGGAATGTTCAAGCTAGATCTCATTTCTGCCTGGGCTCCATTGGAAAAACTGGAGAAACCGCGAGGCACCCAGGCTCTGTCGCGAGAAGCAACGTAAGTACTTCGGCCCCCCAGGGCATCTGCGGCAAAAGCAAAATTTATTGGTACGTCAAAGATTACACACAGTGTAAGGAAATCAAAAATTATGTAAATCGAAGAATCAAATTAATCAAGTCAAAGTGCAACGGGCACGGATAATAAATAATCATGGAAAGCATGGGCACTCCTAATTTAGAGCTTGAAATTTAAACAAAATATCTTTGTTGAAAAAAAATGAGACATTCTTTCCGAAGTTGAGGTCTTCTGTTTACTTTTCCCTGCCCAGGGCCCCTCCACCAAGTCAAAAGTGTTCCAGATTACTTTGTAGTTGTATCATGAACTACTGATGAAGAATTAAAATACTAAAATTAAATTTGATGTCTATGTAAAATTAATGTGCAATAGAGAGTTCTATTATGAAGAAAAGCTACTTATATAGCTTTAGACTAACAGTTGCTCTGTCAGTCTAAATTAAAAATTGCTAGTATAAATCAAAGTGCACAGTACATTTCACCATAAGCCATAATTTCACCATAGTAATTTAAGTAATAAAAGATAAAAAAGATAAAATATTGCTATTATTTATTCTTTCGTGATCTATAAATTTTATTAATATTATTATTTTGATTCATACTTTAATAAATATTATGTAAAGTAATGTTAGTAATGTTAAGTAATGTCATATTACTTTAAATTTATACGATTTTCGCTACATTGCACATTCAAACTGACGGCACTCCACTTAAGCCGTCATAATTTTTCGATAACTTGAGGTGACGACTTATCGAGGTTTCACTGTATATAATTGTATATATTGGAGAACAAAAAGAAACAGTGCATTAACAGGAGAATAACAACAACTCCCATTGACGGTTCCATTAAAGATTGAGAGAACCCAAATCCTTTTGACAAAGATAATGGAAACATCATTGGAAAAGTATTTGGAATTCAACCCGTGAACAATAAACAGATCACAATTAAAACTCATGCTGTATACAAGAGATGAGTAGGTCTATATTATATATGAAATAAGTAATGTACATATGTCATAGGGAGCACACTGTGCATGTGTATGGTGCCATGTGGGTAGTTGTGTGTGGCATATGTACGACTATCTAGACATGGGGCATGTCCAGTGTGGTCAAAATGTATAATAATAATTGAATTTTTATTGTGACTAATAAGCTAATATTAACTAGGGATTTGTATTGTATATAAATGTCCACGTTCATTTGCATGGTTATGTCAATTTGGTTAATACGCAAAGTAATGTTTCAGTGATTAATATGAAATGGGAATTTAACTTCTAATGAAGAATGCATTGTGTATGTATATTGTACTCACGCGAAGATTTATGATATACTCTTGAAAGCACGTGTATTCTTTTGGTCGGAGCTCGACCGTCCTTTTCTTCTATATATATTTGAAACCTGCAATTTCTTAAATCTGTTGTTGTATGCGATTGAAAAATTAATCAGGATAAAAATACTATTATTTGTTTTTTTTGATTGGCGTGCGAGTAGCATGTCCACTCCTTAAGTAAAGGAAACTTGCTTCTTTTATATTAATTTATTCATGCAAGTAGCATGAATTTTTTTAACTACTTTGTGTGTAACATAACGATATTATGTAACTAACATATATCTTTTGCGGGCCGGTACTAATGGGAACCCCTCTGGAAGAACGTTAGAGGGAGGCATGGGTAGGGACCACCCAGGGATGAGGGCGTAGTAATGAGGACCGTGGCACAATTCTAATGATGACTATAAAACTAGCGGGAAACCAAAGGCAGACAATTGTATAAACATAACCCTAATTAGGATTGCTTGCTCGGCATCTGATTGACAAAACAAACAAACTCGTATGGCCTTATGGCTGGGACGAGTAATTTACGAGTATACCAACATTTCATGTATACCAGTCCAACACATAACCCAATTTCATATTTTCCTACCTCTATTGCTCACACAATCATCATTTGAACACACCCCCCCCCTCTCCACCTTGTCATTAAAAGGCAGTAAATGCGAACCCCCTCACGATTGGTGACGTATTACTTGAAGATGACCCCTTATATCCCATAGATATAAATATGGGTGTAGGTCGATTGCGCTCACCCCAATTTCCAAACGACAGGTCGATTGCGCTCACCCCCGATTTCTAAGAATTGCAGATAAACCCTTCATCTAAATCATTGTTACTTTTCTACGAATATATAGTATATTTTAATGCAGTTGATTTAAAAATCATCTACATCAGGGATGTGCAACATCTGGCCCGCGGACCAAATGCTTCCCGCCAAGGGCTACCATCCGGCTCGCGAAACGTATTCGGTATGAAAGTGTAAATATACACAAAACGCCAAATATCCTACTAAGACCCGGTCTTAGTAGGATATATGGCGCTCCACGAATAATATCTCCTCGAAAAAAAATTACGGTATATCGGGAAGAGAGTAGCAGATTCGCGGAAAAAAATAGTTCGACAAACATGTGAGAGATACTTATGACTTTAATTTATTATGATTATTATAGTAATATAATTTATGAGTTACATAAGTGATCTCAATCCTTGATTTCAATAGAGAATAAAAATTCATGCGATTTCATTAAAAAAACAGGGCATTTCATACAGAACGGATAGGCAAAGTTACGGTGTAATGTCCAGTAAAATACATATCTTACACCCTGTGATATACACTTTTTTTTTATCTTTATCTACCTTTCTTTTTCGTTGTGGTAAAAACTACGTTGTGCTTATATGCACTAATCCTGTCTATAATATACAGTGACATCCCCAATCAGCAGTTGGTAACTTCCCTCCTCCTCCCGTCACCCACAAGGATTAAAATCAGACTAGGTGCAATCGACCTGCTGGGGAAATACATTGGAAGTCGAAACACTCCCATTGTCGGCGCAATCGACCGAGCCCTATAAATATGCCCATTCGTTATATAACGATATATTTTCAACATTATTTTATTATTGTATTGCAGGTTCACTAGGACGGAATTAAATTCGTTATAACCGATAAGCGCATCCAAACGTTTGTTTCTGTTTCTTCATTGAACTAGAGAAATTCAGTTCATCGAGACGAAAACTTGGGTATCCAATTGATACCTACCACTCATTTTTTAATTACTTTATCAACTCGCAAAGTACATAGTATGTAAACTTGAGCAATTGAAACTGCAGCATAGAAAGCATCAACATTCATCTTTTTTTCAAATATTGGATGAGGAGGCTGACTTTGGTAAAAGATAATTTGATAAAGAGCGTTTTTATATATCAAAGTTGCCCATTACACTATCAGAGTTTTTTTTCAAACTTATTTTATAAATGATCTTTGACAAATAACTTTTATAGTGTAATACCGGCCTTACGAAAACCCTATTGCCAAATAAGCTTCGTTTCTTTGGTGGAATTTTTCAATCGGCACTAACGCGTGGACCCCCTCGTGGACCCGCAGCACCTTTCCTAGATCACTCAGACGGGTCGCTGCACAAGTCCACAAGATGTAAGTGGCCTTTGGAACAGTTTCCTATTGCTCAAGTTACTCGCGGTATATTCCCAGACAGAGGGACCCATTTGCAGTTCCGGTATTTTGTTTCGAAACACATCCTGTAGAGCAGTTTTTCTCAACCACCGGGCCGTGGCCCAGTACTTGGAGTGCCATCTTAATACATGGGCCCTTTGCCCAGGAGGCTCAAGTGCAGAGAGAGTCTCGTGATAATGAGATCTGAGTAGAATTTTTGAGATTAAGTATGTAAATTGGTAAGCAGAGGCCTTTCTAGTAAGTTAGGGGGGGGGGGGCTCCGAAAAATCACTTTGCCCGATGGGCCATGATGCTCTTAAGACGGCCCACGAGTACCAATTCACGGATGATTCACCGTTCAAGTTTTTCCCATTTATACGTCTCATTCTTCGTGCGTATGACCCGGCCTTCCACTTGAAAAATCAAATTTACCTCGGGCTCCCAAAAGTTGAAAATTGATGCCGTAAAGCCCTTAATGCGGACAACTTTATGAACTACCATGGTCTCTCACACCCTGCATCAGAGCCCCCATAGGTTGGGATCTTTCACGGGCCCCTCTATTAGAATTCATAAAATGCCGACTCCTCGAAAAAAATGCATTAAATCAGGGCCGAAGCTCAAGGGGAGAGAAGGGTGGTTCTCTAATAAATTTTCTGGGTCCAGGCTTGTAGCTAGCTGAGGCAACCGGAGCAGTGCCTCGGAGCCCTGAGCCGAATAAGGTCCCACAAAATTCCCTACCACCCCTATTTCGGATAATAATAACCCTTTCAAGAGGCTCCGAGAATGCACGCTACGGCCCTGTCTAGGCCCCTTCTTAACCCAGTGAGTTATTTCATAAACATATATATATATATATATATATGCACACATTTCGGACTTCTGATTAATTTTATTATTTTTTAACATATCCGCGTGTGATTGCACAGGGCCGCAACTAAATGCTTGGTCAACCGGGGCAAGCACGTACACTGGTGGAAAATGAAATCCCAACAAGAAGAAATTACATTAGAGGAATGAAATTTGGGCAAAGCAATTGTCTAGGTAACATATTTATTTGATTAAAGTTTCAAGGTCACAGGTTAAAGTAAGCGCGAGAAAATGCATTTCAAATATGAAATGGTGGTACATTAATAACCACTGTAGTTGCCACGATTGTGTATGCAAACGTGCATGCATTGTGTCATACAGGTGTCGTATGTCATTTTGTGGGGCGGAGTTTAATGCCTGTTGCACTTGGTCAGTCAAATCAGCAACGGTTAATGCTGGTTGTGGATGACGCTGGATTTGTCTTCCAATAATGTCCCATACGTGCTCGATGGGAGAAAGATCTGGTGATCTCGCAGGCCAAGGCAACATGTCGACACTATGTAGAGCATGTTGGGGGACAGCAGTGGTATGAGGACGAGCGTTATCCTGTTGGAAAACACCCCCCTTGAATGCTACTCATGAATGGCAGCACAACCGGTTCAATCACCAGTCTGACGTACAAATTTCCTGTCAAGGTGCTCGGAATAACGACGAGAGTGCTCCTGCTGTCATAGGAAATTGCTTCCCAGACCGTGACTCCTGGTGTAGGTCCCATGTGTCTACCCCGCAGACAGCTTGGTTCCACGCGCTCACCTGAACTCCTTCTTACCAACGTACGACCATCACTGGTCCATATGGGAAATGTCTTGGCGTTTGTGGGAAATTTTGCGAGTTCATCAAACAAAATAATCTTTATTGAAAGAAAAATATAAATGCAAAACAATGCTTTTCTATTGTAAAAAACTTGATTACATACTTCCACCGATAGATGGCAGCATAATTTTCGGAATGTGTGGGAAAAATTTAGTCGAAAAAGGAAATTTTCGAGTGAAATTTTGTTTGACGAGGTTACCATCACTGACTGGCAAAAAGACAGAAACGGCTCTCATCTGAGAACACAAGAGATCCCCACTCCGCCCTCCAATGAGCTCTAATTTGATACCACTGACGTCGCAGATGGCAGTGATTTGGAGTTAGTGGAATTAACGCTACAGGCCGTCTGGCTCGGAGCTGTCCCTCAAGTAATCGATTTGTTACAGTTCGCTGTGCCACTCTGTGGGGACAACAGAAGCTCTAATTTCTGCTGCAGATGCAGTAGGGTGCGCCACAGCACCTATGTCGAAAAAACGATTAAAAGTTGAATTCGCGCCCTCATTGATCCAGCAGTAGGGGCTCCAGATCCGCCTATTACCGCTTAGTTGCGGCTCTGACAATATAATTTTTTTTCCCTTGTTGCTGGGCCTCCCATAATTCTTGCTTTGCCGAGAATTCCTTCACGTCGAAGTCGGGGCCCTACACGTCTTGAAATCACTTTGCAGATTTTCGTTATAGATGACGAAGAGGATGGTGGCCACAGGACCTCACGTAAAAGATTGTCTTCTACCTCAGAATTTTGGTGAGCCCACCCAGCTCTAGATAGCGTTGGTGGGCTATATTTGAGGGGCCTATTAGAGGGTTTTCAAAAATTTATTCCGGCAAATTTATAATGCACGAAATTAAAATAATTGAAATAAGTAATTATATAGGCTAGCAGGCAGTGCCAAGTTCAAAGAGGTTTTACGAAAATGAGTTCTGAATCAAATTTTCGACACTAAGCATATTAATTGGTAGAAGAAAAATCACTTTGCCGAAGGGCCCCATGATACGCCCTGGTGCATAACTACTTAGTGGTCTGAGACACCCACTTGTCTGTTGCAACATACATCCCTAACCCATAGCCCTCGGGTGAAATGTGGCCCTCGTAGTCATCTGATGTTTACCTGTGACCTCGAATTTAGTTTCGTAAATATGAAATAAGAAAGAGAGAGAGCATATATAAAACCAGATTCCCTAAGCAACCCATGGCACATTTTCAGATCACTCAGATCACTCAATTGACCTACGGCACATTTCCAGATCACTTAATTGACCTACGGCACATTTCCAGATCACTTAATTGACCTACGGCACATTTCCAGATCACTTAATTGCCCTATGGCACATTCCCAGATCACTCAAGTGACCCGCCCATATGTACAAATTAATTAAGTGACCTGAGGCACTGTTCTAGACCACTCAAGTGTCCAGCGGCACATTTACAGATAACTTAAGCATGGCCGGAATTAGAGGCAGTCGGCGGAGAAGCAACTGTCCTGGGCGGCACAAATTAGGGAGTGACAGTTTCAGGTGAGAACAAGGAACATATTGTTGTAAAATTATCGAATTTTAAAGTTGCAGAGGGGGCGGAAAAATCATGTTTGCCTAGCATAGGCGGAGGTAGACTTGGAAGTCTAGGGTGCGCTGTCAGTATTTCTGGGGGCAAGATGATGATTATGTCAATTTATATACAGTCGGCCCCCCCCCCCCCCCGTATTCGCGGGGGTTACGTTCCGGGTGTGACCGCGAATACGGAAATCCGCGAATAACCGAAACCATAGGTGTTTTTTTGTATCTCTCGTTTACTGAACATCATGAGAAAGAGCAGGGTGACGCAGAGGTAAAAGGGAATGTAAAAGAGGGTGCAGTGATTGTTGGCAATGTTTTCTGAAAGAACATTGTCATTTTCCTGTTTGTCGTGTCTTTTTCTTCATATCATCAAGTATGTTGGAGTATGTTGACAAGGCTTTCTCCACTAATTTTTCTACATGCGAAGAACGTAATATACAGGGATCTATGTTATGAAAATAATCTATTGCTGATTTGAGCTTGAGAAGCCTTTCTGCTATGTTACTTGTGGTGAACTTGTCTTCTACTCCTTGATCTTCATCTCGTACCGCTTCAGTTTCAGAACCAGTCAGTTGCATTAATTTCTCCTCGGTCAATCTATTATCAAAAGAAATTTAAATAGCATGTATTCATTAACAAGGTACCTCCTGACTACCGGAAAGAAACGCCGTTTAAACCAATCCAGGAAAAGTGTTTTCATATTCCAAGCCCTTTTATTGTTCATCCAAAATACTGGGATCTTTGGCTTATCCTTCCCTTCAATGCTCACGGATTCGTAGATTTGAAATAGATGGTGGGATTTACCATGCACCCATACGCATTTGTGCAAAACGATATATTACGTCTATCTTTACTTGCCTTAAAAAACCAGGAGCTCGCTTTTCTTCTCGGCATTTTCTTCCAAAATAGTGTAGTTTCGACAGCGTTAAACACTTGCTAAGGTGCATAACCCTTCTCTTCAATATTTTTCTTAAGTCTTAAGAAACTTTTTAGCTGCCTCCTATCGGCAGAGGCTTGATCACCAGTGATTTTTACATTGCGTAATCCGAATTGTTTCTTAAACCTATGAAACCAACCTTTACTTGTATAAAATTCTGATAAAATAGACGTTTCACCAGTCCTTTCCTTTTGGAAGAGTAAAAATTTTCGCCTTTGTGTTATAATCAACTGAAATTCCTTTTGTATCAGTCTTGTACCCACAAAAACATCATTTTCTGTACGAAAAACGCATGGATCCCGTAGGTGCTGCAAAGTTTTGATTGCCATGGGTGCAGCTACAGCCACGGCTGAACGAATTTTAGATTCCTTTTTATTGGTATATCTCACCGTAGATTCGTTGATTCCGTAATGGCGGGCCACAGCAGGTATTGACTTACTTTCGACAGACAATGTATCCAATTTTTTTGTGAAGTTTTCACTTTTATTTACCTTTTCAAAGCATTATCAGTAGCGCTAGAAAAATGAGCCATCCTAAACAAGCACAACTCAAATTTTGTAAATAAAACACGTAAATGACGATTGCTGAGTGTTGTCAAAAAAAATGTTCGATAAAGGAAAAGAAACTGCGAGTACGGGGGCCGACTGTATACACATATACATTATAGGCTAGTCGACTTCACCTTTGATGTTTGGGGGGGGGGGGCAATGCATCCATGTCCCCCCCACCTCCGTATCTCCGCCCATGTTGCCCAGAGAGGCAAAAATTCTAGTTACGATCGCGGCCCAGACTTAAATGCCCTGGGGCACATTCTCAGATCACTTGAGTGGCCCGTTCCACATTCACAGATCACTTATTAGGCCCGCGGAACATTTACTGATAACTTAAGTGATCTGGGTCACTGTTTCGTATGACTTAAGTGGCCGGCGGCACATACCCGCACTGCCCATTTAAGAAGCTTCATTTCTTGACATCTGAATTTTTTTAAAGCTCTCCGTGGCTCCCCTTCCATTTCTCTTCCATTGTTGCCCTCTCCCAGAATATCTTAGTATCACGACGGGTCATACTGCCCCAAGTTGAGAAACACTGCCTTAGAGCAGTGTTTCTCAACCACCGGGCCGCGGAACCCTAAAATGATTCATATCGAGCCGTGGGTGATTCCCTCTTTGAATTTATGTTTATGTTTCATATGTTCATATGCATTTGCATATTTTGGCCTTTTTTAGCATTAATGCACGTAAATGAATAGAAGCGAAGAATTTTCAGAGAATAAGTGCATATCTTTGGAAGTTTACTTAAGCGTAATCACTTTTTTAGGATCTTTCGAAGAAATATCGCTAATAATACAGTAAAACCTCTCTTTTGCGTTCACCGGCGAGATAAAAAAAATTTGATCGTAAAAGAGGGTTGGCCGTTGATCCCAGGAAATTTGAAACGAATACTTCTGTTTACAAGGAGAAAATATTATATGGCAGTAAAAGAAGGGTGGCCGCATCTGAGGGAGGTGTACGTTAAGAGGGGGTTTCACTGTATTTTTATAACATCGCGGTTTGTCTGTCGCAAGGGGAATTTAGTGAGTTAAGAGAGATGTTCGTATTTTTTAAATATCAAGTGTTCTATTACAGTCGAGTCCCGTTATAACGAACTCCAAGACACCGGAGAAATATTTGACCGGGCTTTCGACTCTCGAAAATGACTGAAACCGGCCCGCGGGCTCGAAAAGATTGAGAACCACTGCCATAGGATGCTTAGAGGTGTCGCAAGTTGGATACCCGGATCATCCTTTAGCGCCAAGTTTGTCTCCGAAAAAGAACACCCTAAATTTTTGGGTTATTTATTGTCTTTGCCTTTACTATGGGATTAGACCAGTGTTTCTCAACGTGTGTGCCGTGGCTCCTAGGGGATTGCCTATCTAGTGCTTTGAAGTGGTTCATTTTCAGACTATTTTAGAAAGCCGCTGATAAACGTTGTCACAGCAAGGATGCCACGGGTGGTGAAAGTTTGAGAACTACGTCCCTAAACCATCAGTGTGATCCACCCCTCCACAGGGGTCACGATCCACACTTTGGGAACCACTCTATTAAAGTAACAGACGTGAAGAAAGAAAACTCTTTTCAGATAGTCGTATCCAAAGGGCGGCAAAAAAAAAAATGTCTCAAGTGGAAACATTTCTAGGACCCCGGCCCTGTTTCAGATCACTTAAGTGGTCCGAGGCACATTCACCGACCACTTAAGTGATCTGCAACACATTCACAAACCACTAAAGCAGTGTTTCTCAAAGTGTGCGTCGCTGCTCCTTGGGAAGTCGCCAACCTTTGTCAGGGACATCGGAGGTATTGTTGTGTGTGTGTGTGTGCGTGCGCCTATTAATGCTTTGAATTGATTCTTTTACGAATGCACAATATCTACTAAACCGTCTTAGCTGTTAACTCAAGAAAATTTAAATTTCCTGTTTGAAACTGTAATGTAATCTTCTTTTATCTTGCATAATCCACTAAATGCCGATTTTTTTGTCTATCAGCTCCATCCCTGTTGCCACTTATTTCTTAGTATTATATATATGTTACTGCCAAAGCCCTGAAATTGGTCAATCCCCGACTGGGCCGAAACTTCATGAATTACCCAATTTCGTTAAATATTGACCCGATTAATGTCTGAATTTCGGATATTGGCCGGCCAGTTCATGAAGTGGCCGGTGATCCCTGGCCAAAGTCCAATAACATGATCCGGGATCATCGTCAAGTCTTTCAGATGAATAAAAAAAAAAGGGTATTTATCTGTAAGCGAGCGGATTTGTCTCTAACGCCATATCTTACCAACCCACCATTACGGTATCGGCAATTTGCTGTTATTATATGATTAATTTACAAGTAATGGTTTCTTATACATATTTTCAATCAAATTTATTCATTTTCATGTATTCACAAAAATTACAAAATAAAAATTGTGAGACATATTTATCATTTTGAGGCAGGTGATTGAAAAGATTATATTAAATTAAGGAAATTATACATAACACAAGAAACAAATTAATGTATTTTGTGCAGTATATTAATTATTTATTTATAATTAATAATTTATGCTACTAAAACTAAAAATATGCAACACAAAAAAGTTTAAAAAATGAAAACATCAAAGGAAAAAAATGAATAATAAATAATTTTAAGAAAAACACACACAAATAAGCAAATTTTTGTAAATTAAAAAATATGTGCGATTATAAAAAGGCAATTAGAGTTACGGTGGATAAGTTCTTGCTCCTCCTAAAATACCAACATCTACGATGTAAAACATGCACAGTAAGGATTCAATTATAACTGATGAAATGATTTTGAAATATCAACATAATTAATCCCATTAAAATCAAAATTTCATATCAAAAATTATTCATTCAAACGATTTTAATTTCCATTAAAACAAAAAATAGGGGATTGCCTGCCACTTCGCTATCACTAACTAATCAAATGTATTTAGTTAATATCTTTTAATTCGATGGAACATAGATTTATTTATAAGCCATTGAATAATATTAAACTCAAGCAATGTGACACCCCCGCCCCCCATTACTTGTGTGTTTGTTCTATTTCTTCTTATCCCTCATAGATTATCCTCAGATCTCGTAGTCGGTCGAACGGAATGAATGCTAGAAAGCAAGCCCACAAAGATCGGTATTGCTACCGCTTCTCTCTGAATGTACTTTCGGGTTCGCGCTGCACGGAGGGGCAATTTTTTTTTGCGAACCCCTCCGCGAGCAACGTCCTGAAAGTGGCGGAGAGAGGTGTCGTTGTCATCCCTTTCTATCTCTGCGTTGGTCGGCGGCAGCTGCACGTAGGGTATTTCTCTCTCGAACAGCTGAAAGGGGACGATAAGTTGTCGAGGGAGGACGATGACAAGCAGCGTTGTCATCCGTCGGCAGATGCGCGTAGGGACATGGAATTTTTTTCGGACATAGAATTTTTTTCGCACTCTCTCGAAGAGCTGACGACGCTTGATATCGCGGAACGCCGATGAAAAGCGGGGTTGTCATCCGTCTCTCCGATGCACCTTGCCGTTGGCAGATGTGCGTAGGGACATTGAAATTTTCTCGGACATTGAAATTTTTTCGGACATTCTCTCGAAGAGCTGACGGCGCTTGATATCGCGGAACGCCGATGAAAAGCAAGGTTGTCATCCGTCTCTCCGATACACCTTCCCGTCGGCAGATGCGCGTAGGGACATTGAATTTTTTTCGGACATTGAATTTTTCTCGGACATTGAAATTTTTTCGCTCTCTCTCGAAGAGCTGACGGCACTTGATATCGCGCAACGCCGATGAAAAGCGAGGTTGTCATCCGTCTCTCCGATACACATTGCCGTCGGCAGATGCGCGTAGGGACATTGAATTTTTTTCGGACATTGAATTTTTTCGGACATTGAAATTTTTTCGCTCTCTCTCGAAGAGCTGACGGCACTTGATATCGCAGAACGCCGATGAAAAGCGAGGTTGTCATCCGTCTCTCCGATACACATTGCCGTCGACAGATGCGCGTAGGGACATTGAATTTTTTTCGGACATTGAATTTTTCTCGGACATTGAAATTTTTTCGCTCTCTCTCGAAGAGCTGACGGCACTTGATATCGCGCAACGCCGATGAAAAGCGAGGTTGTCATCCGTCTCTCCGATACACATTGCCGTCGGCAGATGCGCGTAGGGACATTGAATTTTTTTCGGACATTGAATTTTTTCGGACATTGAAATTTTTTCGCTCTCTCTCGAAGAGCTGACGGCACTTGATATCGCAGAACGCCGATGAAAAGCGAGGTTGTCATCCGTCTCTCCGATACACATTGCCGTCGGCAGATGCGCGTAGGGACATTGAATTTTTTTCGGACATTGAATTTTTTCGGACATTGAAATTTTTTCGCTCTCTCTCGAAGAGCTGACGGCACTTGATATCGCAGAACGCCGATGAAAAGCGAGGTTGTCATCCGTCTCTCCGATACACATTGCCGTCGACAGATGCGCGTAGGGACATTGAATTTTTTTCGGACATTGAATTTTTCTCGGACATTGAAATTTTTTCGCTCTCTCTCGAAGAGCTGACGGCACTTGATATCGCAGAACGCCGATGAAAAGCGAGGTTGTCATCCGTCTCTCCGATACACATTGCCGTCGGCAGATGCGCGTAGGGACATTGAATTTTTTTCGGACATTGAAATTTTTTCGCTCTCTCTCGAAGAGCTGACGGCACTTGATATCGCGCAACGCCGATGAAAAGCGAGGTTGTCATCCGTCTCTCCGATACACATTGCCGTCGGCAGATGCGCGTAGGGACATTGAATTTTTTTCGGACATTGAATTTTTTCGGACATTGAAATTTTTTCGCTCTCTCTCGAAGAGCTGACGGCACTTGATATCGCAGAACGCCGATGAAAAGCGAGGTTGTCATCCGTCTCTCCGATACACATTGCCGTCGGCAGATGCGCGTAGAGACATTGAATTTTTTTCGGACATTGAATTTTTCTCGGACATTGAAATTTTTTCGCTCTCTCTCGAAGAGCTGACGGCACTTGATATCGCAGAACGCCGATGAAAAGCGAGGTTGTCATCCGTCTCTCCGATACACATTGCCGTCGGCAGATGCGCGTAGGGACATTGAAATTTTTTTCGGACATTCTCTCGAAGAGCTGACGGCGCTTGATATCGTGGAACGCCGATGAAAAGTGGGGTTGTCATCCGTCTCTCCGATACACCTTCCCGTCGGCAGATGCACGTAGGGACATTGAATTTTTCTCGGACATTCTCTCAAAGAGCTGACGGTGCTTGATATCGCGCAACGCCGATGAAAAGCGAGGTTGTCATCCGTCTCTCCGATGCACCTTCCCGTCGGCAGATACACGTAGGGACATTGAATTTTTTTCGGACATTGACATTTTTCTCGGACATTCTCTCGAAGAGCTGACGGCGCTTGATATCGTGGAACGCCGATGAAAAGTGGGGTTGTCATCCGTCTCTCCGATACACCTTCCCGTCGGCAGATGCACGTAGGGACATTGAATTTTTCTCGGACATTCTCTCGAAGAGCTGACGGCGCTTGATATCGTGGAACGCCGATGAAAAGTGGGGTTGTCATCCGTCTCTCCGATATACCTTCCCGTCGGCAGATGCACGTAGGGACATTGAAATGTTTCTCGGACATTCTCTCGAAGAGCTGACGGCGCTTGATATCGTGGAACGCCGATGAAAAGTGGGGTTGTCATCCGTCTCTCCGATACACCTTCCCGTCGGCAGATGCACGTAGGGACATTGAATTTTTCTCGGACATTCTCTCAAAGAGCTGACGGTGCTTGATATCGCGCAACGCCGATGAAAAGCGAGGTTGTCATCCGTCTCTCCGATGCACCTTCCCGTCGGCAGATACACGTAGGGACATTGAAATGTTTCTCGGACAATCTCTCGAAGAGCTGACGGCGCTTAATATCGTGGAACGCCGATGAAAAGTGGGGTTGTCATCCGTCTCTCCGATACACCTTCCCGTCGGCAGATGCACGTAGGGACATTGAATTTTTCTCGGACATTCTCTCAAAGAGCTGACGGTGCTTGATATCGCGCAACGCCGATGAAAAGCGAGGTTGTCATCCGTCTCTCCGATGCACCTTCCCGTCGGCAGATACACGTAGGGACATTGAAATGTTTCTCGGACATTCTCTCGAAGAGCTGACGGCGCTTGATATCGTGGAACGCCGATGAAAAGTGGGGTTGTCATCCGTCTCTCCGATACACCTTCCCGTCGGCAGATGCACGTAGGGACATTGAATTTTTCTCGGACATTCTCTCAAAGAGCTGACGGTGCTTGATATCGCGCAACGCCGATGAAAAGCGAGGTTGTCATCCGTCTCTCCGATGCACCTTCCCGTCGGCAGATACACGTAGGGACATTGAATTTTTCTCGGACATTCTCTCGAAGAGCTGACGGTGCTTGATATCGCGGAACGCCGATGAAAGGCGGGGTTGTCATCCGTCTCTCCGATACACATTGCCGTCGGCAGATGCGCGTAGGGACATTGAATTTTTTTCGGACATTGAAATTTTTTCGCTCTCTCTCGAAGAGCTGACGGCACTTGATATCGCGCAACGCCGATGAAAAGCGAGGTTGTCATCCGTCTCTCCGATACACATTGCCGTCGGCAGATGCGCGTAGGGACATTGAATTTTTTTCGGACATTGAATTTTTCTCGGACATTGAAATTTTTTCGCTCTCTCTCGAAGAGCTGACGGCACTTGATATCGCAGAACGCCGATGAAAAGCGAGGTTGTCATCCGTCTCTCCGATACACCTTCCCGTCGGCAGATGCGCGTAGGGACATTGAATTTTTTTCGGACATTGAATTTTTTCGGACATTGAAATTTTTTCGCTCTCTCTCGAAGAGCTGACGGCACTTGATATCGCAGAACGCCGATGAAAAGCGAGGTTGTCATCCGTCTCTCCGATACACATTGCCGTCGGCAGATGCGCGTAGGGACATTGAATTTTTTTCGGACATTGAATTTTTTTCGGACATTGAAATTTTTTCGCTCTCTCTCGAAGAGCTGACGGCACTTGATATCGCGCAACGCCGATGAAAAGCGTGGTTGGCATCCGTCTCTCCGATACACATTGCCGTCGGCAGATGCGCGTAGGGACATTGAATTTTTTTCGGACATTGAATTTTTCTCGGACATTGAAATTTTTTCGCTCTCTCTCGAAGAGCTGACGGCACTTGATATCGCGCAACGCCGATGAAAAGCGAGGTTGTCATCCGTCTCTCCGATACACATTGCCGTCGGCAGGTGCGCGTAGGGACATTGAATTTTTTTCGGACATTGAAATTTTTTCGCTCTCTCTCGAAGAGCTGACGGCACTTGATATCGCGCAACGCCCATGAAAAGCGAGGTTGTCATCCGTCTCTCCGATACACATTGCCGTCGGCAGATGCGCGTAGGGACATTGAAATTTTTTCGCTCTCTCTCGAAGAGCTGACGGCACTTGATATCGCGCAACGCCGATGAAAAGCGAGGTTGTCATCCGTCTCTCCGATACACCTTCCCGTCGGCAGATGCACGTAGGGACATTGAATTTTTCTCGGACATTCTCTCAAAGAGCTGACGGTGCTTGATATCGCGCAACGCCGATGAAAAGCGAGGTTGTCATCCGTCTCTCCGATGCACCTTCCCGTCGGCAGATACACGTAGGGACATTGAAATGTTTCTCGGACAATCTCTCGAAGAGCTGACGGCGCTTGATATCGTGGAACGCCGATGAAAAGTGGGGTTGTCATCCGTCTCTCCGATACACCTTCCCGTCGGCAGATGCACGTAGGGACATTGAATTTTTCTCGGACATTCTCTCAAAGAGCTGACGGTGCTTGATATCGCGCAACGCCGATGAAAAGCGAGGTTGTCATCCGTCTCTCCGATGCACCTTCCCGTCGGCAGATACACGTAGGGACATTGAAATGTTTCTCGGACATTCTCTCGAAGAGCTGACGGCGCTTGATATCGTGGAACGCCGATGAAAAGTGGGGTTGTCATCCGTCTCTCCGATACACCTTCCCGTCGGCAGATGCACGTAGGGACATTGAATTTTTCTCGGACATTCTCTCAAAGAGCTGACGGTGCTTGATATCGCGCAACGCCGATGAAAAGCGAGGTTGTCATCCGTCTCTCCGATGCACCTTCCCGTCGGCAGATACACGTAGGGACATTGAATTTTTCTCGGACATTCTCTCGAAGAGCTGACGGTGCTTGATATCGCGGAACGCCGATGAAAGGCGGGGTTGTCATCCGTCTCTCCGATACACATTGCCGTCGGCAGATGCGCGTAGGGACATTGAATTTTTTTCGGACATTGAAATTTTTTCGCTCTCTCTCGAAGAGCTGACGGCACTTGATATCGCGCAACGCCGATGAAAAGCGAGGTTGTCATCCGTCTCTCCGATACACATTGCCGTCGGCAGATGCGCGTAGGGACATTGAATTTTTTTCGGACATTGAATTTTTCTCGGACATTGAAATTTTTTCGCTCTCTCTCGAAGAGCTGACGGCACTTGATATCGCAGAACGCCGATGAAAAGCGAGGTTGTCATCCGTCTCTCCGATACACCTTCCCGTCGGCAGATGCGCGTAGGGACATTGAATTTTTTTCGGACATTGAAATTTTTTCGCTCTCTCTCGAAGAGCTGACGGCACTTGATATCGCGCAACGCCGATGAAAAGCGAGGTTGTCATCCGTCTCTCCGATACACATTGCCGTCGGCAGATGCGCGTAGGGACATTGAATTTTTTTCGGACATTGAATTTTTCTCGGACATTGAAATTTTTTCGCTCTCTCTCGAAGAGCTGACGGCACTTGATATCGCGCAACGCCGATGAAAAGCGAGGTTGTCATCCGTCTCTCCGATACACATTGCCGTCGGCAGATGCGCGTAGGGACATTGAATTTTTTTCGGACATTGAATTTTTTCGGACATTGAAATTTTTTCGCTCTCTCTCGAAGAGCTGACGGCACTTGATATCGCAGAACGCCGATGAAA